>NC_134709.1:44795199-45412199 GCF_043290135.1 Rhipicephalus microplus
CGACACGTGTCGCAATTAACATAGCTGCGCTCTAGGTGACGCAAATGAAAAACCACCACTCTTTATTGTGACGGTCGATAATATACATTTTGTGGACACCACGTGGTAAGGGTCGCTCGGCGCAAACAGCCGTCGCCCACACATCAGTTGTTACGCCCCATGCCGAACACGGGTAAGCGGTAGCAGCACAAGTTTTGGAACGTTAAACCCCAAATATTATTATAAAGTTTGGTGCGATGCGCCGCCACCCTCCAAATATGGCTCTTCCCTATATATACAAGCGATGAAAATTTCGGTTTTTACTGAATAATGCTTTTGACGTTTAATGCGTTTCTTTTACCACGTCGTAACGAAACCTTCAGAGGCACGCGCTTTGTGCATCGCCAAAAATGTCCCCACTTTCGCCCCTGACGAGCATTTATGGTAGCAGCGCAGCTACGCTCTAGTTGGAGATAGGGCGAGCATCGGGATGACTCAGCCGGATAAGTGTATACGTACTCTTGCTCTCCTCAGCGCATCTTCTGACAGAGCACATTGGTATGTAGGTTCACCCCGTTAGGCCACCGGTCGTGCGTGCTCCTTTTAGGGGCGAAGCTCTTTACGCCATGGGTCATACGTTCCGTGTCGTCGTCGTAGTAGTAGCCAATAAAAACGGGTGTCACGGCATATCCGCGGAGGGAAGGATGATGAGTGGGGCGAAGCGTCCGTCTGTGCTTCCGTGCGTCCTTTCGTCCATCCGCTTCGCTCCAGAAGTCATCATTCCCCTCGTGTATATGCTGTGACTGTTTGCCTTTGGAGTTGCGTCTGGTCAGACACTGTTGCGACTCCGGGCTCTGCGGGTCTCAGTTTGGCAGCGGGCCCCCGTCGTAGGAACCGGCGTCCGACAAGTCAGAAGAGGCGCCCGTCAGAACGACAACAATTTAATTACATGGTTAGTAAGAACTCAAGAAGTCTGAAGAACTGAACAGCAAAACTGTTGGAATTGAAAATATACAAAAGTCTTCCGCTTACATAGCACCGCGCTGCCAACCCTGGGCGCATTGTCCGCGGCTTCAGCCAATACGGCGCTCGATGGTCTAGGTGCTCCACCCACAAAGGCGGGGAAAGACACCAAACAGTGCACGTGGAGAGGGGAGTCTACACGATGCCCAAATATGGTCACAAACGCATGACACCGACGTTTCGCACACGTCGCCAGCATTTTGCGCACGTCCGATGATCTAAAATGACCTTGGTTTCCGAGAACTCTTCTGGCAGTTGGGTGAGGTTCGAAAAACCGGCTCCCGGTACACGTGCCAAACTTGCCCGATTGCGTTCGGGTAGGACCATGTAGTGGCCTGACAGCTTCTTGTCGAAACATGCCACTCCATTCAGTCGATCCTGTGGAGAAAGAGGGAAGGAGGAGTGGTCGACTAATCCCTCGTCGTCGAGGTGCTGCGGCGGGCTCCCGCAAAGCCTTTTTTTTCCCTTTCCTTCAACCACACATTCAATCCCTTGTGGTTTGCCAGAAGGTGCGGCTTAGCTGCGAATTTCCGGTACTTCACTTCTCCTCGAAAGGTGCAGCCACAACCGGTTTGGGTTTTTGCTTTCAGTCGAAAATGCGAATACCCCGCTGATTTCAGTTTATCCAAATCCACTGTGACCTCGAAAATGGCCCAGCTGCCTCTTTGTTTGCCTCGAAAAGGTTGCCTAGAGTCGAGCTCAATATGTATTTTCTTGACTCTTACGTTTTTTGCTTGTTTTTTTGCACGAACCAGCTGTGGAGCCCTTGATCACGTTTTGCTGAGAAAGAAATCCGCCCGTCTTGACGGCATATCATTGCTTGGACTGCGTCGAAATATTTTCGTCCAGTTCACAAAGGCCGAAAGACTTCAATAACAATGACGGTCATAACAGACTTTACAGCGAGAGCCGGCGCGCGGAAAACGCGGTATTTCACAAGGATTACAAAAACAATCAAAAGGAATACTCGCTTGCTGGATTCCGTGCCGACCGGTTGTGCGCTCGCGCGCTCCGCGCGCTTGCGATCTCCGGCGTCAGCGTAGCTCTGGCCGACTGGGCTCACCCTACGTCACCTCCTGCCGCCGACGACCTTCGACGACAGTGTAGCTCTGACTTGATGATGATGATGATGATGATGTGATGGCGGCCGGCCCCTTTGCAACGGGGGAACACACTCAGTGTCCTGGCCTCAAAAAGAAAAGTGGGAAAAGAAAAACAAAAAGCACAGAGAAAAAAGAAAGGACCAAGAAAAGGATCCACACTCTTGAACGACACAGGCAAGAGACGCGCACACAGTGGTCTAGGTCCTAAGTCCGCCGTATAGTTGCCCACCACTCAGTAAGCCGCCTTTTCGTGGCTGCGACCGCGTACCGTCCCCCCCCATTGTCGCTGCTTCCATCTTCATCAAGCCTTTGAAACCCGAGCGCCTGTGGGAGGGTTGCACCCTCCACCTGAGAAGTTGGGAGACTCCTGCAGTGAAGGACGAGATGCCCCTGTGTCTCACTCGCTACGCCGCAAACTCTGCACAGGTTGCTGACCACAGTGGCATCAAACTTTCTGCGGTACTCCAGAGTGCGAAGAGCCCCAGCTCTCGCCTCGAACAGGAGGCTGCTGCCAATGCTATTGTCATAGAGGCGCGACAATAGCATTGGCAGCAGCCTCCTGTTCGAGGCGAGAGCTGGAGGCTGCTGCTTACTGGACCTGCTCTACGCCATCTACCGACGCCGAAAGGAGCTCTCGCAGGTGTGCCCCGTCCTCGGACTCCAGTGACCGTGCTCCCATCTTTCCTATCTCTTCTATCCCCTCAGTTTGTCGTCGCTCGCTCTGGCTTACCACTTCACGTCTCTTCCTCTCTTCTCCTTGTTCCGCTTTCCTACATCTTTACTCCTATCCTTTTTATCCTTCCTCACCCCCATCTCTCGTGAGCTACTGTGGCGGTGTCGCTCATTGAAGCAGACAATAACGGGGCTCACTTTTCTCTTCCTTTCTCTTTTAAGAAGCACTTCTCTCATCAAAAGAAAGAATTCATGTGTACAATGACCTTTTTTTTCGCCAATGGTTTCGCTTACTACTTCCGGATTATTATTAGGAAAGCATCATTTATTCACGCTGAAATAAAATGATAATGGGAAAATGAAAACAGGCACCATTCTCCGGCGCGTGCGCAGGCGAGTGTTTCGGTTCTTTTGTTTCCGCAGTGATGCCAAGAAAATTTGTCGCCGATGTGTAGCGTCAACGCTCGCACTGCGCCGCCCAGGTTCGCAAAAGATGCTTTCGAACGACGCTATGGCCCCTTGCGGAAATGTTGGCCATGACAACAGCGTGCAGCTTAAAATTTGTGTGTGTGTGCGCGTGTGTGATAACAATTATACACTTTCAGCGGGCTTTCACTGTCGTATTTGGTGTCGCCGTCATGCTCCGTAAAGAGAGCAAGTTAATGGTATTGCTGCATTCATATCTTCTACGCGTGAGTAAATGAACGCAAGTGCTGAAGACCAACGTGGCTGAAGCGGAGATGACAACAGCCGGCCGCCTTCATTGCAAGAATCAATGAACCGATGTTATCGGCTTATTCGGTAACATCAGCTCCCGCGTGAGGAATGCAGCCGATGGCTCATCAAACAGAGAGCCGACACTCCGAATGGGCGACCGCGCATGCCTTTGATAAAAAGGCACACCACAGGTACTAAAGACAACAAAGGTTTATTATCCATAGATTCTGTTTTCACGCACGCAATCATGCACAATCACGCTTAATCACGCAATCATGCTTAATCACGCGCGCAATCATGAGGCATCCACGGTTCGCTGCGATCGAATGAACTGTCCAGCCGTGACCAATGACAGGCCCGTTTCCCACTGCTCGTCTACTACGTTCCACGTACTTGCCACAGCAGTTTATGGGCGCGCGGTTTAGCGAGCGCTACGAACGTCTGAGTGGAGCACATAATGCAGGGCGAGTCGTGCATCACCTTTCCTCGGCGCGATTGTCCTTCGGCGTCAGCTCCCGGCAATCGTATCCACGTCACATTGGTCTCTCCGAGCGTTCCACTTTTGACGTAGTGCATATGCACGTAAAGTAGTGACGTCAGCTGGAGGGCCAGTGATTCGACGATCCCTTCGGCGACCTCGGGCATCAGCTCCATCTGGGTCAGGAGGCACAGCCGCTGCAAAGCTTTCGCGCCGAGCTGGGTCGCCTACAAGAAACAAAGCGTAAACTTTCTGAAGCACTAACGACGCCACCACAAATTTCGTTATGTTAATCAGCGGACACGTGCTAAACAGGTAATAAACAACGGCTATTAAGTACACGTACGGTACTCGGGGATAGAAACTAGGTACTCGAAAAAGGAGACCAAGGCGATGCAAAGCAGCTCGGAGGCGGGTGCACACCGCGGTTCTTATACTTGCAAAGGAGCGTTTACTCCTCCGCTTGTACACCAAAACACAGCTGTGCCCAGCAGTGTTTAAATATCTCGATCCTTCATGCTGTACAAGAAAATGCTCGCACTGTGCAGAGCAGTCTTCGGACATCTTCAACGTGGTGTGGGCATGCCACTTAAACCCTCGCCTCACCCCAACCGGGAGCTCTGGGAGACAGCCGTGCTCGACTGCTCCGACCTGGCGAGCCAGAAAACTTTGGTCCACCGGCCGTGAGTCTCGTTGGGCGCCATTGGGTTTCCGCAATCCGGGAGCCCAATTAGTGTTTGAGAGGAGTGGCTCGCCCCAGGCCGCTTCCTACCTACTCCCGATGTATAGATAAAATAAAGTTTTTACAGCTAGAGAGAAACGAAAGTCCCTTTCGTGGAGGTTTCATGAGCGATCACCATTAGCTGTGTTATCAGTTACATAATTTCCAAGCACGCGCGCCATTGACTGCGTCGCGAGTGACGTCGTCGCAGCCGTGGCGCCAAGCCAGCGCGTAACTGTTTCTCCCCGTCATGTTGGCTCGCGATTTTGGATGGCTGAATGGATGTATCCGGCTGTGCCCTTTAGATCGGGCGGCGGCTCAGGCCACCTATCCTGTCAGACGCTTGCAAAAAACGCTGCCTGGCGGCATGATTGCGGAAGCGCGCTCGCCGAGGCGAATGTCGCTTTCGACAGCAGTTTCTCGAGTTGCACATCAACGTCGGCTGCAACGTCTAGGGCCACCTACGGTTCGAAAACAACCACAGTGATTAATGCATTTTGAAATGTATTTAAACGCTCATTACATTCCTCCGTGATCATGCAAGACATTATGTGCGGCATGTGAAATAAACACTCGGGTAAACCCAAGCGAAAGGCGTGTCTAATCTCATAAAGGACCCCCGACACCCAATTTGGATACTCGAGACGTTTGTGTTGTTTGAAAGCCCTGCATGCGGGACCATCTCTGACCAATTATTAGTGACGAGCATAGCTTGAAGACACTTTAATTTGGTTGTAAAGTAGGGGTGCGGGCTGTTGTGATCGGCGAGCCAACGCTTCGCGGTGGGCGCCGAGACGGAAGCAAGGCAGCCGCCTCGTTAAAGAGGAGTGCGAAGACGCTCGGCTATTTCTCAAGTACTGGGAGGAGCGTGGTTGTCATTACTCCTCGGACCACTACTGTCGCTTGTGCCGCGCGGAAATGTGACACGTGGCACCTGAGTACGCTGGCACCGGGACGCCAAGTTTCCTAGAAGTGTGGCAGCTTGGGCTAGTTGGTATAACATGACGGTAGTTATAGCACGAGAACAGAACGACGGCGAAGAGACCTTCGTGTCCTTCGAGTCTTTCTTGTCTCTTTGTCGTCGTTCTGTTAAGTGATTCTAAGAGAGGTAAAAAAAATGAGAAAAGTGAGCCCCGTAACTGTCTGCATCACGGCGCGACACCTCAACAGTAGCTCACAGGGGGTGGAAGTGAGAAGGGATTAAAAGGATAGAAGTAGAGATATAGAGAAAGAGAGATGCGCTACGCCAGCGAGCGAGGGCATATCGAGGGGATAGGAGAGATAGGGAAGATGTAAACACGGCCACAGGAGTCCGAGGACGGGGCACCACTTGCGAGAGCTCTTGTCGGCGTCAGGAGATAGCGTAGGGGAAGTCCAGTAGGTCAGAGCTGCGCTGTCGTCGGACATCGGCGTCCGGAGATGACGTAGGGCCAGCCCAGTCGGCCAGAGCTGCGCTGACGTCGTAGATCGCGAGGGCACAACCGGTCGGCACGGAATTCAGCGAGCGAGTCGCCTCGTCGTTTTGTTCTCGCGCTATACTATCGTCATGCCAAGTTTCGGCCGAAGAGGGACCTCGGACCACTACGCTGTGCGTCTCTGGCTGAGAGGTCGTTGGCGCTCAAATCAATCCCAGATGTGCACGACGGACTCAATGCATCTCCTTTGCTGGCGGAATTGATTCCCCGGATGTGACAACGTGGCCGGAACAATACATGTTTTGTGTTGTGTGTGTATGTTGGAGGTGGTGCCGGCAAAATTACCCTCAGCAGTGGTAACCTGACTGGGTGAAAACGACTCTCCCCGTTTCCCTAGGCCTCGCGTCTAGGGACTGTGAAAGGACAAAAAGCTGCAGGCGAATGCCTGAGAGTCAATTTCTGTTTCAAATTCTCTTTTTGTAAATATGTAAATAAACCTCTCGTGCTATTCATCGGCTCTTCAGTCCGGTTTTTTTCCAAGAGCAGCTCTTCGAGAAGGCGAGGTCTGCGACAGCCTGCCTGGCCGCGGGAAGACCTGAGCAGACGGCAAGGCCTCAACTTCAATAGTGCTCTCCCGAGCATTCCGGTACAATCGACATTTTCTGCGGTTGTACGTAGACCGGCACTCCCCTTGTGACGTTGCAGTGTCAACATTTGCGGGGCACGCGCAGTACCCCGACTGGCACACGGCGAGGTTTATTGTTTGTCACCCCTGTCGCTGTGTTGTCGGGCTGCTCTCAAGGTGTTTCTGGCTGACGATAGCCACAACGCGAGAACAGAACGATGACAAAAAGACAAGAAGGACACGAAGAACACGAGTGCTCGTGTCGTTCTTGTCTCTTTGTTGTCGTTCTGTTCTCGCGCTATGACTATCGTCATGTCATACGAACTAGCCCAAGCTGCCACACTTCTAATTTACGGTTCTGGCGGCTTACGCCCGGAATGATTTTTCTTTTTTTTTTCTAGTGGGGACACGGTGAAAGCAACCACATCGTTTCATTCTTCACCGCACGCGGGGCCCTGCTCCGCTATGGGGCGCCAGTTTCTTGGTGTATTTAGGCGGACGTTTCCAATTGACGCAACATCGTTCTGAATTAACGCCGCAAGCGTTAATTACATTATGCGTTAGAGCATTTACGATATAATTTCAGCATTACCAAACACCAAGCTGCATATTTCTGTAAAAAGAACTCGCAAACAAAAATTTCGCTGTCGGGGGTCATTTATCCCTTCAGTGCCACGTCAAGTTGAACTAAGAAGGTTTTAAAAAATGCTGCAGTGAAAATTCTTGCCCACAAGTGAAGCTGTGCCAACCGTAAAATGGCGGCTGTGGCAGCCATCTTACTAGGGGCATGATGAGCTGTTGGCATTCGGCGATTGATAAGGAGCGTTTCCCCGCACGCCCAACTAGTTCAACTTGGTAACCTTTTCAAGTCTTATAGGGCTCAAAGGGCCTCCTTGTGTTACTAGTTTTTTTTTAGTAAGCCTCGAATTAAAGGCAAATTTTATTGGAGGTCAAGTCATCGATACTAGTCTCTGCGGATCATTTCTTCGAAAACAAGTATATTTAAACTTTAAATTAACGTAGCCAGAGACTAACAAATGAAAACCACTTGATGTCTAAGTGGGCACTACCAGAAAAAAAGCATGCTTTTGAGATCTTTGGAGGGAATAACCTGGCTTCACTACTGCTGGCAAAGCATTGCGGGAGCTTCCACTCCAGCATCTTTTTAACCTCCTTGGGTTGAGCCCACTGCTGAACACCGGGGCCGCACGTTTGAGCTTTCGCTGCTTAACCATTTAACGGAGCTCTTGGGTGATTGATTTCTCTCTCTCTCCCTCTCTCTACGCAGGCCCAAACGCGCTAGCGCGTCTCAGCACGTTATACGCGTTGGTTCATCGCGCGTCTGGAGATATCTCGTTCCCCGACGTCATCACATGATTGTTGAGAGCTTGTAAGGGTAAGAGAATATCGAGCCCCTTTCACAGGCCGCAACGCACGAAGGCTTGCACCAGTTGTTGCGCATGCGCAACAACGGTGGCCACGCACATAGGATCGAGCTCCACCACAAGCTGCTTCGCGTGCAAAAAAAAAAAAAAAGCTTGGACCATCTCCAACTAAAAGGAATCATGTGTAGATGTGGAGCACCGGGCACTTACACTGGTGGCGACGTTGACGCTGGCGTTCATCAAGCGAAAGCCAAGTAAAGACGCCCTTGATTAAATTCCCAACGCTTCATCCAGTGCTAGTTAACGGTTGTGAAGCGCGAGCACTCGGTTTTAAATGCGAAGCGTTTCTTCGCGAACGTCAGCGGCTTTGAGCGTATCTATCTATCTATCTATCTATCTATCTATCTATCTATCTATCTATCTATCTAGCCGATTACGACTTCTAGCTCTAGTGGCCTTTTAGATGATGGTATCGATACAAAACTTGGTATGGCATAACATTACTGCATGGAGAAAATAGTTGACTAGTCATAACGTGAAAATCATGATAATTCTGTCATGAATGCCACGATTTACATTTCACGGTCCTGCAAATCCTACGGTGGTTTCGTTCACATGGCATGTTGCAAAACTGGTATGGGTCGACGTGGCGAACACAAGCGACAGACCATAACATGAAAATCATGACATGCGTGTCATGTAACAACAATACTACACGCCAAGCTCATGATGCGCTCGTGACCGTTTCGTTAGGTTCACTTATACCAAATTTGGTATAACGGGACGTGAATTGATGACGAAGGTATTGATTGATATGTGGGGTTTAACGTTCCAAAACCACTATATGATTATGAGAGACGCCGTAGTGGAGGGCTCCGGAAATTTCGACCACCTGGGGTTCTTTAACGTGCACCCAAATCTGAGCACACGGGCCTACAACATTTCCGCCTCCATCGGAAATGCAGCCGCCGCCGCCGGGATTCGAACCCGCGCCCTGCGGGTCAGCAGCCGAGTACCTTAGCCACTAGACCACCGCGGCGGGGCAATGACGAAGGAATGGTACTGGTGCAAACCGGATAAACATGAGATGCGTGTCATGTAACAACATGACTACATGCCACACTCATAATGCGCTCGCGGCCGTTTCGCTAGCTTCACATATGCCAAATTTGGTATTACGTGACGTAAATGAATTGCGAAGGTATGTCACTAATCCAAACATAATAATCATGAGATGCGTGTCACGTGAGAACATGCATACATGTCACAGTCAAGACACCAATATATTTCGACATGACGTGGTGCGCGTGCTCGCCGGCGTCCATTTCGTCGCGTCATTCCGGCGTTGCCACGCCAGGCGCCGGTCGTGCCATATACTCGCAAGTGCGTGCCACGCTGCGTTTTCTTTTTTTTTTTTTTTTTGACGCATGTGCGTTTCAGTGCGTCCGGCGTCCCTCCATCACAAAAATTGATTCATGTGCGGTGTAACGTCCCAAAACCACCACATGATTATGAAAGACACCGTAGTGGAGGGCTCCGGAAATTTTGACCACCTGGGGTTCTTTAACGTGCGCCCAAATCTGAGCACACGGGCCTACAACATTTCCGCCCCCACTGGAAGTGCAGCCGCCGCAGCCGGGATTCGATCCCGCGACCTGCGGGTCAGTAGCCAAGTACCTTAGCCACTAGACTACTACGGCGGGCCAACTTCCATCACAAGAAGAGGACGACGCAGTGTTGCCTGGGTGACGCATCAGCGCGAAATTCGCGCCGGTTGCCGTCGGGATGCGCTGACGGACGCTGGTCGCGTCGGTCGTGCCTGGCGTCAGACTGGATAGTGCTCGCGTTTTGCTAACGTACCGTCACTGTGCCTATTATGTGCGCGTGTCAGTGCTACATTGGAGTATATTGGGCCTTTCATGTTGCACTGGTGGCTGTTTTGCTACCCCCACATAAACCAACTTTGGTGTTACGTGACGTCAGGGACGACGAAAGTGTAAGACTGGTGCAAATATGATAAACTTCACACGCGTGTAATGTACGAACATGACAACATACCACGCTCATAGCGCGCTCGCAGCCGTTTCGCTAGCTCCACATATACTACATTTGGTATCAGGTGACGTGAATAGATAACGAAGGTAAACGACACATCCAAACATGATAATCATGACCGGAAGGTCGTGTACGGCAAAATTTACGTCCACCTCGTGGAGTTCTGCTGACTTTAAAGTGACATATAAACCTTTCTCATTCGTGCTTCGCCTATCATGGATTCTCACTGTACGTAGGATCTGCCGTTTGTTTCTACTAATAGACGCTTCCTGCGTCGGCCTTAGACGGGGGGGGGGGGGGGTGACAGCGTTACACAGGCTAGTCGAAGAGCTGCTTCGCATCTAAAACGTGGTGGCTGGTAGTAGGGGCGACGGCGAGAGCATTCGTGATGGCCCCGCCGCGGTGGTCTAGTGGCTAAGGTAGTCGGCTGCTGACCCGCAGGTCGCTCATCAAATCCCTGCTGCGGCGGCTGCATTTCCGATGGAGGCGGAAATGTTGTACGCCCGTGTGCTCAGATTTGGGTGCACGTTAAAGAACCCCAGTTGGTCAAAATTTCCGGGGCCCTCCACTACGGCATCTTTCATAATCTTATGGTGGGTGGTTTTGGGACGTTAAACCCCACATATCAATCAATAAGCGTTCGTGATACATGTCGACTACATTGGGCTAGCAGTCCATCAGTCTGCGGTTCCCGCTGGCGCCGGCGGCGGAACGCTGTAGCCAATTGTCACGACCCCGCCAGCTCCAGCAGTTTAGCTTAGTGCTTCAGCGAGCGCAGTGTTTTGAAGCCGGTGCAAGAAGCGCTCTACTAGCGCCACTGTGAACAGCTGACTGAACGGACATATACCGCTAACAGTGATCGTGTGTCAGGAACATTCGTGCCCAATTCAACCGCCAGGAGGCCCATGCTCGCAGGATCGTGTATTACGGCTAAGTGGCGTAAACCGCCGCCTGATCTAAAGGGTACAGCCATATCAATACATCCATCGATCCATCGTGTTTTCACAGTACACTATTCAATGAACAACTGCTGCGCTTATTGTGCAAGCTAAATCGATAACTCTGACAACCGCCTATTCTTATCAGCACTTATCAGTATGCAATTCCAGAGCGTAAGCACTGTTGCGCAATACACATCTTCATGAGAAACGGCGTTCAAAGGTGACTGTAAGGGTGAAATAAACGTACCTGAAAGCTCTCCGTGCTGAAGGGGGCGTTGCGAAACTTGACAACGAGAAAACGGAGGGTGTCGTTGGAGCTTAGAACCTTG
This sequence comes from Rhipicephalus microplus, assembly GCF_043290135.1. Taxonomy (NCBI): domain Eukaryota; kingdom Metazoa; phylum Arthropoda; class Arachnida; order Ixodida; family Ixodidae; genus Rhipicephalus; species Rhipicephalus microplus. The sequence goes on from NC_134709.1 coordinate 44,806,643, forward strand.
GAAAGCGCCGCGAAATCGAAGCGCGGTTTGTCAGAGATGTCGATGAACCGCAGGTGAGACACACGGAGACGTTCGAGGAAGTCCAACGAAGCTATGCTTGGCACATTGCTCATGGTAAGACGACCGGAACCGAGGCGAAACGCGCTGGCATCCCCAGGTTCGATTATCAGTTCGTGATCGCAGAAGGCGCAGCTCTTGTGGCGGCCGTCCAAGTTGACGCGGATGTCCAGGTCCACGACGTCACCGAGATAAATGGCAAGCCGGCGCACGGCACCTGTTTGACGCAGGCCGCAGGGAGGGAGGGACAGCGCCCGCAGTCGCTGCAGAGCTAGCGGAGCCAGCAACTGCGTGAAGTCGATGCCTTCGCCGAAGTGAAAGGAGCTCACATTGAGCTCGACAAGGTTGTACAGCCTGGCGAAGAAGGAGTGCAGGAGTGCGACATGCCTACTGTTCACCACCGGATAGACGGTTTCGAGGGGTGTTCGAGAGAAGAGCACAACGCTCAGGCTCCGTAAATCGCCCCAGTAGTGACGATAGCCGACGTTCAGCAACTCCCTCTCAAGCTCCGGTCCGTCGATGGCGACCAGGACTGTGGGTTCGAGGAGGGCCGCTGGTGTGGGCGACGTGGCCAAGTCACGCAGAAGGGCGCAGCTGAAGTGCTTTTTCTTGGTCCTGAAGACCACGTTACCGTGAATTGCGATGCAGCGCTGCAAGTCCAGTGGCTGCTGGAGTTCTAATTGCGCAGAACGCGACGTTTCGCAGGTGAACGTAAACATTGCGAGCTTGCTCTGGTTTTCGTCCTCGGTAAAGCAGGGCAACGTGCGCAGTTCGAAGCAAGCATAGCTTTTGACGTGGACGTGGAGCTCCGTCACGAGCGGACAGTACTGCAGGAAGGCCCGAAGCACTTCCATGTTCTCGTCGTCGGCGACCTCGGCGTACATCTTCTTGATATTGGTCATCCTGCCTTTGTGTATAGTGCCCACGAGCGGTATATATTCAAGTTCGTCATCGATGTAGTCCTTGTCGTGGAGGAGCGAGAATTCAAGGTGAGTCACACTCTGCAACGGCATCAGCAGCCGGTCCAGGAGGCGGCTTGCTCTCAGAGGGACACCAATGCACGACAGTCTCTCGAGATTTTGCAGGCTGGCTAAAATCGACACCGCGATAGACGGGTGCACGACAATGCAGCTAGATATGTTCAGCCACTTCAGGTTGCCTCGCACTTCGTCGATCTTGTCGTCAAGAGCGTCCTCGCTTGCGTTAGCGGGCAATTGGAACGACGACATCGTCAGCGTCTTGGTGTTGGCCAGCAGGAGAGATGCACCCCGCCGCTGTTCGTTCTTGCGCGTCTACCGTCTTTTAACACGAACTCTTTGCAAAAAGTTAGGCTTCCTACCATGGACACGTAAAGGCATTTTTCCGCACCATTGTCATGTCGATTAACGTAGCTCCGCTATCCACCCACAATCAGGCGCGCCAGCTTGGGCCTAAAATGGCTTATTTTAAGAAACAAGCGGAAGGGGTACCTTTGAATGTCGCTGCCGAGGTGTACTCCCCACGTGTCACTCGCGGCTCGTGAGAGAAGCGCATGCAAGTGGCTGCACTTTTCCGCGCAGGTGCAGTTTCACCGCTATCCTAATGACCCGCCACCTTGATCTGGTTTGTCTGTTCATACGAGCTGAAATTTTCAATCGAAAAACAAATACTGAACATATTTTGGCGCAACATCAGTACAAGGTCATCTGGTAGAGTGTTACTTTATTCCTAAAACGTATAGATGCGCAATTTTGAATACCACAGCGCATATTACGTGGCGCTGGTAATGCGACGCTGTGACCGAAAAACGGGTATTGCCTACGCTCCACTACGCGTGCGTCAGCCGTGTTTTGGGCCCCGTAGGCTTGTTTAAACGTGCACGTGGCGCCTGCTGCCTTGTTGGCCGTCTCATGCTTCGCGAATCCCGCGAGATGACTGCCTGCTGCGTACCACACAGGGCACGAACCATTCTGTATATGGATGCAAGGTGTTTTCTTTCCCAAGCGATCGTAAAAGAAAACTTTTATTGACAGTGAGAATGACGTCTTCTCCCACGTTCCCTCTCAGTTTTTTTTACTGTTTTTCTAAACTCGGGTATGTTATTCCATGGCCAGGCCAGACTGCACCTGCGCGCGCTCCTTTCCTTGCGGCCTTCTCAAGCGTCGGGAATACAATGGGAGAGCTTTTGGGAATCTTGCGCTGCGCTGCTGACGACCAACAACAAGCAGCATCAGCTGTACAAGCTGCCGCGAGCACATGAGAGGGGCGAACTACACTACCCGAGGCCTGAGTGAGAAGATAGTGGTCTTTTTTGATAAAACCTCTGCACACCTGCCACGAAGAAATGTGCTAGAAGTTTTGCAAACAGCAGTCAAGCCCTACTTGCAAGGCGCTCCCATCTTTAGCTGCCCTGAAAGCATTGACGAGAGCTACTCCCGCCAATCCGCAGATCTTATAGCCGAAAAAAATCCCAAGAATTCTCCTCGTCAACCACACAAATCAACTGACTGACGCACACGACTAGCCTTCCACCTACAAACACAAGCCGACTAGGAAAAATTTAGCCTGTGAACAAGACATTTGTGAAAACCGGTAGAGTTTTTCACTTGAAAGTGTTCAACTATTGCCAGTGCTTATGAGCAATAAATATTTATTTTCAGACTTCAGTGTGTCTACACGTTTGATGACGGAGAGCTGCACATCGGACTCTTACATTGACTCATTTTTCAATAAACTTAAGCTCGATGCACCAAACGCAAAAAGTAGTCAAAACAAACCATTTCTGTGCCTTTAACAATTAGGCAACTTGTTTTTCAACACGCGGTGAGTGGAGAAGCGTGCCCGAACTCACGTGTTCGCACGCAGTATAGAGCGGCGGATGACGGCTAGGGTGCCTTGATGCCCGCGTGCTCCGCTGAGGGTGAGGACAGCCGCCGCCATTGCGCCTCCCCACCACAACTCGACGGTATGCGAAGCGCGCTACGCAACCTACGTGTGGTGCCCTGATACACCCGGAAACAAGGGCAAGCTAGCAAGCTTTTTCTTCTTATTGAAGCTTGGACATCTTTTAGAGTTAGTTTTGCCTGAATGCATGCAGGGAGCACATATTTCATGTAAGCTGACGGCTTGCGCATGAGTTATGCGCTAGAGGCAGACGCTGACTCTTTTATGTTGAAAACAAATCCCTACGCCGATACCACAGAGGGGATTCTAAATCTATATCGGTGGTGTCGTTTATATGCTTTCTTTGTTAGGAACAGTGAGGGCAATGAGGAACAGGGACAGTGAGGACAAAATAGGCTTTAAGCGGTTAATATTAACTAGAAGGAGGTTATCTGATTGGTGGCTAAAGTCAAGGCACGAGTGAAAATTAAACCCTTTCCTGCAAAGTACGAATTCTAAACCTCACTATTTAAGGAGAAAAAATAAAGCTAGTTTTTGATTCATTAAGCATTACGGCTTGGTGGCGCTAGCCATCGCCCGATCTAAAAGGTACAGTCATATCCATCCATCCATCCATTCATGTTAGTGTTAATTATTATCTGAGGCTTTTACATTCTAAAACCAGGCCTCATTGCAGTACTGCGGCAATTTTGACAATTTTTTTTTTGCCTGCACTGACACAGTACATGGCCCTCTGGTGTTTTACGTTCTTCAAAATGAGACCGCCGTGGCCTAGATCGAAACCACGAACCTCGCGTCAGCAACCGAGCACCGTGACCACTGTACCATTGAGGCGGACGCCTTTTTTACTGCATGTACTATTTCTCCACGATATTCTCATCGCGCAGCTTGACTTGTTTTTTTTTTGTGTGTGTTTTTAGCGACATAGTGTGTTCATTCTACAAAGGGGTGCCCCGTCTTGTCTTCATGCATCTTATTAGAATGAACGCTTCGCGAGTACAGTGTGCATAAGCACTTCTGTATGATCCCTGATAGCTTACAGAATTAATAATTATAATATTTACCTAATTAATAATGCGTGCTGAAAGAGTTTAAATGCGGATGGTGTGTGTGTGCGTGGGTAAACGCCTGCCATTTTCCCTATTATCATCCAGTGTAGAAATAAATTATTATTGCGCATTAATGCAGCACTGACAGAAGCAATTCAAATTATACACCCCATGGCAGAATTCACTGAAGACTGTCACTAGTTGCTTTTCAGTGGTTGTAAATAATAAAAAAACAACAATAATTGCGTAATGTTTCGAGACAGGACGAAAAGAAATCTTGAAGTACGGGAACAAGGAAAAAAATGTTTTTGAACTGCACACATTCTTACAAGGGTCATCACACCAGCATAGAAGGCGTACCTGAACCGAGGAAAAGATCGTAGAAAGAAAGAACCTTCGTGGCTTTGTAATGGTTTGGGCGCTCGAACGGTCGGTAATCGAATTCCGGCCGCAGTGGCCCCACTTCGATGCAGATGAAATGCCGGAGTTTTTAAGCATAGGTGCAAGTTACATACAAACACCTGTTCAAAATTTCCGAAGTCCTCCAATGTATACCGCGTCTCTCGTGATCATATGGTGATTCCGGAACGTGCACACACTCTTCAAACTTCAGTGGGTACGACACCGCCGCTGCGCGAAGCTGAATTCCCGCAAATGAATATTACGAAAAAAAAAACAAGGATATCATCTGCAGAGAAAGACGTGTAATGTATATTTCATGAGAAAGTTCTCATCGCAAATAGTGAAACCAAGAATGAAGAGCCGATACAGTACCAACCAAGAACAGAAAGCAAGGTTTACGAAGTGAAATACGCAATTCATGCACACGAGAATCAAGCATACAGCCATCAGCGTGTCTGTTGCTTACACAAAATTGGTGCCGGCACAAGTTATGCATGCGGAATACCGGCTGGTAACTCACGCTGTGAATGTATGATCTGTTTGTTGGATGCCTCTTGTCATGTTTGATTTTTACTGTTGAAAAGGCCTTCATTTCGGGTCTCTTGGGGAATGATACAGCTTCCAGAAGAGGGGGAGAAAGAAAGTTTAAGCGGAAAGACAGAGAGGTTCCTGAGTTTCTGCAATGATTAGTGCCCTGCAGCTTGCGATACCCGCTATGGTGACGGTGGTAGCGAGCGCATTAAACTGGAGAAAAGCGAGCGCCGGCACAATTATCCGGGCGCAGCGAACACGCAGAAGTGACTGAGCGGAGTTAGAATGGCGGCCATGGAGCTGCTAAGGCCGACGAGGCGGCACCTGCCCTTTCAAAGGCTGACACCACTCCAAGCGGGCCGCGCGCATCGAGGCACTCTAATGGATGGATGGATGGATGGATATGGCTGTACCCTTTATATCGGGCGGTGGCTAGCGCCACCAAGCCGTAATATTTACGGCAGAGTCTCAGCGCCCCCCTCAAAGGAGTGGCGAGAGGCATTACTACACCCGTTGCGAAAGCCCAGAATCAAGGGGCTTTACCCCCGTATTCACAAACGCTCCTCGACTCGACTTCCACCCTTCACTGAACAGAGTTGAGCACTGCGCCACCACTGGGCTGAAAATGACGCTGTGCTACTCAAGAATTGCAGCAGGTTATCACTGCTATGCACTGACTTGCCGTGCCTAGAGACGACGCTCCCATCGGCTTTCTCAAGTGAAGGTGAAGCGTTGAGTGAAGGGACGTTCTAGAATACGGGGGTTAGTCTAGCCAACACCACGTAGAAAGTCTAGGTGATGTTGGTCTAGCCCGGCCGCGTTTTATCCGGAAGGGCAGGGACCCGGTGGGTGCGCGCCCCGACACCTGTGGGTTGTTGTTGAGTGATTTTAGAAAGAGGAAGAAAGCACCTAATTTCTGTCAGCCCCTTGGGCGACACGGCGCAGTGCCCGTCTGGGTGCGCGCCTCAACAAGCTTTCCCCAAGTGTGCGCGTGCATGGCAGTTCAATCTTCCCCTCCCCCCCCCCCCTGGCGCTTCCTGCCGAACAAAAAAGCGCGCGTAAAAGCAAAAGTTGACTGACTGGCCACGACTGGAGCTGAGGGCGTCGGCGAGATGATCTCCCTTGCGCCTGCTTGAACCGCGATTCGCCTGCACCACATTAACCAGTTCACGAAGTGCTGCACCTTGCCATTCAGCTAGCTTTGAAACATATTCGGATATTTTCGGAAAAACCACTTTAGAGCGAAGAACCTCTACTTGTGAAATCTTGGAACATTTGAGTGAAACAAATGATGCGTAACTGAGATTTTTTAACCATAATCAATACTGGTAATTGTCCGATTCAAATATTCCCTAGATACACGTCGCGGAAATAACTACGCCACGAAGCGCAAATAAGAGCACTCAGTATACCTTTATAAATTATACACACATTGACATTGGATACTTCGCTGACACGAAATTCGAAGTCACTACGTATTCATTACTTACAGTAACATCATTAATGCACTCTCGAGTTACCACACGAGCGAGAGCAAGACGAAGATCGTGTGCTTCCTCGTTGCTTCAATTGCACAGCCAAGTTCACCATGTGGATCTAATGAAGCGCATGCATGGAGTACCCTCTACCCCTAAATATGTAATTGTTGGGCGAGTTAGCCGTGCCTAATTGGCTTTGACATATTACCGCAAACATATCAGACATTGTTTCAATTCATACACAACACCGGTCTGACGGCGCACATATATAATACACGTTTCGAAGCGTTTTGTTTGTTTTTACATTACATAGAAAAATGTAGTTATTTTGCAACTGACAATTGCGTTATAGGCTTGCTCCAACAGTTTTTTTTTTCCCTGTGTGTTCAAGTCACCAAAATAGCTCCAAATTTATATTGCGGCTAAACTCTTCATGCACAGCCCACTAACGTCGGTATTCAGAAGTAAGTTTGGATTTCGCTGGGCTTCAATATAGCTCGTAAAAGGAAAAGTTGAAATCGCAGAGAATGACGATGTAGATATAAAACCAATCTTCGTTCCTAATAGTACCACCTGGTTTTAACGTGCCAGAACCGCAATATGATCAAGAGCAACGCCCAACTCGAATTTTCAGCTCCATCGGTATTCTTTAACATACGCTTACATATCCCACAGTGCATGCATTGTCGTTTTTCCTGTGTTCATCGTATTAACTGCGAAGCATTTCTTGGCGAACTTTGGCGACTTGGAGCGTCTACCCGCCTCCGACATTTAGCTCTCCCGTGGCCGTTTGGATAACGGCATCGATACGAAACTTGATGTGATATAACATGACTGTATGGCGAATATAACTGACCAGTCATAACATAAAAATCATGGCATAAGTGTGTCATAAATGTCATAATTTACATGTCGTAGTCTTTCTGCTCTTGCGGTGGTTTCATTCACATGATATGTTGCAAAACTGGTATGGTATGGTATGGCATGACTGCATGGCGAACACAAGCGAATGACCCTAACATCAAAATCATGACATGTAACAACATGACCACATGCCACGCTCATGATGTGCTCGCGGCCATTTCGCTAGCTTTGCATATACCGAATTTGGTGTTACGGGACGTGAATGGATGATGAAGGTATGTTACTGGTGCAAACATGATAATCATGCGATGCGTATCATGTAACAACATCACTACATGCCACGCTCATGATGTGCTCACGGCCTCTTCGCTAGCTTCTCATGAACCAAGTTCGGTATTTCGGCTGGACGTGAATGGATGAGGAAGCTATGTGACTAGTGCAAACATGATAATCATGAGACGCAAGTCATGTGAGAACATGACTACATGCTACGCTTATGATGCGCTCGCGGCCGTTTCGCTAGCTTCACGTGTACCAAATTCGGTATTACGTGACGCGAACGGAAAGCATATGTAAATGACACGTTCAAACATGATGATCATGACATGCGTGTCATGTCACGACAACGTCCCACACTCATGATTCGCTCGCGGCCGTTTCGCTACCTCCACATACGCCAAAATTTGGTATTACGTCACGTGAATGGATGAAGAAAGTATGTGACTGGTGCAAACGTGATAATCATGAGATGCGTGTCATGTAAGGACATTACTACGCGCAACACCCAAGGCGCCAATACACTTTGACGTGAGCCGGCGCGCGTGCGCGCTGGCGTTCGTTTTCTCGCGTCACGCCGGCGATGCCACGCCAGGAGCCGATATCTCCCTAGTAGAGATCAGTGGATCTGCTCACTGACCTCGATTGTGGATCTGCATGCCATATACTCGCAGGCGCGCGCCGCGGTGCGTTGCTTTAACGCATGCGCGTTTGAGCGCACACGGCGTCCCTCTGTCACAAAGAGAGGCAGACGTGGTGCTGTCTAAGTAACGTCGTCGGCGGGAAACCCCGCATTTCGCACCTGTTGCCACTGGGCCGCGCCGACGGACGCTGCTAGCGCCGGTCGTGCCTGGCGGCACACTATAGAGTGCTCGCGTTTTGCTAGCGTGACATCGCCGCGACCAGCCTGCACGTGCGTCAACGTTGCGTCGGAGTATAACGGGCCCTTCATGACGCGCTCGCCGCCGTTGCGCGAGCTCCCCATGTACCAAATTTGGTATCAGGGGAAGTGAATAGACCACGAAGGTAAAGGACACATCCAAACCTGATAATCATATGCGTTTTCCGTAAAACAAGACTACATGCTACGCTCATAGTGCTCTCGCGGCTGTTCCACTAGTTCCACATATATCAAATTTGGTATTACGTGACGTGAACGGACGATGAATGTAAATGACACGTCCAAATATGATAATGATGATATTGTAGGCATTCATTAAGCACATCATCTATCTTTACACATATTCATCATCATGAGTGGTCGTCATCTTCTTCTGCTGTGGGGATTTGGCTTGTCTGAGTTCTGTGCGTTGGGCGTGGTCGCTTCATCGTGTCTTCCGGGCCTAATAAAGGTTGCCTTTACTGTTACATCACAAGTGGTGGAGTGTGCTCTACGATCTTCCGTCCTCTCCCAGCCCGATCTGCCTCCTGGAGCTGCGCTCAGGTCGTCGTTTGTACCAGGTGTCCGGTAACATGCCTCAGGACGAGCCAACCAGCGCTTCTGCGTCTACCTCCACGGCCCCGGCTACCACGGCCTATCCATCGTGTATTATCACCGCGCACCAGCGTGAGCCGCCCACGTCCGCCGGACTTCGAGGTGAAGATATGTAAGATTGGTTGGACCAGTTCAATCGAGCGAGTTCCACTAACAACTGGGATGATCCTACCGAGCTTCGCCGTGTTTCTTTCTACCTCACGGGCGTAGCGAAAACATGGTTTTTTAATCATGAAACGGACATTACGGACTGGACGCGTTTTAAGCAACAGCTTCGCCAAATTTTCGGCACCCCGGCGGTTCGTTCAGTTCTCGCGAAGAAGACACTGGATTCTCGCAAGCAACAATGCGGTGAGTCCTACACATCGTACATAGAGGATGTGCTTGCTCTCTGTCACCGTTTCAGCACGTCCATGTCCGAATCAGAGAGAGTTCGTCATCTACTGAAAGGGATAGGCACGGTCGCGTTCAATGCCTTGGTCATTCAGAACCCGACTACGGTCGCTGACGTTGTTGCCACGTGCCAACGCCTGGAAGAACTTGAATCCCAACGGTTACCGCCGGACAGCTCTGAAAACACTACCACGACTGATGCCTCATTGCGTGCAATGATCCGGGCGCTTATACGGGAAGAGCTACAATCTTTCGGCCTCTCAATGACACCGAGTCCACCTCCCCCCTCCAACAATGTTTTGCGGGATGTTATCAAAGAGGAGTTGGCGTCCATGACCAGGCCAGCGTTTGTAGACACTCCAGTACCTCGACTCCAACCGACGTACGCACAAGTCCTCGCTGGCTCCCCACACGTGGTACAACCGATGCCCGCACACTCGACGCCTGTCCCGCTGGCTTCGTTAACTCCGAGTGTGACTAGCCAGCCCTTTCACCCACCGTGTCGGCCGCATCGTCCGATCTGTTATTACTGCGGCTATCGGGGCCACATTGCACGCGTCTGTCGGAAGCGTCAGCAGGACGAGCGTCGTGGACCGCTACCTACGGACGGGATGATGGGACAAGCTGGTACGCTTTCCAACGTCGTCCTTATGATCCGCCGCTACGCCGCTCACCGTCTCCAACTGCGACATCTAAGCCAACCAGTTCCTACCGCTCTACTAGACGCCGCTCACCCTCACCCCTCCGCCGTTCCACGTCTCCATTGCGACCTGTCTCGCAATTCACCAACCAACGCCCGGAAAACTAACCTCTGCAGCTTTTGGAGGAAAAGCTGCATCGAACGAAAAGACAGAAATTCCTCCAGTGCGTCCATATAATACGATAGCTGTTTTAATACAAGGTGTGTACGTGGACGCTTTAATAGACACTGGTGCCTCTTTGTCTGTGATTGATCGTTCTTTGTGCTCACGTCTACGAAAAGTCACCACCCCTTATGATGGACCTACACTGCACGCTGCTCAAGGGGACGCCATTAGACCTGCCGCTATGTGCACCGCTCGTGTTTTCATCGCTGGTATTCTTCATTTTGTACAATTTGCTGTGCTGAATTCGTGTGCCCACCAGATTATATTAGGCTGGCATTTTCTGTCTACGGCGAACGCTTCCATTTGCTGTAAAGAAAATGTTGTTCATATGATGGAAACTGACTATGCCCTGTATGCGGATGACAAGCCCGTTCGCTTGCTCGCTGCTGAAGAGACCGAGCTACCACCTGGTCATCAGCGGATAGTTGCCATCACTTCTAATGTGATCGACTCTGGTGACGTGTTTGTGCAACCATCTGCACGCTGTCTCGCAAGAGGTATAGCCTTTGCTTCAGGTCTAGTGCGATTCCACAATGGCTCCGGACTTCTCTGCGCTACAAACCAGACTTCTGAGAAAATTCTCATTCCTAAAGGCACCACAATGGCTTGCGTTTCTGAATCTCAACCTGTCTCTGTTGTCTCCCTTATGCCAGCGTGTTCTGACCAAGGAGGTTATACTAAACTTTCTGGAGTGGCGGAGGGGCTCCGCGGCTGACGCCACGCGCCGCCATATTGCTCAGGGCAGAAAGCGGTCGAACACATTGTAACGCGTGCATGTGCGTGCGGCCTCTCCGTTGTTTTTCTTGAGTGCGGTGCCTCTAATCGAATGAGGCCGCTGTGGCAGACGACTGTGACCTCTTCTGAAGACGATGGTGGGCTCTTGCGCAGCATTTGGCTGCGCAAATCGCGTGAAGCAAACACCGGGGATAACTTTTCACGTGTAAGTAGCGTGCTTTGCTCGCTCGCTTTCCCTCGCATATTTTTGCGATTACGAATGCATTCGCGCGTACAAGCATTTCCCATTTACGTCCGGGTGGCATGGAGACACTGTGAAACATTTTTGTGCTTTGCAGTTTTCCCAAAGACTGCGAATTGCGCAGTGCATGGGAGCGCGCTGTGAGGCGAGAAGGTTGGACTCCGAAGAAGAATGACGTCTTGTGTTCAACGCACTTTGAAGCAGACTGCTTCGATAGAACAGGGCAAACAACGAGACTACGAGCTGGTAACATCCCTACCATGTTTGCAGCGTTTCCAGCGCACCTACAAAAGCCAGTGAGTACGCTTCGTGAGCTCTTCGTTTACCAAATGTAGTTATTGTAGCGTTAGCTCCGCATCTCTGGGATTTTCAGTTTCTAATATTTAGTTGCGCATTCGCTCTAAATGCCTAAATTTCTGACGCTGTCGCGTTATTCCTCTTTTTGCGTAGGAGAAGAGAAAACGAGCTCCTCCAAAAAGTCGGGAGATGCCTTCGCCTCAGGAGTCTGTTTTGAATGAAGCTGCCGAAGTCTCCCCCCTGCAAACTTCCCCCCCGAAGGAGTGGTACAAGCAGAAAGTGCATGAATCGGCGAAAGAGGTACAGCAGCTGAAAAAGAAGGTCAAGACGTTGCACCAGTAGAAACGGAGACTTTCAAAACGCATTGATGCTTCTCAGGATTTGATTGAGCAGCTAAAGGAGCAGAACCTTTTGTCTGAAAAAGGGTTGGAGGTTTTCCTAGCGTCATTTTCTCCGGATATCCAGCAGCTTCTCAAGAGAACTCATGAAAAGACGAACAAATACCCCCCAGAATTAAGAGCATTTGCACTGACGCTTCACTATTATTCGCCAAGGGCTTATGATTATGTGCGAGCTAAGTTTAACAATGCTTTGCCAAACCAGCGAACTCTTCGCGAATGGTACAAGGCAGTGAATGGTGATCCTGGCTTCAGCTCAGAATCATTCGAGTTTATCAAGAACATAGTGCAAGGAAGAGATGAGCCACTGGTCGCTGCCATAATGGTTGACGACATGTCTATTAAAAAACATGTCCAACTTGTGGGCAACAAAGTTTTCGGATATGTCGACTTGGGCATGGAAATGCCAGATGACAGCCTCCCAGAAACAACAAATGCCTGTGTTTTCATGCTGGTGGCACTCAATATGAGGCTGAAGGTGCCCCTTGGGTATTTTTTCATTGATTCTCTCTCTGGTTCTGAAAGAGCGCAGCTAACGAAAGAGTGTATCTCGCGCGTGACTTCAGCAGGTGTCATAGCAGCATCACTGACTTTTGATGGAGCGGCCTCGAACTTTTCAATGGCCAGTTTTCTTGGTGCTGATCTCCGCTGTCGTTCTCCGGGATTTAACACCTCATTCCAGTGCTTAGAAGATTGCCCAAGCAAAGTATTTGTGATTCTAGATGCCTGCCACATGATCAAGCTTGTGCGTAACTGCTTGGGATCAGTAAACCACCTCACTGATATTCAAGGGCGCAAAGTGAAGTGGTCATACATTGAAGCTCTTGAGGCCTTGCAACAAAAAGAGGGCTTGCACCTTGGAAACAAGCTGACGAAAGTTCATCTGGAGTGGGCAAAGCAAAAAATGAAGGTTCGACTGGCTGTGCAGACCCTTAGCTCATCTGTTGCTGATGCACTGGACTTCTGCGAGTATAAACTGAAGCTTCCCCAGTTTCAAGGTGCCCACGCAACAGCGGAGTTCATTCGAATCTTTGATCCCCTCTTCGATATTCTGAACTCGAGGAACCCTCTGGCGCGATCATGCAAAGCCCCACTGCGGCAGCAGAATGCAGCTTCTTGGAAATCGTTCTTCCACGAAGCCGAGGAGTATATTAGGGGGCTGAAGGATGCAAGTGGGCGACCAGTGATAGATGGACTGAAAAAAACTGGGTTTGTTGGCCTCATCATTTGCATTCGAAGTGTCACTGCCCTTTTCGATGCCCTTGTGGCCACGAAAATTTTGAAGTATTTGTTGACGCACAAGACGTCGCAAGACCATTTGGAAACGTTTTTTGGTTGTGTGAGGGGAAAGGGGGGATACAACAACAACCCCACAGCCTGCCAATTCAGAGCCGCCTATAAGCGCCTCCTCTTCCACACAGAGGTAACATCGTCTGACGCTGGGAACTGCTGCCGAGATGTGGTGTCTATCCTGAACATGTCCAGTGCTGTCAGCCTTGCCGAGTCACCAACAGCAGTTACGTCACACAGGAGGTCGTCGCTTCTGGAGCCTGTGGATGATGAACATGACTACACTCATCATGTGGATCTCCCCCAGAGCCTTTCGGCGGTGACGAGTGCTGTTGTGCCGTATATAGCGGGATTTGTGGCTCGCAAGGTGCGGTCTGTCACGAATTGTGAGGAGTGCTGTGCTGCACTGGAATCAAGCGAAGAACCAGACCTTGTCAGAGCAAAAAACAGAGGTGGACTTGTCGCACCATCCAAGGACGTCTTAGAGATCTGCAGTATTGCAGAAAAGGGACTGCGAGTACTACAGCATGAATGCAAGAATTTGAAATCCCTTAATACTAGCTCAGATAGCCTTTTGGTACATGTGATGACTGCAGTGTTTGAAAAAGCATTGTTCGTGCAGCTGGAGCCTCACCTGCTGGACTGTGACCCCCTTGATAACCATACATATAGCTTATCAAAGAAAATTGCCAGCGTGTACATCAGAACAAGACTTCATCACATTTCTAGGAGAATGAACCAGGAGAACTGTAACAAAAACGTGCGCACACTCCTAACAAGAGAGATTATTTTCAAAAATCTCTAAGTGCGAGAACTTGATTGATGTGTTTTTCTGTTTAATTTAGCTCACTGTTAGTGTTTGATGCATTTGTTCTTTTAGTCAGAATTTTAATTTTTTGCTGGAAGATTTAACGTTTGGTTTAGTCAAATGCATCTGGTGCTGAATGTGACTAACTGCAGGGTTTAACGGGCCGACGCATTGCAGGCAATGAGCCTTGCCGTAGTGGAGGGCTCCGGATTAATTTTCACCATCTGGGGAACATTAACCTGCGCCGAAATCTCGTTTTCGCTTTTCGCCTCCATTAGAAAAGTGGCCGCAGCGGCCGGTAACCGTGGTGCTGAATGTGGACAAGTGAATAAATATGGTTGTACCGTGAACCTTCAGTTTCCTTTATTGCGTTATTGGTTTCATATTTTTGTTTTCGTCTCCAGCTAGCATTCTACAACTTCTCCCGCTCTTAAATTTTATTTTCGTTGCATCTTCTCGAGCGGTACTTCTGCCGTGAGACAACAGTGTAAACATATAATACAAACTGATATCCTATCGCATCATCTTTAACTCTCAGTGTAAGTGTCAAGAAAAAATAAATAGGATGTATATTAGTCGTTTCAAAGTTCCCTCGCGTCCTAAGAAAAATAAAGCGGCCCTTTCATTGCTATTACAGAAGGCACTGCTGCAAGCGTACGGGGCACAACGGCGGCACAAGGCAGTCGCCGCCTCCTTCTGCCCTGAGCAATATGGCCGCCGACGGGTTTCCGCGGCTTCACTCCGATACATGGGCGGGTATGCGGGACCGCCACTCCAGAAGTTCTAAGTATAACCTCCTTGGTTCTGACCTTCCTTCTATTGGACGTTCATCAAGCGTTTCTGTTCTTGCTGCGACTATTAGTCCAGAACTGACCTCTTCACAGACAGATGAGTTGCTTGCCTTACTACAAAAGCATAGCAGATTGTTTGATGCCCATTCCTCATCTCTGGGACAGACGTCCATTATTAGGCATCGTATCCAGACCGATGGCACTTCCATCGTACGCCGTCGACCATATCGCGTCTCTTCATCCGAGCGTGAAATCATTGAACAAAATGTAGCCGATATGCTGCAACGGAACATTATACGTCCCTCCGCGAGTCCTTGGTCATCCCCTGTTGTTTTAGTAAGGAAAAAAGGTGGCTCCGTGCGGTTTCGCGTGGACTACAGAGCACTTAATAAGATTACCCACAAGGATGTTTACCCCATGCCGCGCATAGACGATGCTTTGGATTCACTGCAAGGTGCTGAGTACTTTTCAAGCCTAGACCTGCGTTCAGGTTACTGGCAAATACCCATGCACGAGAATGACAAAGAAAAGACAGCGTTTTCAACACCATATGGGCTGTATGAATTCAACGTCATGCCATTCGGCCTTTGCAATGCTCCAGCAACATTCGAGCGGATGATCGACACAGTTTTACGAGGCTTGAAGTGGAAGACTTGCTTGTGCTATTTAGACGATATCGTTATTTTCTCGTCAACCTTCTCTCAGCACTTGCAACGACTGGACGAAGTTCTTACGTGCCTTGCAAACGCAGGCCTTCAGCTGAACACCAAGAAGTGCCGTTTTGCGAGCAAGACGATTAAAGTCTTAGGCCACATCGTAAGCAAGGACGGTATTCGTCCCGATCCTGACAAGATTTCCGCTGTCCAACACTTCCCGCGTCCTGAAAAAGCCAAAGATTTGCGCAGTTTCCTCGGCCTCGCTTCTTATTTTCGCCGATTCATTCGAGACTTCGCCTCAATAGCTTCACCATTGCACAAGTTGCTCGGATCAGGCGTCGCCTTTGTGTGGTCTCCTGAATGTGAAGCGGCGTTTGCCCAACTGAAGTGTGCACTCACATCCGAACCAGTTCTCTGCCATTTCGACGAAACCGCGCCTACGCTCCTGCATACAGACGCTAGTGGTCGAGGCATTGGTGGAATTCTTCTACAGCGAGACAAATCTTCACGTGAGAAAGTCGTCGCATACGCGAGCCGTGCACTGACCCCTGCTGAAAAGAATTATACCATCACCGAACAGGAATGCCTAGCGGTCGTATGGTCGATACAAAAGTTTCGACCTTATCTCCACGGCCGCCACTTTACTGTGGTTACGGACCATCACGCCTTGTGCTGGCTCTCGACAATCAAGAACTTGTCCGGCCGCCTTGGTCGCTGGATTCTTCGCTTACAAGAATACGACTTCACTATCACATACAAGTCGGGAAACAAGCATCAAGACGCCGACGCCCTTTCGCGTTGCCCGCTCTCTTCGGAGCCGCTTAACAAACCCGCCACTGCTGCACACGAGAAGCTTTCGGCCGTCTCTTCCCTACATGTTTCGTCATTAACTACTTTGGACCCAACTTCTCCAAGCGAGTGTGGTTTGTTCTTATCTCACCAACGTGCTGACCCTTACTGTCGCCGCATCATGGACCGTCTTGACGGGACTTGCCGGCCCCTTAACGCCCGTCTTCGCCGACAGCTGACGCAATTCAAGCTCAACAACCACGTCCTGTACCGTCATATCTACCACCCTGATGGTCAACGCTGGGTGCCCGTTCTACCTCGCTCTCTTCGGGCTCAAGTCCTCAAGACATATCACGACGACATGTCTGCTGGACACATGGGCTTCCAGAAAACGTATGACCGCATAAGATGTCACTACTACTAACCGGGCTTGTCCACCTGTGTCGCGAAGTACGTTGCCTCATGCGCCCTTTGTCAGCGTCGCAAGCTACCTACATCAACTCGAAGTGGACAATTACAACCGCTCCCGTGTCCCCTGCAACCATTCGAGGTAGTTGGCATTGACCTGTATGGTCCGCTTCCTATGACTGTCACGGGCAATCGTTGGATAGTTACAGCTGTCGACCACCTGACCCGCTACGCCGAAACAGCTCCCGTGCCTTCTGCATCAGCTTCGGAAGTGGCCGACTTCATCCTTCGAGCAATAATCCTTCGACACGGAGCTCCTCGTGTAATCCTGAGCGACCGTGGAAGAGTATTTCTTTCAGCACTCGTCGAAAAAGTGCTCAAGGCAGCCGGCACTACACACAAAACAAGCTCCAGTTACCATCCTCAGACGAACGGCCTGACTGAGCGCTTCCATCGTACACTGTCAGACATGATTGCGATGTATATCGAACCCGACCAAGGAAACTGGGACACCATTTTGCCATTTGTTACTCTTGCGTATAATACCTCTGTACAGCGCACAACCGGTTACTCGCCGTTCTACCTCGTCCACGGTCGCTTCCCCTCTTCTTTCCTCGATGTTTCGTTCTTCTCTGCGCCTGTCAAACCATGTTCATCTTCAAGTGAAGAATACGTGTCTCGTCTACTTCATTGCCGCCAGCTGGCTCGCGTCAACACTGAAGCCAAGCAACAGGATCGCAAGCTTGAATATGATGCCTCCCATCGTGCCGTGTCTTTCAGCCCTGGCGACGAAGTCCTCCTTCTTACACCCATTCGCACTCCCGGACTGTGCGAGAAGTTTCAATTACGTTTTATTGGCCCCTACACTGTCTTGGAGCAAACGTATCTTGTGAATTATCGCGTGGCACCCGTTCTTCTTCCGACGGACCGCCGCTACAGGGCAGCAGAAATAGTCCACGTATCCCGCATGAAGCCTTTCATACGGCGTTCATCTTCGCTTTAAAATGCGGCCAAGAACTGCTGTCAGGATGACCGCTTTCACGTGGGGGGGGGGGGGGAGTTAGTGTAGGCATTCATTAAGCACATCATCTATCTTTACACATATTCATCATCATGAGTGGTCGTCATCTTCTTCTGCTGTGGGGATTTGGCTTGTCTGAGTTCTGTGCCTTGGGCGTGGTCGCTTCATCGTGTCTTCCGGGCCTAATAAAGGTTGCCTTTACTGTTACATCACAATATGGATTTAATTGAAAACATGACTAGATGCTATATTCATAGCAAGCTCACGGAAGTATCACTAGCTCCTTATATACCAAAGATGGTATCAGGTGACGTTAATAGATGACGAAGGTAAACGACACATCCAAACATGATAATCATGACATAGAAGTCATGTACGGAATAATTTACCTTCGCCTCTTAGTGTTCTGCAGATTTTAACGTGACCTACTATATACCCTTCCTCATTCGTGCTTCACATATCATCGATTCCCACTGCACGTGAGATCTGCCTTTTTTTTTCTTTCGCTAATGTGACTCACCCAGTCATCTTCCTCTAATCCAGCTGAATCTATTACAGCGCCTTCATGACATCTCGAAGTGAAGCAAGACAAAGCAGGGATCAGAGCCACGTGGAACTATACCAGCGCACTGTGGCTGAAGGGAGCTTTGGGAGATACACATGCGTCACCGATAGCTATAGCGACAAAGCCGATTCGGTGGACTGAAGGAGAGCCTGATCTATCATAGGTGGAGAGAAGCACTCGGCTACAGCTAGTTCACTATAACTACTCTAGAACACTGTACTGTAACAGTTCTGATGACTCCATGATTTGGCATTATTTTCCTGTCCCCTTCCTTACAGTACAAGAATAATAGTCTGCGAGAAGCTACCAACTGCAATCTTGCCTCTGCATCAATAGATTTATACGGTGGGCAAATCAACAATGCGTCAATACTAACGGCAAGTATCCTATAATCGGGTACACTTAATCAGCTGGTATCTTGTATCTGTCACCCAAACACTCGTTGTCTCTGTATCTTGTATCATGTCCGGATATAGCAGTAATGTATCACTGTTCGAGACTGCTTCATAAGCACGGCTCTCAGAATACCTCTTCATTGAAACACCATTCACGGGTATCATATATGTATATCTATTGTGCTAACAAATAAACTCTTTAGTGTGCGTTTGTTGCCCCTCGGTTTCTATATTTGGTGAAATCCATCGACGTAACAGAAACAACGGCGATCACACCTGAGCCTTAAATGTGTATAACATTATTTTAATTTGATTGCGACGGGCCTTACATTGAAAACCACCAGTGCTGATTTCTCAGGTATGATTGAACGGAAACGCTTTTGCACTCCTTGCGGCACGACAATGTCCTATCCAGTGGTGCAATCTGCGCCGCCTATTTTCGTGCCACCTTATTCGCGACCGCAAGTAGCTGCGGTGGAATAGGCTGTTTGTTTTGTCGGAGGAAACGCATCAGCTCCCTGGCGTGTACGCCTTCGTCCGGCGCCAAGAACGTGTACTTCTTGCCCGTGCCGTCGGGCCGAGCCGCATGCCTGAAGCGACGCAGGTATTCACCCGAATTGCTCGGGTAATCGTAGCTGACGACGCAGCTCACGTTCTGAAGCTCCATCGCCCTCGCTACCATGTCGGTCGCCACCAGGACGGCAGTTCTGCCCAAATGGAAGGTGTCCAAAGCCCTTTTGTGTTCTTTCTTCGACTTCTTCCCGTGGACGCCGACGGTCGGGCAGCCCAGATTGCACAAGGTTGCCGCCAGGTATTCTACCGTCTGCTTCGTCTCGACGAATACGACGACCCTGCCCGTCTCGTCGTTGAGGATGTCGTTCAACAGGGCGAAGAGCTTGTCCTCCTTCTCGGCTTCTTCACAAACGAAGACTATATGTTCGACGCGGTGACCGTTATGCGACAGGGTCGCAGCCCCGATGCTCACGTCGATGCAATCCTTTGTCAACTCTTCGGCAAACTCCCGCGACTCTCTCGTTACGCACGCCAGCATGACGAGGGTCTGGCGGTCCGGTCGGATGTTGTCCACAATTGTGCGAAGATTCTTCCCTAGGCCAACCGCCAGCATGCGGTCCGCTTCGTCTAAAACCAAGAGCGTACAACGACTCAGGTTTACCCTGTGCTCGTCCATGAGGACCGTAAGACGGCCAGGAGTTGCAATGCAGATATCAGCACCTTCCTGCAGCTGTTTTACCTGCAGCTGCTTCGGGTTTCCCGACACAAGGAAAACTGTTCGAATCTTGGATCCCTCGGTAAGCTTGCGAGCATCGGCGAGAACTTGCTCGGCGATCTCCCTCGTCGCTGTCAGCACGAGCACCGTAGGTCCGCCACCAACCTGCCCGGCTGGCTGATGTTGTACGTGGACGAGGGCTGGGACAAGGTAGGCCAGAATCTTTCCTTTCGAGGCTGTGGCGTCGAAGGCCACCAGGTCTCTGCCACTGAGCGCTACGGGCCAGCACTCGGCTTGCAATGCGGTCGGTGGCGGATCAGTGTTGAGTTTCTCGACTGCCTTCGTTACAGATTCTGGGAGACCGGCTTCATCTACGTGCAGGACCGGCTTGAGAGCACCGCGTCCCGTGACGATAATGTCGTTGGCGTTACGATAGGCCTCCACTTCCTCGGGAGATCTCCGCGCTGTCCTCATGTGTTCACGGTAGAAATTTTTCTGGTAAGTCGGCAACCGAATGCCTTTCCAATTTGGTGGACGCAGGCTGCGTCCCACCTGGCTTTTTGCCGCAACGTAGGCTGACCCGTTTCGAACGTTAAACAACGCCGTGTGATTGTCTCCGCTTACTGGCGGCTGTAGAGGAAGGCCGCGGCCTCTGCCCATCGGTACTGGTTCGAAGACGACGAACTGTCCGCGGCCAAACGGGAAGACTGCATCTGGGGGCCCTTCGTTGGGTCCATTAACATTTGCTCCAAAGCCCCCGAACATTGCGGGTTAACCAAACCGGAACGCCAAGGTCGCCTGCTGGAAACGGTCGCTTGATGCGCTCACTGAATCCGGACCTGCACTCGGCGCATTAGACTTCCCGGGACTTGCTGGCCACCTCGTCGGTCACGCAGGAGGAAGACGGGCTTACGTAAAAGAGCCCGTCCCCAAACGGCTCGCTTCGTCGCCCGTCTCTCGAACCTCCAAGAGGTACATCTTACCCACTACGGTGTATCGCACAAGCAGCATCGTTCGGGCTTACAAGAGTGCGTTTTGATTATGATAAGCACATCGGTGAGCGGGAACGAAAAAAATCGCAGGAATGATAAAAATTTGGAAGAGGCTTGAGCTTCGCCTTCTATAGTAGAACGCGCTAGCGTAATCAGGCCCCAAGCGCATCACCTTCTAAATTACCAGCCTACGTAGACCGTTCCAAACTATTCTAGAGTTTCTACCGAAAGAAGAGTTTTAATGTAGCCCCTTGGTCATAAAGTCTTCCTATTGCGACTCAGCGAACGACCCACTATGCTTCCGTAAGGTAACACGTAATCCTACACAGCTGCTTCCTACACAACAGAACCGTGAACTAAAGTTGACCATTCCGCTGCTGATAATGATTCAATATGCCTGAGCAATTGGGTGGGGCTTCAAAACGCACACTTAGAAGCACAACCACCTGCAAGTGACCTGTCCTGGCGCCTGGCTCATTGCGACGCTTTTGCAACGCGATATTACTTGCGTCAGCCACTATGTGACGTTCTTATTTTTTTTTCGTAGACTGCATCTACTACATGACGTATATACGATGTTTTAGAGCCGAATAATGTTAGGGTCTCGGCGTACATGTCAGCGTGCTCTTCATGTGCTGCTGTCGTGATGGTGCTTCTGTCGGAGCGCAACAGAGGGCGCGACTGCCTCAGCGCTCGCCATGTGGCGAGAGAAAGCGAACGGCGCGCACGGACTATGGAAACGCCCTTTCTTCGATGAACGCCAAGCCAGCAGCTCGCAAGCCGAGAGTGCGCCCTCGTCCAAGCGATACAACACCAACGTTGACAGCATCTGCTAGCGAGATTGATCGAAACAAAAAAAAGTTGACTGCCACTCCGTGTATAAAAGCATACAGGTGTGTAATCACGGACACAACAGAACGAAATAGAAACGCCTATTATCACACTGCAGCAAAAAAATAGACTTATCTCGGAATGCTCAAGTATATAAATGACAGCGCCACGTGGCGAACCGGCACATGAGGGATTCCAATATAAGGAGAGATAACTGCTTTAGAATTTAATTTCTTCCTTACGCAAGCTAATGATTCCATTATATTGCTTCACCCTGGCCTAATTGTAGGCTCAGTTTCCTGCAGCCTTCGCATTTCAAGTGCTAAAGAATTACGATGAAGTCAGGCAAAAATGAGAACGTATATGGACAAGCCCTCATGAGCACGTCTACGCGTGCGTAGTATCCATAACTTCATGCGAGATATTGTTAGTGTGTAGATAATAAACAAACGTGTGGGTAATCTGTTTTTCGCTAGATTAGTTGTATTATAGATTCATTAAGCGTGGCAGAACCAACAACAATCACGAACTAAACACTAATTTTTATTGTGGCGGGCCGGATATTGTGATCAAAGGTTAGTTATCTCACTGCGACAATGCTACATGTTTGCTCCTACGTGGCAGCACAGAACAATGGCAGCCGTTTAATGTACAGCCTACTGTCGTGCGGCCTTTTTCTCCGCGACCTGCCGTAGCTGAGGCGCCAATGGCTGTTTGTTTTCTTGTAGGAACCACATCGGCTCTTTGGCATGCTCGCGTTCGTCGGGCCTCAAGAACGCGTACATCTTGACTGTCCCGTTGGGCCGTGAAGCATACTTGAAGCGGCGGAGCAAGTCGCTCGAGTGTATTGGATGGTCGAAGCTGACGACGAAGTGGACATTGTCCAGCTCCATAGCCCTCGTCGTCACGTCGGTCGCAATTAGGACGAGCGCCTTGCCTGACCGCAGAGTATGAAACGCCCACTGGTGTTCTTGCTCTGTCTTATTCCGGTGGATACCGACGGCCGGGCAGGCCTGAATGCGCAAGATCACGACGAGGTCTTCTACCCTTTGCTTCATCTCGACAAATACGACGGCCCTGTCACTCTCGTAGCTAACAATGTCCTTCAACAGGGCGACGAGCTTGGCCTCTTTTTCGGCCTCCTCGCAAACGAACGACGACGATATGTTCTACGCGCCGAATTAGCTGTTCCAGCGTAGCCGTCCTGATGCTTACGTTGACGGGATCCTTAGTCAACGCACACGCCAGCTGCCGCGATTCCCTTGTCGTGCACGTCAATGTAACGAGCGTCTGTCGGTCCGGTCGTATACTGTCAGCGATGGCCCGAATATTCTCTGCGAACCTCTGCGCCAGCATGCGGTCCACTTCATCCATAGCCAGGAGAGTGCAGCGGCCCAGATTCACCATTCCCTTCTTCATGAAGGCTGTGAGGCGGCCTGGTGTCGAGACGCATATGTCAGCGCCTTCCTCCATCTGCTGCAGCTGCGGCTTCTTTGGTTCACCAGATAGAAGATACACTGTTCGAATCTTTAATTCCTTGCTAAGCTCATGAACAGCATCTTGAACCTGCTGGGCTACCTTCCGAGTCAGTGTCAGCGCTAACACAGTAGGTCCCTGATTGGCGAGTACAGGCGGCTGACGTTGTGCGTGGACTATGGCTGGAACAAGGAGGGCAAGTGATTTCCCTTTCGAGGCAGTACAATCAATAGCCACAAAGTCTCTGCCATTGAACGCTGTGGGCCAGCACAGAGCCTGCAAAGCGGTCAGCGACGAGACCGAGTTGAGTTTCTCGATTGCGTTTTTTACAGATTCTGGAAGGCCCGCTTCATCGACGTGCAATATGGGCTTGGGTACATCGCGCCCTGTGATGGTAATATCGTTCGCCTTCCGGTAAGCTTCCACTTCTTCCGACGATTTCTGTGCAGTCCTGGTAGGTCCACTGCGGAAAGCTTTCCGGTAAGTCGGCAAGTGCATCCTTCTCGAGTCCGGTGTATGAAGGGTGCGTCCCACCTGGCTCCTCCGCGCAGTGCAGTACGGGCGTATCTTACCGGAATCATTGCGAAGTTGTCCCCGTTGACCATTTGTGGTGAAGGGTGGCGGTCGCGTCTTAATCCTGCGGTCGTTCCTCTTCCGACTTGAGTGGTCGGTTCCGGAGCCCCTTCGTTCGGTCCATTGTTGGGCCCAAGACCGTGGGGATGAGGGAGTCCCGGTTATTTGTTGAACGCCATGATCGGCTGCCGTGGGACAACACTCGCTCGGTGCGTTCAGTGCGGCCGGACACACATCACGCACATTAGTCTCTCCGCGACTTCTTGGCTGTCTCGTCGTACATGCAGGGACAAAATATACTCAAGAGAGGCACGACCCCGAAGTTGATGATGATGAACTATAAGCATGACTCACACCCACTCTGCGTGATTGGCCAAGACACGAATGGTGAGAAGTGTTTCCATATGAACTGCATATATGATGAATGGTAAAATATTTGGAAGAAATCATACTCATTTTGAGATTTGCCTTCAAACGACCCCGATTCGACTAAAAAAAATTTCCTACAGCAGAACAAAGTTCCCGGTGACGACCTAACTAGGGGGCTCCCAAGGAAAGAATGCTAGAAATAATAAAATGTAATCTAAACCAATTAAGTCACTTTGAGAATGTTCCTACTCAGTAAGTAGACGCGCCTACATGACAAAAAATTATTCTCAATTGTTTCGTCTTTGTTGCAAAAGGAGAGAAGAGGAGAACGAGCCAGATCAGCTCTATGCATACAACAATTTAGTTTTGAAACTCGACAGCGTAGTTTTGTAAAATTATCTTCCTTTGGTGGCGATGATGATAATGATTTTTGTTATACTGGCGCATACCCACAAGGGGGAATCGGCCAAGAACCGGGTGGTTTTACGAACATACCTTTAAACTGAATATATATATATATATATATATATATATATATATATATATATATATATATATATATATATATATATCGAAAAGGAGAACAATCGAAAAAGGAGTACACCTGAGCGAAAATGCAGGCTATCAGAGGTGATTTAAGACAAAGGTAGTGATGGGTCCAAAACGATTGATATAAAAAAGCACACTAACAGGGCAATCGCTTTGTTTCAAATATGTAGTCAGATACCGCAGAGCAGGCGTCCCTGTGGCTATACCTTAATTTAATGCTGCCAAACGATAAAATTACTGCCACATTTTAGAGTTCGAAGGGCTTTCTTTTTCGTCGTTTTCCCCTCGTTCCACCAAGGTATGGCTCTTATCCATTACGATGTGTCAGAGAGAATCATGTGTGGTCATGAATCATGGCACTGGCATTCTCAGGAAGTTGGGGACAGAGAGAGAATAAAACATTTATTTGCGACCTAGGAAGGAATGTCGGTGAGTGTGATCCTTCCGGGATCCCGTTGGCACGAGTCGCTGTCCTCGCTTGTCTCACGAGGGCCTCTTGTGTCTTCGGGTCCGAGCTGGACAGATCTGCCTCCCACCCTACAGTGTCGTGCTCTGGCTTGTAGAGGGGAATTGTGTGGGCATTCCCATACCATGTGGTGCAGGGTGGCTGTTTTAGTGGCGTAGAAGCTGCTTTGTGGTGCGTATGTGTCGGGATCTATCTAGTACAGTATGTAAGGATTGGGGCAAGACTAGGTCTGCAGGCGAAGCCACGCTACCCGAGATTTTTTACTGAGCTTTGGCCCCGGCGTTGGAAGTTTCCGTCTTTCTAGTCTTTGATGGTTTAGAATATCTGTCCATGTTAGGAGCGGGTCCCTACGCATAGCCTAGGGTGGGTGTTTTATGCCGGGGTCCGAGGTCCGGAAATTTAATTATCTGGCCGAGGCAAGGGCGCGCTCGTTGCCTCTAACTGTGCAGTTGCCGGGTATCCATATAAGCAGTTTCCATTCGCCCTCTGAGCGTGAGGACGGGGGTTGTGTAAGAAGTCGATGCGCAATGGGGCCAATGTGGCCTTTACAAAAAAATCTGGTAGGCTGCTTTTTAATATGTTAGAACGAATGTGGACCTTGGATTTTGTGACGTGAGTGACATGCGTGATCTCCGAAACGCATGTTGTTAACAAGGAGAGAACTCGCGTATGCCTGCTGTTTCTTTTTCAGTCAGTTAATTTCTTGAGAATGCTACAAGCATTTATATTAGGCAGAGGGTGCTTTTTTTGCAATCCCCCCAGTTAAAAGATTGCGCATGAGCTTACTCGCGCATTGAACATCAGAAGCTGAGGAACACTTCGTATCGGTAAGGATAGGAACCCTCTTATTAGTGCTACTATCCGAAAGAAACAGGGTGCCATCGATGTTTATCTTGTCATATATGAATGTGCTGGCGTCAATTGCAGATACACTGTGTGCCTCCGTCAAGGACACTGGGTGCTTTCGAAGAGACACTCGACGCGTCCTTCACGGACAATGGAGGTGTCCGTCAGAAACGCTGCGCGCGTCCAACAGCGAGGCTGCATGCCCCCTCCTTCTTCGGCGCCTATAGAAGGCGGGCGCGTCTATCACCGGGCTGCTTCCTCGTCCACGTTCGGTACGTACGTTGTAAATATTGTCACAAAGCGATTGTCAATATTGTCAATATATGTAACTATTGTCAATATAAGCAATTTGTTTCCTTCTGGCTGCCTCTTGCCTCGCCACTGCCTGGATACTACTGCAGCTGGCCATGGCGACCGTGAGCACGTTTGTTTTGCTGGCGCTTGTGTGGCACGTGTGCGGGGGAGCAGACGAAATTCAGCATGATGTGCATCACAGCCTCGACTGATCACGTGACAAACCACTTATGCATCGACGTCACTGCTGAACTCGATGCCGCGAAACCGAAAATGGCCCACATATGTATAGTAGAGGAATATAAATTATTGGGCGAAAATACATGAATCTTGGTGCGTGTATCATGCTTCCTGGAGCGGAAGGAAACGATTACAGCAGAGAAAATGCATGCCACAAATTTGGCGGCACCACCCTTTAAGATCCATGGATGAAACAAGTTTATCTAGGGACCGTTTTTAGCTGCCTATAGATATTTCAGGAACATAGTGCCACCCCGTTTTCTTTCAAACAGTGTGCTCGATATTTTTTTCCTCGACGGATCGAACATGATAAACACCCGTTGATTATACTGCGTGCGTATCAGCATTTTGTCGCGTCCTCGAGGTTCACACGGCCTTTTTTTTAAAGGGAAAAAAATTATATTTGCCACTGCAAGCCAAAAACGGTACAAAACGCGTGCGCGGTTGAGTTCGAATGGCTTGGCAGACGAAAACATCAAGAGAATGTTAAATTTAAATAAAATAAAAATTATTTTAATCAAGTAATAATTACAAAGAACGCGCACTTGGACCACTAAGGCCACAAACGTTGCCAACGCCCGTTATGGGTCACGAAATTGTTGGTTTTTTACATAAGCAAGTTTCAACGATGTACAACTGAATGAAACCAGAGATGTTGTGATGGTACAGGTAAGGCTAAACAGGCCACAACGTTACTTTGCTAAGCTTCAGGACATGAGTTTGAGTCCCAGCTACAATGGCCCCATATTGAAGCGATATAGAAAATGCGAAAACACGAGTCTGCTTAGATTCGGGCGCAAGTTGAAGAATACCACGTTCTCGGACCGTCATCTACCCCTGCAGAATACACGGCATACGGCATGTTTTGGAGCGTCAATCAGCTTTAATCGCCATGTCAGGACTTGTGAGCTCCAATAGAGTATAAAACTTGATAGGAATGTTGGAGACCAAATGGTAGTGCGAGTGTTGCACACTCGTGTTTTATTGCAATGATGCTACATAATACCACGTCACAAGTTGCACATGAGTAAAGATACAGACCCAAATGCGTGTCGAAATGAAGCCAGGGCTACGGCACGTGTCCTCGGTAAAAACATTCATTAATAAAAACGTAGGCTAGGCTTAAAATCCCAGCTGTTAAACAGTTAAAACTGATTGATCAGGTACATGTCAAACGAAAGTGAATGAAATATATACATGAAACGGTCCGCCGCAGAGTCTGCTTTAGTTCGACGGCAGTTGCACTTGGGAAATGGTGAACCATGACGGAACAAATGAGCGTCCTCGAATAGGCCAAATGCGGCGACTTCTTGCCGGCAGCTGGGTCTAGAGTTCCCGGCGACATGGCTTTACGAGCGCGATGAACGTCTCCGTGGAGCACATGATGCAGGGCTTGCCTATGAAAGACCGACCCTCTGTATCACCTCCCGGCAAGCGGATCCACGTAGCGCTGGTCTCCTCGTCCGTTTCAACATCTACGAAGTGAATGTGCAAGTAGTAGATGGATGGGAGAAGATAGGCCATTTGTTGGACAATCAGCAGCGCTTTCGACGACCGCAGCCCAGTGTAGGACAGAATGCACAGGAGTTCGAGGGCCTCCGCAGGGCACAAGGAATTCTGCAGGAAAGGGAAATTGTTTTGACATGCTAGAGCGTTACGAAGGTGTTTCTTGGGATCAAAAGCACTGGACTAGATACTAGACTGTAGTGTACTATGCCAAGTGGCTACTGTACATACGCACGACCTCTTGTCCCCATCATCCTTCATCCCTCTTGTAGAGTACTAGGCTAGAGCGAACTAGCTCGGGCCGACCTCTCTGCCTTCTAATAAAATCTCTTTCTCTCTCTCTCTCTCTCTCTCTTGGGTTACATATCGAATTCAAAAACCTACAAATACTGACATAAGACACCGAACGCAGAGCGACGATATAATAGACCACACTCTCAACAGTCAGGCAATGCTTTCTACGTGGCGAGCACCTGCCAAGAGGGACTCAAGCTTCACCCTGGAAGAGAGGGAGATGCTTCTATGCAGCCCCGCTATCACTGATAAGCTCACTGCTGACCAGAGGGCCCGCGAGGTTGCGGCAGGCTTGGCTTGCTGGTCCCTGCGTGGGCCCGAGCCGGGTGCGTGACCCAGTCGCGTTCGCAGGACCAAAATAAAGTTATTTTGGTTCCTACACGTGCCGAGAAATAGATCTGAATATGCGCGTCAGGCCAACAAAAGGAAAAATACCTGGAAAGACTCGCTCTCGAAATCGATGGCCGACAGCTTGACGACGACCGAGCGCAGGTTCGTACAGTAGCGCATGGCCTTCGATAGCGCGCCGAAGTCGTAACGAGGTTCGTCAGAGATGTCGATGAAACGCAGGTGGGCCACCGGGCACCTCTCGAGGAAAGTCAAGGATGCCAGGTTCGGCACGTTGCTCAGAGTGAGGCGGCTCGAGCTGCCGCAGAACAGGCCCGCGTCAGCAGGTGCCACCAACAATTCGCCGTCGCAGTGGTGACAGCTGTTGTGGCGCCCTTCGAACTTGAGCCGAATGTCCAGGTCCTCGATGTTCCCAAGGCGGATGGCCAGTCGGTGCACCGCGCCGACTTGACGCAGACCACAGGGCGGCAGGGACAGGGCACGCAGCCTCTGCAAAGCGGACGTACGCAGCAGAGTCGTGAAGTCGATGTCGTTGTCGAAGTGCACGGAGCTTAAGTTAAGCTCGACGAGATTCGTAAGCATGGCGAAGAAGTTGCGCAGGGCTAGGGCGTGCACAGCGCATACAGTCGGATAGAAGACATCGTGGAGTTCTTCCGAGATAAGCAAAATGCACATGCTTTTCAAACAGGCCCAATCGTGTCCCGAGCAGGCGTACGTAAAGCACCTGTCGAGATTCGGCCCGGCGAAGGCCACAATCACCACAGGTCCAGCCGGAAGCGTGACACGCGATAAGGCCAGGTCGTAGAGCAACCTGTAGTTGCAGCCTGAACGGTTCGCCCTGAACAACGCATTGGCATTATTATCGATGGCGGTCTCGGGTGGCCACTCATCCAGCGTCTTCGTGGCCTGCGACTCGCAAGTTGTGGCCAACTCCCGCAGAGCTGGCAGAAGGCCATAAGCGCGATAGCACGCAAAATAAGCTACGAATAAAGAAGCGTATCGTCCAAAGTGCACATGAACGTGCGTCGCGTACTGACAGAACGGCAAAAAGGCCCAAAGCACTTTCAAGTTCTCGGGGCTTTGAACTTCAAGGTAGAGCCTTCGAATGTTGGTCACCTTGCCATCGTTTCGCACGCCCACGTCCCGTATTCTGTTTACTTCCTCCGCTGCGTCGTCTGCAGTCTCGACCAGCGAGAATTCGAGGCTAGTCACGT
This sequence comes from Rhipicephalus microplus, assembly GCF_043290135.1. NCBI lineage: Eukaryota > Metazoa > Arthropoda > Arachnida > Ixodida > Ixodidae > Rhipicephalus > Rhipicephalus microplus. The sequence continues at coordinate 44,836,557 of NC_134709.1, forward strand.
TCTCCAACGAATTCAGCAGCAGGTCCAGGAGATGGCTCGTCTTCAGGGGACACGCAGTGCAGGACAGCGTCTGTAGGCTGTGAAGGCCGGATAAGAGTGACAGGAGGTGGGCCGGCTGCGCGACGATGCAGTTGGATATGTTCAGCGACCGCAGGTTGCCCTGCACTTCGCCTATCTTGAGCCCAAGAACGTCCTCGCTGGCGTTGGCGGGAAGCTCGTACGACGACATTGCGCGCTCGTTCGTGGGCGTATGCACCAAGCTCGATCAAGCGGCAGCCGGATAATGCGCGCATCAACGCGTGTTGCCACCGGTATGTACGAAGGCTGTTATCTCGTATCATTTCTAAGCCTAGAAAGAGGTCACCTCTTGATTTGATAAGTTGTTATGGGGGCGTTTACGCGCAATACGGAAAGCACGTGCGCACACTTTACAATCTTTGCTATAATCATTCATTGGTTATGTTGTCGGTTATTCATTGTCAGGGTTTCAGAGTTAGGCACCCAGAGGTCAAACCACACCACTTTATGTGATATATATAGCGCACACGTCATGTTGCGATCGGTGTGTGTGTGTGTGAATGTGTTTCGGCTGCAAGTCAGCACAGTATCGCGATAGTGCTTCAGAGGTATATTTTTGAATATATGTCTGTATCTATAGATACTTGTGAAAAATGTATTTTTATCTCAATAGTGAAAATGGCTTTACGATGTATCGATTGTATTGCTTGCGATGCCATTCAGGACATGCCATTCAGGATTAATATTATTATTATTATATTATTATTATTATTATTATTATTATTATTATTATTATTATTATTATTTGTCGGAAAAGAGCAAGGGCGTGTTTCTAAAAGCGGAATGAGGGTTTCTTTTTGTGCCAAGACAAGCAAAGGCATGCCGTTCGGTGGGCCACATAGCGAAAGGTGATACAGTTTCTCCATCACGCACAGAGTGAACGTTGTTGGTAAATCGTGCGAAGCCACCGACGGCAGAATCGCGGAGGCGTATATTGTTGCCAACCTTTGCCGACGAAAGTCGCCGTCTCTCTAGAGTAGAACGGCGTGCGCAATGTTTATGAGCTTGCACTGTTTATGCTTGGAGGCTTGTCCATCGCCGTAGCCGCTCCCTCGATGACGACGAAGAACAAGCGATTTTAAGAGCCCACGTTCTCTTTCTGCATCACAGCACGTGCAAGGTAGCCGCTATACGTCATGGCGATGAAGCAACCAGTGTGCCACTATGCCCACATCTCACCTGCTTGCCATTCCCACGAACGAACAAGATGTGCGAACATCTTTTACGTCTTCGGTCGCACAGGAAGAGGCCGTTTACTGACCGCATTTACTTCCATATTGCTGTCAGACAGCTGCTCATCGCTATCGGAACACCGTACATTTCGTCTTCAGCGCCATCCATGGCATTAGAAATTCTACGTTTTCCCGAGTGCCTTTACAACCATATTTAATAGACTGCCGAGTCGAACTTCGGCCACCCGTCTGGCGATTTCCTCGATAGATGCACGATTCAGCATATATATTGCTGGTAGAAAAGATGCGGCAGTCATGACCATAGGCAAATATGAGTTACTTTCGATTTGTACGTGAATGCGATGCATATGCAATTTTGAGGCCCATTTTTCCCCGAAAAGAGGGGCGCTTTGGAATTGGGGTAAATACAGAAAGGCATACTAGTGGCGTGACGCCACTCGAAGAAATTCAGAAGCACGCGCGCCTTTATGTGCCCAGTGTCCCGCATGTAGGACGCTGAAACTTTCGGTGTAACTCGAGTGTTTTTTTTTTCTGTAAAAAAGCTAGTTCTGCCTAAGGACCGTTCAACGCACTTCCCGCACAGCCGCAACGCACGTGCCGGGACCCCCACCGCACGCAAGCGGGGGACAAATAAGCCAAGTGACGACGCTGTTTCACCCTCCGCAGCGTCACCAATTGGCTTATTTGTCCCCTGCTTGCATGTAGTAGGAGCCCCAGCACGTGCGTTGCGGCTGTGCGGGAAGCGCGTGGAACAGCCCTAAGGTGCGTTTATGACGTCCTGCCCTCCTCACATTGCAAGTCTACGTAATCACTGGGCTACGAGTATACCCACGCGCTTGTAGTCGCAAAATGCTTATTTCGCGTGCGTGTAGCTGAGCTCCATGCCACAGAAGAAAATGTAAAAAATATAGAGCCAAATTGTTATTGATGTTGCTGATATTTTTGTTGATTGTTCGTCAGTTATTGGGTGTGCTACAAATTTTGTACGTAAAGTGATAGGTGCTGAAGCTTTTTTTTTCTTTTTTGTGCGCTGCGTCAAACGTTGGTGTTTTACATACAGGACACTAGGCAGATGGGGTGTCGTTGTTTTGTCAATTATAAGAACGCGGGCCACGTCGCTGCCCACGAGGCTTGTAGTATCATAAAGAAATGCACACGGACGCCTAAGTACTTACATGGTCTGCAATAATACGGAAAGACGGGCTAGTTGGTACTGCTGCATAATTGAAGTTTTTGCGCACACACACAAGGACACAGAAGAAGGGAACACAAGGACCAGCGCAGACTAACAACTGATTTTTATTCAGTAAGAAAACAGAATATATACGCTTACTTGCACCCCATGATCACCGCGCATGAGCAAAAACGATGCCGTTTTGCACGATGCCGTTTTTGCTCATGCGCGGTGATCATGGGGTGCAAGTAAGCGTATATATTCTGTTTTCTTACTGAATAAAAATCAGTTGTTAGTCTGCGCTGGTCCTTGTGTTCCCTTCTTCTGTGTCCTTGTGTGTGTGCGCAAAAACTTCAATTATACTTACATGGTTTTGTTTTATGTCCAGTCGGGAGATTCCCTGCAGTTCATTGCTGTCAAAACTCGCAAACATACAGCGCTTTCGATTGTGCGGACGCTGGTGAAGATGTACCTTCGGATGTCGCCGTTCTTCCGCCTGAGAGTTACACCGCGGCATTGACAGATGAACAAAGCGGTGGTGAAGAAGGAACCAGCATGAACTCGCTTTTCTCTGCTTTGCTGAAAATGACTAATTTCTGCCCAAGACGACCACACGGCCTGATGTGAACGGAAGAACAATTATTGCGCTCTTCCCTTTTTACGTATCTTCGTTTTTTTTGTGTGTGTATGTGTGTGTGTGTGTGTGGAATTTTGCAATAGTGAAAAAGTCGCACCTAATGGCCCAATCAATTTTCGGCCGATCCTCCTCAGTGGGTATACGAGTTATGCTTGAGTCAATATCATCATCATCTACCAGGAAGAGCTCATCGGGCCGAAGTTGCCGACTCGAGTCCAGAGCCTAGTGACAACGAGAAGAAAGAGAGCCGCCAGCTAATCTGCAGAAACATCGGGCCAAGTAGCATAAACGAGACCTGAACTAAGGCTTGCCAGTTGGTGATTCATGTGAGCCGGATTCCGACGAGCGAGCACCACTAAATTCAGCAGAGGGAAAATTTTTTCCAATGAAGAATTCATCAACCTGCTGCTGGAAAAGACCAGCACCTATCCACAAAAGAGTGGGTCACTGAACGGGAATTCTGGTGAGATTAAATGTTTTCTCGGCATTGTACTTCTCAGTGGCCATGTACCAGTTCCAAGGCATGGAACGTTGCGGCAAAACTCACGTGATTTTCACCATGAACTCGCAATTAGTCTCACAATGACCGACTGTATAAAAATATTTGGTCTATACCGCACTGCCATTTGATACATAAAGTGGTACGCATAACTCCAAACATATCTTCCTGATGCATGTGTGAACAATGTATTCCATTTATACAGAAGAGGAACTGCAAAAACAGAGCTCCACCCGTTTCGCAGGACAATAGCGTACGTGAAGGCTCCAAATCACTGCCTGAGGGATGCTGTCAATCTCTGCTGGAAGAGCAAAGTTGATTTGACCGCACTGACCACACGGTGGTCCCTCAAAAGACACAAACAAGGCGCACTCTTTGCTATGACAAGACCGCCACGTGATATGGAAATTGTTACATTGTAGTGCATGCCAAATGCTTCAATTGAAATCATTCATCTATGTCGTGCATAAAGTTTTGGAGCCGTCCTACAAAAGCCGTCCTTTTGGAGCCGTCCGGCTACAAAAGCATTGTATGAAAGAGTTTATTATATATATATATATATATATATATATATATATATATATATATATATATATATATATATATATATATATATATATATATATATATATATATATATATATATATATATATGTATATATATATATAAAGGCTTTGTTCTGTTTTCTGAAATCGTAGAAGGAGTCATTTTGGAGAAATAAATTGGTCTTGTTTATTTCTCCAAGTTTGCGCATATATGGGCTAAAGAAAAGGAAACACCAGCCCGCGAACGCATCATTTCTCATAATGCTAACACTTCATTTTTTTGTAGGAGAAACATTCCCAAAGCGATGTATATTCACATTAAAGCGGATTTTATTAAATCACATATTCTATCCTTTGGAGCCTGCTCATTAAGTCATTGTCACCGTAGTCTGTGCAGCGGTAAAAAAAAATCTTTAACTGAATCAAGCTTGTTTTCATTTTAAGTATTTAAATTACCACCATTAACTTATTCTAACTATTATATTGTTCATTAGAATTCTTATATGATGACGTTTTCTTACCAATAATTGGCGTGCGCCGCCCTCTGGGCGCGCGCATCGAGTAACTCTAATGTAACATGGCCTCCGATATTGCGGGCGCGCGGCGTAAAACCCGCCATCTCGGAGGCCACGAGTGTAAGCGGTACCGCCTGTTGCTTCGCTTCCACACATGGTTTCCCTTAGCGGGAGATGGTTTAACGTTACATAACAGACAACGGCCGCAGAGGCTCATAGTGCCCTGGCGTGTATACAAGCTCAACGACACGTTGTGGCCTTGCTCGCGGCTTTCTGTGTGTAGTGTCCAGCGGTACTCGGACCCACCACAACGCACGCCCATTTCCAGAACGTGGATGCATTCTGGGCTCCACATTATTCGCTGCGTCCAGAAGACACGCGCGCGAATACTAAATGCGAAGCATTTCTTTGTGCACTGCAGACACTGAGTGCTTCTATCTATTGATGTATCTATCTAGCCGCCAACGTGTGGATGCCCACCTTAAGCTGGGGTGGGCCAGAATCAGTTTGGGAAGATACACGGGTGTGACAATTGCGACGAATACATGTGAAAGCCCCGTCGCGTACGACGTGTTTCAAACCCTTTCCTCCAGAGACATGCCCTTTATCGCGGGCCGCGGTATGTGGGCATGGGCCACAGGTGTTTGACAGTTCAATTTATATGCGAGGACATTATCAAAAAATGGCATCGTCAATAATGACCCGACGAAAGCTAAGAATATATCTTATCGTCCCAGCAGGAATGAGACCCAAGTATTCTGCACGGCGATTAAGTATTCTACCACAGAGCCAGGCCAGGAACTAGCGAAGGTATGAAGGCGTTATACCTTTTTTTTTTAACGGTATGTTATTGACGCATATACTTGTTAACAGTCACGTAGCGCAAATCGTGTAGAGCGAGACTACGTTGTTCTGGAACAGGATAACAAATTTCCCGTCCTGAAGAATGAACATAGCTCGCTAATAAGTCATACCTTCCTTTAAACGCTTGGGGAACCTCGGACACTTTACTGAAGATATTCATGCGCACATGACGCAAAGGAGAACGTGTTGAACGATAAGAATAACATAGCATAAGTCGATCATCGCAACGCGATAGCACCCCTGCAGCGACCGCGGCGGTAACAACCGTTTTTCGTCTGTTTCAAGCTGCCATCGATCGAGTTTGCTACCACGTTGGCTCGAGGATGGTAAGCTTTGATCGTTTAGTGAGCGAAACAGCCCGCGCTACGCGCGCCACGCAGTTTCCCTCAACGAGCTTGTAACGTTTTCGCCAAGGATTTGATGTGGCCGCGTTCGCCTTATGGTGCATGAAGTCTGGCAAAAAAAAAAAAAGAGCACATGCGCTAACACTACTCTAACGGCTTCAAACAATTTACCGTCTTTTGAAAGCAAACTTAAACGCTTCAAGCGATGCACAAAAGCGTGACGCATTGGCTTGCCTCCGCTTGCGTCGTCTGATCTCGTATCCCGCCAAATCCGCTGCCGTAGTCACCAAAGTGGCCACGACAGCGTTTTTTTTTTTTTTTTTTTGCTAGAAACTGGAGTAACTAGCGGCTCCGAACGTATGCACGGTGCATATCTAACACACGTTGCTCTAAGCTTAAAGTGCATTGCAAGCCTCACCAGATACGAGTTTACCGTTCACAAAGGTAGCTTCTTGCACCGCGCCAATCATTTTAGCTCGGTGATAAGTTCGGCACCTCGTAAAGTCCACCGCCAATACTAGAGCCACGTCTTGCAGAAAGCGCAATCGCGAGCATATGTCTTTCACAAGTTGCGTGAGCACATTCACCTTCAAGCTAGTTGTATTACTGAAGGTTACTGTGGAGTTTACCTGTGATAGAATTGAACTAAACAACACTGCAATTACTGATGCCAAAAAGAAAAAAACACTTCACAAAGCGCGCGGTACCGAAGATAGTTTTCGACGTACCAATACTCGGCGGCGGTTTCCCGATGCACATCGATCTACGGCGTCTGTAAGCGCTTGCACACGTCGTAGTCAGCACATACGTCAAAGTTTTTTCTGAAGTATCCGCGCACCAACGTGTACAGAAGTCATTGTGGGGCCCGAAAAGCGCGATTGCCCTCCTGTACACAAAAGCCCCTGGTCGCAAACAGACTCGGCAACTGCAGCTGTCGCTAGTTGTTACCGGGGGAGCCATGCTTACTTGCAGTGTTCGCCAAGGTGATAAGAAGAAAGAGCGTTGCCACGGCAACGAGATGAGTTGAGCGACGAATTGGTCACCGGTCTCCATTTCGTCGAGTCACTCGCATACCGCCAGTGCAGATGAGCGCGGTCGCGTCGAGATGGAGAGGGAAGGGAGGCGATATCAATTTCACCCTCGAAATATCGGAGAGCGACAGAGGAACCGGTATAAGCAGTGCAATTATCTCCCCGTTTCACAACCGCAATACAAAACGCAACCTTAGATTACCGTAACCGTTAACATATATATCCTGGGCAGTTTCAGAATAGCGTACGACTATCCGTCACTAGGAAGCTTTAGAATACCGTTTGCAAGCGCTGCGGACGTAGCGGGCGCCATATGAGTTTTAGGATAGCGTTTGCCCTGCTGCGATCCGCAAGGCACGATTGCAGCGACACCGTAGCCTTGAAACCAGCGCTTGCGGGCCACATTCGGGCCGCCACGCCCCTAGCGCTTGCAAACGGTATTCTAAATCTACCTATTCTAAAGCTCCCTACTAGCGGGGTCACGCAAAAGAATAGCGCACGACGCATGCGCAGTGGTGGCAAATGCTAACAAAGAGCTTTGCGAAGTGACGTAGGGTGGCCAGAATGGGCCCTATAGCTGACTGCCGTCGCAGACAGTCAACTGCACGCATGGGTAGATGTAAGTAGTGCATATGTAGAGTTGGTGTCAAAACGGTTAGGGAACTGCAAGTCTGAAAACGCCTCGAGTTGCCAGCAATTTGGAACAGCGTTCGGCCGAACTGCACATTGCGTTTTGGTACAACGTGTTCCAGAAACCTAAATTGAAGGCTGGATGCCGAAGTGGCAGGAATGTTCAGCTTCTTACGTTTGGTGGTTCATAAACTATTGACGCGCAGTGTACAATGTTGCCGTTGCATGTTCCTTCTGATGTTCTGCCATAGAGAGTTTTTTTTTTCTACTCAAGCCATGAACAATCAGTTTAAATTCGTGTACCCTTTACAATGTTGTCATTAAAGGTTTGAGTCCTACTTGAATAATAGCACGTATATCAGAATGACAATATTTTTTTTTCTCGTGACAATTAACCATATCAATTTCAACCTAGATGCGAGAAGAGCGGAGTAGTCCACCATTGTATAGTGTCAACACGCACGGTTATGGGCCAATTACCCTTCCTATAGGCCTAATTGCGTTGATATTGCACTCAATTAACTGAGTGTTATCGACTTTGTAATGGTGCCTCCAATACTTTTCGTTTAGATCTCGCGGGCTGTCTGGACTGTGCCAATTTTATACAACGCCTCGATTGGTTCAATAAAGTAACACCACGTTGCTAGCGCTCGCAGTGCCTCTTTTTCTATTTCTCGGTTCGTCCGTGCCGTACGCACCACTTCATTCTCAAATATCCTTTCAGTTGTCCAGAGACGCATTTCCGATGGAGGCGGAAATGTTGTAGGCCCGTGTACTCCGATTTGGATGCACGTTAAAGAACCCTAGGTGGTCAAAATTTCCGGAGCCCTCCACTACGGCGTCTCTCATAATCAAATAGTGGTTTTGGGACGTTAAACCCCACAAATCAATCAATCAATCAGTTGACCAGAGATGCACATTCAGCACGCAAGCCGCGTTCAGCGCCTACATTTTTTTAACTACCCTCTTTTTTTTTTCCTTCTTGCACCCGGCGAATAAGCAGAAGATAACACCACTGGCACCGAGTGTTGTTAGGAATGTGGGTGCGTGGCCGGTGCGAACACGAGTGGGTGTCAAAGCAGTCATCGGAACAAGCTGATGAAAAGTACTTTGTCTATTTTTACGAAAGGGAACACGCGAGCGCGTGGCCTGCGCGCTTCGGCGGCTCCTTGCAGCGGGTTGAAGCGTGAGCAAAAGCAACCGCAGCCTTTGTTCGCATCACCTATAGTGGCGAGCAAAACCACCAGGTATCGGTGATATGAAACCGGCAGCCAGATTGCAAACACCTCCCCATTCGAGGCGATTGCGCAAGAGGCCGGCCTCCCCTTGCGTAACCGTCTAGCCCCTCGTAATCGAGCGGAGAGTAATCTTGCCACCGGTTCCACATCGCCAATGACTGGCGATTTCACTCGCCCTTCCGTTGAATACTTTTGGCTTTTTTCCCACTTTCGAGCCAGCTCAAGTTGCACGAATGAGCGCTATGACAGCGATGACCTAAGCGACATGGTGCGAATGTAACTATTGCAAAAATGCATTGGACGTGCGAGGGAAACGCTCTGTAGTTTGCCATGTTGCTTAACAAGTACGTATAATTTTTGAGGATTCGGTCTCATCAAGTGTGAGGCCAACGGGACGGCTTCCAACTGTCCCATAGTAGGGCACCAAGTACTCTAAATCGTTAACCACTTTTTCTAAGCACACATCATTCACCCTTATGGTACTACGTTTGCCATTCTATCGGGACAGCTTAAAGCTCTCCCACAGTAGAGTACATCGTGCTCTAAATGTTGAACATTTTTATAAACAAAATGCGCGCAAAAAATGCACACACCAGCAACGACACGCGCGACAACGATCGTAGTCACGCGATCTGTCGCTTGAAAAGGCAAAACACTGTATGCAAACCCCATTCACACGATGGGTCCGGTAGCTTTCGGCGAGCGATCCCTGGCATGAGGCCGTCTACTCGCACCAACAGTGGTGCGTTGTCAGCCGTATGTTATCTAAAACTGTAAACGAACACATTTTATTTAGAGGCGAAGCTTCGTAGGGTCAAGCCATGTCCACCGTCGTCCCTCGATGATGATGAAAAACAAGCGCGTTCCAGACCACACATTATCTTTCTGCGGTCACAGAGCAGCACATGCATGCATGGTCTCCGAGATTGCAAGCGCGCGGCGTGGCCCGCCATCTCGGAGGCCTTGGCGCATACAAGGTACATACCACATCCAACGTTTGGCGGCGCTGGCGTCAGTCAAAGCGAAGTGAGGCCACACGTCGAGCCATTCTTGTTAACCGAGCGTACGGCTGTACATCATTTTGTTAAGAGGCCCACCACTCTGTGGCTTTAAGGATAGTTGGACGATTAGCCGATGCAGATAGGGTGCTGGTTTCGCTGTGCTGGATGTACCTAAAATATGGCAGCTTTGATGACGTGAGCGCATACGCGCAATGGTGTAAGCATATAAAAAACCTTGGTATAAAGCCGAATGACTAGTAAGCTCTAAATGTTTAAGCATGTGGTGTACAAATAGTGCCTCGGCAGACGATACGAGAAGCCGCATGACAATGGTGTATGGCGTAAGTACAAAGAACTGCGCATGCGCACTTGTGATTTCGGAGTCCGCAAGCATTCATGCCTAGGTCTTAGTCGGGTGACTTCTAGCTACGCGGTCAGAATGGTGGCCTGGCGTATCTGTGCTACAAATGTTGGTTGTTGTTGTTGTTGCTTTTGTTATTGTTTGCAGTTAGCCTTCACGTGAGACGATCGATGGCTCTTTTTTTTTGTCTCTCTTTTTCTTCTCACTGATTCTGAAACAGCAGGGTCCTGTATTTCCTCTGCAACTCGGTGCAGATGGCGATGGAGTCACCTGTGGCACGGCACAAACAAAATATCGCTTCAATTAGCAACACAAAAGTCCACAGAGGTTAAAAAATCCCGAAGACATGTAAATTACTTCATTTGACCGTAATTTCATGCAAACTGTGTCACATATGAAGAACTTTTTTTTTTGCACAAAAGCAGCAACTGCATTCCTGGGAAGTAATGTTCAAGGTATTTGCTTCCTAAGGACAAAGTTGCTATTTTTTCAAAAAAAAGTTCACTTGTCAAAGCGTTCGCTCAAGTGACATTACCTCTTCACGGATATTTGAATACTTTCAGGCCTCCAGGTTTTGTTCCAACAGCAAACTGCACTGCGTGCTCATGGTAACAACCAACCATGGTACCAGCGCATGGTACTAACACGCGTGCACATAGTACCAACCGCATTCACTCTAATAAGTTTTTCAGAGAATCTGCGCAGTTGACCCGAAAACCCGAAAAAGGCACGTTGCTTCTCCGAAAGACGAAATGTGTGCAAATGTTTGCACACGACACGGCAACGAGGATTCTTCTTTGTGGAGAAAAAGCGCCCCTTTTTTTGAGTAACTGCAGGAATGTTCGCGCCGTGTGCAAACGACCCATCGCTGCCTACACAAACCAGTTTCCTTCCAGATGGTGTCGTAGCGTGGTATGGTGTAATGGTTAGCGTATGCGGATGCTGAATGAGCAGTTGTGAGTTTGAATCTCACGTGTTCGTGGTAAATTATCTGAAATTTATTTATGAATGTAACGCTTCCACATCAATCGTACATTTAATCACATGCCTGCACGCACTCCGACATGCCGGTCAAGTCAACCAAAATCTGGTTGTTCTTTTGTGAAAAATAACTTTTTGCACCCTTGAGGAGTAACCGCCCCAAAAAAGGGGAATGGCTGTGGCGCGTTAGTTACTCCTCTAAAGGAGCAGCCTCGATACCCCTCTTGCTCCTTCACTTCTTAGAGTGTGGTACTAACACGTGTGCACATGGTACCAATAAAGAATATGCTATGTCTAGAGGTTAACTGCAGGTCTGAGGCTTAGTTCAAATATCGTACCTTGGGGCGATGTGGGATACGTGTTCCGTTGAAATGTGAAAGGCTCCTCGACCTGCTTAAACACTTCTTCGTCGAACAGCGTCTGGTTGAAAGGAACGTGCTGCTCAAGGCTATGCCACAGAGATTTCAGGAACAGCTCCCAACGGGGCATGTAGTAACTGAAAGAACAAAATCGCGCTCACATGTGCAAAAAAAAACGAGCTATAAAATAAAGTGTTAACCGATAGACTGTGCTGTCACTAGAAGGCAACTCCTGACTGACTTTTACTACATCCATTAGCGGAATAGTTCATTTGCACCCAAACACACAAAGAAATTGTCTATTAGACTGTGCAAATATTTACTGTTATGCACTACTTATGCAATACTGAGAAGCAAAGCCTCTGTACTCGAATAGTATATGTATTGTAGATATCATTCATGAGCATCGCTCACCTTCGCACGAGCCCTGACCACTGCTTGGCTGCATAGTCTCGAATCTGGAACGTTGAGTGTGGTGTCACATTTGAAATCGTTCACAATTGATAAAAAAAAAGAAACACAAATATGCAGATCGAACAAATACGCCTTACCTCGCCTTTCGGGCCCCAAAGTGTGATCTGATTGCGTGCATTGTACTCGTATAAATCCGATTCCTGCAGTGCAAGAAAAAAAAGTTGAAAGATTGTGAGCCTTTGGCATAGCAGAACAGAAATCAGAACCACCAGAGTGGACTGCTTACCTTGAATGTGTTATCGAAGACTCATAAATAAAAAACAAAAAATGAGCCACAAAATCAGCAAAACACAGAAACTTTCTACGGTATTATAATGTGCAAATTTATGCCGCGAAAACCAAAAGTTTCAAAGTCAGTGACACGCTTCGCAACAAAAGTTATATGAACCCTTACACATTTGCCTAACAAGACTCGAAGGCGGAAACAATCTTTTGTTTATTTCACTCCTTCTTTTTTATCTCAGCCATTTGTATTGATCCTTCCCTCCTCACCACCCCACGAAAGCTTACCGCGCCTTCAGTGGTTCTGCATTGCCTACGAAATCAGCCAACTAGGCGATAATGTTGATTGATAACATAGTCATGACGTCACAAATTCTGATGGTCTGTGACGTCAGTGTTAAATCATTCATATCTTCATGTAATTTTGGGTATGTTGTTGGCACTCGAGTATTATGCGAATTTAGGCAGACTCTTATTACTCATTCGTCTTTTTTTTTTCATCATTAATATTGGAGCCACTGCCTGCAAGGTCTCACAGTCTATTGTCAAGTCTTGCCAAATCTTGGAAATGTATGAAGAATATAAGGCTTTCGCCTTACTAAACAGTTGCACACGCTGCACCCAATGTGTGCAGGAGCGTAACTCATGAAAATTTTGGTAGGAGCCTACTAGAGCTAGAGCAAGCATTCGTACACAACGGCGAACATGCACTGATCCTGCAGGCTCGGCGACAAGAATGAGCCCGCAATATGCAACTGATCCGCCCAATAAATGATAACTTCTTGATAACACATGCAACACATACAAACAAATACCTCTTCTGTTGTCCCCCAGCTTCGCGCATCCCGTAGCCACGTTCCAAGAAGAAAATGTGGATCGGACGCCAACAAGGTATCGAGGTCATTAAACATGTCTGTCATGAGCACGGCAAGCTTCCTGAAAAAGTAAAGGGTTCCAGTTAATATTGCAAGAAATTCTCAACAACTTCACAGCATCATTAGTGATCTTTCGTATTTTTATGGCAGCTTCAGTGTGCCACAGCAAGTTTACGGCACACGCGACTGCGTATAGACTGAATCTATCTCGTCGACTTCGGCCTCCGTCCGGACTCTCTTGAGTCGAGACAACGGTGCTTTGCCGATTGTGACTTGGTGTTGCTTTCCCCTTCCGAATAGGCATGGACGACAGTGGTGCTTGCAATCATTGCAGCAGCGATGAAACAACCGAGCACATTCTCTTACACTGCCATATATTCAGTGCTCACAGATTACTGCTAGCTGCTGTGTTAGCCTGCCTTGACGACAGCCCTAGTCAGAGCTGTCAGTGCTAGAATGCCGACAAGAGTTAACAGTCTTCGCACAGAAAATCAGTCAAGGCATTATTGAACATTTTACATAGTAATAGACCCCCGCTCTCAATATTTATTTTCTACTTTTCTCCCAGTTTTCATTTTCCTTCCCCCTCCCCCTTAGTGCAGGGTAGCAAACCTGATGCTATGTTTATGGTTGACATCCCTGCCTTTTTCACTACCTATTTTCTATCGAAAATTTAACAAAACAAATTCATAACGGGTACCAGGGCATGCTGTTGAGCAGCTATTTTGCTTGCGGACAAAAGGTGTGATGCCAAAAACACAAGAACAATACTAGAGCCCGTGCATGTCGCTTCACGCACGTGCCAACTTAGTCCCGGTCTCTCTAGTGCCTTACCCTTTGTCCTCACACAGCATGCAGATGTAGCTCATATCACTTAATCATCGGGAATGAAGAGAAATAGACAAATGGGCGGATGAAGATGTCGAACTCACAACGCCCCGCTTTCTTTGGATTTTTGTGAAGCCTGTCCTCACCCGAAGATTTGTCTTGATGCTTCAGTTCTCAAAAGGGGCACTGACACAAAAATGTTGGCTTCCCGTTTTATTTTTAATTTTTTACTGCAACATGTTGCTGGATGCCTGTTAGTTATAACACAGCACATCGCTAGCTGAGATGTGCGATGAATGATTAATTACAGGCTCCTCATAGCGGACCAGTCTCTGTTTCAATTTGAAGGCGCTCAAAAACGACAAGCCACCTGGTGCAGCTATCCCCATCTAGCATGTGTAACTTTCAACCACGTCAGCACACACACCTTCGACGGACTTCGGATCGGTACGCCGGTACGCATTAAAAATTTCTTTTGAACAGAAAATGGGTCAGCAGTGTTGCAAAGCACAAAATTTTCAACAATGCATGCACCGTAGCCATGAACATGGGAGCAGCTGCCGAGTACTAACAGTACTCTGTTAGTACTCGAAGTCTGCTGGTGCAAACGCGGCAAAGAAAAGATTCCACAGTCGCCGTCATGACTACAAGCGGCGTTGACCAACCCTTTTAAGTTTGCATGCCCATAAAACGCCTGACAATGTGGACGAGGGGACGACCGCTGCCGTGGCTAAGTTGGTAAGAGCATCGGGTGCGTAATCTGAAGGCTTCAAGTTCCGTCCATGCCGGCGACATGCCTTTTCATTCCCTTCACTTTCTTCACATCTAAAAAATTGATAACAATACACTTAAAAGAGTAAAATTGACGTCCCCTCCACCTTTCTTGGCTTCATTATCTGCTGGTTTTGATTAATGTTGTATCAAGCAAGGAAATTTGCCCTCAAAATTCCCTTCCTCCATTGATGATAGGATGTGTTTCACTGGTTGCTATGAGATGTGCTTATGTATGTATGTATAAATGTGTACATTTTCTTCCTCCATTGATGCTAAAATATGTTTCAGTGGTTGTTATGAGATGTACATATGTCTGTATACTTAACAGCTCCCTCGGGGCTCTGTAAAGGTCGTCCTACGTGCTTCTTTCCAGCAGAAAATACATAACACAATTCACTGCATAAACAGGAGACAACACCAACGATTGCCTAACTACTCGCAGTATCATATATACGCTACTTCAATTACCTTACTTACTCACTCAAAAACTTAGTAGCAAGGGCGCATATCTCACAAGTACACTGGCTAGGCATTCAGGCGTCAAACAAGAAAAAAATAATAATACGCAGTATTTTTTATGCATTCACCTAAAACGACTCGAAAGCAAAAGCCACTTTGTTTATTTTCTTTCTTTACTTCTTGTTTGATGTATTGAGTTTTAACCCTCCCCGCCACATTCTGAGAGCTCTCTCTGCCCCTAATGGGATTTCGCGCTGCCTCCTTGATCGGCCCACATTCGTCCCCGTGACAGTGCCATGTCGGGATGACATCAGGATGATGTCATTGCATCGTTCTTTTTTTTTTGTCACTCGCACTGACCACATTGACGGTTAACTTGTACGTTTGATATGAGCCATGCAAAGCTTTCGACTTAAACTACCGAGTCACTGCACTTACCCAAAATCTTCCTTCATTTTTTTCCAAAAGCAGCGCCTAAGACGAACGTAGCCATCGTAAATGAGCAGCTGTAGAGACTGGCGGGTGACGTCGACGAGATCATACCTGCAACGCATGCAGCAGGCACAAATGACTCATATAAGACTCTCGCATATAAGACTCGCCATTACTGTTTAAAGTGCTGAAAATAAAGAAGTGGGGCAGGGGTTTGATGGAGGCCGAGCGAGCCCTGAAGGAATAAACATCGGTGTTCAGAGCCGCAACCACGAGTCCTTGTTCTTAGTGCCGAAACCCGTGAGTGGTCATTCCAAGACTACAATGTCGTCAGCCGAGCGCCTTCGAAGGTTAATGGGACTGCCATGGCCAGTGTCTCATGAAATATTACGCTACTGACAGGACTACTGCGAGACTCCAACACCGAGGCGTGCGAGGTGAAAAGGCAAGTCACCATTTTGATGACTAGAGAAGCTGAGCTCCGCCAGTTCGACAAGCAGATCCTCGACGTAACTGAAGATGAGGCAGTTGACAAGGAATTCGAGGATGCTGCACGCTATTGTGAAAAGATCGTGCATGCAATCGCTGAGGGGCAGTATTTTCTGACTGAGCACAGACAGTCTCTGCACCTGCGTGGTACATACTATCCACCTCTTGATTACATCAGAGATACCAGCAGCAAGTACGAGCAACCTGGTGTCTGTCAGAACACTGTTGCCTGTGACAGCATTTTCAAAGGCAACGGAAAAGACACGAATTGTTCTGAAGGCTCAAATTTGGACCATGAAAGCAATCTGTCTGCAGGTCAAGAAGTATATGAAAACAGTTCGATTGAAGTTGAAAGAAATAACACAGTATTGAACGTGATTGCGTGCGAGAGCGTAGAACCACCACCGCAGAATTTTATGCTTCTAGCCACTTTTGGTAGCAATCAAGTGGCAGTGTCGTGTGTGCGAGATTCTCCGGAGCAGCCGCATTACACTGGTAATTCTAACTGAAGAGGAACAGCCACTTGAGCATTGTGGAGACATTCCGAAGCAGGAGGAAAAACCGACAGAACAGCATCAAGCGATAGCCAATTCCGGAAGTCGAAATGGCGGAAGCTGTGACATGAATGACAAGATTGAAGAAGATGAACGTGTTGCTCTTAGTGAACAACTGAGGAAGCGGGCGAATGAAGAACCCGGCTACAGTTTTCCCACCAGAAACGATGGCTTGTTCGATCTTCTCAGTGGTGAAGCCAGCAGTCCTGAGTTTCTGGTGGTGCCCCTGTCGTTGTTTGCCCAGGCTGGATGTCAGAGCTTGGTTCCGCTCAGCTTCGAAGAATTGGACGATACCGAAACAAAATAAGAGGATAGTCACCTAGAAACGCAAATGAGAACTTTGCTTCTGCCTCTGAAAGTGAAGTGAAGGCTCCTGGAAATGGAGCCACAGCAGAACCACCACACGAACCACACATATAATCATATTCATACAGAGCAGTGGGAGAGCAAAGCGCAGGGTTTGGGCCACAGCAAGAAAATTTCGCTGCAGGAACCCAGGCAACTCATGGAGAAGACTCCAAAACTAGGCAGTAAACGGTCTACGCGAGAACCTGAGTGCGCAGTACACCCGCAACGCCGCACCAAGATGGAAGCGACAAAGATGGAAGCGCTCGCATCGTTTTCGTGTCGCATAACCAGGCTTCATTTCAAATTGTAGCAGACGTGGTGACTGTACAAGAGAATCTGTCCGAATGACGTAACAACATTACAGACGAGACTTAGTGATCAGAGCCTACTCCGTGCATTTGCCAACAGGTCATATGGTGAACTGCCCGATACAGAAACTGTATTTATTAGAAGTAGCGAAATGACTTTCTTGGAACTTTTGTTTTCTCCCCCTCAGAGGATGTTGAATATAAAGAGAAGTTTTAAGAACACGGCCCCGTGATTGCGACTCTGAACGAGGATGTTTATTTCCTCAGGGCTCGCTCCGCTTTCATCAAGCCCCTGCCCCACTTAATTATTTTCAACATCCTCCAAGGGGGAGGGAAGGAAAGCTATAAGAAAGTCATTTCACTGCTTCTAGCAGATACAGTTTTTGTATCGGGCGGTTCACCATGTCGCCAGTTGGCAAATGCATGAACCAAGCTTCTTCACCAATTTACGGGGGCGACGCTGTGATAGTACATGAAGAAAACACTTTGCCAACATTCTGGAAACTTGGGCGGATGTCGTTGCTGCATCCAGGACGAGACGGTGTAGCCAGAGCTTGCTCCGTGCATTTGCCAACTGACCACATGGTGAGCAGCCTGATCTAAACGTCCCTGGTTTGGTCCCGGGTTTCGGCACCAAATATCACAAATAAGGACCCAAGATCATAGTACTGGACGATGATGTTTACTCAATCAGGGCTAGCTCCTCCTTCCCTCTTCGTTCTTTTTTTGTCTGAGTCTCTCGCCTCCCCCAAGCCCCTGCCCTACTTCTTTATTTTCAACACTAAGTACAAGCCACAATGATTTCGGCCAAATACCTTGAAGAAAACTTGACTATGACCATCGTGAAGATAATCAAACTAGTTAGGCCAGCAGTGTTACTCAGGGCACACTGTTTAACCTCCAGGCAATTTTCACAGTGCGATAAGATGCTAGCTTTTTTAGCAGCGCTAGCAGCGAATGACAATGTTGACTCCCATCTAAGCACTTTTGATTTAGCGCTTACTTCCAGTGTGCGGAATACTTATAGGTCTTGAAAAAATAAAACTAGTGCAGAAACGACAGTTTTGGTTCTAGTTAAATGTTATATAGGATACATATGTCACCGGAAGCATAAGTTCATCTAAAACACGAACCAACTAACCATCAGGATAATCAATAAAACAACTGAATGAGTTCACTGAAATAGCAGGCAGTTCCCATGTGAGCAGCAAGATTTTTGAAAATCCTCCTTTGTAAGCACCTGGTATTGTTGTGCCATCTTTCTTTTTTTTTTCTTAATTAGTTTATTAAGATTAATTACGAAATTGACCAAGGAGGCACGGCAAAAGGCAAACATTGCCTGACTAGGCCGTGCCGCCCATACAGCAGTAGCAGCAGAAAGACATTCACAAATATAAAAGGGTACATAGAAATCAAATACTACACCTCTGATAAATATTACACAGTCATATAGCAAAAAAGCGAAGAAAACATAAGTACAATTTTATCCAAAAAAAATGCACGCACTACTCTCAAGCAGAAAAAGAAAATCGTATTATACTCATCTACCACACACATACACACACACAAAAAAAACTAGGAACAACTTGTAGGGCTCGCAATCCACATGTGGGGAGAGAAAAGAAAAATCAACAAAATACATAACTTTCACACAGAACCATAGTATTCTTTTATTTGCATTAGTCCTCTGAAAATAATAATTTCTTTATTGTTTTTTGATATGCTTGCTTCCTAATTCCGGATTTGAGGAGATCTATGGTAAAGGTATAGTCACTGAGGAGGTTAGGAATTCGAACAGTAAGTTTTTGTTCCCCGTAATTTGTTCTGTGGTGTGGTATAAATACAGAACTGTTTCTGAACTTGTAGCCTGTCGTTTCATCTTGCGGTGCATATCTCAACCACGTGCTTCTTTCTGCGTGGCCTCTGAGATCCACTTCGGCAGCGCGTGAAATACAACCTTAAAGGGACGCTAAAGAGCAAAACCCTTTTGCGCGCCTTAAAAAAGTACAATTTCACAATCCTGAAAATGCCCCTGTTACCACAACACAATTCTTGATATGTAAGAAAGCGCGCGGAAAGATCATGCAAGTGAAGACGCCGCCTTGAGATTCCCGCATCAAAAACTGTCACGTCATAGAATTTTGAAGGCATCTACTGAGTCCTACAGAGCCTCTAATCGATACAATTGAAGTACATTGTAATCTGTGGGTGAAATATACCTAGCATACGTAGTTTCAGAAAATTTCATCAAGCCAATCTCACAAAAACACGAAAATTACATTTTGTGATTTCTTACGTCATGAACGGAGATTACAATGCAAAATTTAAAAATGAAACCTCAACCTCGATTTTCTCCAATAACAATAAACTTATTATAATAAAACTTATGACATTACAGTTCTAAAAAAGTGCCATTTGTCAATCTAAATCAACTCATTGTTTCTCTTTAGTGCCCTTTTAACCAACAGAATACACCAAGGTACAGGAACAGGGATGCACAAGTGCCACTACCTGATGTCTAAGTCAATGATTAAGGTCCCCTCCGAATCCCTCCCCCTCATTTCCAGGGTCCATTCCGCTTGTTTCGTTGCTAGCTTTTATGTGGATTTAGGAGGGCGCTACAGCCATAAGGAAAGGGAAGGAAGGTGTTGAGAGTATTGATATTATTAAATACTAGTTCCGGGGTTTTATGTACCACAACAGTGTAAGTTATTTTTGCAACACTTTGCACGTTAGTTTTTCTGTAACTTCTACAAGTGTGGTATCAATGAAAGTGCTGCAAGATACAAGGATCCAATCGACGGTGTCTATTTTTTTTTTTAGTTGTTAAGTCAAAAACGACTGCTCCCCACAAGAAACTTCACCGCGTCATTGCCTAGCAACCACCGCCTGGCCTCGCCACCGTGACAGCTGGTGTAACTTCGTGCCAAACCATGCATGCAATGAAGCAACAAAGAAGCCAATGTCAAGCCACACACTGCAACGGAACCTCCCGTCACCTAGGTACTGCGACCGCTAACGTGACGTCTTGCAACAGGAATGCAACAGGCATAGGCCATTTCAACAGGTATGAAGGAGCTGGGTCAAAGCTACCAGAATGACCAAGTATGATCTCGCCAAGAGTAAATACAAAAAAAACTTGCCTAGAAACCATTTACGTCATTAAGTAAGTCGAAAATAGACCTACTGCACATAAGCATATTCTCAGAATGGTTACAGAAAAGTGAAGCTTGTTCATGCAGAGGCAGTTTGTAACCATGGTTCATCCGAGGAAGAACCATACGCTTGAAGATGATGGTGCCTATTGCGAGGCTTGACGTGTTCCTGAGCGCGAACGAGATCAGCGGCGGTTATCCGACTTAGCTTACTAGAACAAAAAAGGGGCTGATACGAAGAGAAGAAGCCGGTCGATCCGAGAGCGATAAAAGCTGCAAAATAGCCTTGCTTAAAGCAAGTTTGAAACCTAGCCTTAGCCAGGTGACCTAGCATGAGCCGATAAAAGCTGCTGCTTGGATCAGACAGCTAGCTGTGCGTGGGCAAATGCAAGTTTATTATTAATAATAGTATTATTATTATATTTGTTATAGTTATTTTGCAGGCAAGCATTGCTCTCACCTAAAGGTTCCTTGTTCAGCAAGTTCGGGATCTTTGGCCGCATTCACGAGATCCCACCAGGCCGTGTATACGTGGTCAGGGTCATACCATGTCTGTGATATATGGTAAAATGTCGAACTTAGTACAGACAGTGCTCTCTCAGGAAAGAACAGCAGCGCTATAACGTAATGCACATCCAAGTGTGCGTTACCTTCCTTTCCGAAATCTGAAGTCAAGTGTAACGGCAATCTCACCTTATTCTTGAGGTGGAGCGAAGGTCGCACCACAAGCGCGTACTGTCCGTGGTCCTTTACAAGAGTAGAAGGATCCAAGTCGTAGACGCTCTCCTGAAATTAGACCACACAGCAGTTGTACAGATATAATGACTGATTAACTACCTCGGGTAAGTTTACTTATCTTACGTCTACAGTGCACTATAGAACTACAATTTAACCTATCATCCACCCAGATTACTGGATACCGTACGGCCACCCAACCCAGCTATGGCTTTGTAGTTAACGTCTTCACCTATTGCGATATCTCATGAAATTATATGCTCAGTGAGCGTGCTAGGTGCTTCTCGAGCAATTTATTGTGCATACAAACATACAAGCATACATACATACGTACGTACATACATACATACATAGATACATACATACATAGATACATACATACATAGATACATACATACATACATTCGTGCATACGTACATGCATGCACACATACATACATACATACGTACGTACATGCATGCATGTATACATACATACATACATACGTACATACATACATACATACATACATGCATGCATACATTCATACATACATACAAACATACATACATACATACATACATACATACATACATACATACATACATACATACATACATACATACATACATACATAATTTGCACATAATACAAAATATTCACTTGTACATAAATGACCGACAAACGCACAAGAAAACAATATACTATGCCTAGCCATAGCCACAGTGTCTCACTGCCAGATGCCTCCATGCAGAAGTAGCATTGACGTTCTCCTTGCCATATCTTCTCAATGCATAGTTATCTATCCTGTAAAAACGAAGAAAGTGACGCTGTTTTGTCAAACCTTGCATTCACACCTAAATTGATAGTGTACCTCTCAACACAGCAAAACTTTTTTCTTACATGAAGTGCCCTAAATGCCACAGAAACATTTCCGAAATGGCATAGGTCAGGTGAAAGATAAAAGCATGCGACATGACCTTGATGCTCAGACAAATATTTCTAAACATAATTTTATACTAAAATGGTTTACAGAGGTTTCTTAATACCAAAAGCAAGAAATTTCATGTCCATATGCACCTTGAATTCATTTCATGTTCCTAAGTAAGAAATTTGTTGATGCCTGTTGACGAACTGGCTGGTTGGAATTTTCAACTACAGCATGACTAGACAAAAGATGACACACACATGTACACGTCGCTAAATTTAAAACTAGAAGCATGCTTCTTGGCATAATAATTAAGAATACACAGATCTCACCATTCGCTAATGTTGACTGGCGACGATCTCCAGGCATTTTCGTTCATGAACTCGAACATCACATCGTTCTGATTTATGCCTTCAGGCGTCAAGCCAGTCCCGACCATAGTGGAGTCATTTGTTTTGCTAGCATTAAACGGTCCCTGAAACGAACATTCGCTTTGTAAACATCATACAGCGCAAGTTCAGTACAACTTTATGCAGGGGGCACTTTAACGACACTCTCGTCACATATTTCAGAAACTATAGCCTGTTAATGTATACATGACAATATGAAGACAGGATGGCCGTTTGTCACGATGGTCTTTCTTGAGATACTTTAACGCATAAATTTTGGTTTGTCTGTCACTCACACGATTCAGCCACTAGGCCACCAAAGTTTAAGCACTTGCTGAATGCCCAGCCATCTTGAACTGGTGGCAGCGTTCATACTTGTGAACACTGCCGATCAAAAAGCAAAAATTATGCACATCTGAGGCAAAACATAAATACCTAAGTATTAGGTGGTGTGTTTCTTTAGTAGAAAATAATACATAGATACGTAATTCTAAAAACCCTAGTGTTTTTTAGGTTGCACGAACGAAGGCCAGGTGAAAACTATCGTCTTTCAACATTTGCAACAAAGCACGCAGATGCACAGCCAATTTTTTTTCTTTCATATTCTGGAGATAATGATTACATGAATAGTAATTAAGTAAGGTAGAAGTTCAAGGGAACATGCAATCTTGAAGAGATTAAAAAAACCTTGAGAAATGGGGTATTTCGCCAACGTTTCGACAAACGGCCTTTTATTCTTCAAGGCTGCAAGCTTGATAAAGACAAGTCTACTTGCCAAAACGTCAGCTCCGACGATGCCTCATGTTCTAAGGCTTTATTCGGCTCATCATGAGTAGTAAGTGTTTTCATTGCAACATTGCAGGTTCCAAAGTCAAAGAATCGTTGGGACGACCTTTTCACACAATGTAAGTGGTGAGACATTCTGTGCAGTACAGAACGAGAAATGGGATGGATACGGGCGACAAAGCATAAATGAAAGACCAAGACCGAGCCTCGCTGGCTTCCTTCCACCTGAGAGGAAAGAGTGCGAAAGAATTGCGAAGAAAAAAAAAAGAAAACCTGCGTTTAGTGTGTTAGCACGTGTCAATTATGAAATAACCATACAATGTGTTTTTGCTGTTTTTTAATGGAATATTCTGATGTTGTGTTCGTACCGTCTTTTCTACGAAGGCATAATGTACAACTTACCTCGTTCACAGAATTCAGCGACCCATACATTCCCAGAACGCCTCCGTAGTTGAGTAGCATGTTCCAGATGAAAGGCTGGCCGTAGAACATGGACAACTTTTCGTACACGGGTTGTCGCTCAGAACTCAGGTCGAGTATTAACAGCCTTCCCTGCGAACGTGCATGGACTCTGTCAAGCTGTCTTCGCTTATTCCCTGTCTTACCTTCATGCCTTTTCTGTAGCACCGATAACAACGATCAGTATCGGGAACAAAATAAAAAAAGGAATACTTGCAGTACCCCAAAAGTTGAATCGTTAAGATTTGCTGTCAATCTGAGTATTCTCTGACATGTAACAGTTTTCATTATTAGGGATCTCCACTCAAAGACAATGCCCCCAACGCTGACGACACTCGGTTCTCTGTGACACGGGTTCCTTAATGCTGTCACCGGATGACTAACTAGGCGGTGTTATCAAATTAGGAAGCTTGCAGGCATGCAGTATCATCAAGTTGCCATGCAAATCTGGGAGTAATCATATCAGAGAAGTTGACAAAACAAGTATCGTGATGTTATTTAGTACTTAAGTAAAAAAGAGATGGTCAGAAATATTTATAGGGAACAAACACGAGCGGATAAGCTGCATCAAGTATCACCAGTTAATCAAGCAATAAAACATGCGCAAAGTCGTCACCAGATGCACCGTGGATTAGAAAAACTCCCGTTACACATATATTACCAATAGTTTTCATGTCACAACACTATAAATACTTCTTTTCTACAATCCTGCCCGGGTCGCGATCATTTCATGGGGCCATCGATACGCAGTCGATCCAAGCAATACACAGTATTCTTGCTCGAATCTATGCATGACATTCAAATAAGTAAACGTTTATGGACTAAGCACCGCAATACAGGTGGAGGTTTTTGCCTCTCAGAAGTGACCTTATGATGAGCAGCCTGTACTCGGACGACTGAATTTATTCAGCAGCGAAGTAATTTCTGCTCATAAGGCTGAGTAGCAAACATTGCCGAATGGTAAGATTACCAGTGAATTACCTGAGGAACACTCCTCAGCAGAGCCTTCGCCCGCTGTGGCGTCCAATAGAATGGGTCGTTGATGAACAACCATCCTTGCATGACCCTATGAAAGCCAGACGAAGAAAAGTTTAACTGTAGCAGTAAGGAAAGCCGAGCTAGTTGGTATAAATGCATTGTCAAATAGCGCAAGGACACTGGGACACAGGCGAGTGAGAATATATACAGACGTTAACTTTCAATAGACCTTTTTTTTTCTTCAGTTGTAAGTTAGCGCATGTGTCGTCTCACTCACCTGGGTTCCTGTGTCTTATTTGCGCTATTTCACAATGAAAGTGAAACGTTGAGTGAAGCCTACATTTTTTTTTCAATATTATGAAATTTTCAGCAGTAGGTGATTAAAACTGCTGCCCAAATAAAACAACTGCAATGAAAGGTGCACACGTACACAGCATTTATTTCCAAATGAAATTTTGTTACAATGCATTAAATCCTCCATACTCGTTTTTGTGCTTGCAGTACTTGTACTGTAGCCTTAATCATGGTAAACTAACTAGCCCAATCTTGAACGCTACTAAGTTTTGGAGTTGTAGGCTTCTTCGATTGACACCAGCTGCTCATTCCACAAAATATTTCAGAGTAATAAATGCATACAACAAAACATGAGATAAAAATGCAACGCAACATAATTGCTGAAGTTTTACGTGCCAAAACCACGATGCGATTGGGAAGTATGCCACAGTGGAAGACTCCAAAAGCCCTAGACCACCTTGAATTTTTTGAAGTGCACATAAATCTGAAGATAAGTACATGAGCCTCCAGCCAGGTGAAAGTCACCACGCCAAATCCTACGCTCATTTTTAAAGTGAAGCATTCTGATCAGTTGACACTCTTTAGCTAGAACCAGCCTTTGTGCTGTGAAAATGTATCCACCTCCCCCTCCTCATCATCATCATTCATAAGCAAAGTAGCCGATGGCAGCTAGCCCAACAATAGAATGAGTCAGGAGTTCAATCGATAGTGAATTTTGCTCACCCAGTAAAGAGCAACAGGTTATCGTTGTACTGCTAGGGCCATTACGTGCGGGCAAGCCGCACAATGCATGCACCCGTTGCATGTTTGCTGCCACATCCATCAATGCTGTGCGTGTGACATTGATGGCAGCCTTATATTCACAGTGCGCAAAAACTCACCAAACAGCTTCAGGGTCCACCTCCGTGAGTGCTGTGAAGACTGCCTTGCCGGAGTCTTGAACGAACGATATGTTCCTGTAGGTAAAAAAAAATAATTATTGCTGGCAATAAACGAGTTTCTTATAGAAAACAAGCTTACGATGTGAGCTGCATGTATGCCAGCCCATTGTATAAACAGAGGGCAAACAACAGCAGAAGCAATAACACATCAGAAAATAGAAATGAATCATCTATCTTTGAGATCACATGTTCCCAAGAAACGTTCGGATTAGATGTTGCGTGAGTTCTAACGAAACAAGTGAGGTAATAACGCAATCTAAGCTAAAGTTATCATGGGGGTACCTAAATTTTCAACCATATGAGCAACGCATCACTTGTGTTATGATGTTACAGTTTGATATTCTTTTTCTTGACATTATCTTGTTGACTCATGTTTGACATTTTCTTGTCCTGGTGTTACCGCGAGAATGTCATTTGACAGCTCTTTCTTTATCATTGTTTTACCCCTTGTGTTTTTGTGCAGAAGTTGTAAATGGTATGTCTGATAACTTCAAGAGTCGGGGAGGAGATAGCAGATGCATTATATCTGTGTCAGATCCCAATAACATATCAATATAAAAAACTAATACAGACAGGATTGGATTGTCACATTCCTCTCTGTTTACCAGCACTGGTGCATGCATTACGTGTCCACAAAATGTTTAAAGCACTGCTACCAAAAAACATGTTCTTCTATCAGGCCATTAAGCCATTTTCGAGCAGCAAGTGATGAGGTCCGTTCGCTGAACCGTGAACCTATCACTATAATATTGTTCACTTCGAATAGCTACACCATCTCTGTAGTCACTGAGTGGCTTGACTGCAACTGATATGCTGAATCATAGGAACCCGTAGAAGACAACATTTGTTAATCGTGATGCCAGCAGAAAGGATGACTCAATTCTCACCCAGACGGAGGGTTTATCTCATTGAAGAGGTCAGTGTTGTAGTAGTGGTCTGTGCCAAACTCTGCGATGTACTGGAAGAAAAAAAATTGCCAGATTATGAAGACGTTCATGAGACCACATGAAGCACTAATGCCTGATGCTCCTGTATTAACTAATGAGCCGTCCGGTATGACCACCTTAAACCAGCGGTTGTATACTAGCTTCAGCGCTGGAGATATTGACTATATGGTCCTTCCTTTTTGACTGGGAAAGAGCTTACAAATGAAACTTTACTGCACTCTTTCATGTTCTGCATTATGTCAAAACAATTGCCGGGAAAGCATCCCTGAGAAATGCAGAATCGTGCAGTTTGAAAGTTAGATGGCACATAGTAAACGAAATCGCTACTTCAAAAGAATACATAAAGCTGCCATGCACAAATAGCGTACACAATGAAAATTACATTACGGGTCACGAGCTGCAACGTTATCGATGTCTTTTTCTACCAAGTCATGAACAAATTCACTCTACTGATAGCCAATGAATACATAAATTTACATTCATAAAGTGCAATGCATAGAGTTTCCTATAAATACACTAGAGGGAACTCGGGCACTGGTGTCTCTGAGAGCTGCAACACACGGCGCTTCAGCTAGCATGGGAATTATGGGCAGTACACAAATTTGCCTAGTCTTGTTTTTTTCGGCTCCATTTCGCTTCGCGTGGCTCAGAGCCGATTTGTCACGAGATGACAATTGGCAAATGTTCAGCAGTTGCATTTCAACACGAAGTCCACAATGGTCATTTCTTTTATTCAAAACGAAACCTAAACACACGAAAATGCAAAGTCACAAGTGTATTGAAAGCCCGCAAGCACTAAGACTAGGCAAATGTGTGTGCTGCCCGACATTCCCACGGTGGCTGTACAATCGCAGTGCCAGAGTTTCCTCTAGCTTAATCTAAAAAAACTCTTTGGTGCAAAGAAACATTACTGCCACTAAAGTGACTGATTCGAAAAAGCACTAGACAGAATAAAAGTTAATACACAAATTCTCTGCATTGGTAAATGAACATTACAAACATGCATTTTCTGTGCAAAATGCTACAAAGATGAACATTCTCGCTATTCAAATACCAAGAAACTCAACTATTCTTAGGAAACCAGATGGCTTATAAAGATAAGCATCGTCTTTGCCTTAACGCTAGGTGTTGTATAATGTATAGTATAGATAGCTTATAAAGATAAGCATCGTATTTGCCTAAACGCTAGGTATTGTATAAGGTATAGTACAGATAGCTTATAAAGATAGGTACTGTATTTGCCTTAATGCTAGAAATAGTATAATGTATAGTATAGATAGCTTATAAAGATAAGCATCATATTTGCCTTAATGCTAGGTATAATATAATGTATAGTATAAATAGCTTATAAAGATAAGCATCGTATCTGCCTTAACGCTAGGTACAAAATAAAGTTGTTGCTCAGCTCACCTGTTGCAGGAACAGCTTTCCAATGGTGACAAAGAGAGTCTCGTTCGGAAAAACGAACGTTGGGCTGAGAATTAAATAAAGAGAAGCACGTTGGCAGTAAAGACTACCTAAGCTAAAAACAGGTTGCGTATCATGAGAATTGATTCAGAGCTATTATTTTACGTCCAAATTTGTGCACAGATTGTCATTACCCTGGCAAAAAAAAAAGAGATGGCATTACAAAGCACGAGCAAAGCATTAGTTGGACTAAAGAGTCATTGTGTGGAGTGGAACATAATTTACTTAATCTAAATCATTTGAGATCAACCTTGCGAAACGGCGATATCAGAACATCTTAACTTCAACCAATCTCCTGGGAAATGTGCATGTGTAGTTATTTAACTGATGATTTCCAATAATTAAAAATGACATCAACACTGACTTCATTTATTCAACACAATTGCATGCTGTACTTTGAATTTCCAATAACTTTATGGCAAAAAAGTCAGCACATGGGTGAACAGATGATGATCGAGAATCTTAAACAAGCTTGGATGAAGAAGAATAGCGAGTTGCGCTAGATAGTGAATGCTCATCGTGGAATAACGAAAATCACAACAAGGTTAAAATACAGGCGATGAGTAGAAAAGGACAAAGTGGTAAAATGGTTGGAGCGGATGAAATGAAAGAAGAAAAATGAATGAGTGAAACTTGAACCAATTTCAGAAAAAAAAAACTGGCCTTCCTTGCTAAATAACTGCTTTGTTAAAAAAGGCTGGCTTTTGTTACAAGTGCATGCACTCAAGCTTAGCGGAATTTGTGCAACAAAAAAAACATGCAGCAAAATAAAACTTAACTTACCAAGCATATCGCTCCTCAAAGGCCTGCCAACATGTTCTCGACATGGATGTGTTCGGAAACAACCTGCGAAAATACTTTAGTGAGCTGTCTCAGCTTTTGCTGGTTGCTTGTGCAAACCTTGCCAACATCGTGATGTGAGCTAGATCGCAGGCGGTGGTACTATATGAAAAATTCGTGCAAAATTTAAACTTATGAAGGTTGAGTTGTACTATTTTGTCGAATCATCTGATGTACCATCAGTAGTGCCATCAGTGCAATCATTTCGTTAACTTACCCTTGGTTATATCGAGCGTTGTATTTGAAATAGCAGCCACATGTCATGAGTGTTGACGACCCCATATGAAGAATAAAAAGCAGCTGCCATTGAGCAAAGGCTTCAAAAAACATTATTCAAACGAGTGTCAAAGTAACCGAGTCACAGCAGCATTCTTTTTGTTTTCTTGGCGAAGGAAGATGAGCACATAATGTTTTATTAAATTTAGAAGTTCTCAAAATAGAGCATGTATGTGTGCCTGACTATTCAAGAAATAATTTTAAAACCCACAGGAAATTCGAGCCTCTTATTCAGAAATACACATTCCTTTGATGTGGCGTATTCATACAAGCGCTTAGGAGCAAGAAAATCGCTCTTTCTTTCTGCTCTTGGTCCACACAAAAAGAACAAAGAAATGATACTTTGCTGATATTCACAGTCAGTAAAAAAAGTTTAGCATACAATCATCATTCTTCATTCTCAGCCTATGCTTATGTACACAAAGCACGTAGGCCTCTCCCATTGATCTTATCTATATGCGAGCTGATTTGATTTCCTCCTTGAAAACGTTTCCATCCCATAGCTCTGCCTAACTTGCTGCCGTCATCGGCTTCTTTTTCCTTCCCTTGATACTCAGTGGTACACTGGCACCCTCTGTTTCATGGTTTAAACTGACCAGGTGGTCAACCCGACGTCTTAAGTGGCCGGCTCAGGTCCACTTAGTAGAACTGAAAACTGGGCAAGTTGTAATAATTCATAGCTGGTAGCGGCAAAACAGCGCAAAAGAACAGGAACTCATGTTGTGTCTACTTTGTCTTAGTCTTGTTCTTTTGTGCTGTCCTGCCTCTACCAGGTATTGCACGTCCACTTCTTTTGACTGGGTATCAATTAGAAAATTCGCTACACCTGCTCACTGTCTGACCCATTCTATCGCCTTCGATGTGTATCTTACGACTAGCATTTTCTGTAAAGAAATTATTTATAAACAAAAGTAAAGAAACTTAACATTACAAATAGCATATAGTATGCATAAAAAAACACACTAACATACATGTATAAACACACTCATCTAACTTTCACCTTGTATCATTATTAAGCGTATGCAAATACATTAATAGTCAAGCTTTAATTGCCGAAACATGACATGTTTACGAAATTATGCCGAAGCGGGGTCTCGAGATTAACATAAAGCGCGTGAGTGCATTCAATCACTCCGCTTCCGTATACAAATGTGACCGCTGCCAGAAATGAACCTGCGAAACGTCAATTCACCGAATGCCAATCGTTGAAGTAGCGTTGAACTCTACAATTCCAATTACAATTACGTGTATCTACCTACCGGCACAAATGCAGCTATACACAATTCCTTTCCAAATTGCGTGCTCTACAGTGCGTACTTTTCTACGGCTCGTGGAACATGTCCGGCGAATGCTGGCAACACGGGCATCATGCCGAACTCCCGCATTCGCTTCAGTATTCGGTGCTGCAGCTGCACCTGCTGAACGTGCCACGATTCGGGAAGTGGACCACCGAAGCCCCGGAAGTTTCCCATCCTTTGCCTGAAAAGAAAACAAGCAAGTTGGAGGAGGAGTGCATACTCAGCATATCATCTACAATGTCCCTTCACTTCTTTACCTTAAAGGTACACAAAAGTGAATTGATGACCTGGCTTAGATTGATGAATTGTACTTCGAGAATGTTAATGCTGTATGTTTCACTACTATAAGTTTATTATTAAAGGAAAAAAAATCAAGGTCGAAGCTGCTTTTCTAAATCTCGTGCCTAAGTCTCCGCACGTGAAATCACTGATCTCAAGATGTACTTTTCGTATTTCTGTGACCACGTAGGACCTAGTAGACGCCGTCAAAATCCAAGACTTCACGTTGTTTGGTGTGGGAATCTCATGGTGGCGTCTCTATCTGCATTTTATTTTCGTGCGTTTGCTCGTCTCATGAAGCACAGTGGCGCTTTCCGTATTGTAGAATTGTGCTTTACAGATAAGCAGAAAAAAAGTTTTTTTTCCTTTAGTGACCTTTTAAAGTCCCCTCAACAGCCTATGGAGATACAAAAAAAACGAGCGCATTATTTTCTCCTGGTGTTTCTCACCTTTCTGGTGCACTTTGGGACACAAGACAAGCGATTTCTGTGATGCCTATATAGTGCGTATGTTCAATTGGTCCACATACAAAGAATATCGCTTGTGAATTGTCTACTGCACTTCTCTGCCATGCAGCCGCCCATCCATTCTTTCTTGTCTCGCATGAGTGTGTATACGACGCAATCAACTGATAATTTGGCTTCATTTTGTGTGCTTCCGACTGCGCAAGAGGAGATAACAGTATATAGCCGACAAGGGTGCAGTGTTGATAGGCTCAGTGCTTATAGCTGACATTTCACATGTGCTTTTAAAAAATAAATTTCGAGGAGGTGATATGACCTATAGAAAGGATAAAGAAAGAGAAGTGTAAACCACTCCCTCGTCTTTGAACGCCTGGTGGTGGGGGGCCTTTCAACCTAATGAGCGCGTAACGGTGAACTTTTTTCAAAGTAAAATAAATCAATAACAACACTTACGTCTGCCACAACTTCAACGAAAAACTAAATACCACAGACATTAAACCTGTGTCTAGTATTAAATAGAAGGCTTACAAGTTGCCCGTGTGACTTACCATGCCAGAAATGCAGGTCCAGAGAAAAATTCATCGATCTCTGCCTGCTTCACACCAAGTTTCAGGAATGTCTGTAAGGATAGATGTTTAGAACGCTCAACCACAGCAGTTGGGCGAATAAAATGGCGGCTAACTTCACTTCGGTGAAGTGTAGACCGCTGCGACTTCGTCGTAGTAAGAGGTTGTTCACATAATCGCAACTGAAAACGTAAATAGAGTTTTTATGTATGCTTTGAGTTAAGTTATACTAAGCTAATTCCTGCGAATACTGTATGACCACTTTGCTTCTGAGTTGCGAATCGCACTTTATTGCTTATCCCTATGTCTGTCTTTTTTTTTTCAGAAAAAAACACACATAAAACAGAAAAAAACAGCTCCTTAAGAAACCTCAATTTGACCACATCTACAACCGCAACAGCAAAGTTTTACTGCAGGTATAAACCAACCAACACAAGAATACATCTTGATGCAATATCATGTTTATGCAAGTTGAACTAGTTATGTAACCTAATATAATCTAACAGCCATCAAAGCTATGATTTTTGGCTACTAGGAACACTGAAAGCAACAAAAAGCAAAGTATTTGTCCTACTCATGAACCCTGTTGCATTCGGGAAGACTTGGTCATTGGGCCTATCTCTGGGCGAATGCCACGTCTCAAAGAGAGAGAGAGAAGAAATGGTAGAGAAGGAAAGGCAGGGAGGTCTAACCGACTTAAGGAAAACAGGCTTGCTAGCCTACACGTGGTCATGGGAAAGGAAAAATTCTAAGAGGCAGAGGAGAGTGCAAAGAGGGTCTTAAAGAGTAATGCTCACCCTCTTCCATATCTCTTCCTGCCCAGTGAAGGCCAGCGGCAAGTTGATGCCGTTCAGCGCCATCCAGTCGATTTCCTGCTCCCAGCGGGTCCAGTTCCACCAGACCGTGGAGTAACTGGCCGTGCACACATTCTGATAGTAGCGGAAACTGCAATAATTTAGAAAACAAGTGACGACTCATCGCTAAGTTGAAAACAGATGAAACCACGGCCGTTGAAATACATGGCTGAATTTTTTTAAATGAAATTATGACTGTGTTTCAATACTAGACCGCATCATAGAGAGTCTATGCTGACAACTTAGAAGACCACATCAAGCCCATGTTGTCAAAGAAATGGAACACGTCTATGGCGTCTATGCGACGAGATGCAACCTTGCGTCGTGAAGATAAAGATAAGATAAACAAACATGACTGTTATTTTAGATCTGAAGCAGCTCTTTGACTAGCCTGTGAAACGCTGTCTCTCCGTGCATCTGTACGAACCAATTGCAACGTGTTCGCCTCGCCGCATGTGTCGGAGCAGTGCCAAGTATAACTCACACCACAGCTGCGCCTTGGCGTCAAGCTCCTTTTGCAGTGCGCACTAACATCCCCCTCTCCCTCGCCTGCATCACGCTCTCCCCGCAGTGCCCGGGAGAGTCTATTTGCACTTCAACAGCTCTGGGTCACATGACCCAAGGTTAAACGTCACTAAGACGTCATTGAAAAGGTGATCGGCTTCAACTGGCTATGCCTTTCAAAGCAACTTTGAGGTCAAGTGACAAAAAAAAAATGGGGTTAAAAGATTCTTTCATGGGAGAGGCGAAAGCAGGCGGGGAAGGCGCGTTTTGTTACCATCAGGCACTGCGCCATGCTCCCGACCGGGTTCTTTCACTGCGCCATGCTTTCTTTCGCTTCTAACCACGCTGTGCGCCCTGACGGCATAAACAGCCCAGTAAAGGAAGTCCGCGTAATCGAAATCACTCCTCTTTGGTGCTCGTAGACATATCATGTGTCGTTGTGCAGGTATTAGAGTAATGAGTCTTGTCGAGGGGAGTGCCAAGTGTGTTGTGTATGGGGAGCTTTCATGAACAGCTGGTCATGTGTACGCCCTGTTGTGTCGCGGGTGGCAAACATATTAAGGAACATGTTTGTCTGTATTTGCTCATACGACTGTTAGCGTCATACATTTTAAATCAAAGGAATATACTGAAGTCTACAGGTGTACAGCCTGTAGTTTCCCGATGGCTTTTCAGTTGCCTCACAGCTTTTAATTTTACATACATACACATATTACATTGCGTCCTCTGGCCCAATGTATTCCCATATCTAGTAGTTTACAGCCCACACTTAAGCATTTAACCTTGGCGTCTTTGAATGTGTGCGAGTTATGGCTCTTTCAAAACAGTGGCAATCTGAAAACGTCAGTGCAGTCCGGAGCGTGCCCTTTCGGTGTTTTAGACAAACAGGCTAACTAATGATGTGTACTGTACCACGTTATGCACAGCACGACTCGCCAGTGAGACGAGCGCTTGCTCTGGTTGCTTAGCTGATCGATTTGAAGGTTGTAGGGCGGAATCCGTGGCGGTAGCATTTTCGATGGAGGCAAATATGTTTGAGACCTATGTGCTCAGATTCAGGTACACAGTAAAGAATCCCAGGTGGTCAAAATTACCACAGCCCTCCACTATGGCGTCCCTAATAATCTAATCTCCTTTAGGGATTTTAAACTTTGACAAATATTATTACTATTCGGCCGATTTGCAATGCGGAGTGAATTGGTACATCGTGTAAGAAAATGGGGCGCTGCACCGCAATGGAGAAACTATAAATAAAGCCGCGAAGTTAATAAACTACGCAGCGTAGATCATGATCACAAGATTGCAGGGTAACTTGAAATAGTGCAAGTGAACCATATGTAAACAAAACGGGTCTCTTTCTTTGCTTTTTTTTGTCAAATGACCTCAAACTCGATTGACAAGACCTACCAGTTTAGTGCCATTTGAAGTCGATCGCTTTACCAATGACGTCATATGTGACGTTTACTTTGGGTCACATGACCATGAGCTGTTGAGGTGCAATTAAACTCTCCCGAAGTGCCCACAGATGCTGCCTCTTCCATTCACCCACAACACCTGCAGCTACCGCCACTCGCTACACAGCAGACTCGTTGCTTCTTGTGCAAAAAACCCGATGTGTGCCTAACATACATGTTGAAACATGTCTGTATGTGTCCCCTCTCTCTCGCTTCACCCTCTTCTCCACTCGCAACGCTCGAGTGGACATCGAGCAGTAACACTCTTAAGGCTGGTTTATCTGCGATGGAGAGGACGCCGAAATGCGACGCTCCTTCGATCGCTGAAACATCCGCCGAAGTGATTGGGCCTAACCTAGCGATTGCTTCAAACAAGCCTTTCAGCGTTCATGGCAGCACCCATGTCAGCGCTGTTCAACTCATGACCCCACCAGTGCGCAACACAGCTGCTTCACATCCCATCAGGGTTCCCTTTGGAAAGATGGTGCGAATTTCTTTCATCTTATTTGAAATCCAAGAAGAGTTGAACGTGACTTATATTGAGCATCTGGAGAAGCGTCTGCTTGTGTGCAGACAACCATTCCGGCAAAATCCGAGCTATCTGAGCAATTCACTGAGCCGCCATCTTGTTTGGACAAAAAAGTACCCTGCATTGTTTTCGTCAACGATAGCATCTTCTTGAAGCTGTCTATTTTCCCGATTATGTGAAAGTTGGAATGAAACTTAAGATGGCCGCGATGCACTTGGCTGCCTATTTAGCCATCTACGATCAGTATTGGAACACACCCGATATATATGGTGTATCCATCTAATGATGTCAGCCTGCCAATTGCGTGAGCATGAACGATCAAGGGAAAGCAGCTTTGTTGCCTCTACTGCTACTCAAAAGCACCAGCTTGCCCTAGCATATGTGACCCCTTGCTCATTTTCTTTATCACAGAACACACAAGAGAAACTTGCAGAACAGCACAACAAAAGAGCTTCCTGGAATGAGTTACAATTGCTCTTTATCGTTCATGTATATAGTCTGTCTTCTATCACTTTCGTTTTCTTCACCTTTGTAAACACAGGAAAGTGCAAAGCCTCGAAAACTGGGTGGTCATTGACTTGTGCATTACTAAAACCTGGACTTTCACGTCCCAAAACCACCATATGATGATGAGAAACGCTGTAGTGGAGGGCTCCGGAAATTTCAACCACCTGGGTTTCTTCTATTTGCCTACAAGTTTGGCGATAATATTAAATGACGTGGCTACATTGGCTACATTTGGCTTCAGTTCTGACGCTTCTTTAACTTCACTCAATGGCAACCCTGATACTGCCAAACCACGCCGATCAGTTAAACTCACCGGCCGTTGAGATTAATCACGATTGGCTCGGGAACCAGGGGTGGCTTGCCCGTGGCAGTCTTTGTCTGCGAGCCCGACCAGGACACGTGAACGTTGCAGAATTTCTTGAGGTAGTAGTAAAGACCCGTGGCCACCGCAACGCCACTTGATCCCGTTATGGAAACGCTGTTGTTGAAAGTCTCAACCTGTGCAGTTGGTGAGAAACAGACGAGTGAGAAGGCTATTTTAAGCATCACTCATGCCCCGAAAGTAATCTGTTTTTTTTTTTTTTTTTGGTAGGTGATAACTAAACCTTGCATATTTCAAGCTGTAGTGCTGACATACACATTTATTTTTTGCCATTGACAGCACATTCACGGAAAAAAAAGTTAAATGTTATTCCAGCCACAACGTAATTGGTGAAGAAATTATTTTACTGCAGAGTTGTCATGATCAATAGTTGGCGGGAGTCACAGAACGAAAATTATCATCATCATTAACTGGCACGAACTCAATCACTGCCAAAGCATTGTGTGTTCAAATGGTGAACTAGAGAAGTCGAAACGTGAGACCCCAAGTTGGTGTTTGCTGCCAATGTGTTCATTTGTTAAGTTTTAGTGGACCAGTGAGGTGAATAGTGGAATAGCGGTACGGGGGCAAACCCCACTCCCCCCTCTAATAAATTTAATACGGAAGGCGGAGCGTAATCTTCTTCCATGCAGTCACTGAGCGGGACTCGTCCCGTGGTTGAGAAGATGATAGCAGCCGAAGGCCCTTGTTTCATTACAAGAACAGTTGCATTACGGGAATGGCTATAAAGCTTTCACCGCAAATATTACGGTGAAGGCTTGACAGCCAGAAAGCCCCCATTTATTTATCTTTTATTTCTTTTTTCCCCACTTTCTATCTTTCTCATTATTCTCTCTCTATCTCTCTGTATTTCTTCCTTCCCTTTATTTACACTTCTTTCTCTATCTCTGTTTCATTTCTATAAATATTTTTCTCTCTCTCTCTATCTATCTATCTGTAACTATTTTTTGTGTATTTCCTCCCTTTCTATTTCTCCAGTTCTCTTTTTTCTCTCTCCCTCTCTGTACTTTTTTTTTCCCAACCACGTTATTGCATTTCACGCTGGACGAATCGGTTCACATACATATTCTTGGCATGAAGCAGAAAATGACAAAGAAAGTGCAGGCTGACCGAGTTATTGCGTTCACGATGATAGTTTTCGTGCACGACTAATGCACGTTTCTCCAAGCTGAAACAACTCCACTGCTAAAAATAGGTAAGGTCAAGCTATTCGTCAACAGTATTGTACACACATTGGTGCATTACCAGTAATTTCGACAACGGGGAGCGTGGGTGGTAAGAGAACCCTTTGAATGTGGATGCAAATCACTGCGTACTTCAACGGAGAGAAGCAGGTTTGTACACGCACCACGAACATGTCGCCTCGCTGTTCTTTGGCACCCTGGAAGACGTGCAGCGTGATTTGGGACTCCCACTGGGGGACAAGGCGACGGAGCAGGCCCTCAACGGCTGCCTGCTGGTCGGCCACGGAGGACGACATCTTCTGGAACGCATTGCCTGCGGGAGTACGCAGAAGCAGCACACGATCCACGACGCTTTCATTTTCACATATAGTCGTGACACCTCGCTAGTAAAAACTAATGCTCACAATTCCCATATATGCCTTCGTCTTAGACGACTCGAAGGAGCTTGACGAAAGCTATCTTATTCGATCTTGTTGTTCACCGGTTTAACTTCCCTCCCAGAAAACTTTCTGCACCTAACATGGTTTTGCACGGCTTCTAAAATTAAAGGCACTTCAAGCTTTCAGCCCTCTGCCTGTTTTTGTACTGCCTCCGTGATCCCACAGTCTTAGGTAAGTGAGAGGCCATATGACGACCTCACCATAACATCATATGCCACAAATTTTTGCCTATCGGTGACGTCATGATGTGTCGTCATCACGCGATGTTAATTTCTTGCATCACGTGATGTTAATTTTTTGCACCACGTGTTGACGCAGACGGTCAAAGTTAACATTTTACGAGGCACATAAGGCTTTCACAAAATGTCACAGTTTCGCCTGAAGGGCAAAGCAATGAATGCAAAATAAAGAAATTGGAATGTCACAGGAAGAACGGCAAGCAGCTAGAAAAATTTGCTGTGGCTTAAGACAGTTATACCTGGGTGTGCATAGTGTGAATTAGCGTTCATCTTGTTATTTATAGCTTGGTTCTCTGTATGTTAAATATTGTGTAAACGACGAAGATAGTCACGATCATCATCGGGGATTAGACCGGCATTCGGAATAAAGAAAAGGTCGACGGGTGGGCTTCGCCATGGGCACAGTGGCTCGTCCTTTCCTCAACAATTTCGTGCCGTGAAACCCGGGAGGAAGGACCTTCGGAGGTGAGATGGTGCGGACTTCACGAATTTTGACTACAGCCATAGCCTCGAGGACATCTGTGAAGCCGCCGTGGCTAAAGCTGATGTGCGAGGCCTAACCACCGCTGAGACCTGGGAGTGCGACTCCGGTTGCAACTGAGACCACTAGGAGCACCAATGGACTGACGTGAGTACAGGCATCGTCTGGAGGTTCACAAGACGGGAGCCCTCACGTCTACTTCGGCTCTGTCCTGACTCGCCCTTCATGACAACGGCCCGATATTTACAAGGTAAGGCCGTCCATAGGTCAACGAAGTACATCTTGGCAGTGCAGCCCCACGAGTGCAGGCACCGTCTGGAGGCTAGCGAGACGGGAGCCCTCAAGTCTTCTCCGGCTCAGTACTGACTCGCCCTTCACTACGATGGCCCGATATGCACAAGATCACGAAGAATGACAGATCGAAAAGTGACAGATATTCGTTCTGGGAACCTTCTGCGATGGCTGTCGTGACGACTCCGACTTCGCCTCGTGACAAGACCGGCCAGTGACTTCTCACGTTTCTGACACTGGACCGGATCATAGAGGCCCCCTACGAAAGACGGAGTCAAACATGCAAGGGCGTCACGCAGGTCATCGCAGACGTCGAACGTTTTCGGCAATCGGATTGCCCACTAATCTGTGAGTTACGGCATATTCACCGAGTTTTGATTGAGCAATATGAGGAACTCGGAAGAATCGACCAGGAAACAGAGGATGCAGTTGACATCAATGATTTGGAAGCCGAGATAGAGGAGGCGGAAGTTTCTAAGCGTCACATCATTCTAGTGAAAGTCAGAACCGAATACCAAATAGCCGACACATTAAAGATACGGCAGGCTCGTTTGGAGACAACAAGACTACAGATTAAAATGGAAGCAGAAAGAAAGGCACTCTCTGCATCTGCGTCACCACCATCCAGCCAAGGCCTATTAGACAGCAATCTTGTAGCACAGATGCCAGTCGAGTCAGCGTCAGGACACATTCTTGAGCGTGGTGGAAGCCAATCGATCAGGACCTTCACTGAAGTAACGACCATCGAAGGAGCCTGCGCAGAACAACCGCTACTTACAAGGACCCGGCCCATGCCTACAAAGCTGTCATCAGCGTGCCATACCCATGAACCTGTTGTCAAGACATCTACAACAACTCCAGTGTTCAGATGGAAGGCATTCCCATGATTGAAAAGAGGCAAGACTT
Source organism: Rhipicephalus microplus (assembly GCF_043290135.1). Classification (NCBI taxonomy): domain Eukaryota; kingdom Metazoa; phylum Arthropoda; class Arachnida; order Ixodida; family Ixodidae; genus Rhipicephalus; species Rhipicephalus microplus. Next base: position 44,876,324 of record NC_134709.1, read on the forward strand.
TGTAGACCCAAAGAGCCACCCACTAGATGTTGAGGATACGTCCAAGCCAAGGCTCGCAGATTTAGACGTAAAGTCCTCATCACCCTGCGTACAAGTGCCCAATGAAGAAAATCAAGGTCAATTCTCAAAGGGACAAGAAACAGAAGAGAGAAACAAAAGGCCACGACCACAGAAGGGCCAGCCCCTTGTGCTGTTGAAAGCTTAGGTTCTTCGAGAAGGCTACAGAAGTCAATATCGAAGAGGGTGTGCATTGCGCATCTTATTTCCGCAAAGTTGGTAAATGCCGACACAGTGCAACAGTGGCGAATGAGAGAGACCAGACAAAGGCGGAAGCAGAAGGGTTATAAGGTAAATGTAGCAACGAACAGAAAGCAAAGGAAAAGGCTCATCAAGTATAGCCACAGGAGATCTTCCTGGAAGAGTCTTATCTGTCAATTTTTATGCCAAGGAAACTTGCTCAGCGACAATGCAGGTTCATAGAGGTCCACGCATTCAGAAGCACAAGTGTGGAACAAACGCCAAAATCACCGCTGGGAAAGCAGACGTGGTTGTATATCACAGATTTTCCATATAGACTGACCTGGACTTGTACAAGTACTCTTGAACAGCGTGTGCTTCGAACTTAATGTGTGTTAATGTTCTTCATCAACAATTGTTAATGTGGGGGCCCGGAGGATGTTAAATATTGTGTGAACGACGAAGATAGTCACGATCATCATCAGAGATCAGACCGGCATTCGGAATAAAGAAGAGGTCGATGGGTGGGCTTTGCCATGGGCATGGCGGCTTGTCCTTTTCTTCACAACACTGTACAATTACATTTTTATCTCTTAGCTTCATAGGTCTGAGTCTTTAGGTTTGGTTTTTAAATCTCGTTAATTACGGTTAGATTAAAACAAATATTAGGGCAAATCCTTTGCATTTGCGAGTGACATTCATGAAATACCCCGGTATATGCGAAATTTGAGTCCTGTTTGTAGTGCAATGCCTGCAACATGGGTTCTCGTTCTTCCCCTCACTCATGTACGGCTAAATCAAGCAAGGATGTAGCTAGAATGTTTTTTCGTGGGAGGGGATTCAGCCATAGTTTCTGTATATTTGTGAACTGTTTGCACGAGTGCATGTGTATACACCCAAGCAAGATTGAAAATTTTCGGAAGAGTGAGCACCCCCCCTCCTCCTACTGGCTACACCTTTGATAACCAAGTGTTTCACGCACTTCCATACTCAGTGAACTCAAATCTTGCATATGTCAAGGTCTTTCACAAACGACACGTGCAAGTCAAACAGCGTGTCTTTAACTATGTTTAGATTGGAACATGCGCATCGCACTTAAACTTTCAGCCAGATGAATGACCTGGTCCATCACAGGGCGAGGATTTACATTGTCTAACTGAATGGTATCGGCGACTAGATGCACCGCTCTCCGAACTGCATCACTTTGTTCTCTCAGTTTGATATGCCGGGCACATTGTTTTTCTGTGCTCGTAGCTCGCTGCCTCTTCCTGGTTTTATTCTGTCGTAGATCCGCTGCCCTGGCACGAGATGCCAAAATAGACGACGAATCATCCTCATCTGAATGCACTTACCTGGCCGCTTCATACTTGCGACGCTTCAGCGTACGGCTCCTTCTACCTTCGTCTCCTCAGCTCACTGCCTCCTCTTGGTTTCATTTCGAAGACAAAGCATTGCCACAGAACACCTACCAGCTTCTTTCAGTCTTTCTGACTCACTTTCCACATCTGCCGATGCATTCTACCGAGCCGCTCCAGAGAACACCTGCTGACCATTCACTAATATACAATGCAACGCCGGCTCCTCTTCTGCTGTTGCAATACGGTTTCACCAACTCCTCCTCCCATGTCATGCCAGATGGCGCGGCGAGCAGTGCTGCCACCTGTGGCCAGTTGCTAGGCCAGTTGCCAGTTATGAGGCAACGACTCATTTCATTCACACTGCAAAATGCGGTCAGTCTAGCTTTCACTACAAATCTACAAATACGGCTAGTGTAGCTCTCGCTACAAATCTATCACAGATCTAGACATTCCACGCTGTTCAAACACAAAAAAGAACGCGGGAGAAAAAATCGCGTAGGTATAGACAAAAGTAGCAGTCATACTTGTTACTTCAAATAATCTCTACTATGGCTATTTAGCCAGTAGCTCATCGCTTTTGCAAATGCACCCACTGCGGAAAGCAAAGTAACCTTCGTGCAGTTTACAGCTTCAATGCAAACTTTGCGGTGAAAGCACAAGACGTATAAAATTCCCTCTCAAGAAAAAAGGGCGATAGCTCAAGCGACCACGCCTACATGTCGAAGTACAAATTGGAGGCACGCATCCCATCTCCTGGGAAACACTAGAGAATTTCCAAGAAGCTGAGGTATCCAAGAAATTTGCGAGCCGCTAGGGCACATGCGCAGAACGCAGGCCACCCTCGAACTTTTGAGATTGTGTTTTCCCAAGTCCCTGTAGCACCTTCTTTTGGGCGGCGAGTACGCCTGGAGAGCATGCGACTGGAGAGCAGGCGAAAGACGGCGCTTGTCGGTGGCACATTAATCCATGGCACATATTCCCTCCTGACATCTATTCTGATCATAATGTGAGCTATATACTATAATTCTAGTTCAGCCATCTCGTTCTTCCCATTCTTTGGCATAAGCATACAAGAGCCAAATCATTCCCTCGAGCTCGTGCTACCAGCCCCGCTGTGGTGGTCAGGTACTCAGCTGCTGACTCACAGGTTCCAAGATCGAATTCCGGCTGCCGCAGATGCATTTTCGATAGAGGTGAAAATGCTGTAGACCCGTGTACTCAGATTTAGGTGCACGTTGAAAAAACTTCAGGTGTTCGAAAATTTTCCACTACGGCATCTCTCATAATCATATGATTATTTTGAGACATTAAACCACACGTATCAATCAGAGCTTGCGCTACCAAGAGCCAGGGGGCACTGATAACATTTAGGGCGAAGCACCTTAGGACCGACCCTTGTCCCTGTGATGTCCGTTGTCCTGGCTTGCACGCGCTGGGAGCGCTGGCCGTGAGCATGCCGATCACTGCGGCGGCCCAAGCAATATAAAACGCGCTTGCTCCTGGCTCTCTCTCTGTCATGGTCATAGAGTGCAATTCGTTACGAAAGAAAGTACGGGGTTAATGATACTCCCCAGAGCTTCGCCCACTCGCCATCATTCACTTTGTGGATATTCTGTGATTTTGTTTTCTTGACTGACAGGCCACGGAAAAATTTTTCTTCTGTCTGTTTGTCTGTTGGTGTATGTCCAACGATTTTGCCCCCGGCGAAAGTTTGACCACTTGGTCAACACCCACCAATCCAATCTATCTGGTGGCTGTATTGATACTTGTGAGCAATGTCAATCAAAAAACAAACATTCCATATATTTGAGGTGCAGCATCAATACGTAAGCGAATGACCCACGGCCTAAAGGAAAAGCTCCTTAGGCCGTGGGCCGCTCCTCCTCCATATGTAGTATGTAGCCGCCTCTAGATTATGACTTGCTCAATAGATGGTGTTGTGTGTATATGTCCTTGGGAATAATGTAACAATATGGCATTAGTGATTCCCACAGTATATCCACGGAGTGAATGACAATGAGTGGGGCTAAGCGTGCATCCGTCCGTATGTATATTCATCTGTGCGTCCGTCCATCTATTTGTGTTTCCGTCTGACCGCGCTTCTGTCAATCTGTTCGTGAGTCCGTCCGTGCGTCTATCCGCCTGTCTGTACATGCGTGCTTCTGTCCATTTGTCCATCCATCCGTCTCTACTTCTGTTCGTTTGTCCATGCTTCTGTCTGTCCGTCTGTCTGTCCTTCCGTGCTTCCGTCGATTCTGCTCATCCGTCCGTGCGTCCGTCCTTCCGTCTGTGCGTCCATGCTTCTATCTGTCTGTCCGTGCTTCAACCATCCGTCTGGACGCACTGACGAATGGACACACGGTCGGACCGAAGGACGCTTCGCCCCACTCCATCATCATCATTCACTCCATGGATAAGCTGTATTCTTTTCTTTAAGGTGAAGTCTTTTCACAAACGGGGACTGTGCAGCGAGCGAAGTGAACTTTGGTGCGAGAGGTAACTTTAACGCAATAATCCTGGTGAAAGTCCAAGACGTATTATTCTCCTCCACCACGAGATATGCTTACGCATGATAGTCTCCCCCCTCCGCCGATGGGGCAAAGTACGCGTGGGAGATGAGAGCATGAGCGCGGCTTTACACCAAGCGCGTCTATTGTGCCATCTCATTGGTAATGCTTAAAACACGCTGGTATTCCCCCGAGATCGGTATCGCCAGTTGGAATAGGTATCCTCACGGAGGAAGGAAAGGAGCTTTCCTTCCTCCGTGGGTATCCTCGATTTGGCAGCACTATCTGCACGTAGTTCACGATAGTGTCGTGCAAGTGCCACGATAGTTCCTGTAGTGTAAGTTTAGCACGACGCTAGCGGTTTCGGTGCAGCTGCCAAATCGCGGGAAAAAGTGCAGCCTCATCATTTACCAAGCGCTACTTGCACGAAACGAGAACTCGCGGGAAAGCTAGTGCTTAAGAGCCGATGAACTCGTGCACCACAACGCCAAATCCAGTGAAAAAGTGCAGGTGGCGCGAGCTGCACTCACCAGAGCGAAGGCCAAAGTGTAGCTCTCTTGAACTAGTGCAGAAAAAGCGGTCCAACCCAGGAGACCTATAAATAGCTTGTCATTTAACGTTGAAGTACGTGTGTCGTCGTGGCTCAGTGGCTAATGCTGCGCATTCAGGAGTGAGAAGTTACATGTTTTTCTTTGTTGCCTCTCTATACACACACACACACACACACACACACACACACACACACACACACACACACACACACACACACACACACACATATATATATATATATATATATATATATATATATATAGACACATTTAGATGTACGGGGCATGACGGCGGCGCCAAGCGACAACGCCAACGACAAAAGCAGCCGAGAGTGTCGATATAATTGCTATCGCAACAAAATGCATAGATACTTATATCTAAAGACCAAAGTTATTATTACGCTGCGCTCACGATGTGACCCTATGAACAAAAAAAATGGATGTTTCCTATGCTTCGCTAAAAAATTCAGGGGTCTAAACTAAAATGACCCGGCGCTACCATTGGCTCTGCGTTTTAAACAACTTTCGTTTCTCTATATTACTGCCAGATGGCGCTAAAGCTCATGCAGTGCCTCCAGACAGAAGACTATGGTCTTTCGACGTTGTTTGCAGCGAAGCACAGAGATACGCAGCCAATTTTATTTCGTTGCTCGTGTAACGTTTATTGTTGTTAAACGTTACATGAGCAACAAAATAAAGTAAACGTTACATGAGCAACAAAATAACGTTTAATGTTGTTAAACGTTACGTGAGCAGCATGCAAATCAATTAATCAGAAGAAAAAATTTCGCAATTTTGAAGACCTGGAAATCGAGTCCACGATCTCCCAACCAACGTCAATTGGAATGCGTGAGCTTAGCTGACTGAGCAATCAGCGCGTTTCTGAAGCCCCCTTCGGACGTGCTTTGTATGTACCACACTCCTTTGCTGTGTACCCGCACTCCTCGTTTGTAGAGGTGTACTTCGTTCATAAGGAAAGTACTTCATTATGACCCTAACAAACGCTGATGGAGAATGCTGTGCTCGTCTCAGCCCTTTGGCGCCTCGATGCTCGAACGGACGCCGTGGCATCAGTAGAGTGCCTTGATGCGCGCGTCCGGGTGAATGAGCACATCGAGACACTCTAGGCATCAGCAAAACCCCTTGGCATCAAAGCCTACCAACGCCGCCTAGGTGGCGTTGACCCTACTTGAAACAAAGCATAGCGTTGCCTCTGCAGTCAGCTCCGACAAGGTTCCAGGGGCTGATTTTTCGGGCCTTAAATTAAATTTTCGGGTCTGTAATTGTGACCCGCTCTACGCGCTAATTTGACTCGTTGTCGACGCAGTTATACGTGCCTTGTCTTTCGCGTTGTGTGAGTTACGTGCTCTGTCTTTCGCATTATGCTTGCGTGTAATATGCAGTGGAGCTTCGACATGCAAGAATGGTGTATCTCCGCCATCCACTGATACGAGTGCGATGATAACGACTACGAGAACTGTTGCATTTAGCGCCACTGAAATGCAACGGCGTGGACGGGTGAATGTCGCGAAAGTGAGTTCGGTGCAGCGATGGACATGTCAGGGGCAAGGCCGTACACAGAAATTTTTTTCAGGAAGGGTGGGGGGGGGGGGGGGGGGTACATACTTATTCTGCGGTGGAGGCACCCCCTTGAAATGGTCATTTTCCGCTCTCTATGCCATGGTGAAAAAGAAATTGGGGGGGGGGGGGAGGGGGCACAGGCTCAGTGTGCTTCCCCTTGACTACGTCCCTGGTCATAGATTCAATGTCCAGACTCTACAGGCGCCAGGGTACGAATACGTTGACATGGTCACTACCATCAGTAAAGGGCTAGCATGTCCTCAAATGTCACTGCCCAAGTCCACCTTTGTTAAGCTGGTTTTAATATAAGAATGTAAACAAGCCGACAATTTAGGTCTGCGATTCTGACAAGGACCTTCTGCAGGCAATAATAATTATGTCGAAAAAGACGAACTTTTATTTTTTAATTCTCATGGCACTTACCTGCTATGGCACTTACCTGCATGGCACTTACCTGCATGCTATGAGGTGTGTCACCATCTGTAAAAAACTTTTTTAAAAAAACTTTCATATCATCTAGTCTTGATACCACGAGCATCTCATGTTTTTTGGTAAGAGAAACTGATCAGCTAGTGAACATTAACAAAAAATCTTGTAGTTTGTTTGTTATGTTTTGATTTGAAAAGAATAAACTTATTTGAAAAGGATTTTTAAGATTTTTTTTCTTTCAAAAGTTGCTTTAGGCGCGTATGTAGTTGTAATAGTAGTAGTCGTAGTAGTAGGGAGCCACATCTCGTTTAGTTCTTGGAATGTCCGCTGCATACGGTACTTCTATATGATGAATAAATGATGAAAACATGCGAGATGGTGGGACAAGACCTTCGGGCATTCACGGCACAAGCGGAGAACACTGTCTCTAACGCTTGTGAAGTTAGCACATCGCGACCGAACTGGCTGCCATACAGACACCGATGCAGGACCGAAATGATCGTATCATCACCGAAGTGACCTCTCAACATGACGCTGCATGCCAAGCACATACTCACAAGAGGGTCTCCGAACAACAAATCACTCTCCTTCGCTGCAGCAAAGTGCGAGTTAAAAAAAATGGCAGCATATCCACGAAGTGAAGGATAGATAGTGGGGTGAATCCTCCGTCGGTCCATTCGTTCTTGCTTCGTCCATCTATGCGTGCATCTGTGTTGCCGCCCATGTGTCCATCCGCCCGTCCGTGCGTGCGTCTGTTAGTGCATCCGCATGTTCATCTGTGCTTTCGTCCATGCATCTGCTCCTGCGTCCGTCCATGCGTCAATCCTTCTGTGCAGCTATCCGTGCGTCCGTCCATGCATCTGTCTGTGTGTCCGTTCGTCCACCTATTTAACACTCCAAGTACCATCATCTCACATCTTTTCATCATATATTCCTCATATAGAAGCACCGCTATCCAGCAAACATTCCAAGGACTTAACGAGAGGTGGCACACGCACACTTTCTTATGGCTTGCGCTTCGGGCCTACTTCCCACCTTTAACCACCTCGAGTTCATGGTATATACTAGTTCACTGTATTCATGGCACTACGGCCCAACGCTCGCTAAACCTTTCTAAAACCTAGGAGGTTACTCCCAGCGAGTATAACGTAGCGACCCTTTCTTGTCTTCTGTGCGTTATTGAACAATAAAAAATTCGCAGTGTGTGCGTTAACTAAAAGCCGAATTCTCCTGTCTCTCATTGCCCCTCAGCAGCCATTGGCATGTACGTCAAGCACTATCTTTCATTGTTCAACAACGTACAGAAGAAATCTCTCACCGGCACCAGCTTGGAGGTCAAAATGTTATACTTGTTACACACTATTACAAAGGCTACGAGGGACGAACAGGTGCGTTATAAGGAGCTTCGCCCCTAAAACGATAGAGTGAAAACTCGTTCGGTTCCGCTTGCACGGTTTGCCAAGGATGTGGTTCAAGTTAAAGTGGGATTTGTTCAGTGCTCCCATGCGTGCAGTGTCTCCGGAAAGTGTACACCAGTCGCGAGTCGTTCATTGTCGTGGCAGATAAGTTATGGCACCAGGTATAAACATGGATGCATTAACATCTAAGGGTGATGTGGTTATTAATGCCAATAGACATTATATATCAACACGTAATAAACATTGAACTGCCTCTTTGAAGACACCTACGAGTGTTTCACTTTCGTGTGTTATACCAATTCCTACATCACAGAGATCAACCACAATTTTTTTTACAAATATCCTTGTCTTGTACCATGGTCCCTTACTTACACTTTACAACGCAAGTGCAGTACGCCGTCCCAGCTATGTGTACAGAAAAAGTGTTTAACTATTCAGAGTACTTGATACACTAATAAGGAAGAGCAGAGAGCCATTCCAGTAACGTGTCTGAACGATGGATCATTTGTGTTTGGAAAAAAGATTTCGGGAAGAACTCCACAGACCTTGGGTCGCTCCCTCTTCCCTATGTGGTATGTAGCCACCTCTAGTTTATGACTTGCTCAATAGATGGCGTCGTGTTTATATGTCCATGGGAATAATATAACTAGATGGTGTTAGTGATTTTCACAGCATATCCACAGAGTGAATGATAAGTGGGGCGAAGCGTCTATTCGTCCGTTCGTCTGTCTGTACGTTCGTCCATCCGTCCATACTTCCGTCTATTCACGCATCCGTCCGTCCGTGAGTTCGTCCGTCGGTCCATTTATTCGTGATTGCGTCCATTCGTACCGGACGGACGGACGCTTCACCCCACTCATTATTATTTCCTCAGTGAATATGCTGTGACTTTTTTTACGATTTATAGCACTTGGTACACTACTATGATAAAGCATATAGCCGTCCCTAGGCGAACTAAAACGAGGCCTAAAATTGGCAACCTGGAACGATTCGCGAACAATGAAAGATCAGTGATGTTCCGTACTACGCCAAAGAATTCTCATTGAGCGACATGAAAATTCCCTATTTCGAGATTTTCTCCCTCCAAACATTGACGAAATTCCCGGCATATTTTTCTGCACAACAGTACTAATTTGCGTCCACAACCATGCACACAAACCGCGACTTTCGAAATCATGAGTTCATGACTAGCTCCTTCACTGCCGCACAAGGAAAGCATGACTTTGTTATTCATATGCTGTTAGTACACTGCACATTGTTGGCTTGAATTCTAACAGCAATAGTGTAAATATCAGAGACAATGAGCCAAAACCGATTACAACAAATTAAGGCGCACTGTGACCACTAATTATCGGTCGTCATATAAAAGAATTCACCCTTCCTGATATTCTCTGCAATATCACGAAAATTCCCTTTTTTTCCTTAGCCTCAAAATGACAGCCGAAAATTCCCCGAAAAAGGGAAAATTCCCTGCACGGAACATCACTGTGAAGGATACTGGTGTACGACTGCTAGTACAACCACCTGTACACTGCGCCCTGCTCTATATGTCATTCTTACGAACATTGGCTGTCGCCCTGACACTGCTTGTTAGCTTTCGAGAAATTCTCCCTTCTCACTCTGATTGTCACCGTCACCAATGCAGTCATAAGGAAGCAAACTACGGGAACCGACATGCCTTCAGGTCAAATTGACTCTTTTAATGTCGCCATATGTGGTCTTCCGTGCGTCTCACAAGGCCGCGTGTGTTTGTATTCTTCCGCTAGTATCGTGGGAAAGGAACGGCCCATAGCGAGGTTTAACGTCCTAAAACCACCACATGATTATGAAAGACGCCGTAATGGAGGGCTCCGGAAATTTCGACAACCTGTGGTTCTTTAACGTGCACCCAAATCTGAGCACACTTGCCTACAGCACTTTCACCTCCACCGAAAATGCAGCCGCTGCAACCGAGATTCGATCCCGTGACCTGCAGGACAGCAGCCGAGTGCCTTAGCCACTAGACCACTGCGGCGGAGCCTAGTGTAAATCAGTACACCAGCAGTGGACCAGGGGCATCTGGTGTCACAAACATGGGAATTAGTTTTCAAGCAGCCCTTGGAAGCTAATATTTTAGTTGAATTTGATCACAAATAGTGCTGAAGCAACTATGCGTATCACTATGTATATAGACTAGATGCGAAACAGATGAGCGCCATGGAACTCGGACATACACGAGCAGGGACATAGCCCAGGCCCCAATCCCCGGTCAAAATCCGTATGGATGTGATGTTCATAATTACTGAAGAAAAATGATTGAAATAGGTGTTTTTCACTAAGTGCCCACCCTTCCTCCCGAAAGACATTCCTGGTACAGGCATGACATAAACAATGTCTGTTTCGCATCAAGTATCAACCGACTTACCCAAACACACTAGTCGCTATGTAAACTAACCACCCTTCATTAGAATCCTCAACCCCCTTTGGTACTGGAACTCGTGTTTGCCTCATCAGCATCGTAAGATCCAGTTATTCGACCAAGGAAGTGGATCTCGCCAATACCAGCTATAATTAACGCACTGTTGATTCTACTCTGTTCAGATGCGAATCGAGTAGAATAAATCAAAGTGACGATAACTTTCCCTACCAAGAAAACAGGAGCAAGTGGATCTGGGCATGTGCGTGCCTGTCCAACCATTTTCATTAATTTATTCATTTTTATTTATTTCGCATTGATCAACGCTCCTGTCTAACTTTTTTTTTCTTTCCTCCATATCGGGAATGGGACCTACACCTGTGAACCAGGCCGGGCGAGCCACTGTAGCCAGTGAAGCCCTGGAGAAAGGGCATCACCACCCACCGTGACCATAAATAGCCCAAATATCAATAAACGTTTCTTCTATCTTTTTTATTAAAGACGACAGTCTTTCTCGGGGACCTTCAATGCAATATCTGAGTCTGTCTATCTGTATATTTGTCTGTTTGTCCACTCTTAACGGTACCGGGGACTGTAAACGGCACCAGCCGATACCCCAAACGGCCGACCCCATCTGCAGTGCCCACCAATGTTGCTCAAAATTCAGCGTTCATACTTGTGCGATTGTCGATTAAAAAACAATTATTGCACATATTTTAGGCACCATAACAGCACGTATATAATCTGCATGTGCACCTTTTACTACAAAAGGCATACATAAGTAATTCTAAGGACCGCAGCGTTTATCACGCTGCGCTAACCATGCAACGCTTGCAGGAAAAGGCGAGTGTTTCCAACGCTTTGCTAAGACGACACGGTGGTGGCACCTACCCGTCGCCTTGCGTTCTACACCTTCTTATCACCTCTGAGACGGGCGCGCACGCCCGTCTCGAACGCGCAACGTTTTCCAAGAAAACTCCCAGATGGCACTCATGTCTCACGTGTGCCGTGACTTGATGCGCTCGTTCACCTCCGCTGCACGCTCGAGGCACTCTAACAAAGCGCCTCCAGAATACCATTCACCAATTTTCATGCGCAGAACATCACATAAATGTTTTGTTCACTCTCTCCACATGCAAGACTATCGTCTTTCGACGATATTTGCAAATTAACATGCAGATACAGGGCCAATTTTTTGTCTCTCTGAACCTCCACTCACGTGCTTAGCAGCGTGACGCTTTCTTGCTTCCCGCCATGTTAACATAAAATGAGCACCTTTGGCCTGGCAAAGGTGACTTAACAGATATTGTCTAAGTCATCGCTTACCTTCAGGTGAAGCACGGCCAAGTTGTCCAGCAAGAAGCAGGAACGCCTGCGAATGAAGTAAATCATATAGGGAGTATTTCAACGGCGTCGTCACGTGACACCGTCGCTTGGTCAAAGGACGTTCAGCCAATCACGGAGGCAATGCAAAACTGGTTGAGAAACAGAACGCTTGCAACACCTCCAATCTTGGAGCCAATGGGAAACCACGTTAGGTTCAGAAATATCTCGGAAGGAGAAAGAGATGATCGCTGCATGACGCAGAAGAACAAGGACGAGGAGGAAGAGGCTAGTGCTTTTCAGTTAGTTTCTATTTCGACAGCCTGCCCCTAGGCATAGTAACTTTTTGTATCAAAAATACGCATGCGAAGTTGCTTCCTCTATAAAGTCCAATATTGATATTGGCCCATGAATCCAGCGGTCGAGGTGCAATGGTCGTACTTGAAGTGGTATACCGTATTACGGGAAAGAGTCGACTCTACTTTTGTGTCGGTCTGCTCGGCTGCCTTTTTTTTTTGTAATGCGCTATATTAGTTCAAGTGCTACGAACCGAGAACTTGTCAAACGGTCAGCCAGGCCCCAGACCCGGTTGCAGGGATCTGGAAAAGACGGTTTAGTTCCAGCTCTGTGCAAGTCCACAACAATTGTGTGACAGTCGCATCGCGGTTTGGGGCGTCACCAAATGGTCACGATGGGCCAAAGTAAAGTGTGTGGATTAGGCTAGTTGATATTTCTTCATTAAACAACTCAGCACAAAAAAAAAAGAATTTGACAACGAACACAGAAAAGACGAGGACCATCGCAGACTTTGTACTGCTTGATTATTTTATTACTAAGAAGCACATATATACAGGCTACAGTAAAGGATAAGATCGCATGCTTATCCAAGAATGCAAGTCAAACAAAAGCTAAGAAGCTGCAAAAAACCAAGTATCTCTCTCTCCCTCTCCCTCTCTCTCCCTCTCTCTCTCTCCCTCTCTCTCTCTTTTTGCGCTGAGCAATTTAACGATGTGCCCATATGTTGCACCCAAAGGGTTGTCACAGACGGCGTAAGCGCCACCCCGACATTAAGCCTCCGCAACGTAACCTCCGGACGTTTAGTTGTTCTCAAGTAAACGCGTGGCTTTATCCTATCACGACCGCGCATCAATTGGGAGCCACGAACAACGCTCGTGTCGCACAGCGAGTGCGGCCCGACAGCAAACTGATACAACGAGTGCTTGTCGCGCACGGTTGCGGAACAGCGATAAGAGCTATACAGAGGAGAAAGCGACCGGCAATCACAAAGCAGTGCGAGCGTTGAAGTTATGGCTACCTACATCAATAAATTGTTCAATAACGGCTCGTAGCCTCTCTACCAGTGTCTTAGCAGACGAGAGCAAGCTCACTACGGTCTGATCGTAACAGAGATTGGAGAATGGTCAAAACAAAAATGCTCTTTTCCGCGGGCAATCAAGCCAGTACAGAAAACCAGCGAGCACCCTGCTGGTACCAGTACAGCCAGTAGGCAGCTTGCTGGGACCACCAGCAGGTCAGTAGGCAGTGTACTGGTCCAAGTAAAGAACCAGTAGGCACCCTGAACCAGCAGAAAACCAATGGGCACACTGCTGGAACCAGTACAACCAGCAGGCAGCTTCCTGGGACCATCAGCAAGCCAGTAGGCAGCGTGCTGGTCCCAATAAAAATCCAATGAGCACCCTGCTGGAACCAGCAGAAAACCAGTAGGCACACTGCTGGAACCAGTAAAACCAGCAAAAAATGAACAGCTTAACTGCTGGTTCCGCCAGAAACCAGCAACTCCCAGCAGAAAACCAGCAGGAAATTTTCGCTTGGGGCAACACGAAGTCCGAATCACGCAACAATTGAGGAGCATCCGCGCTTGTGTCACAAAGAAGGACGGACGCACCCGCATTGTGTACTTGCCGTGACAGCCGCGGCGACGCATCGGTGCAACTTATTATCACGCAGAGGCCCCTCGATTTGAGAGCAGCGGTTCCCCGTCTAGTTGGCGTTTCAACGTGCTCTATTATATCTAGACGTCCTCGTTCTAAAAAAGTCAGGGCGTGCAAGCACAGACACCAGACGAAACTCCCAACTTCCTTCTCGTGTCTGTGTTTGGACACTCTGCCTCTGTTACAATGAATACGTACCGACTATAGCTCAGCTATCTGCAATTCTGATTATTTTGATAGACGTCCTCTTACACTTGGCAATGTGCTTGCACCATGGTTGTGCCCCTACAAGCAAAGTGAGCTCTGCGAGACTTTCAGAGAGAAAAGAAAACAAAGGAAAGGGTTTTGTCGTTTAGTTATTGTACTATGAGGAAAAGAAATATAGAATGAAATGAGATAATGGGGCACTATTCACGAGCACACTGTAAATCAAGCACATGATTTATATCACTGCCATATCCACGTTAAATAACAAATTTCTCTAAGAGCTTAAACTAATCATAGGAAGCAAACTGTAACATCCCATTCTACTTCAACGTGCAGCAATCTTCCAGTTATCGTGGAAACTGCAAGGCCATAGCAGCGATTTAAAGGCCGACTCGGGCGATTTATCGAGGTCAATGGATCCCAATGAAATTCGCAAAATTCGCTGGGTGCGTTATCCTTCGCACATTTCCGTCATTTATGCCAAATTACAGGCTTAGGATATGCGCTGAGTGTGTGCAAATGAATTTTAAAGATTGCCTCGAAACGTTCACCTGGCTCGACAGAATTATTGGGAACACTGTCTGTGTGACGTCATGTTTGACATGTCAACGGAAGTGACGCAGCCGATAGCATCGCTACTTTTCCCGCTACAGCGTTTATTCTGCTGGCCACAAGGCGACGGTGGCGGTGTTTGGCGCAAAGTGGTTCTAAGACAGAAAGGAAAAAAAAAGTGAGCCCCGTAACTGTCTGCACCACGGTGCGACACCTCAACAATAGCTCACAAGGAATGGGGGTGAGGAGGGGTTCAAAGAATAGGTTTAAAGGTATAGAGAGAGAGGGGGAGAGAGAGAGAAACATGCGCTAAGCCAGCGAGCGAGAACATATCGAGTGGATAGGAGAGATAAGAAAGATGGAAACACGGTCACAGGAGTCCGAAGACGGGGCACCACTTGCGAGAGCTTTTGTCGGCGTCAGGAGATGGCGTAGGGCAAGTCCAGTAGGTCAGAGCTATGCTGTCGTTGGAGGTCGGCGTCAGGAGATGAGTAGGGCCAGCCCAGTCGGCCAGAGCTACGCTGACGTCGGAGATCGCGAGGGCACAACCGGTCGGCACGGAATCCAGCGAGCGCGGAAAAGCTTCCTACCTTTTTCTGTAGTGTTCTGCCTGCGCTTCGCTGATCTGGCTTTCACAGTTTTCGTACTCCGCGCCGGCGAGACTTGTTACCAAATAGCATATACGTAATACGTAGACAGTGCTCCCGGTTGTGTTTCAGTTTCAGTATTGCACCTTGTTGCTTATTGATTGATTGATTGATTAATTGATTGACTTATTTATTTATATGTGGGGTTTAACGTCCCAAAACCACCATATGATTATGAGAGACGCCGTAGTGGAGGGCTCCGGAAATTTAGACAACCTGGGGTTCTTTAACGTGCACCCAAATCTGAGCACACGGGCCTACAGCATTCCCACCTCCATCGGAAATGCAGCCGCCTCAGGCGGGTTGGATCCCCCTGCGGGTCAACATCGAGTACCTTAGCAACTAGACCACCGCGGCGGTGCGCCTTTTTGCTTATTATAAACTATTTTCAAATTTCCTGAGCATTTCAGTTATTGGGCTCATGACAAGAGTGTCTCAGAAACATAGAAACACCATTACCTTGACATGGTCGAAAAATCGCTGGAGTTGGCCTTTAAGCAAGAGCTGAAAATTAGCCTGCTTCGCCCAAATTAACCACAGGACCAGTTGCTTCTTCTATTGATATAATTAACAATATCTCGGGTTTTACGTCCCAAGATCGCGATATGATTATGGCTCCGCAAATTTTGACCATCTGGTGTTCTTTGACGTGCACTGACAGTGATGAAGTGAAGTGAAATGAACTTTATTTGGTTTTGGAGAACTGGTCAGACGCCCCCCTAAGAGGTGCCCGCCGCAGTTGCTGGCCGCGTCCACGCCGGGACTGGAAGACCGTGGCCCTCCGCCCGTTCGCAGGCCTCCTGGACTGCCGAGTATTGGACTGACCGCACAGTACACGGACATCGAACATTTCGCCTCCATCAAAATGCGACCGCCGCGACCGGGACTCGATTCCACTAGCCACGCGTCACCATTCGAGAAACGTAGCCAATATAACACCGTGGTGGCTTTCCATGTGGTACGCTAAAATCCTATCATTCTATGTATTCGGTTATGAATCTTGTTCCGTTACTATTTTATATTGTGTGCTTCATTATTATGCATATGGTGCTGCCGTGGCTTTGGATTATTAATTACCCTAATTGTCTCTATGCACTAGGTTCCAATAGATATTGACTATATGTCTTCCTTCTATTTACTGAATACTCACATCATTGTCCAACTTTTAATTATAAGTTCTATCGAAATAATATTATATAATATGATGGTAAGCACTCCGCGTTGAGTCCGCGAACTAGCAAAGGTGAATCGATCAGTGGTCCATAAACATGGAAAACGCTCGAGCATCGTTTTAGCGGCGAAGCTCCTTAGAACACATGCTCTGGCAGTGCACCAAATTCGCTCATTTATCGCACATCACCTCTGCCAGATGGGAGGCGGCAATCCGCAGCTCGTCCTTGGCAGATCAGCTCTGGGCTGTCCACCAAGCCCGCGAGGCGGCTGAGGAGCTTGGCATCTCAGTCCCCACGTGGGAGCTGCCCGCAACACAGTGATCTGTGTTTTGGAGGACCAAATAAAAGTTTATCCAATCCAATCCAATCCTTATAGCGGCACCCGTTCGTCCCCCGTAGTATGTAACAAGTATAACATTTTGACCTCCAAGGTGGTGCCGGCGAGAGACTTCTTCTGTGCGTTGTTCAACAATAAAACATAATGCTCAATGTACATGTCAATGGCTGCTAATGGGGAATGAGAGACAGGAGCATTCGGCTTTTAGTTAACATGCAGGCTGCGATAACCATTAGCAGCCATTTGCATGTACAATGAGCACTATCTGACAAGAAAGGGTTGCTACGTTATACTCGCTGGGTGTAACCTCCTTAGCTTTAGAAAGGTTTAGCGAGCGTTGAGCCGCAGTGCCATGAATACAATGAACTTGTATATACCATGAATGAACTCGAGGTGGTTAAAAATGGGAAGTAGATATGAAGCGCAAGCCGTAAGAAAGTAAAAGCCGAATTCTCCATCTCTCATTTCCCATTAGCAGCCATTGGCATGTACATTGAGCACTATCTGACCGAAAAAGTTTGCTACGTCATACTCGCTGGGCGTAACCTCCTTGGTTTTCGAAATGTTTAGCGAGCGTTCGGCCGCAGTGCCATGAATACTGTGAACTAGTATATACCATGAACTCGAGGTGGTTAAAGGTGGGAAGTGGACCCGAAGCGCAAGCCGTAAGAAAGTGTGCGTGTGCCACCTCTCGTTTAGTCCTTGGAATGCCCGCTGGATGGCGGTGCTTCTATATGGGGAATATATGATGAAAAGATGCGAGATGGTGGTACTTGGAGTGTTGAATAGATGGACGAACGGACACATAGACAGATGCATGGATGGACGCATGAACGGACGCAGGGGCGGCTGCATGGACGAACGCAGGGACGGACGCGAACAGACGTACGCACGGACGGGCTGATGGACGCATGGACGGTCACACTGACGGATGCAAGGACGGACGGAAGCAAGAACGAATGGACGGACGAATTCTTCGCCCCACTCTCCATCATTCACTCCGTGGATATGCTGCCATTTTTTTAAGATGACGCGATGGTGTAATCGCGTTCCTTATTGTGGTTCTTCTCGATTGATAGCCTTGCTTTGGCCTTTGCCGTATGCCTCAACCGTGCCGAAAGGAAACGAGCACCTGTGCGCGTAACATAGTACGTTTATCAAACTATGCTAGAATGTTTACCGCAAGTACAGTCGTCAGCAAGCTTAACTCGAACGCCCCGCAGCGTGACCTGGACTCATTTGACAGACGCCAGCCGCAAAGCGCTGCTGGTCGCTGTTGTCTAGAACACACATTGGTATGCTTCGATAATATGTCGGCGTGTATAGGTAACATCTCGGAAACAGAACCCAAAGCTAAGTGGCGATGGAGTCAGTCCAACCTTTCCACTAGATGCTGCGGAGCGTTTGTGTTAAGCTTGCTGACGACTGTACAGCTGTAAAGTGCCTCCGTCAGGCAACACTCGAACTACGCCGCTGCTCACTTTGTTGATGCTTTTGCAGCTGATAAAGATTAAATATAATTAAACATATCATCGAAATACATTGAATAGTGGCCTGAGAACTCCTGACCCCCCCCCTCCTCTCTGTACGTATCTCTCGTGCACGCGTCTCTAAAACGTTGAATGCGTGCTCATTGTGACCTCCACTAACGCTTTGTGTACCCAAGCCCGTTGTGCTCTCTAATGAGGGGCACCAACCAACACTGAATGAACGAATTAATCTTCATGTCTTATTGACCAATCTAGGAAAGTGAGCAAAAAGCCAGACTGCTGGCGAATCGTCATCCCCCTCACAAGATGTCATTACGGAACGAGTCTTCAAGGCAATAGTAAACGATATAACTTATAGTATTCATAAGAGACAAAAAAGATGGCAGCATATCCACGGGGTGAATGATGGAGAGCGGGGCGAAGCATCCGTCCGTCCATCCATGCATCTGTCTGTGTGACCGTCCGTGCGTCCATCCGCCCGTCCTTGCTTGCGTCTGTTCGTGCATCCGCGCGCCCATCCTTGCGTCCGTCACTGCGTTCTTCCATACATCCGCCCCTGCGTCCGTCCATACGTGCATCCGTCCGTGCAGCCATTCGTGAGTCCGTCCATGCATCTGTCTGTGTGTCCGTTCGTCCATCTATTCAACACTCCAAGTACCACCATCTCGTATCTTTTCATCATATATTCCCCATATAGAAGCACCGCCATCCAGTGGACATTTCAAAAACTAAACGAGAGGTGGCACATGCACACTTTCTTACGGCTTGCGCTTCGGGTCTACTTCCCACCTTTAACCACCTCGAGTTCATGGTATGTACTAGTTCACTGTATTCATGGCACTGCGGCCCAACGCTCGCTAAACCTTTCTAAAACCAAGGAGGTTACACCCAGCGAGTGTAACGTAGCAACCTTTTCTTGTCAGATAGTGCTCAATGTACAAGCCAATGGCTGCTAATGGGGAATGAGAGACAGGAGCATTCGGCTTTTAGTTAACGTGCACGCCGCGAACTTTTTATTGTTCAACAAAGCACAGGAGAAATCTGCCACCGGCACCACTCTGCAGGCCAAAATGTAACGCTAATTACACACTACGACTACGACAACGAGGGACGAACGGGTGCCGCTTTAAGGGGCTTCGCCCCTAAAAGGCACACACTGCAGCAGCATATGATCACATACAATAAACAAGCGTAAGTATCAACTTCTTACTTCTCGATGGGCGACTGAGAGACAACAGTCAAGATGTGTGAATATCTGATGCTCCTCACCGTAAGCGGGGCTAAACTAGACCCCCCTCCCCTCTTTTCCACCCTCCTAGGTCTCCGTTTACAACAAGCGCATTCCATGGGAACTGCTGGATTCGTGTATGACCGGAAACGCATACCAGACTGCGATCTCAGCCGCTCCGATAGCGATACTCCGTGGGAACGCTTCTTGGTGCGTTGATCAGCACGCACTTGCAACCGACTGAACGGTATTGGCATTTTTGTTCGCCACGGTGGAGTAGTAGCTTTGGTGCTCGGCTGCTGAACCGAAGCTCACGGGTTCGATTCCAGACGCGGCGGTCACATTTCGATGGAGGCGAAATAGCGAAGGCCCGTCTACTGTGCAATGTACTGAGTGCACGTTAACGAACCCCAGATGGGGGAAATTTCCTAAATTTTCAGTCCGCCGTCTATCATAATCATATCGTGGTTTTTGGACGTAAAATCCCAGATATACTTATCATTTTTTTAGGATTCAGGAAGCTATCTATACACAACCTTCTTCTCATGGCTGATTGGTTCACCGGCGCTCCCGAAAGGCGTAATGCAAACGGAATGGTCCGGAACACGTCTAACTAAAACGAGGTGGACTTTTATAGTTCCCCTACTTTAGTACACCTACTTTCTTTCCTGCCATCTTCAGTTAGGGGTCATGAAAAGGTCTCTCCTAAAACGACAATGGGACAATACATTTTTTTTATTTCTACCAAGGTCAAAGCGCGATTATTTAAAAACAGCGCGCCGTGCTGCTCGCGTTTCTGACAACTGTGGTACCGAGGAGACATCACAGGTAATCTTCTGCGACTGTCATCGCTACAATGCACCGAGAACATCGCCAGCAAGCTCGCACAGATCAGTGACCTAGTTTCAGTTTCAGTTTCAGTTTATTTCGGACATAGTTACATGACACGAAATATGTCCACGAGGCAAGGCAAAAGGAGACTCGTATGTCTCCTCACGAGGCCTTCACCCCGGACTTACACCTATGACGGCAGAAACCATTCTGATGTGTCCTGAGAGATCACCGTGGAGGGGGGTGTTCAACTTCTTGAAGAAAAAAAGATTTGCGCCGGTGTTATGACTGACTCCACCACCTCTTTCCCCTGTGTAGGGTAGCATACCAGTTCTTCTAGACTGGTTGACATTCTTGTCTTTTCCGTCCTATTCCTTCCTTTCTTTCAATCAAACCCAGTGCTACTAAACCGTTTTGTGTATGAAAACAGTGTACACCCCGCAGATGTACAAAAAGAAAGCGTCTCCTTAAAAAAAGAACATTATCTAAGAAGGTGGCACCGCGTGAGGCTCTTTGCATCTCGGGATTCCGAACCGAGTCTCACGGCCCGAACAGGCTGAACAGCACCACCCCGGTGACGGTCCAACAACGCCAAACGAGGAACACCAAAACATCCTAGTGCTGCACGGAGCTGGTCCTAATCACCTCCCACCCCCGCAGGGACAAGCACGCCTTGCGCATTCGCCCACGAGGATGGTGTGTAATGTACCGCAACAGTAGTATATGAGTGGGATGCTGCGACCAATAAAACAAAACAAAAAATCAATGCTTCTCGAAAGTGAATGATAACGAGTGGGCGAATACGCAGGTCAGTCCTAAGGTCTATAATGTCTGCGTTGAAGCCGCCGACTAGTATGGACACACGAACATACGGATGAACAGACAGATGCACGGAAAGACGCACGGACGGACGGACTCGATGGACGCACGCACGCGCGGAGAGACATACGAACGGACGGATGGCGCAGGTGATGGTGTATTGTGCTCTCATATACTTGATTAATCTACACACAGAGCCCGTTTCTTACTCAGACTTTTTCGTGTTTCGTTGTGCAGCTGTTCAGTTTCGGTTATGTGGGGGCGCAACGGACGCCGAAAAGGTTCGGCTCTTAAGGAGCTTCGCCCCTAAAAAGGGGAGAACAACGAGGTGGACTATGCGGTATAGATGTTGCGAATCATCGGACGACACGAGAGCGACTTCGCGTCGTGTCGCGCGCAACTGCAACACCATTAATCGGAGAACGAAGCGACCTGCAGGAGAAAGGCTCCGCCACGGCGATGTATACGCAACGGTTACGGAGCTCGCCTGCTTACCGGAAGGTCGCGGGTTCGAACCGTGCCGCGGTGGTCGCATTTCGATGGAGGCGAAACGTTAGAAGCCCGTGTACAGTGCGATGTCAGCTCAGGTCATGAGAACACCGGGCGGTCGGAAATAGCGGAGCCCTCCATTACAGCGTCCCTCAAAATCATGTCGTGCTTTTGGGATTCAAAGCCCAAGATATTGCGACGAAGTCCTTTACACGCCTTTATTGGGCCTGGAAGACGGGGCCAAAAACAGTCACCTCCGAGGCACGGAACCGACTCAAGAGCCTTATCCACTAACGATGAAGATGAAGAACACTAAGCGATGATAGTTTTGTACAGGTGATGAAGAAGCGCGCTCTAAATGACCACTATATTATTGATAATAGTGTTATTATTATTATTAGCTTGTTGTTGTTGTTGTTTTCAGAAGAAGAAAGGATTCGTTAATGTGCTGGCTACGTTGTGAGCACAAAACAAAATTACCTGCAAAATGACACGTAAGGTTAAGGGTACCCAGTAAGTCGTTGTGAAGGTGTTAGAGCACTTAATCACACGTTCCCGTGTCCAAACGAACGACTCCGCTATTTTCAAAAAAAAAAAACAAGACCTCCTTCTCCCGCGTCATCAATACTATCATTCGTGCGTGGGTCTCAAGGAATGTTAGCACAACCTATAATAACGAGCCATAACGACAAAGGCACGCGCATGCTAAAAGAAATAAGAATAACTGTTCGAGCTTACGGAGACGAGCTCGCACGTAAGTGTGTGCGTGCGAAGACATTTTTTCAATTACCAACCATATCAAGCGATCTTTTTTTATCGTGTATATATATTTTTATAAAGAACGATATTGCCATGATGCGCGCATACCTCTAGCTTTTGAAGCTAATTTCTATGCGTCGAAACGATATTACGCATAGTGGCTTCTTTTGAAAAACTCGTTACCAAGATCTTGTAAATTAACTTTGTAAAGTCAACTTTTGAACAGTTGCCTCGATTGAAAACTTGCAGGGCTTCTCAACTGATTGATAACATCACTGCCCCCCCCCCCTTTTTTTTTTCTAAACCTGAGAAATCATACGGAGCCTGTAACGACACCATTTTAACAAGTTTGGCACTATATTTTGATTTGTAATGCTTTATAACATTTTTTTCTGGTAACATGTTCTTGCAATCGATTACGGTTATTCGGCCAAAAAGCAATAGAGGATTCTCGCCCTCACCCCTCTTTTTCTTTCTGCGGGCGGGAAGGGGGCTAAGTTTACGTGATCTGAAATTCTGTACGTCTTTTCACTGAAGTCTTGTCGGTATAACTTTATGCACCGCAGTCGCTTTATTAAGCGATATTTAGGCACAGACCCGGTGCGCGACCTCCTGGCTTCACCACTGCCAACAAACACTTCCCCACCTAAACCCAAACTGCGACCGGGAGCCGTTATCTTACATGAAATAAAGGCTAAATTCATTACCTCTTTCTGCCAAACGCGCACGCGTATATCACTTGAGAGCAACAGTACGGAGCCACCAGGTGAGACAAGAGGTATTCATAAAAGAACAAGAGTGACAAGGGGGTGTGTGACTTACGAGCAGCCGCAGAACTGGCGCTAACGCAACGGGCGACATCGCTTGCAGAATGGCCACCGGTCTGCGTTTCTTTGCAAGTCGTCGCTGCTGACTCGTTGAGTGACGACTCCGTTCAGAGCGCAGACGTCAAGTGACGCTAAACTACTGACACAGCTGACAAGGGACCGGCAGTACCAGCGAGACGACGTGGAGACGGAGCTGGCCCGGATGGAGGTGTGGAGGGGGCGACGAGAGAACATGCTCTCCCGTGATAGACGAAGATAGCGTTCCAAGTGTTTTTCTTGCTTTCTTTTTTTTTCGACCGTCGTAGATAGTCGGCTGTCGCGATTATCTGATTTCCGGGCAAAGAGGAGGAAAACGCCGCCGCGCCAACGGCGTCTCTCCCACCCACGTACCCGTCTGCGTTTAGTTTATCATGCCTACTTTCATTTTCGCACATGCCTGAGAGCATTGCTCGCGGAGTTCATCCAAACCCCATCTGCATTCAAGATTGAGGAGCGCACGTTGAAGAGCTCCGTTCACAATCAATCCGGACCTCCCCGAAGCACTACACGGAGTGCCTTACAATCCTATCGTTGGTTTTACAACAAATAAAGGAGGCACGTGCGCGGCTCGTAGACACTGGAACCTCTTGATTTGGGATAGAGTAACGTCACTTTCCTGCGCGCGCTCGTTTCCTCCTCGATTCAACCCGTCCGCCGGCGGCGCTCGCTGCGCACGGCACCATTTTTTGCCGCGGCGCCCCCGAACGCACCGCAGAATTCAACGGAGACACGCGATTTGGGGCCACTTGCGCGCCGCGGTAGTCGACAATATTTCGAGAAGTAGTGATAACCAGATGGAGAACACCGAGTTGGACGTTTATTAAAAGAACCTTATCCCAAAAACCTTGTAAATGGGGCACGCTAGTTCAATAGGAGCTTTATGAACAACACCGCCTGTTGCAACACCACAACCACCACCACAGTTCCATGACGCAGACGTTTCTGCCATATGACAACAAGATTTGCGTCTGCGTCTGCTATTCAAATTAAAAAGTGCGCAGGCGCAAGGCTGGAAGAATCAACGGAGCTAGTGTTCGAACCACACGCAGGTCGCAACATCAAATCCCAACCGTGTGCTCAAATTTTGGTGCACGTTGAAGAAACCCGGGTGGTCGAAATTTCCGGAACCCTACGCTACGGCGTCTCTCATAATCATATCATGGTTTTGGAACGTTAAAGCCCAACAGATGCTATTAGTGTTTGACCTATAGCCAAGTTTTGCAAGCCGTGCGAAGCTTTTTTAACAGAGACGCTAAGTTTTGGCTGGTGGTACTAATAATGGCTAGACTTCGCTATTGTTCCCCGGTTCCGATCGGTTCCTCACACTGCATGCACACGTGCCATGTGGTTCTGGCGGAACATTTCACGTGACGAGTAACTTTTAGTTTTGTGATTTTAGTCAAGTGAGAAGCTGTTAGGTGGTCTTTGGCGAGAACGTGTCGTATGACTCGCTACTATGTGGTAACAGCGGGAACTTACTACGTGACCAGTGGTTACGCAGTTTGGTCATATCACTTGTTTAATACGTGGTTTATGGCGAGAAAATGTCACGCGACAGTTTTTGCATGTTCTGCTATATTAGTCACGTGACTAGCAATGGGCGTTATTTGGAGAGGAGAGGCGGAAGCATGCCCCACCACCCCTGTTCCCGTCCCATCTCAGCCCCCACCTTTAGGTCCACTCGATTCACCCAGCACCTTCTGAACTGGTTCATGATGGCGATAGGTGTTCTGTGGTGGCGCTGTCTGGGTGCTGTCATGGTTCACGGAATGTTTCAGCAAGTGTAGCAGCGACACGGCGCAGAAACGAATACGACAGTGCAGATGTCGTGCAAGCCCTATGCCACTGGTCAGCTGTCTCGCGGGTTGAGGAGGCTGTGACAGCTGTGATTAGTTAAAGAAGGTGGCGTCTAGGTTACCTAGCATGTGTAACTACCGGAAAACGTCCACTGTGGCACTTGGATGCCACTACAGACGCCACTAAAGCAGACACGAATGCTACCGGCTGTGTTGTCTGCTGCAGTTGCAGCCATCTTGTGCTGCACGGACTGGGCACTATATCTCACGAGCAGGTGCAGGAAACCCGTGAACTTGTCTACACGACAGCTGCACTTTTTCGTAACAAATACCGCGGTGCCACCTCCGCCATGCTGAACTCACGAAACAAATGCCGAAGTGCCGTGCCTTCATGAACCGGTTCATGAAGTGGTGAAAGTAATGAACCAGTGGTGCTGTTGGTTCATACTTTGGGCTCCCCTGCACGGGAAGAGCTTCTGGCAGGTCGTGGGGCTCGACCGAAGCGCAGATGCACGCTATTGGAGTCCCGACATACGAAGAGCTTCCCATTGTGCAACCTCTTAGCGGCTTCGTATTCTTTGCTTTGTTGCGTCATAAACATCACCTGGACCTTCAGCTTCGCGGCCTCCGACTTACGATTTCTTCGCTCTTGAAGAGAACAGAAATGCCCGAAAGTGTGTCCCTTTCAAATGCCTCCCAGTTAATCGCAGACTATAGTAACAATAGCCGGTACAGCTGTGGAGTGTGGCTTGTTCGACTGATCCGTTGCTACGGAATTCTGGAATATCGGAATGCGCCTGGACAACGCTTACAAACGCGCACGCACTTGCACAACCATTTAATCGAACGTATTTAATCAGTAACTCCTTTTTTTTATTGATATGATATATAAGGAGATGTTAAATCAGTAACTCCACTTAATGAAACAGCTATAAATGCATGGATTGTGATGTGGTGAAGCTTAATCTTAGCGAGACCCGCATACGTTCACAAACAAGATGTGTGACCAGGCTGTTAATGCAATCAATGCATTTAGAGTCGCAGGCGCCATGCTGCCAATAAATGGCAACCTTAGTGTTGAAGGTTGAGGTGCCGTACGCACGGACTAAAATTTGGAAATATAGGCGTAAGTAATGCATGCACTTTAGCTTCTAACATCTACAGTTGGTGTCACGTCACCTTAATTTTAAGTACGACACTTACATAACAGTCGTATGAGGGAGCACGCCTATAGTCCACAGGTCAACCTCCTCTGAAGCCACCTGGTTCTCGCGTTCGTGCTCATTTCCTCAAATGTTCCTGTTTCATTTTTTTTAGGGGCGAAGCTTCTTAATGCGGCACCCGTTCGTCCCTCGTCGTAGTCATAGTGCGCAACCAGTCTTACTCTTTGACATGCAAGGTGGTGCCGGTGAGAGATTTCTTCTGTGCGTTGTTGAACGATGAAAAATTCGCAGCGTGCACGTTAACTAAAAGCCGAATTCTCCTGTCTCTCATTCCCAATTAGCAGCCATTGGCATGTACATTGAGCACTACCTGACAAAAAAGGGTTGCTACGTTATACGCACTGGGCGTAACCTCCTTGGTTTTTGAAAGGTTTAGCGAGCGTTGGGCCGCAGTGCCATGCATACAGTGAACTAGTATATACAATGAACTCGAGGTGGTTAACGGTGGAAAGTAGACAAGAAGCGCAAGCCGTAAAAAAAAAGTGTTCGTGTGCCACCTCTCGTTGTGTCCTTGGAATGTCCTCTGGATGGCGGTGCTTCTATATGCGGAATATATGATGAAAAAAATGCGAGATGGTGGTACTTGTAGTGTTGACTAGATGGACGAATGGACACACAGACAGATGCATGGACGGGCGTACGGATGGCTGCACGGACTGATGGACGCATGGACGGACGCAGAGGCGGATGCATGGACGAACGCAGGGACGAACGCGCGGATGGACTTGCGGACGTACGAACAGAGCACGCACGGACGGGCGGATGGACGCACGGACGGTCACACAGACGCACGCATGGACGGGTGGATCCGGCTGTGCCCTTCAGATCGGGCGGTGGCTGACGCCACCTAGCCATAAAGTTGAGTACTAGCACTATGTGTTTAAGGATTAAATTTCACTCGCGCCTCGATAGTAGCCTCAAATCAGTTAGCCTCCTCCTGGTTATTTCTACCCGTTTAAAGTCTATTTTGTCTTCCCTGTCCCTAAACCCCAATGCTTTGAAAAATTGCGTGCCATTATTTACTATATAGGTTGGAGCCCTTTACAGAACATTGTCAAACTTTCAGTCGTTTCCTTCTCCTCCCCAAACGCACTACATACCATGCCTGTGCCTTCGTATTTGGCTTGGTAAGTCTTGGTCCGCAATACTCGCGTCCTGGTCTCGAACGGCAGAGAACTACCCCAAGAATAATCTTTCGCAATTTCCTGCTTGAGACATATACTCACAACGCCATATATTGAGTAACTCATAAACTAGAGAGAGCTACCACTACTACTACTACTACTACTACTACTACTACTACTACTACTACTACTACCAGAGAGGGAACGACCCACGGCCTAAAGAGCTTCGCCCCTAAAACGGGAAGTGGGGGGGGGGGGGGGAGCTTGCGCAAAGCCACGCAAACCTTCAAACAGCGACGATTCTGAAGACCCGTATGGTTTCTTCTGGGTTCTTTCTAGGCCTTAACTACAACATGATGCAGGTTGTTTCTAGGTTGCTCCTAAGTCGTTGCAAGCGTTTAGATAAGTGATGCTATAGGTTGTTCCCAAGCTGATCTTTAACGTGGAGGTTCGTGTTGAACCGCAGACACGACACGGGCAGGTAATCGTTGGCGTAGTCTTTCCATCACTTTGAGGTTTTCTCGCAGTCATCGTGGCCTTCCCCCGTTCTCAAGAATTCTAGCGTATGTACTCGGGTTATTCGGCTCATCGACTTCGCTTCGCACCCATGTTAGGCTAGCTAACTGTTACCCTTTTTTTACTTTTTAGATGTGTATAGTGGAACTTACCGATTTATTTAGCACATGCCCGTTTATTATGATCATGTTCGCATAACATCGCGAAGGCAAGATGAAAGCATTCGCTGTCGCTTCATCTCGCCTGGCAAATTCAAGCCATTTGTGCATAATATACGCTTCTTTTTTTATTTAGTATTTCCGGCCGGACTTTACACCTAAGGGAACAAGATAAATATATTACAATACACAACAAGTATGACAGAACAAGCACTGCCACGTCCGCCAAGCACTGCTAAAGGACATCACGCTTTAAACATTCACTCATATAGTAAGCAGGGCTTTTACCCTTTCTAACCATGCAGGAACACGTCTATTTGTTCTTGCCACCTCGAGAAACCTTAATATGCTTTGACATACCGTCTTTCTGGTCTCCTACCCGTGTCACATTGAAATCAAGCCATTCGAAAGGGCGACCTGGGGGACGTTTAGGGTAAATTTTTACAGCTTCATTTTCACCGAAATGAAGGCAAGTATATAGTGGACAGGTAGTGGAGCTAGCCCAACGTCCCTCGCACGTGGCCGGTTGGACTTGCGAGCCACGTTGCGCCAATGATCCCGGGAAAACATCCACATCGTTAGCATGCCGCGTTTCAATCCGCGAGTATTGCTCGCACAGGTATGAACACTGCCGAAAAGCACATGTATGCAGCGAGATAAGCACCAGACGCGTACAACCAAATGCATGTTTTTATTATGCCTGTCACTGCTTCAAAGATAGAATACCGACGCTCCTATTAGTACGTTATTCATTGCACTCGTAAAAATATTCCATTTCGCCAGTGCGAATCGTCAATCTACGCAGCGGCCGCTTCCAGCAACATCGAGCGATGCGAAATGTTCCGATCAAAACGGCTGCAGTCAAGTCAACTTTGCGAAAGAATCGCACGCGGTTCATCACCGAGAAGTGGCCACATTTTAGAAACAAGTTGCGGCGACGGTAATAAAAGTATAGAGAAAGCTCCAGCTACAATTCGAGGGAAAATAGCGGGCAGTATTCGAAATTCGTCACTTTCCGCTAGAGGTGTCCCGCAAAAGATCGTGGATTCGAGACGAAACGAGAAAACGCGGGCTGGCGGGTGTTCTCTCACAAGACGAAGCTGTCTTCAAGGATGTGTGCCGGAGGGCGGTGCACATCCTTCGGATCGCGTGCTACGCCTGCTTTGGCAGTTCGTCCGCTACAGTCCACGCGTACAGCAAAGACCCGCAGGTTCACGCACCTTCGACCAGCGGCGTGCCATTAACCGGGCCATATTGGCGCGCTTCCCAAACTCGCCGATCGCGCGGTTGTCGACGAAACACTTCGCAAAATTCGCTGCCCGGCGAAGCAGCCATGCGGTCTTGGCCATCGCGACAGCGGAACGCTTCGGCGAACTGCCTCGTGTGCCTGAGCGCCACGTTGACTAGCTGTTCTGCCGGCAGTCTGTTCCAGTGGATGCTTTCGTCTTCGTCGGCGCAGTTGTCGAGCGCGAAGTATATGAAAAACAGCTGGCGCGCCGACATGTGCGGTAGTTCCTTGAACCGTAGGTCCAGATTCCAGATACGCCGCACGTTGAGCAGCTCGTCGAACGCGCTCACCGACAGCCCGAGCGCCGACGTCCGTTCCAGAAAGGCAGTGCCCAACTGACGCTCGACAGCGCGGTTGCCGCCGAAGTGAGCCGGCAGGCTCTTCAGGGCATCCTTGGTGAAGCATGAGACTAGGTCGGCCCGTCGCCGGCGCAGTTCGTCCGTGAGGCCTAGTGGTGTCTCGAACTCGTACGGGTTATCGTCGAGCAGCGGCACCAGACCCCTGTACAAGCGCACAGCAACGCGCGCCAGGTGAAACACGAACACGGAGCTGTTGGTCGGCACGGAGAAGTTGAACAGCGCCGCAGGAACGTGGATCATGCGTAAGGCACGCTCGAACGTCGCCACACCGGCGAGGTCCGAGAGGGAAGAGGAGAGCCGATGAAGAAGCGTCGAGCCGTTGGCGAGCAGACCCTCGAACAACTGCGCCTGCAGTCGCTTCTTAACGTCCAAGAAGAAGAGAAGCGCGTTCTCGGTGTTCAGGCTTCCCGTGGGTGCGCAGTGGCGCTGCTCGCCCGACAACGGGCCAAACTGCACGGTGATGACCCTCTTGAGCCGATAGCGGACCAGCAGCGAGGTCAGATCGTTCATCCAGATGAAGTACTCCACGCGCCTGAAGAAAACGGCCTCGAGCTGGGAAAGCCATTCGCGCGCCGCGACGTCCTGGTTGGAGGCTTGTCGCCACTGCTGAAAAACCTTAGCGAAGCAGTCCGGAAGCGTCCACTCCACGAGGCGTGCGCACAACTGTGACGGTGGTTCGCGTGTGTCCGCCAGTGTACGGCCCATTATGGTCTCGGCGAAGAGCAGTCGCAGTCTCGACACGTATACCGATCGTAGGAAGGGTGAGACACGAATGTACGCGAGCAGGCCCATGTAGTTGAGCGCGTCCAGAGGCGACAGCGCATTTAGTTTCTGGTCCAGCTGGTAAAGGAGGTAGTGCTTCGAGCGGAGCAGTACTTTCTCGTTGCGGCTCACTTGACTGCGTACGTCGGCAAGCAGGACCTGAAGGAACTCTGCCAACCGTTTCCCAACCTGCCCAACCTGGAGCACGACAGGGTCGTCACTGTCATCCGCGGCGCCGAAGGATGGATGTGCCATGGAGGAGAGCGCGGAGTGAACTCTAAACAGGCTCTCGTTCAGGCCGACCACGAATTTTCCCATTTGATAGGTGGTCGCCTCGTCTACAGCTTGTGTGATGAATTGGCGCACGACCACGCTGTCGACGCTGGCTTCGCTTAGCGGTAGGCGGGGCTGATAAAGCTCTACTAGCGTGGCGTTCGGATTGTTCGGGTTGACGCTCACGCCGGCCCCAACAATAGTTGCCAGGCCCAGATCTCGTACAAGCTCCGCGGCGAAGCGGTACACGGCTGATGTACCGCTAGGAGGAGGTGATGTGCGCGGCCACTCCTGTATTGTCCAGCGCTCGAACACCGCTTGCATGGTCTTGCTCGAAACATTGTCCCTGCGCCACCCGTCTGCGCAGGCACCGTAAAGTTTGGACGCCACCCTGACGTCTCCCAGGCTCGTGCCTGAGACGTCGGCTGAGAGTCGGGCCGCCAGACTTTCCTCAAGCAGCGTTTCCTGGGAGACAAAGGAAGTGTGCTGCGGCACCACGTTGAAGTATTGACGCTTCCAACGGGCGCATACATGCTGGTAGAAGTTGTCACACGGCTTCATTTCTCCAGCAAGGATACTGTCTATGTATTGGGCCTCGCGATCGCAGTATTCGGTCGAACAGTAGTATACCCCGGAGGTAGGAGGTACGGGCGGCAGCGTATGTTCAGACGACATCGTCGCAGTCCCTGTGGACGTACGTTCATGCGAGGGCGTGGTGTGTTTCGGAGACGTATTGGTTATCACGGTGTTCGTCGTGGTCTCCGGCGTCGTGTAGCGTGGCTTGACGACGATTATGTAGTAATAAAGCACGCCCACGCAGAGAGCGAGGACAGCGATGAAGGCAAGCAAAGCGACCACGAGAACACACAAGGCGGGCGTCTGCGCCTGCCTGTAGGACTCCTCAACCAACAGACGTCGGATCATTTTCCTTCGCCGGGCTGAACGTGACCTACCTCGCCTTCGGCGGCCGCCACGGTCGTGTCTTCGGCGACGCCTCCGTGTGTGCCGTCGCCGCCGCTTATCGCGCTTCTTGCTGCGAGAGGACGACCCCTTGCTTTGACTTCGGGGCGTCCTTCGGCCTCTCTTACTCCCGGAGCTCCTGCTGCGGGCTTTACTGGACCGTGTGCTACGACTGCTTTTGGACTGCTTGCTGCTTCTGCCCTTCGATTGGTCGCCTTTACTTTTCGAACGCCGACTGGATTTCGACTTTGAGCTGCCGGATCGCTGGCGATGCCTCCTTCTTTTTCGTCCGCGATCCTTAACCGTTTTTTCCCAGTCACCAGCGGACGGAGACTCTGAATCGGCTCTCATTGCCAGCCCGTCGTGTCTGCGCACTACGTAAGGGGCGCCTTGACAATGTTCGAACGCTTCGACTATCTCTGGCTCCCCGACCTGCGTAAGGTAGGGTCGCGGCAGAGTGCCGCGAGTCAGCGGATGCAAGCCAATGACAAAGTCGAAGTCTCTGCTTTGCCCTCGGCTAGCACGTTCAGCAGCAACAGCAGCAACGGAATGCTTCCTATGGTCCTTTTTCGGCGTCAATCGCTCCTCGGGGCTGGTCAAGCCACTGTGGGCCGTGGAGCTCGACAGGCTTCTGGCAACGTCCTTATTGCCATCCCGTGCCTTCTTTTTGTCCGGTTTGTGTCTTTTCCTGGAGCCTTTGCTGCGTCGTCCGTGGTTCTTACGGCTTCCGTGGCGCTTGCTATGTTTGTCTTTCCCGTCCGTTCCTCGCTTTTCCCCTTTCAGTGACCTAGAAACCAAAACTTCCGTTTCTTTCTGACGTTCTCGGTGACCAAAAGGCCTTTTCTCTTCCATTCGTCCAGGAGACAGTTGCTTCGCAGGACTGGCTCCGTCTTCGGTACGTATATGTTTACGGTGCGCCTTGTGCTTCTTCGAGCTTTTGCTAGGATTACTTTTACTTTCCTTGCTTTTGCGGCTCCTCCCTCTTTGCTTCTTAGATGACGTCTTGCTGTCCTTGTCACGTTGCTTCGAAGAAACACCCTTCTTCGAATGGCGCTCACCTTCACCACGTGTCGAAGACTTATCTTTGCCTACTTCCGTATCCTCGACACCCACACCAACCTTCCCTTCCATCTGCATCTCTTCCGCTGAAAGCAGTAGCCGTGTTGTCTCCGTTGCCATTCCCGTCATTCGCCCTTCCGGAGGAGACGGTTCCTTCGTCAGACTGGCTTGTTTTCGGTGCACTTTGGCCCCCTTCGCGCGTTTGCTACGACGACCTTCACCCCTGCTTTCACAGCTTTTAGACTCCCCACGTGACACCAATTCTTGCTGTTCGTGCTTCGCCTCGGTACTCGGACGACGGCTCATGTCCACACCGGTTTCATGGACACCCTGCTCGACCGTGGACTCAACAGCAGCCGCCTTCTCCTCACCTTTTTCCTTGGCAGACGGTCCCTCAGGTGAACTAGCTTGTTCACCGTGTTCAGGAGATCGTTCCTTGTGGCTTCTCCTTGTCGAAGAGCTTTTGCCCCGGCTCCTACTCTTGCGCTTGAATTTACTTTTGCCGTTACTACGACGCGGAGACTTTTTGCTGCGCTTCCCAAGTCGCTTCGAAGGCATTTCCTTGTTTTTCTTCGAACGGCGCTTGCCATTGGAACGTTCCGGAGATTCGTCTTTAACAGCTTTCTTATCTTCGTCCCCCACGCCACCTGCCTCGTCCAGCTTTAGGTCTTCCGCGGGAGATACATCAGACAGCGGTGAGCCAGTAAACTTCGACTTGCGCTCCTTTCGCTCCATCCCCATGGGAGATCTTTTAGGGCCTTTCGAATGTGTTTTCAATCTTTTTAAAATTTTCGAATGTTTCTTCGAACCGTGGCCGTCTGTGGGAAGCGATTTGAGCTTGGGAGATTCTGACGCCATATTGGTCGCTTGCGGGACGTCCTTCGATGATTGCCGGATGCCATCCGACCGCTTTTTGTCAGACGGTCTACGCAGCGTGCCGGAAATAACGGGACTCAGGTTGATGCCGAAGTTGAAGTCTCGACAGTTCACTCCACCTTTCTCCACGACAGGAGAAACCAGACATGTCTGCGTTTCCACGCACCTCATAACTGCCTCGTCATTTCCTTTTCGCGGCCATTCCTTGTGCTTGTGATGTTCTTGCGCGTGATTTTCGTGCAAGTCATGCTTTCGGCCATGTTGGTGCTGGTGTTTATGTGCGTGGCCCCAAGATTTTTCTTTAGCTCTGCCTCGCTTGCCCTTCGGCAACTTCTCGTCATATTGCTTTCTGCTTTCGGGCGAGCCTCGCTCTTGCGTCTTCCCGTCGCCATCGGCTTCTTGGGACGCCTTTGGCGGGCCTTCCTTCTCCAACCACCTCTTGCGCCGGTGGGCGGACTCACCATCGTCACCCACCGGAAGGAGCGCCCTGCCAGGACCTCGCTTCAGTTTTATCGTAGAACTAAGCGAAGCGGTCTTCTTCGTAGTCGCTTCTTCGGGGCTGCCTGAGCGAGAATTCAACCCGTCACTACTCGTCTTTGTATCTTCCCTCCGCAGTGCCACGGCGAGCCTCTTGGAGGCGCTATTAGTGGACAGACGCCGCTCGAACGGTATGACGTGAACCCTAGACTTTGTGCGAGGGATAGACTTGCCCGAACCTTCCGGCGGCGAGTTCACGCCATCTTTTGGTGAATGTCCTCCCGGAGCATGTTTCTTTCCCACTTCGGGTGATTCCGACGAAACTGCAGCCCCCTTCGAATCCAGACTGCCAGACTCTTGCGTCTCACTTTTTTTCGTGGATCCCCTTCTTTTCGACGTACTAGAGGACAGTTCCTTAAGTTGCCCCTTCATCATCGAAACTTTCCAGGCAGGGTCCTGTGCTATAGAGCTTTTTCGTCTCATCATTGTGATAGTTCTTTCCGACTTTTCGCAACCTTCAGCGATTGTTTTCTCGGTGGCGTCACTTTCTGGCGCTGATTTCTTGAGTTTTTTCTGGAGGCTGATTGTCCTGCTTTCCGATGTTCGCCTTTCTTTAGCTCCTGAAGATGATTCGGTAACTTCGTCACCCTTAATAGATCCCGGCTTCTCTTCGTCTCGACCCTTTCCGCCGACAGATTTCTTTCTCGCCTTAACGTCCGGCGCTTTCGAAACGTGGGGTCCTTCGGCGCCAGTCACCTCCTGCTCCAGTGCTGCTCCTTTATACGAAAGGCGGCTCTCTTTTGCTTCCTCCAGGTACGCTGATTCGGCGGGTACCTCCACTACGGCTAGATTGACAAAGCTGTCCTTGCGCTCAACCTTGCTTTTCCCAAGAGGCTGCTGCATATGTGCATGGTCAGCCGGTTCAACGGGAAGCTCTACCAACTTGGTTTCCATTTCATCGATGTACTCAAGCTGTGCCTTGCTTCTTCTGCGTAGATGTTGCTTGTCAGCAAGGAGAGGTGACTGCGCTGAGTGTTCCGTAACCACGTGTAGCTTTTCAGAGCTTCCATTATGCTCAGCCTTGCTTCTTCTGCGTGGCTGCGTCTGCTTGTCCGCACGGAACGCTGACTGTGCTGGATGTTCGGTTACTTCTGGTAGCTTTTCAGAGCTTCCTTCACGCTCTGCTTTGCTTCTCCTTCGGGGCTGCTGTTTGTCCGCCGAGAACGCTGAATGCTCGGAATATTCGGTTACTACTGGCAGCTTTTCAGAGCTTGCACTGCTTCTCCTACGAGCCTGCGTCTGCTTATCTGCAGGGAACGGTGAGTGCGCAGAATGTTCGGTCACTTCTGGTAGCTTTTCGGAGCTTCCTTCACGTTCTGCCTTGCTTCTCCTGCGTGGCTGCGTCTGCTTGTCTGCAGAAAACGCTGACTGCGCTGAATGTTTGTTTACTTCAAGCAGCTTTTCACGGCTTCCTTTACGCTCTGCCTTGCTTGTCCTGCGTGGCTGCGTTAGCCTGTCCTCATGGAATGGTGAATGCGCTGAGTGTTCAGTAACTTCAGGCAGCTTTTCAGAACTGTCTTCGATTTTGCTTCTCCTGCGTGACTGTCGTTGCTTGGCTATCGGGAACGGCGATTCTGCTGGATGTTCCGTAACTTCAGGAAGCCTTTCAGAGCTCCCTTCACTGCCAGTTTTGCTTCTCCTGCGCGGCGGTAGTTGCGTATCCACTGTCTCAAGTAACTTTTCCGAGCTTTTCTCAGGCCTTGCGCCGCCACTCCTCGACGACTCTGGCTGCTTGTCTGTCTCTTGTTGCCCGGGTGGTTTCCTCGCCTCCGTTCGCCTTCTGACTCTGATAATTTGCGTCAGTGATAAGCCAGAAGTTGCCAGCCCTCTGTAGCTATCTAAGTGATGCAGAGAATGGGCACTGTCTTGACCTTGTCGACCAGCTGCTTCGGCTTTATCGATAGCGCCCAATTCGAGGCTAAGTGCAACATCGATGTTTTCACCCCTCTCCGTTCGCATAGCTGGGCTGGTGTGAGGAATAGGCTGCAGTTGCTGTTCCGCACCAACGCCATTACGAAAGAACCTGCCCAAGATGGTGCTTATGCTGGTCGAAACGTTCTGCAGCAGCGACGACCTGCGTGCGCGTTGAACACTGGTGCCCACCACGAGCGACTGTTCCGAGTTGACACCACTGCGACGCCCGGACACTTTGGAGTCCTCGTTTATCGGGGTCGGACTGCCCCAGGAATGTGTTCCCGGCAAGCCGGCAGTTTTATCTTCACGCTTTTCTATACCCGGTTTCTGGATATCCACGTACACTTGAAC
Source organism: Rhipicephalus microplus (assembly GCF_043290135.1). Taxonomy (NCBI): domain Eukaryota; kingdom Metazoa; phylum Arthropoda; class Arachnida; order Ixodida; family Ixodidae; genus Rhipicephalus; species Rhipicephalus microplus. The sequence goes on from NC_134709.1 coordinate 44,912,668, forward strand.
GCTGCTTCTCGGAACAGTTCGCTTACCGCGTTTCTCGGGAGCGACTTGCGGTCGCCCAGGAGCCTTCCCCGCTGGTATCGGTGGCGCTTCGCCCGTCAAAGACGAGCCGTACTTGCTGCCAGCGTCAGTCAGCAGAGCCGCCGTGGACTTGTCAACTTCAACGGCCTCTCGCGCCGACGCAGCGACGTAAGAAGAGTCGCCCATGTCCCTACGAAACCAACCCTCGAGACGCTGCTGTGAGAATGAGCGCTTTTTCGGCGGCAAGCCGGTGGCTCCCGAAGGCTGCTCGAGGCGCTCGTGGCGTTCCCTCGGCGTCGGTAGCGGCTGTCTGCGGTCGGTGGTCAGAGTTGCGACTCGCAAGGGCAGCTTCGGTGCCGAGACGAAAGTGACTCGCTCCGTCGTGTCTATGGGCGGTGGAGTCGTCGGCAACGCCCCGTCGGAGCCCTCTTCAACGAGACGACGCGTCATGGTTCTCCTAAAGAGCATCGGAAGGGCCTTGGCTTGTCTCGGTGAGGACATTGGCGATCTCTTGCGACTGCTCGCGACTGGCGGCGGAGGACCAGCCCCTCGACTCTGGTCGCGACGCGGGAAGGCGGCTGGTCGACCACTACGAGCTACGCTAGGCTTGCGTCTTTCCATCATCCGAATAAAGGAGGCTGCAATGGTGATGCGACGCTGACGTTGACTGCCAAAGAATCCAGAAACACGCGCAAAGCGTGGATCCTCCTCACAGGTTCGCGTGGCTAGCGTGGCGTATGCTCGTGTGCATTTCGAAGATGATGATTATAACGACGCTTCGCACAATACGCTTAGGAAAAGCGGCCCCCTATATATTAAATGCTGAGCATTTCTTTTCGAACTGCAGGCTCATCGAGTATCCAAGTACAGCTACCTGTCTATCTAGCCGCCTACGTTTTGGTGCTCTCGTGATCGCTTGGTCTATCCCCTTCACTTGGGGTAGACCAAATTTAGTATGAGAGAGCAAACAGTTTCACTAATATGTTTGGCTGATCGTGACATGAATAACGTGAAAACCCCGTCGCGTACGTCATCGAACCCTATCCTCCGGCCACGCGAGGCACATACCCGCGTACACCACTGGCCGCAGTATGCGGGTATGCGCCACAAGTGACTGACAGTTTTTATCTACCCCGGAACGGCGAAACAGACATTCGTAATTTAGGCGAGGACACCCATAAAACCTGACACAGCGTTGACCTGCCGAATGCAATGAATACATATCAGAGTTCCAGCAGGAATGAGGCCAAAGAATTCCGCGCAGCAATTGAGTGTTCTATCACATAGCCACGTTAGATTTCGAAACTAGATGGCAAAAAGACACAATGCGGGCTTAACGTTGATGAAACGCCAAAAGTAGTTGCCGTACTGACTATTTAATTTTATAAACATTAATAATGTACTCCCATTATACAGGCGTCATGTCGGGTTAACGTAAGTTGTGCGTTTAAAGAGGCCCTACAACACTTTTTGAATATGGTCAGAAAACGCTGCCGATCAAGCAAATTACGAATGTAATAACCCAAATTCACATAAAGGGTGCAATTGCTGAAGAATGGTATAATGTATGAAACATATCTGTTGTAATCTTTATTTTTATTATTGTTTTCCAATACACACAAACTGTATGTATTTCAATATGTGTTAATAGTGCTGATAACGTCTTTGTATTTATCGCTAAGGAACAGCTTTCTTTGAATCTTTAACCGATATTTTCTGCGCTTGTTGTAATGATCGTTTCTTTATCATTTGTAAGTGTAATCTTGAATTTTCTATGTACTGTTTTGCTGTACTTGCCCGAGGTGCCTCACGAAGAGAAGGCCTAGTCAGGAGACGCTGTCTCCTTTTTCCCCCTTCGTGGGCATTTTTGTAAAGCCCAAATAAAATAAACAAAATAAAAAAATATTGGAGCACTGCACGCGGCCTGGAATTCCCACCAGGTTATCAAAATCAAATTGCTTTCTCTTCTCTCGACAAATGACGGAAGACGCTCAAATACCACTCGTAGAAAGCCAATCTATCAGCCATTGGCTGATTTGAACATTGCGCGCTCGGTCGTTACAGAGATCGCCGCAGGGGGCCGCGATTTGTCCACGCGTGCGCGCGCGATCACACTGAAAAAAACCGCGCATTCGAAGAAAAAAAAGTGATCAAGGTCACGAGGCGCTCATAACGTATTTTCTTTGCCCCTGCCATCCCTTCTTGCTTAGCTTCCAGCGCTTTCGTCGGGACGAGAAAAACGAAAACGTAATTGCAGCATGCGACACATCCTTGTAATCCCCTCGCACTGAGCGGATTCTTAAAATTGTTGCGGCCTTGAATTCTTGAGGCAATAGGCTCTTCCAGATAATTCATTCTATGGTTACTTGAAAAAGTGTTTCAGGGCCCCTTTACGCACCTTCCACTGAAGCTGGTCTACGTAGCAATATACAAGGCTAATATCATCACAAGCATAAATGATACATAACAGCTTAGCGCTTCTAACGTTGGTAATAGCAGTGTTGCTATTGGAGTTGTTACACAACTGCTGCAAATATTAATTATAGAAAACAGAAAGAACTTCTCAACGTATGTCTGTGCATGCGACCATTGTACATACCTTTCACAACTTTCAACGCTTCGCTCAATAAAAGAAAATTACACCCCACCCCCCCACCCCCATATGCCTTACATAAAAAAGTGACAAGTACCAATAAAGAACGTGTAAGACAAGGGGATACGACCTGCCCAGTGCTATTTACCGCGTGCTTACAGGTTTTCAGCGGCCAAGAATGGGAAGAGTTCGGGATACCAGTTGATGGAGTATCTTAGTAACCTAGCTTCGCAGTGCTGAATAGTAATTAGTAACCTAATTGCATTGCTGAGTAACCCAAGGGACGAATTGCAATCCATGATTACTGAATTAGACAAGAAAAGCCAAAAGGTGAGTCTTCAAATTAATCTGCAGAAAACTAATGTACAACCACTTCGGAAGAGAACAGCACTTCATGATAGGTGGCAGTACACTTGAAGTTGTAAAAGTGTACGTCTACTTTTTAGGACAGGTAGTAACAGCAGAGAAGAACCACGAGATTGAAGTAACTAGAAGACTGGGGTGGAGCATATTCGGCAAGAATTCTCGAATTATTACTGGTAGATTGCCCCTATCCCTCAAGATTTATATGTGGGGTTTAACGTCCCAAAACCACCATATGATTATGAGAGACGCGGTAGTGGAGGGCTCCGGAAAGTTCGACCTCCTGGGGTTCTTTAACGTGCACCCAAATCTGAACACACGGGCCTAGTATCGGAAATGCAGCCGCCGCAGTCAGGGTTCGATCCCGCGACCTGCGGGTCAACAGCCGCAACTCGCTGTGCTTTTCTTAATTAATGTTTACCACCACCACCGAGTACCTTAGCCACTAGACCACCGCGGCGGGGCACTATCCCTCAAGAGGAAAGTATATAACAGCTGCATATTACCGGTACTTACCTACGAAGTAGAAGCCTGGAGGATTACAAAGACGGTTCAACTTAAGTTGAGGACGACGCAGTGGGCAATAGAAAAGAAAATGATAGGTGTAACCCTAAGAAACAAGAAGAGATCAGAGTGGGTCAGGGAACAATCGGGTGTTACGGACAGCATAGTCGAAATCAAAAAGAAATGGTCATGGGCATGGCACGTAGCGCGAAGGCAAGATAACAGCTGGTCATCATAAGGATCGCCGACTGGATTCCAAGCTAAGGCAAGCGGGAGAGGGGGAGTCGGTGAGCGGACGAGGTTAGGAAGGTTGTAGGCATGAAGTGGCAGCAGCAAGCACAGGACCGAGTTGACTGGCGGAGCATGGGAGAAGCTTTTGTCCAGCAGTGGACATGGTCACACTGCTGATGATGATGGAACAGACTGCGCCCCTCTTCTCCCCCTCCCTCGTGCACACGCCTTTGTGAGTTACAAATTAGGAAATAAGAAAACTTACAAAAAAAACACTGCAGAACAAGGGAAACTTACAAAAGAAATATCTCAATGTTGTGATCCAAATTTGAAAGCTGGACCATAAAAATGAATTCTCATGAAAGTTCGCCCCCCCAGTTGAAACGATTAGAAATAAACATTTGCTTACACTTGGTTGACATAATCAAATTTTACTGACAACCCTCAGAAATGTGAGGTGCCTTTGAAAATTTGCTAAGGTAGCCAGAAGAAGCAACACCTTGTTATCCCAAACTTCTCTTCCATCACCCTTAGCGCAAGGTAACCAGACAACTCTCGTAGCTCACACTTTTGCCTTTCCTCTGGTACCTAAAAGCATCGCCTTGTTCAAATCTTTCTTTCCCCTTCTCCTAGTGTAAGCTAACCATAAAGCAACTCGCTAATCGCACCTTTCTTCTGCACTCACCCTAATCTAGGGTACCAAGAGGTGGGTCGTTATTCGCACCTCCACCTTTCCCTTTAATGTACGGCAGTCACAAGCAGCTCGTTATTCTCCATTTTTTTCCCCGTTTTCCCTAGAGCAGAGTACACAGCAGTAGCTCGTTATTCACACCTTTCCTCGTAGTGTTGGGTACCCAGAAAGACCTAGTTATTCCCACCTTTACGACAACTTTGTTAACCGTTCACCCTATAGTGTCGGGCACCCAGTAAGAGCTCCTTATTCATACCTTTCTTTCCCTTTTCGTCTGGAGGGTACCCAGAAGCAGCTCGTTATTTGCACCTACCCTTCTTTTTCCCTAGTGTACAGTAGCCAAAGCAGCGAGTTATTCACATTTCTTTACCACTTTCCTTAGTGTTGAATACCCAGAAGCAGCTCGTTAAGACCTTTCCCCTTCCCACTAGTGTAGGGTGAACCAATAATGAACTTACAATAAGGAAACATATGAGATTACAGTTCTCAGAGTGCAGTTTTTTAATCTAAACCAAGTCGCTGTTCCTCTTTAGTGTCCCTTTAAAGCTGTTTCCACGTAGCGATAAAAATTGCCAATTTTACAGAGTTCGTTATATTGAGGTGTAACATCGTTCCTGCTAACATTGCATATCGCTCCAAGCATTTGAAACCTTCAATATGCAATGCAAGCACAAACACGCACACACACACACATACATCCCCAGGCAGACCCCAGAGACAGACAGTGTAGTGCACACACGTCGTGCTCCATATGTGTCACGACACTAGACAACCTATTTGCCCAACAAGAAGACAAGACACAAGCAGTTAAACATTGATCGGGATTTTCTTTTCCACTTTACAAACATGCATTGGAAAGGCATTACAACAAAACAGTCACATCACAAAACAGAGGTTCACTTATTTCAAAACTGCGCGCTCCATACGCGAGGAACACAACAGAACCTGTACTACGAGTCTGTTTTCCTCTGGAACAGTTATTTCGGTGTAATGTCAATCATAATCTGCCATTTCGGTATGAGAGCGGAAGCGGCGCTCTGTGGGGTGACCCAGGACAACAGGACTCGTCAAAACAGAAGCCTCCGAGATCGGGAATCGCGCGGAAACCCTACCACATCGTTACGTGACTTTCACGCCAGTGGAAGGGCGCATGCATCGTTGCACTGCCATAAAGGTGGATTGGGTAGAAGCGCCACTATCAACAGCAGCAGTTTTGGGGATGTGATGTTACATTCACACCATCATTGCTTCCGAGAAATATAGTTCCAGAGAGACGACAGATGTGCACGTGAACTCCAGTAATCGTGCAGCATGAAGAAAAACATCCCCGCATTTTTCATAACGTAACCAATCCCGCAACAATGCCTGGCATACAATACGAAAAAAAGAAAACTTTTGCTCATCAATCCACATATTAAAGAGTATCCAGACAGGATCTAACTAAACTGAGACAGAACAGTTAAACCTAAGTAACGTGAGCATGTGTAGACCGAATGAAGTTCAGATATCATTTTACTCCTTGCTGAGCATGTTCGCAGGTCGTCAATGGCAGTGCCAATACCAAGGTAGAGGGCTTTCAAGCCCTTAATCCAGAAAATAACGTAAGATCAGGAACGAAAAAACACGCGCTAAGATACCTGCAAAAAAGTACGTATGAACAGAGCATTGTGTTTCATTGAGCACTCGTGTGACATTGAGCCACTCAAAAGCAGGAAAATAAGAACCTTCACAAGCTGCATTAGTCCAACACATCTTCTATAGAATACCAGCACCATCAAGAGAAGAAATTACAAAAAAAAACCCACACCGGCAACTAAACATGCTAAAACACGCACACACAGTTCTTTCAACGGAGGCTGTCCATATTACAGCAAGACATACAAACATCACTGCTAAACTTACATTGTAGATATGTGACTGGAAACAGTCGTTTCGATCAAGTGATCACTGCCGTATTCTGAAGCAAGAACTTTACTGCATGCAATACTGGCCACTTGCATCATCATGACGGATGTCGCTGCTGCTGGCTACCAAAAGCACTGCTAGTATCCAGAACCACAGGGATATCCAAGTATATTCCAGCCTATTTTATGAGCATGAGCATAGAGTCAATCATATTTTTACAACACATACGGAATGTTGGGGCCTTATATGCTTCAAGAAGCTGGCCAAGAAAATTCCTAGTGACTGCATTTTCTCCTCAATGCCAGCAACATTTTCTTGAATGGCATAAAGCTGGATGTCTTTTTTAAGGTGACAAGAAATTTCTACCATTTCGTACGCAGCTGCCAAAAAAGTACTTCTCAGACTCCTGTACATAACTCGCTGTGCACACCTGTCTTTGAGGGACATGACACAATTGAGGTTTACGGAAAAGTGGAAGCAAAAGTGGAAAAGTGGAGCTTCGTAAAAGTAGAAGCATCAAGTTTAACATCTGCAATGAGAAAAGCCCCTAAATGTTACACATGTACAAGCCATGCCCTCGCATGATTAGGAGCCTTTACAGTTGGCTTTACTGAAAACTAAGAGCATAAGTAAGGTTACGCAGTGACGCAAAACCACAGAGGCAAATGCTCTGCTTTACGGATTATTTTATCCACACCCAATCACCCAACTACTGCCTAAATGGTGTGCCTTAGCCACCAGTGAAAAAATACACTGAGCTACGGGTAGTTCTAACAACTGATACTTTCCCAAGCAGTGCTGTTGGTAGAAGCCAGCAATGGCGCCAACAGTACAACAGCAAGCTGATGGTATGGTTGAAAAAAGACAGCCGCAGAGTATCAGCAAGATGAATGAATGGCCAAGTTGGCATGCTTTTGTCGTCAAAACTTACCAAGTGCAACAAAAGACATAAAATGAGGAACATTGCAAATTCTTGTCCTAATGGGCGGGCAAGTTGCCAGGCTTCCAACACCATAAGCTTCACCTCACTAGAGCACGGCACCTTCAAAGCTTAACTTTACAGCAATTAAAGAAAAACAACTTTCAGGTACAAGAATGCAAGCATGCTGTCATCTGATGGGTCACTTCTGCGACCTGCATCACCTTACCCACTCTTTGTCAGCCTGGTACTACTGACAAACAAGCCGCTGCAGTTCTTCATCAACGATGATGAGCTCAAAGAACTTTACAAACGGGAGTAACAGCTACTGTTTACATTTGTGATGTAAGCAGTTGCTGCTGCTACGATAAGTACCACACTGCACGAGCAGTTCTTGGGAAACCCTTGCAATTCTTTGTCTCAGGGAACATCTCTACCAGTTGATGGAGATGTTGCAACTGACACTTTTGACTTTCTTTTCCCTCCATTTCCACAATAATGCGAGGCCAGACACACATGTACACGTATGCATTTAGCAACCATGTGTGGTCAAAGTTTGACAATTCTGCAATATACTGATCAGTTTGTGCAGATGGCAAAAACTTATCTGACCTGCACCCAACAAAACTGCCACCGCTATGGCTTTCAGTATGTCACTTTGCTATAATCCATTTCAGGTCAGAGCTCTCACACACCATCTCTGGCGTTATAATGTAAAGAGCGCACCCAGTAATCTCACACCGGAGGACACCTTAGCTATTATGTTCACCAAGAGGGCGCTCTGTCGGACAGATTGCGTTCAACCTTCTTAACATTATGTACCTACTGTTCTGCTGCACTTAGGAAGTTTCGAAGATGAACAGTCTACAATTATATTATAACAGCCACAGCCATTGTTACATGTTATACAGAGCTACATCAGACACACATACACGCAGCACAAACAACATACTGCAAGTCATCTTTTTTTTTCTTTGTCACAAAAACTGGAAGTGAGAATCTCAAAAAGCCTTCTATAAAAATATAATTAACAATCACAATGAACTGCTCTCTCCCACCAACAATAAAGCACACAGAAGCAATGTCAGTTTGACGACTCGAGTTGCAAACAAGAGTAATGACATCACAACGCGACACGTTACGTCAGGAGGCAACAACTTCACCATTTACATGACTATCCTCCTTGCAGGATTAAATGTTATCACAAAGAGCAGCAACGCTGTGACACGCAAACAACACAACACTCACACCACTACGGAAACACATCTCCTCACTCGAGAATGAAAGCACAAAGATAAAGACACCGGGAACTTGGGAATCGAAACGCAGTCTGTGGCAGCTAATGCGCCCCATGCAATCTGCACTACAGTGGATTGCAAGTTACAACGAAGATTGGGATTGCATGCGTTTGTTGAGCACAGCTTGGAGGGACCGACAACTGATCACTGTGTAGTGCAACCAAAAAGATGTTACCCCAACTAACTACTTATTTATTCAATTATTAACAGATACACAAGTACGTACTTTGAATAAAGCACTATAGGTCGCACAAAGCAAGAGGAAATATGCCATGATAAAACACTGTCACAGTATCTACACCCTGTGGGCTTTACATATACACACACACGGTATAGTTCTCATTAAATATTTTGCATTGTTAAAGCAAAGAAACATATCACTATCATTGCAAAAGCTTATTCATATTTAAATTAATTTGCACAGGAAGCCACTGGTACCTTGCCAATCGGAGTGTTCAACTGAGCACCATTCCAAGCTCTACCCATGGTAACATTTTTCCTTTGCCTGGCACATAAGCTTGTATGTCCCATTTATGTTTGCACTCCATTTCCCTTCTGTAACTCCTCAGTAACCACCAGAGGTGTCACGTTAATGTTCAAGTTTACTTCGACAGCGCCTTCTGCACTTCCTCCAAGTGCCTATGAAGTTTTCGGTACCTAAAAGATACTGTGCAACTTTCTACACAAAAGTAAAAACTAAAAAAAAAACGTAATTTAGAAAATTTTCAAAAGAAAACATGCACATATTCTTTACTGGCTATTGTAGAAGCTACATTTTCTAATGCGAACAGTGTACTGTCCAGCTATATCTCTCTAGTGCTGTCCAACTTTCGATCACTGATTAAAAATGGCTTGTTATCCCAGCTCTAACCAAACTTGCCACTGAAAAAGTCTGCTATGATAACGCACACAACCTTTGCAGAAGAAACAGCAAAATAGCTAACCCAAGCAATAAATGTTCCACTAGAAAGCATATTTAGATATCAATCGTCAGTCCCTCCAGCATGCTGGAACAAAGGTTGAGGCTACACAGACACAGATCCTTTTAAAAATACATTTCCGAAGCACATCTCTAGATGTCTTGGCAAAAGCAGGCTTTGTAGAGAAAGACATTTTTTGATTTAGTACACGTATCGCAAGCAGAACAACTCTGGATCACTTCCAACCTCTTTCTTTGTATACCGAGGAATGTACACTGTCCAAGATATCAGGTAGCAGATAAATGTGGGAACTGCATTAGATACATCTTTGGTCGCAGTGCCTAGTTCAGATGCGGTTGTTTAACGCCCCTTGGTGATAGCACCACTACCCTGGCTGAAGAATGGCTTCAAGTGGTCACCAATAAAGGACAGCACTCAAAGCGCTCATTTTGGGCTATGACAACACCACGCAGTTTTTGTGTTCAGTGAGAAAGAGGCCCCAATGCTAATAACAGCACTGGGAGACATGTCCGAAAGGCATTCTAATTGAATAACACACTAGTTCATGCGACTGGGTGTTCTAACTGTATATAACTCATGGTGCAAGATATAGTATACTCTTTAGGTGGGGACATTTGTTGGCAAAAGAGAGACTTGGGCTGGTTGGCTAGTGTTCATAATGGATTCGCCTTGTGATTCGTCTCTGCGCTATTCTAATACGAACATTTCTTATTTCTTAGTTTGTCTGCAATGAGCACTAGACAAGATAAAAAAACAACGGCGCACATATGATGGTCTGGTGACCAGCAGCAAGTACTATCTATTTTAAGAATGATGTGACTTCGAGACAATACTTTTTATGTACCATTGCTACAGCAAGCCATGTGGTTGGCCACCGTGCTAGAGATAGGCACAAGCTGCGTTTTTTGGTTGCGATAAACACTGTAAACCTTCCCAGCTTCAGTCGCCAGCATTCCAGAGCCACCATGGCTGACTAGGAAATTCATATCTCCCATGACGTGCTGGTTCCAAAGGCAGCACCTTCTTGCCTTGAAGTTGCATCGCCCTGCTGATATCTGTTGCCGTAACCGGACTGAGGGGTGCACGGCATTAATACTTTAGCTCGTCAATCACATCTTGCTAGTGTCCTCACCTAAAGACTATAATCTACCACTGTAGTTGAACACCATAAAGCCAATGCTACACCTAACCTACCAACTCTGCAATCTCATTCTTTTTTTATCTAGGCCTTAAGGTTAAGGCACACAGAAATGGATTGAGAAAAATGCCTTACACATGCTTTGGCACTGTAAAGTTTTCCCCACACCTTTAGTGCATTAGCGCATTTTCAGCAGATCACTAGCTACACACCGCAAAGTTAGTGGGATAAATCCCTGCAGCCCGCTAGAGTACCACAGGCTACTTCGCAGTGTTACAAGACGGCTGCCCTAAAGATGAAATTCCATGACAACTCTTTACTTCCAAACATTGTCCTGATGTAAAAATGGTGAAAGTGGTGCTGACGGACCATCAACGTGGGGATAGAGTTGATGATGCTTTACCTTTCCCGAGCATTTGGAAAGAGCAGGTGTTGTTAGTGTATTTGTAAAGATGGTTGGCCAAGCTTCGCTGTTCCACGACATGTGACATTACAATGTACTGGAACACATAGAAACAGTTTTCGGGGGCCATTGATAAGAAATGCAGCAGGTAGGTATGGAAAAGCAAGATCAAACTAAAAGCATGCTTCAGCTGGTGACCTTGCAAACACTCGACAAAATACAAGAAAAAACGTATTGGCATAATCTTGCCAGCATCTTATTCAAGCCCACAGAGAAAAAAAAAGAGCCCCTTCGAAATTCAGAACAGTGTAGCATCAAAGCTAGAATTGAAAATCAGAGCATTCATGCAAAAGCAGAAGGTGCTCAAATTTACATGTAATGTTTGCTGCTTGTCATGCCTTGATGCATGGCATTGAAACTATGAGGGGGAAATACAACTGTAATACAGTGAGTGCGAAGCGTTTAGAAGGAAGACAACATGGCCATCAGGAAAAAATAAGACAAGTGTAACACACATCAATGCAAAAAGACAGTAAGGAAGTTGGAAGAAGAAACACACTTAATAACATGGCTTTCAGGTTTCTGCAAAAAAAAACCCTGAGCTGCCAAGAGATTCTAGGTAAGTATGTCAAGCCTCATAAGGTTCAGCAATGCTGCAAAGGGCTTTGGCAATTTCCTCCTGTACACAGAGTGTGCATATCTACTGGTATTGGCAGCAGATGATTTTTGCAAAAATCAATGTAATCTACCTGTTTTTTTTTCTTAAGTATGCTGATCACTATGCTGCCTCTTTACACTTTCATCATTTACATCACTACTGATGAATGTACGCATTGGATGCAGCCCCACAAACAGACACGACAGCTTGGAAACAAAATAGATGCTCATTTTCACTCATCTCAGAGATATGTGGACTGGAGGATGCGCAACGCGACGCAGAGATTCTCGCAAATGCCGGGCACACGCAATCCTAAAACGCTATGCCAGCACGAGCCCATGTCGCATTCAATAAGGCCGTCAACGTCTCTAGGTACGCTTTGAAATCGCAACGTCTGCGGCGCTGTAAATCAATGCCTCACAGAAAGCAGCAACTGTCGGCCTCTCAAAAACTGGCATAGCATGTTCAAAAACTGGCACGGTATGCAAGATGAGAAGTCCTGAAAGGACTAATGGCGAGCTCATAAAACTGTCACGTATCGAAAGTTCAAAAGTAGCGCCGAAGTGTGAGCTTTGATACAGTGAGCGTTAGCATAGAATGATTACCAGCATATATAGGTGCCGAAATACTGAAATATGTAGAACCACAGCTTGCAGCACCCTGTGACAATGTGACCGCGTTGAGATGAAGCGACATTACACTTTTGAGCTGCATATTGCGTCAGCAACAACTGCCACTGCCAAGGTAATCTTGATCAATAAAGTACTGGGACACCTGTGATGCAACTGCATTACGGTTAATTGAAAGTGTCACAAGATGCCAACAATGTTGCTGTTCCTAGAGACATGCTCACACATACCTTGATATAATGAATGGACAAAATCACCAGATGCAACAAATTACTGCTTACCGTGAAGCAAATCTGAAACAGCATAAACATGTACACTCATACCTCGACATAACGAACCCACGTATAACGAAATACCAGTTATGATGAAGTAAATGAAAAATAGTCTAGCGATACATATAGTGTTAAGAATAAACCTCTATAACGAACTTTCGGATATAACAAACTAATTTTTGCGTAAGGTGCAACTTCTTTACAATGAGGTTTGAGTGTAATGAAATGTAGCAGACCGGATGTCACTAAAGTCTAAATGTGTTCATGCTAGTTTTTCTCTCATAAGCTAATGCCACTTACAGCACATCGATCCAAGGGGCTTAAATAACACCCTCCAGCAGTGTTGCCAACATAAATCTTGCACAAATGCAATACTAAATGAATACATATGTGAGCACTAAGGCTAGCATATTATATTCAAGAGGACTGACTGGAATGCGCAAGATGACACCCACAAGCAGGTGTCAAGGCTGTTTGCTTCTAGAGACAGACACCATCTTCCTAAGACATCGACACCAGCCATCCTCGAGAAAATCACGTCAATCAGAGAAAGCCAAAATGGTTTGCAAGCCTTTTGACGGCTTGCTTACAAAGCACATACCCATGGCAAGAAAACAAAAACAGAATAAATAGGCAACAAACATAGAAGGAATAACGCTACACACATCCCACCTCTTAAACACAGGAAATCTCCTTTCAGGCGTCCGCAACTTTTACAACCCAATCATGACACGCCAACGAAACATATTTAACGTCATAAATTATGTACAGAAATGCGTAACCAGAGCACAAAATTACAAAATGCCATATCTTTTGAAATAACTTCATCTTAAATTCTTAACTGACAAGACTTGGCCATGAAAAAAATTAATGATTACGTTTGGTTGCAATTCTCGTGCTACAAGTTAAAGGTTTAGCTGTGAAAATAAAATATTGTTCACCAAAGCACTGAGTCAGCTACTCATGCATGAAAATGAAGTTCTGTGCTTCGTGTGCAAAAATATCTAGAAATATAGCTGGCACCTTTTCAACATCACATGTTGTTTCAAAGGGTGCTGCATCAGTCGAAAAGGACACATGTGCAGTCAGTTTAGGTTCAAAAAAGAAAATGTGTTGCGAGTGTCTAAGCAGATGGCAAATGCAGATTATTGGCGAAGACAACCACTGCGCAGTGCAGTTACCAAATGTGCTCTTTTCTACCCTACAAGGGGGTCACTTGAATTTGCCTCGACAATATGAAAGACCCTGAAATTTTCGAGTGGCAAGCACAGAGCGACCAAACGCCGAAAATCTCGCACCACAAGCTCTCCCTTCGTCGGCAAACACCACTGCAACCGACCATTGGTTGTAAACCTGCTGGTACTGAACTGCGGAGCGGAAACCGCAAGAAAATCCACAGTCGGACGAGAACTGGCGCGTCCAGCCTGGTATGGCCGACAAAGGGCCACAATCGACGAAGCCGGCTAAACTTCCGCTGCTTACATGCGCTCTGGTGCACACCACAAGCCCGGTGCACTAGATCGCACAACTGACATCACCAAATTCGTCTACACTCCTACGCTGACATGCACTGCCAAAGGACGACTCTTTTTCACCTTGGGGCGCAAACTTGTTCAGCTGGAAATGTTTGCACATAAAGAAAGATTCACACGAGGGACCACTCGTCTCACTCGGACCACAGATAATAAACTGCAGCAGACCACGCATGGTAAATGCTTGGACTGCCAAAGAAAAAAAATCGCCATACTTCACGTGGCAAAAATCTTCCACCGGTTCTTTTTTTTTGAACATTTCAAAATTTTAAAATCTACTGCACCTATAAAAAACAACAAAATAAAATTTAAGCAAGGTTCCATGCTGAAAAGACACCTTTCGGGTCCCTTCCTGCACACCGAGTCTCTTAAGCAAAAATGGTGGCATCGACAAAAACTATATACCGTGCCTAATGCGTTGTTTGAAAGTGAGAGCATGCTCCGAAACATTTGCACTGCACTGCATGAATATTTCTATGCCTGTTCATATTTTCACCTATAAGGAATACATCGTCCTTATACAAATATTGTTTCCGTATAGTATGGAAAAAAGTCATTCTTAATTCATAAATAACTCATGAAAAGACAAAGTCCTGCTCTCTTTCTTTTTAGCAGGCCACTCAGAACTTCGATTCCCCAAGTCATGCCGGTGTTCCAGCCCATATTGTGGCACGTACAAAGGTACTGCACAGGCAAGCTAGCTAGCACACTTGGTCACACTTGGCCACACTTGGCCCATTGTCATATTTCGCTACCTACTCTAAGCTTTCGTGAAGCAACAGGCCAAAAACTTGACTTACTGCCTCACAGGATGTTTCCAATGACATGCCCTTCGGCCTAGCAAAAACCGAAACAAGCATGCAAAATTATTTGCGGCAGTTACGACCATTCACAAGCTGCCACCTCGCCTAGATCCGCATGACATGCGCAAGCAAGCTGCCCTCTGCACTCCAAGACAAAAGGTGTATTCCAGAGTCTTCCTGCCACAAAACAATAGCCATCATTCAGCTCAGTAACTTCCTCGCATTATCAAGATGCTCCCAAAACTTTTCGGTCATAAACGGCCTGCGTCTATAAGTATGACGTAGCACTCTTTAAAAGAAGGCAGTGAGCACACAGTTTTCAGGAATAGAAACACAAGCTGTCCAGATGACGATTACTGTTGAGCAATGCAAGAACGCCCTGAACACTTCCACTTGGCTTACACTCGTATCGAGAAAAGCTCCCCGATTTGAACTTGACTCGCCTACGCCTTCAATTCAGCACAAATGTGTTTCAAGCGCGCTGCATCGAAGGCGGCGGCAACTCAAGTTCAAGTCGAGAAGCGTTTCTGAATGCGGTGGTCAGAGTGCACATACTTCAAGTACACCGCCGCCCTACTAAACTGCCAGAACCCCTCCCACACTCCGTTCTCGTTTCCCTCTCGGTCTCCAAATTTACCGCTACGCCCCAAGCACTCACGACAAATCTTCAACTTGCACAAGCGGCGCATCGTATGTGATGCCGTCAAAGCCCCATTCTATCCCTGCGCCAACGACAGTACTTTACTGATAAAAAAAAAACGAATTCATCCCATTGGGCAACTGAGCATGCACTTCAAATCTGCAGTTCTGAGCAAAATAAGCAAGACAACGGGACACTCCACGCACCTGCAGTGTGCAACCCTACCCTCCAAACGCAAAAGCAACAGCGCCCAATGAAAGACATCTGATCACACTACGTCGTGGAGTATTAGGCTGCAACATCCTTTTTTTTCCCCCAAATCAAAGTTCACCTTCGTCAATTCCTCACATGCCAACAAGCAAACACAAAAAAAGCTAGTGCTGCTTAAGTTGGCAGCATTTACATAACAACCTCAATCATGGTCTTTGGGCGAGAGTTCCCGATGCCAAAGCAAACGGCCGTAGGCCTTTTCTTGATGTTGGGCTCAAAAAACCTGCACCGCTTCAGGTGATTGGACATGTGCTCCTCGTCCGACAGCACCCAATTCGTGATTGGACTGAATCCATTGCTGAAGTACCAGCTCTGAAAAATAAACGGCAGGGTCACTATGCTGCCGCATCAGGTCTGTTCATCAGCTCCCCTACATGCTACCTTTTCGTTTTATTGGCACTGATGTCACTACGAATAAGGAAAAGAAGCGTACACTTATGGGCTTGTTTTCTTCATTAGACACAATATTAATGAGATCTAACAGACAATCATGCCAAGAAAAGTATAGGGGATGTTATATGAGGTAATTATAGCGTAAATGTGAAGAGAGAAGAGTGGACAGTAAGATAACTTGCCAGGAGCAGAGACGGAACCTGCGACCTCCAAATAATACATAGGATGCTCTGTCACACAACAGAAAGTGATATCACCAAGTTTCTTCGAACTTTTCACTCATCAGTTCGTATTAATTTGTAATGAGAATATGGTGAGAACAGTTGGAAAGGTCGGTGTAACACCAGTAGTTTGAAAGATTCTAGTTTCCTCGAATATGCACAAGCAGCTATCACCACATTATAACGGACACCGTTACATGTATTGAACCAAAAACACATTTAAACATGCAGATCATTATAAAACACAGCGTGCACATAAACAAAAAAAGTTTTACTTTAGACAGTAGAAGTTGCTAAACAAGGCAGAAGTTCAGAGGAACCACAAAACTTGAGGTCAGGAAAAATACCTTGGACATGAGGCATTCCTGAAGCCATTAGTAGTTTAACAAGAAAACACCATATGTCAAAACATTGGCAGCAGCGACATCCTGTGCTCAAGGAATTTCCATCATTTTCAGTTTATCTCCAACCTCCTTTACGATCAGAAGTCCTCCAATAGCCGTGATGATCGTAGCATTCTCTGAGACGCTCGTGCATTTCTACACCACGGACACGCTGTACGTTAAGCCTTGTCGCCAGCTTTTCCAATTTCCAGCTTATCACCTGATAATGGGTTTAGCATGCCAAAACCACGGTATGATTAGGTAGCTTGCTGTAGGGAGGGACTCCAGATTAGTTTTCGTCATATGGGACCCTTCTACATGGAGAATCCAGATTGTTCATTGTCTGGATGAACAGCACTGCAGAATAGATTAACGTGTGACAAAAAAAGTAAATTCAGACAAAACCAATTCGGGCTGCATATGCCATGCATGCTTCTTTTTCTCTTCTCACGAGAGCAAACAGTTAAACGCGCAACCACTGCCATACATACATGCACCGTGCCAGAAAGTCAAACATTCCCGATTATTATAGATCGCCACAATAAACTTCACTGCACAACACCAACCGCCTTATAACGGTACGCAGCCACCAAGGATAAAGCTAGCATCTTCGATGCCAGCTGTTTAAATGTAACGGGTTAACCGCTTATCATCTTTCTCGACAGCCACCGACTGTTTCCGCAACTATCATATGTACAGAGTGAATTGCTTGTACATTCGTTTTTCACTTTTCTGGGCCCAAGTTCGTCCAATAACAAGTTGGCTATTTTTCAGCCCAGTTGTAGCTTTCTTCACAGTCACAACCACACAACAATACGTATACATGAAAGCCTCGCAGAATTTAGTCTAAATAAAAACAACGTTATAATATTATGTGGGGTTTTACGTCGTAAAACAGTGATATAATAATAATGATAGATGCTGCCCGGGAGGGCTCTGGAGGCCTCCGGATGGCCTACATTTAGCCTCCTCTAGCCGTTACTTACACAACGCCAGCCAACGTTAGCGATGACTAAGCTAGCATTCACTCGTGCTAACCCGCCTTACTACGTGAGTAAATATGGCAAGCCAGGGCACCACCATTTACAAATCTTGGAAGCGAAGGGGGAGGGAGCGGGGAGAAATATGCCATGTTCTCCCATATAAGACATGACTAGCCACCAAAATCACACCCTATGTCGTGTAAAACTGATTCTCTTGCCCTTGACAACAAGTGAACCTTTTCACTCAATCGGTTTCGTTTTTATCTACGGTTATCTCATCCTTGGCACTCTTTCACATGGCCCTTTCGTTGCAGCTGTTCTATGTGAAGAACCAAAGACGACAGGGTCTTTTCAAAAGTACAGTGAAGTTATCAAGAATTACCACGCAAGGGATGCCTCAGGCACCAACAAGCAGCACTTCCTATGCTGATGTCCAGTACAAAGTATTTTGTTCACCACTATCAAACCAATTCATCATCGGCGACCTTTCCAGAGCTGCAGGCTAAATTAGCACCAATGAAGTTCGAAGCTGTCAACAGACGTTCCGCAATTCACCTATGCAAAATTTGCGGGACTATTCAAGGCGTCGCAAAGCTGTTTGAATAATTGAGCATGCTTAGATTGTCGGATGGTTGCTTTTGTTACTGTAAGGAATGCCACCATTACCTTGCTGACAGTCAGTAATTGCTATATACAACCACGAGTGCAGGAAACACACAATTGCATTGTACTGTAATAACTAGAACAACTTGTTGGCAACGTAAACACCAACATAAAAATCTTGGGCAGCATGGCTCTGACAGCAGCTATGTATTTCAGGTGGCTCATTGTGGTTGCGAGCACTTTAGGTCGATGCAGATTAGCAGACTGCTCATATCTTTGTACCTGTTGTATTCTTATCGCTCAGTTTACACCGAAGTGACAGACAGCACAAAGGTCGCTTTGCTTGCTACAGCAGCGGCACCTTAATGAGCTATGCCAGGTCAGCTGCTGAAGTCTTTAGCTGTTAGTGTTGCTTTGCATAGCACATCAATTTTTTGTTATTGTAATCATTGCTTCACCCTTGCAGCAATACTGCGACTTCTTTTAATGTGATTGTGGTAAAGAGCTTGTGTCGCAGAAATTCGGGTGTTGGTGTCGGCGCCATTGCTTGTGAGCGAAAACTCATCGTCTTGTCCGTGACCAAAAAATGAAGAAAGTTACAAACAAAACAAAAATAAAAAACTTTTGTCTGAGTGAGCATTGAACCCAGGTGATCTCCAGGGCAACAGGTTTCCTACCACAGGGCCACGTCACTGCTCGAAACTGACTTAGAAAAACCACAACATGAATACCGTGTAGTGGAAGGAATCTGCTTAATTAAGGCAAGCAATGGTGCGTGGCAGAAGCAAAGAACCAGGCCAGGCATCACAACATGTGAACTGCACAATGAGTGGGTGTTTTGAAGGCTTACCCATTCCAACGTACTTAAACATGTTCGAGCATTGCCTTACGAATGCATCGTGATTCACTGAATCGCAAAAGGAATAATTATGGCAGTAACAACTGTACTTGCAGTAGGCATTCCATGATACCCTGAAATACATAGACAATGTTGTGCATGCAGTTGTTCGTTTCTTTACGACACAGTTGAGGCATGAAACGACGATCGAAGCCAGGCTAGCGATTGAAAAGGCGAATGCGCCCAGGGCTCAATCACCCTACTGCGTTCTGCTTTTGAAGGCCAAGCTCAAGCGTACTACAAATTTGTTTTCTTACCTGCGTACCTCACAGGAAACTAAAGCCTACAAATGTAAAAGCAAAGGCCTCAGATTTAAATTTTTGGAAGCCCATATACAGGGCATGAAGTTATCTTTAGTGTCTTTCAAAGCAGCATGTTCGGTATGCACATCTTTTGGAGCACCAGTCATGCAGAGACAAGCTTACCTCTGAGCAGACACTCCAGCAACGTTTTCCTAGCCTCTCCCATTTCAACACCACCATTCCACGGGTAGTCAGAAGTGAACACGAGACATCCCTCAAATGCTTTGAGACCATGGAGAAGTTATTCAAACTGAAGGCATCCAGAAAGCCAGCAATGAACTGCAGAACCTGAAACAAAAAAAAAGGCACTTCATACAAAACTCCTTTGTGTGTGACATAAAGCAAAAGCACTACATCACACCCATCCCGATGAGGCAATCACTGTATTTCGATTCGAATCACTGAGAACCCAGCCCCAAGAAATAAAAGGTAAGAACTAAATTGTGCAGTTCGATGCCTTAAAACTGCCCAGTAGGTTATGGGAGATGCCACAGTGGAAGGATCCGGGAAATTTTGACCACCTGGTGTTCTTAAATGTGCATCTAATGCATGATACACGAAAACGTGTGTTCCGCCCACACAAAGAAGCGGTTGCCATGGCCAAACCCACAATTTTGTTTCGCTAAGCAACACTACATCCAATGTACCACATTACAGGAGATGTAGACTAGTTGCCTGAATCAGCAGATGCACAGTTCATAACAGAAGTAAACAAGCCACGCAGTCACCAACTTGATTTATTGCCAATCACGAGTGCCTATCGAGAGTTTTCTAAGGGAAAAAAAGGAAAGGGGGGTGGGGGGGGGCAGGCACTAACATTGCAATAAGTCACTGTTAGGCACAATCAATTATTGCATCACAAAAGAGTCTAACAGACCCTTTTCATAGCTACCAGTTTTTCATAAGATAGTTTTACTATTCTGGAAAGAGTCTATTAGACTCTTTGAATAATTGTAAAGGTAGCTTTTCTGCAAAGCAGTTAGCGCAACTGATGACAGTCACTTTTACTAACAGCGGGCTCTACAAATAGTGCCCAATTTGCTTTCACTATGGCATGGGAAATGCAGGCTTGGCTCTCCTGATATAAGTATGCATAACAGACAAGCCCCAGAGTGTGCAACTAGTATATTGTCTCCACTTGAAGCATGACAGCTGCCGCCATAAGTTAGGCAAATGCACGGCACCAGGAAGCGCACTTGTGGACTACGAAAAGAGTCTATTTGTCTCTCATGAAAAGAGGCAAGTTGTCCCTCACAAAAGAAAAAGATCTCACTTCGAAAGGCAAGTCCAACAATGTTTTGCCACGGGACTTCATGGCACCACCAGTTTCTTCACAAGCGCAACTAGTATGCGAGTGTCCGTTGGCCAGGCGAGATTTTGCCCTGCAAGCATGATATCAGCGCACATTAAAACAACGTAGGTGTGCATATGTGCTCACAACATGAATGTCTAAAATTCAGAAATGGCAGGGGGTGACAAAAAAAAGTCACAGTTTCGGCATAAGGCTGAAGAAATGAATGCGATAGCAACACATTGGGCTGTTGTATAAAGTAAGGCGCGGAGAATTAGGAAACATGAAAAATGTAGTGAACACAGTCGACTGTGTTTGAATTGACAATAATGCAGTAACCATAATATCTAAACAGGTGTTGTAAATAGTTGACTAAGTGAGGTTCGACAGGAGGCGAAGTCCAAGTTCGGCATCGAGAAACGCAACAAGCCACTGGTTTTCACGTCGAAGTACATAAACGTCGAAGTCTCCAGTGACTAGCACCGGCACATCATGTAGGCACATCGCATGAAAGTTGTGCAGGAAGAAGTTCATGATGTCAGTTTGCAAGGTTGGTGAGATGTACACTGTTATGACGATGAAGCCGTGTGATGTTTTAACGGCGCAAGCATCACCACTACTCATCTAGGGCAGCGATTCGAGTTTCTCTGTCTAAAGTGATAGTGGCAGTGCACATTTCGATAGGAACCGAATTCACAGGCATGACAGGACCAGCCATTCGATCCTGTTACTTCAGGGTGAAACTGGAGCCAGAAACATTTTGGAATGCCCCTTTTATCCAATTGTATGTGCTTCAGTGTACCCACCCCTCCATTGATCAAGCCACATGCCATGTTAAGGGAAATCATGTATGACTTGTCGAAAAAAAGTACATGCTTTGTTCAAGAATGATTATTTTGAGTCTATTGACAGTAAGCCAGTGGTAAATGGTGTACAGTTACACCTGAATACAACCAAAGTGACAAATTTCTGGAAAAATTTATTATACAGTAGACTCCTTTTAAACGAAACCTGAAGTAATCAGGAGAATGTGTTTCCTTTAACAGAAGTTTTGTTTACTGAAAATTAGACAGGGGTATATTATTCATCTACGAAACCAAACATAATAGTGGCAGTTGTTCCATTTAAGCATCAATTTCATTTAAGAGAGCTTCGCTTAACAGGAGTCTACTGTATTGTTATAAAGAGGATTTCGTTATATGCAGGTTAGATAAGAAAATTTGAAAAATAAATGCACAAATTAAACACAAGGGGAACTGAAGGGAGAGCTAACCCAAAACACTCATTTAGTGGTAAAAAACTGCCTTAACCTTGCCATAGAAACTATATACACACACTTAGTGGGTTTTCCCGGTTGCCAACATGTTCCGTAACAAGTCCAAATTGATAACCTGCCCCCATGCATATTAACATTTACGAGCGGTAAAAGCGTGCGAGCACTGCTGAAGCAGAGATCAAATGAACCGGCCTATCTTTGTCGCCTGGAGGGCGCATGTGATAACACCCCCCGCATGTTAGAACAGCGATCGAATGCTCAAACAGAAAGAAAACCGCCCGTTTTATTAAAGAAGCATAAAAAAGCACAGGGCAGAGTAGTATTAGTGAACTTCGATTCTCAGGGCGCAGTCGCGATCGCTGCCACATGCATGCTATATCGGCAAGCATGAGTGTACTTTCAACATGAAGAGACTGTGTGTAAAGACCACTTCTCCCAGGAGTGCCGCATTTGCTTATACCAGTGTTTTCTAGGAGTGCCGCGATATTGGATCCAAAAGAGTTGGCTGCCAGCCTCACTTCCTATAATATTACAATTTGTTGCTATTGCATTCAACACGTCATTGGGTTGCCAGAGCTAATCGGCTAATCATGAAGGGTACGATCCCGCGAATTCAACGCGCAGCAGTAGGCAGCAAAGCGTGTGATGAACCAACCTCCAAAGAACCATCATTGTCACAGTGGAGTCAAATAGTTTCTGTCAGGGCCTAATCTGGCATCTGCTCGGTAGTAAGGACACGGTTGTCCGCATAAAAAAAAAACAAAGCTTAACGTCGATGGGGGCCACTCCATGCGCGCGCAGCGAACCCTTGCACGTGCGCACAGAGTTGAAAATGAAGAGCGACAGACTTGGATACTGCAGAAAGCTATTTGGTAAAGTGCACTTCATATGCAGGGCGGCCCCATATATGACGCCAACTAAATATGTAAAAGTGCAAATTGACACCACCTGTTTCACTTAGAGACTTCTACAGCAATCGAAGAGTGGCACTGCTAATGCAAAAGTCATTTTCTTATTTTGGTTTTTGGTTTGATGGGAGGGAGAGGGCACATGGGCGCATGCACCGACGTAGGCAACGCAGGCTCAAGGAACTCAGGCCCGCCTGCCCACTTTTGGCACACCATGCGCTTGGTCTCGTCTGGGAGTCGCCGGTGCCACGAGCGCATTGTGGGCGCCACCACCGCTTCACGCCGCCCCCGTTTTGTGCTTCATGGGCCGCAGGGCAACCGCGCCGATAAAGCATCATCCTGTCAACATGACAAAATCTGGGGCATAATTCCTAGATTGTTAGTTACGAAAATTCGTTATAAAAGGTTGTCTCACACTGTTACTCTGTTACATAAAGGTCGAAAATACATGTACTGTGGGAATTGAGGCTAGCCCCCCACTATTGTGCGGGCTTTTTCGTTCGCTGTCCTAACATATTCTCCCCTCCTCTGCGGTCCTTGGGCGCTGGGGGAGCGGGAGTTACGTTGACCCCTTTGACCCAGATGTCGATGGTGGCGCTGAGCTAGAGTCTCTTGGGATGTTTCGCGAGTGTGTGTCGGGAGTCAGAGAAACCTCTTTGGTCAATGAAGGGTGAGCACGCATTTCTTTGCGTCCGTCAGCTTTCGTTGTTTAGAGCTTGCCCGGACATGCCAACAGTGCCCTACGCCCACGGCAAACGCTTACTTTTCGGTGCCCCTTCCGAACGCTAGGCTGAAGAGCGGTGCTACGTGGTCGACTATGCGGACCTGTACCTCTAGAAGTCACCGCGAGCGGAGTTTGCCCTTCCTCAAGCGATTGGGCCGTGTTGTCACTGATCGTTCACGGAGACCTGCTTGCGGCACCCTTTGCAGCCGAGAACCATAGATGTTTAGTGGCATGAAAAGTTTGTTCAAGACGAACACATTACACATGGTCATGGCATAAAACTAAAACTGCGCAACTTACTATAAAATTAATTACATATTTCAAATCGGCATAGAAGCCTACATACCCACAACAAAACTTTCCTTGCCCTACACTACAGATATACGATACTTTTTTTTCCGAATCACACCTCCCCTTAATTTTACACAAAGTTCCTTTAACATTGAGCTTATGATCAACTCTCGAAGACATGATCAAATGGTTAATTTGATGTTTGCTATAATAAGATTCGACTGTATAAAAAACATGAGCATCAATACCATTCCAAATGCTTCACTTAATCTGAATACACAGCCCGCTGAAACTGCATCAGTTAGTGAGAGTGATGGAATGTCCTGCTAAAGCACTCACCCCTCAGGCGCATCACCCTTCCCATTAGGCTTCACTTCTTCCACTGACGATTGTGTGACAGCTTTCAGCACCTCACTGCCAGTGGTGGGAGAAACATGCAAGCTTTTAGAACTGCTTTTTGAGTGAAACAACAATTGCAATTTAGAGCAGAAACCTGGCGTTTGAAGCGGAAGTTTACTGCTACAAGGGAAACTGCGCACACAATTAGACACAACACTGCGTAACTGTGAAGCTGCTTACATTCAAAAATTCACAATAGTACTGATTCACAATACATTCATATCCGAGTTACCTCTTGAGTCTCCTCTCACAATTTTTTGTTTATAATCAACAGTATGGTATACTGCCGTTAAGACGAACCCTGTTAAGACGAATTTTCGCTTAAGACGAACAATGTGGTAGTGTTTCTTTGGTTTCCCCATAGACTCAATGCAAAAAAAAATCTGTCAAAGACGAAACCGCGTAGCAGGCCTCTTCTGTAAAGACGAACTATCGCTGCGACCGACAATGACGAGGATTCTCCGCAATGAACATTATAGTCTTGATGGGGGCATTCAGGCAAAGAATAAAAAGCAAAATAAAAACAAAAAAACTTCCTGGTACCGACTCAAAGCAAACCAAAGCAAATTGCAAAGTGAAGGGAGGAAGCGATACATGCGGAAAAGAAAGGTCAGCGCACAAAGCTGGTAGTATTTCCCTGTAGGTGGAGAAAGGGGAGGCTTTATCAGCAAAGAAAGCAACAAAAGGAATTTGTGCTTTTGTATTCTCTTCGCGTTCTTCGGTACCCCAACTGGAGTACAGTGCAGGACAGAAGATCACAAGAGCTTGGCTAGAGGGGAAAATGCAAGGGAAGGGGGGTGAAAAAAGGCCAAATGTAAGTGAGAAAGGGAACAAAGAATGTCTGTGCAATATAACCTCATGAAACCGAAACCACAGATGCGGCATTAGCACTCCTCAGGGGAGTCAGATGCATTGTCATCGCCGTCACACAGTGCGCGCGAGCACATGCTGTGGTCAGTTTCTGTTCTGCATAGGGCCTGTGCGTGTTGTATCTGTTCCCAGTGAAACGCAGCAGATTGTGATGTGCAACTTTCATTATGAAAGTGCACGACAAAAAAGGGTAATTTTGCACACTAAACATAGCTGCGTTGTGTCTTTTTCATGTGCCCAATGCTTCTGATGGTGAGTAATGTAAACGGAGATCATCAGCAGCATGTCATTCAGAAAAAGTTACTGCGGGCTGAAAATAAAAAAATATCCGAACCTTAAAGAAAAGCTTGCAGGCTTTCATAAGAAACTTGCGTATATTGGCTTTGTCAAAGTAGAGGTATGTAATTGAGGCATATCCAAAAGTGATAGCAATGCCAGTAAAACAGCTTCTCAGAAGGTGAACAGCCAGAAGAATAAATTTTCCATTCTCTGAAGAAAAATTGTGCTTGTCTCTCCCTTTTTATCTCTTTCTAATCGTCAAAAAAAGGTCGTGCTACAGTTTTATTGTTAAAAAATCGTAGCAACTAATTCTTGAGAAGACTTATTATGAACTTGCCAAATTGAGTACTCATTATATTAGTCTAAATACTCTTCTTGAACGCATAGTTTTTATCAAGCTGAGCCAAATAAATGCTTCAAATGCATTTTCTTGTTGCTTTCCTCTCTATCGTAAGGACACTTCATTCAGAGCTTTCAAGCAACATATGTTGTATTTGGGCGTATTTGGCATGTTAGCGTTTGGTTTTTGGGGGCACTTCTGAGAAAATTGACTGCTGATAAGATTAGCAATTGATCGTGGTCCCTTGGAGTTCTTCTTAAAGGGAGTCTACAGTCCTGTTCTGACAGCTTAGCCATTATTAGAAGTATAGTCCCAATTTTTCCTGGCCTCAGCACTTTTTGGTGTAACAAGAAACTTAACTAGTTGGTATAACTTCAGTGTTTGTTGGTTGTTCAAGTGGCTTGGTTTTGTACAAAAATTTTTTAGTTACGATTATAAGCTTCAGAAACTTGAACTGTGGGGTTTCGCGTGCCAGAAACACAATTTGATCCAGACGCATACTGCAGCGGGGAACTTAAAATTCGGTTCATCTGCCCAGTTGTTTAACACATGCCTAAACATAACTACACTTTTTTTTCTCTTTCAACTCTTCTTTCCCGCCCCACCTTGAAATTCAGTCACCAAGACTAATGTCATAGCCACTGCGTTAGCACGATGCATAAACTTCGAATTAGTGAATACTCTCCACCGATTTATACCAATTTTGGAGTGCACCATTTTTCTGTATACACAACAGAAAGCATTGTTGCCATAAGCATCTGAGAAGCCCACAAAGGTAACTTTCAATTCTACTGCCCCCCCCCCCCCCATAATTCTTATAGAAGGGAGTGTCAAGGCCTTCAGCAAGAGAACCTACTCACCCCACCCCCCCCATTAAAAAAATTCCTGGCCCCAGGCCTGGTGGCTGCAGTGATTGGAAGTTCCAACATTCCTAATCATATTAGCAAGACACAATTTTTCACAATCTTGTTAGTCAAAAACATTTTCTCAACAAAGCAACGTTTCGCAACAAAGCGCCACAACAAAGCATCATTTCGAAAAATTGGGGAAATCAAACCGCCCTCAACTTCTACGCAACTCACCGTTCGCTCGTGTCGCCATTTTCAATTGGCCTAGCTTCCGTGACCAATGACGGAAAAGAAACACCAAAGCTTCCCAGCACTTCACTGAAGACAAGTTGAGATCCTGGCGATATCGGGTGAAACATCCTCCTCGAGTAGGTACAGCCATACTGTGCCAACGGACACCGGTGCTCCAGCCAGCCGTTGAGGCCACAGTGTATGTCCCTGTGGACATTCTGATAATGCCAGGCGTATTCGTCTCGTCGAAAGACCTGCAAACGCAACAACCCATTATGTATTAGGACACACTCTGGTGCTTAAGCCCCTAGAGACTTGAATGAATAGCTTATTTGGGGACCTTGTGAAGTTTTTAGTCAGAGTACGGAATATTTATTCTAATGACTCCCACATAAGCAATTAATAAAATTTTTAAATGCTGCATCACCAGAAACAGTGATTAATAAGCTTTTGTCAACTGCATTCTGGTTTCTGTTGAGGCTTTCCCAGGGCTACTGAGCTTTTACTTTGAGGCCACCTTTCTAGCATGGGAAGAAGCCTGTTGATACAGAAGTCCAATGTGTGTATCGGCTCTAGGGTGGTACCAGTTTTTCGCCTTATTTAGGGAGGACACTGGTCTTAAAAACTCTCTTGCAATGAAGCTGTTACACCGAGTAGTGCAAAACAGAAGTCCCTGTCGTTAACAACCAACATGCGCTGTCTTCAACATCTTCATCTTCTGCTTCGCTTCCACAACACATGCAACAATTCGTCTGGCATAGACGATAGAACGAGTACACAAAAAAAAGAGAAAAAAAAACAAATGTAGAAAAGACATAGGCATATAGAAAGATCGAGAGAGAACTACAAGGAGATAGAGAAAAACATACACAAAAAGTGATAGAAAAGCACACAGCAAGAAAAAAAGAAAGAAAGTGAAAAAAAAGGCATATTTTGCATTGCCAAAAAAAAAAGACTACATAGAGTCTCAGCAAAATCCATCAAAAAAAATGAACATAAATTTGGTGCCATGTCCCCCCTTAAAGGGACACTAAAGTTGAATTACAATTTACGCCAGAGTGAAAGCTCAATGTATGACAACATCAAAAACAACAATATTATCAACAACAGTGCCCTACTTATCGAGAAATCAAGGTAAGTGCACAAGAACACCGCCTCAGTAGGACATTTTCAAAATGATCCAGATGACCTCAGACAGACTGCCTACAATTAATCACTAGTAATCGATCTAGCTGCACTAAATAAAGAACCTTCCCTGTATCAAGAGGCACAATAAAATGCTGCTTGTTCATTTTTGTTTGATTCATAGAAAAAATAACCGCTCGACGTTACTATGGGGAATGGCGCGAGTGGTTCA
Source organism: Rhipicephalus microplus (assembly GCF_043290135.1). NCBI lineage: Eukaryota > Metazoa > Arthropoda > Arachnida > Ixodida > Ixodidae > Rhipicephalus > Rhipicephalus microplus. The sequence goes on from NC_134709.1 coordinate 44,941,073, forward strand.
AAAATTCAATTTTCGCGTAGAGACACTGGACAGGTGGTGCCGTCTAGCGGGGTGCAGTTGAACCAAAAACATCTGAAATCTCACGAGGCAATGGCGGGAAATTGATCAATGGCTTTTGTTGCTGCTGTGGCTTCCGCTGCTTTTGGTCTGCTGCTACTAGTGAAGTAAAGCCGGGCAACGTTGTGCACGGCAACAGGTCTGGTCGGTCCGCTTCTTGAGGCGGGTAATTTTAAGTGCGCTAACCCGATGCGGGCCACTAAAACATGATTTTATTTCAAAATAGGCCCTCCCTTGACACAAAAGTAACACTACGAGGTTTCTGAACCGCCATTTCAACAATCAACGCTGACTTAATAGTTGCCTTTAGCGTCCCTTTAAAAGTTATATGAATGTGTTACCCTTTGTGAACAAATGGGTTATCGGAGGTATATCGTATTTGCTGATATAACACTCATCCCTACATACAACCCCTGTCTCCAATTACCCCCTTGCAGAAGAATATATGAAAAAAATATCACCACATATTTTCTATAAACTTCAACCAGAAAAATTACTTTTACATTCATGGAAATGATCCCTGCTAACTATGGTCAAAGACTGTTTTATTTTCAGTCAGTTTGAGCCAACAGTGTCATTCCTCTGTCCCTATCTACAGTCAGTTACCTCCGTCGCATCCACTTCAACCTTCCTTGCATTGCCGTAAAGCACTGCCGTGAAGACATGCCCCAAACTAATTTCTGTATAACCCAAATCGCAACTTTTAAGCTCTGCGCAATAAGCTCCAAATTTTTTTGCATTGTTATCATGGGTTATGAGCGAGAAAATACAGATTTTTATGCATGGGCATGAATCAAAGTATACCGAGCTTGCACAATTTGTCTTCCCTGTTTAAGGTTGCGTCGGAAAACAACACACAGAATTTAGCTTGGGTGTTATCAAAGCACCTAAACATGAGAAGCCCGTTTGAACAAGATCGGTTGATCACAACTTGTACTGTCGATACACTAAGTTTACGATAAGATGTCAAGCAAGCATCTCCCCCCCCCCCCCCCTCCTGCATTTGAAAGATAACTAGGCAAGATTTGGAGAGGGGAACCTCTCTCAGTCCCAGATCAAAAAGTTAGTACTGAGAGAGCCCCTGCTCCAAAAACTTCGTGTTCTTGCTGGGCCACTTAAACTCAGCGCTCAACTTCATTTCGATGTCACACCAGCTAGCTTACCTATTACCCCCTAATACAAGAAGGTGATGCAAGTATAATGCGACCCATCAACAACAACAATGGCGCCATTGTTGGCACAACTGAAAGTGATGCATACAGCGCATGCAGCAAGCACAAAATATGTGCGACACCGACCTGTGAGCACGTAAATGTGTACATCGTGTCTGGCTTCACCTGGTACCGCGTCAGGAACTCGACGCACAGCTCAGTGCTCAGGTCAAGATCACGCCTCAGAGCATGGCGTGCCCCGGCCAATCGCATGTTCCTGACTTCCTCTTCAATGTGCTTTCTCTTGGCTAACCCGAGGCGCTCTCTCTCAGCATCCGTGATGGCAGTTGACAGTTCAGAGTTCTTTCCCTCGCACATGTTGATGTAACCGTTCAACAAACTCGCGATTGGGACACCCATGCCATAGCTGCCGTTGTACGGGTAATGATGGCTACCAGTGGATCCAACGCCTGCCTGCGATAAAAGAAAATTTCAATTGAACCTCGGGAGCTTTAACCCTATATTGCCAATAGTTTATTGGCAAAGTCCTAACAAGCTTGGGTCTCATTAGCAAGGTCTTAATTAACCTGGTCATGATTGGCAAGGTTTTATCAGCACTGTCATAAGGAGCACTATATCAGTTAGCAAGATTATCTGAATCCATCTCTGTTTCTTTCTCTTCCACTTATCTAGTCGGTGCTTCTCTTCTTTTCGGAAGGCACACATGCTGAAAAAACTCCTACACTGCATGCCAACTGGGTAACTACACTGCATGTGCTAGACGCTGCCTAGTTTTCTACTCAAGCGAAACAGCAGAAAGAAAAGCTTGAACAGCTCCACTGTTAACCAATCAATCAATCAATAAGCACCCATTGCCTGTATGAAACACTATTGTGCTATATGAATGGATGCTCTTTGCATTTGAAACATGGTCACTGCATGCTTACATGTGCCTCAGTGCCCATCTTGTCTGCCTCCTCCATCTCTTTTGGACGGCGGATGTCCTCGTCGGTGAGGCTCCGCAGGTCCCGCATGGCTAGAGCAAAGTCCAACTGGAGCCTTCCTGAACGATCAGCACACTGCTGATGCTCGTATTGTGGGTCGCCCACAGTTTCGCTGCGACGCCAGCCCCACCGGTTCCACTCGGCCGTACAGAACACGAGGCTCGCGGGGCAGTGCTGCAGGTGGCTGCCGAGCTGGTTTCGGAGCATCCATGCAGGGCAGCCATTGACGGCGTTGGCACATGGCACCTGTAGCAAGAAAAGAGAAAGTGACAATGACTCAAGGGTTGTCAGTTGTATAGAGTTAGAAAGCGTTCTTGTGTGGGTCAGTGGGTTCATTACTGGACAGTGAATGCACAACACACAGTGCAAGCTATCAACAGGTAGATTAGTTGATAGCCATTGCAATGTCCTGTGAGCCAACTGTCCTACAATTTGCACTGTTCTGCCCAATCGTATGAAGTTTGTAGGAACAGCCCCGTTTCAAGAAAGCTTCCAGTGTCACTTCACTCTAAAAGCTAGTACGTTTGCTATTACTCGTTTACAACGCAAGAAAAAATTTCAGCCCAGCTCCCCCCACAGTTGTTGCTTTTCCTCAAACAGAGAATTTGCGTAAATACTCCACCCAATAGCACTTATTTTTGTGATGCCAATAGCTTTTGGAGAGTTTCAGATAGTCGACTTTTTTATGCAGACACGTGTTTGTGTCGCTGGTTCTCTGTCGTAAACTGACTGTCTCGATGAATTTCATCAAAAATTCTGACATCGCTGCTCAGGCAAATGTAACATTTTAAGTAGTGCCACGAACTTTTAATGCTTAATATGCACATCATTTACATTAGCCAGGTAATGTACTTACAGTTTGAAAAGAAACCAACTAGCATGACTGTCTTTCACACGTGAAATGGCAGGCATGCTGTAGTTCTATGGGTCAAGCCTACATTTTTTTCTTAGGATGCAATTCAGTATGGCACTCTATTGAAACGCTTGTACTTCCATACATGCACTTGCCCTAATATTTATCATAGCTAAACTCTCTGCCTTTCAATTTTCTCTTTTTTCACTCCCGCTAGCGCAAGCACCCACAAACATGGAATAAGCATTTGCAGGCATCCTCGCATGTGAATTAACAAGTATACTAACACTGTTAGTTTGAGTTTGATATTTTTTTAAATCCCATAGACACAACAACAAATACGTTAAGAGTATGGGAAGAGAGAGGGGTATGCCAAACACAAAATCATGCCTGAGCACATGGCTTTGTAGAATGCTCATGCTTGTTATTAAGTATGACTTATGCCAGACAGCAACAAGTTTTGGTACAGCAGAGTGTGACAAGTGATGTCACGTTCTTAAATTGGAATGAATTTTTTTCCATAATTCTGCCATTGCCTATTTTTTTCCGCTTCATAAACCTATCCAAACAGGCTTGTTTCGAGAATCTGGCATGCATTCACAACTGGAAAGCTTTGAAAAGTTTAAAGACAAGCGTGAACACACAATTTTAAGAGTTGAATGTTCAGTCATTTGGTGTTTCGACAACAAGTTCACCTTCAATCGTACGCAATCCTGTTTTACGTAAAACTTCATAAACATTCACAGACACGCTGGAAAAAACTTGATCGAAAAGATTGGAAGGTTTGGCACCAACATGGTGGTGAATAAATCGATAGGTCTGAAATCATCTTTTTGTTTGTTTGTTTTTCGGAAGTCTCACACACACTGAAATTATGGTCGTGCCAAATATACACACCTTCATCACTTAAACATCAATTCGGATTATTTTATAAAATATCGGACTGCTGCCCAGTGATTTTTGTCGGCTGCTTTAGATGAAACATGACTTAATGATACGAAACTCCGCAGTTTCATGTCGTACACGCCGAATTCCCATAGTACTCCATGAAATTGACAGTTCAATTTTTGGCACTCAATGGTTTACAAGCACTGAGACTTTCGGACACCGTATGCAAAGCTGCTAAGAGGTTCTTCATTAGTAAGAGCAACGGGTAGTCCGATTTGAGTGAAAATAACAACGGAGACTACGCTGTTACAAAGTAAACGCAGTGACCAACCGATCAACAAGCAAAAAGTAAATAAAGCGGCGCACGGCGTTCGCCTCACCTTGACATTGGCACAGAGCAGCTGATGCTCATCGCCTTTGCAGGCATGGAAGCTCGCGCCGCATTCAAGCTTGCAGTGCACGATTTGACAGCTGATTCTTTTCTCCAGCCTCGCCGAACATTTGGCAACGTTCACGCAGTTTAGGCAGTGTGGATGTATGGGGTCTTCCTCCGCTGCCATAGACCTGCGAGAGAACGGTTCCCTCGAACGTCGTCCACAAAGGCCAGAACGAGCGCTGACGGTTCAACAATGAAAACAACGCAGCGATGCAACAACGCGTAGGCGCAACGCACTGAAGCGGGGTAACAACCCGGCCCAAGGCTTACCTTTTCAAACCGATGTCGTTCACGACATCAAACGGGGCCGTGGCCATTAAACGTGACATTCACGAGCTGTCAACGTCCGCGGGCATTATAGCGCAATGATGGGGTTACCGCGAACAATGGAGATGCGGATTACAAACCTTTTTTAACAGACAAAAGTGCCTCCCGGCCAACCACACGGTGCAAGACCACGTTCAGAAGTTCAACCAGAGTGTTAGTGGTAAACTGGAGCGAATTAATTGCATCGCAAGCCGACAACAACGCGCCGGGAAGAGACGTTTGACAAAGGGATTAGAAGATTGAAACGATTAAAACACCACACACACACAGCTGATGGCTCAGTGTTGCCAAGCGCGCGATCAGCGTTGTCGCTAGGCATGGTGAATAAAGCGAAGAAAGCACGTAGAAACCAAACAGCGACTGGTAGCGCTGAAAGAAGCTTATATTTAGTAGCTCAACCTGGCTCAATGTGTCAGCGAGGTTTTGGGGGTTATTTTGAGACGCGCGACGTGGGTGAGTTCAGGTATGAGCTAGATATGAGCGACGTGACATTTGCGTTGCCCAGATACGTTGACGTTAGCCTATGCCAACATTTCAAAATTGGCGCAACTTTTGAAGTGGCTGCTTTTTGGGTGTCGCATCTACGCTGTGAATGAGGGTACTGTGATTCACAAACGCATCGTGTACAGGAAGCCTTCAAAGACCGACAGAGAAATATTTTATTGGAGATTCGCTCTGTTATAGAAATCAATCCTATAATAAGCCCTGAAACGTTTTTTTTTTTTTTTAAGTTTTGTCAGCGTTTAGGTTAGAGAATCGCCAAACCATTCGCACCACAAATTTGGTGACACGCCCTACAGCAAGGCAGCTATGGACTATCATATCATACTCTCCTTCTCACCCCTGCCTTGGCTCCTCAACTCATGAGACACGCTGGCGTCACTGCTGATCGCAGAGCTCTCATGAGCGCACTGGACGCAGCTCTAAGTTTCGAGCTTCATCCACTCGTGACCTCCGAGAGTGCACGCCTGCAGGTTGCGCGAAATCTCGGACATCATAGCTCAGTGCGCCCGGCATCATGCACGTCATCTGGCAACAGAGATTAAAGTCGTGGAGCGGTTGATATCTGCTCCGAGCCTCCGACAGGTGTACGCCACCAACCTACCCGCCGAACTTGCGCTCATTCCACAGCCAATCAGATCAGCCGCCTACGTGACGACGCGCTTTCAGTGGATGTCGTGTGTTTAGCTGAACTGCAGTGATCTGCAGCGAATCGCCGCATTAAAGGGTTGTAATAAATTACAAAGTTTACGCAGAGAGCTTAAATCAGTCTGTAAATGACCCTTCGGACTTGGTCTACCGGCGTAATGTATTTGTACAAAAGCGTCAAAACCGTTTCAGGGTCGGCAGTGTATACTTACTAGAATGTTTGCTCAGATGCGGTTACCGTGACCTCAGGTTTGAGCCTTGGGTGCACCAACACTTATAAATGCTACCATTTTTCCTTCTTTTTATGTTTGCAATAACGCGTGGAAAATCCGCTCCAAGATTTAGCCATGGAATCTTTCTTGTAAGGCGTGTTTATATTCGCCAGTGATTTTTTTTAATTACACACTTATACTGGAGCAACCGTATCCATGCTTCATTGTCAGCGCCTTCCACCAAATCGCCGAAAAAAAATAACAGTAAAATCAGGGATCCTTAAGCTTGCGCTTCAAAAGGCGTGCATAATAAACACCTGATGCACACTAGAAATATCCCGTAGCATTACAGAAAGCAAGACGTCTACAGTGCGCTTTGAAACCAAGAATAGTTTTCACTCTTGTACTTCGTTTCTACCTAAGGGCTGCAGATTTCGCATTTGATCTCAAGGCGAATGTGCTACCCTTAAGATGTTAAAAAGATGTTGAAAAAATCTCCAGGGGGACAAAGGGGTTGATTGATTGATATGTGGGATTTAACATCCCAAAACCACCATATGATTACGAAAGACGCCGCAGTGGAGGGCTCCGAAAATTTCGACCACCTGGGGTTATCTTTAACGTGCAACCAAATGAGGGGGACAAAGGGTGCCTTCCCTTAGGTTGAATACAAAAAAGTAAGCCCCCCCCCCCCCCCCATCCATAATCTATGCCTCTGAATACGGTCTAAAAAGATTGGACTGCTCTGCACACGACCTCTTACGTAACGATCACGTGTTAGCCCACTCATATTTTTATTTATTTTTTAGCTCCATTTGAGTTGCCTCATGCACTCTTATACAAGAGTTCAACCGTCATAGGACCAGGTATCAAGAAAACAAGGAAGTATGTCATGCATAATTTCTCGAGCTCCGCCATGAAGAAAAAAAACTGCATTGTCACTTTTTAACTTATATTTAAATAAATTTATATTTTTGGTATCATATTGAGCCTTTTTTCTACATGCGTCTGCATTCATGGGTATCGCTTCTGAAGCTAGTAATTTCACAGCAGCAAGCTGCTCAGTGCAATTTTTTTAGCCGTATTTTAAAGGGGCCCTGCCACATTTTTCGAGTATGGTCAGAAAACGCTGCCGATTGGTAACACAGGCTGGCTCCCGACAACACGCGAGCCAAATATCATAGCGCCTGGAATTCACAATAAATTATCAAGTTCAGCTGAAAATTGCTTTCTCTTCTCTCGACAAATGAAAGAAGACGCTCAAAAATCGCCCGTAGCAAGCCCATCCATCAGAAATTGGCTGATTTGAACATGGCGCGCTCGGTCGTTACAGAGATCGCCGCGGGAGGCCGCGACTGGTCCACGCGTGCGCGCGCGATCACACTGAGAAAGACGCGCGTTCGAAGAAAAAAAAGAGAAAAGCGCTCAAGGTCACGAGGCGAGGGTGCCGTAGTTTCCTTGCCCCTGCCATTCCTCCCTGCTTAGCTTCCAGCGCTTTCGTTGAGACGAGAGAAGAAAGAATGCAATTGCAGAATGCGACAAATCTTTATAACTCCACTCGCACTGGACCGATTCTCAAAATTTTTGCGTCGTTGAATTCAGAAGACAATAAGATCGTTCAGTGAATTCATTCCATGGTTACTTGAAAAAGTGTTTCAGGGCCTCTTTAGGAGTGCGCCACAAAATCGAACATTACCTGCTGGTGTGCGAACAAAGAAAACGGCACGCAGCTGCTTAGGCGTAACGACCGAAACTTTTGAGATTAATTTTATTGCCATAGCAATTATATGAACACTCTCAATGGGTGTCCGTCATCGGCATCGCCATGAGGCTTTGTATAAAGTCCAGATCGATAAAATCCCGCCGCGCGTTGTATGTTTTATACCGCTGTAAGAGCGCGCGAACGGGGGCAACGAAGGCGGCGGTTATTTATTTATTTATTTATTTATTTATTTATTTATTGCCAAGTAGTAGAACAAAAGTTATGCAATGGTGTTTTTTTTCGTTTTTTTTTTGGGGGGGGGGGGTAGTCGGGGGGGTGGTAATCATGTGAGTATTCAGAGCACTGAAAGACAAAGCTTGCATTCATCGTGGAAATATTTGTCGTTTTTTCAGCTTCATGTCCCCGTTTTATGACAAGCATTTACCCTTTGAAAATGAAATTTCCCGCGCGATGTCTTTGCTCTTGTGCAACCACTTGAGACAATATTTTGCAGACTGTGCCTCTTTTTCTTGCCTTCAATTGTTTCTGGTGGTCCGCGTAACACAGTCTGAAGAAAAAAGAACTTTTTTTAAGGGGGAGGGGGGGGGGGGGAGTGATACGCGCTGTGTCCCGTTAGAACCTCTATGTATGGTGAGAGGGCGCCCCCTCCTGATTTCGGAGTTTCGGCATGTTTTTCCGCATAACATTTTCGCATCGCGGCGGAGCTCACCTGTGTTTCTTCCTTTGCATGGCATGGCTGTAAAGCTCCTGTTGCAGTTTCCGACGACATATGCGCGCGGCAGCGTACTTCTAGAGGGTTGCAGGTTTGCGTAGAAAACATATAGAAACAGGCTGAATATGTTGGTCCAAACCACTAAACTTATTGAAAAGCCGTTGAGATCTATTTGGTGAAGAACTTTTGTTGGACCATGCATTCTTTGCCAGGAAGAAAAATGCACATATTACACGCTGCTGTGCAGTTAATTCATGACTTCCGTCTTTTTTTTCTTTCTCTCTCTCTCTCTTTCGTTTTAATTGCAACGAATCTCCCATCTTTTCCATTACTTCGCGACATGGGTTCACGAACCATCCATGACTGAGAACGCCTGTTTTAAATTTAGGAAATACGCATGAAAAATTGATAAAGTGTGTTTAAAATAAGTTTTTATTCAATTTTATATATATTAGGTAAGTAATCAATCAACCAATTTTATTATGGGTTCAGCGAGAAATTAGAACCTTGGACATTCGCTTATAGAGGTCACTGGCCGCAGATCAGTCTGATTACAGAAAGAGCTTTTGGCCCATTTTCCCATATTTATCATAATGAAATATCAGTAACCTTGTACATCCAGCGTAGAGTTCCAGATTATCGGTGAATTCCGCAAGATGCGTGGGCAACATTGTCTTTGACATGATTGCCATTACCAACGGAAAAGAAAAGAAGAAGCAGACGTGACACTGCGCGCCTGGCCACCACCCTTTGTGACTCCTTATCTCATATTGTAGCCACTCAGTTGACGCAAATATATGGGACACCAAGAGATATGAAGGATACTTCCCAAGACAACGTAACTCTCCCACCAAGTGAAGCAGACGCAGAGTCATCTCCTTCAGGGGTACAGGCTGCAGGGCCCTCTTGTACAGACAACCAGAGGATAGGTGAAGACATACTAGAGGATGATCAGGATTATGATGATATGGACATGGACATCAAATCCCTAAAGCGCACTCGATCCCCTGTCTCCAAAAATACTGGCTCTTCAAAACATTCAAAAAACAAAAAATACCAGAAGGAGAACCTATCGAAGAGCGATTTCCTTAAAGACAGCATTTTAGATAAGGTAGTTGCCGAAACAATTCTGTCAAAATGATAGGTTCTATCAAAATACTTCATTGGAACTGCCGATCTATTCATTCAGCTAGTACAGATTTATTGTATTTATCTTGTAAATTCAATCCAGACATTATTGCACTGCAAGAAACGTGGCTGTCAGCACATAATTCGTTTTACCTACCTAATTTCCGGTCTTTTCGCCTGGATCGCCCATCCAAAGGTGGAGGTTTAGCGTTCTTTGTCAATAATAAAATTAGTTCAAAGATCAAAACTTCGTACAAAAGTATATCCCCCGAATGTGAAATTTTCGCTTTAGACATCACCTTGCCTGGATGCTCTCCCTTCTCTCTGGTAAATCTTTACTTTCCTCTGGGTGTACAAGACACGCGATGTTTAGACATGGCTGTTAGTTCGTGGTGCACAGAAAAAATTATGGTTGGAGATTTTAATTCTCACCACACTAGTTGGGGTTTTAGGACTGATCAATGTGGACAACGCTTGTGGGACTGGTCTATAGACCATAATTTATCATGCCTCAACGCTAGAACTCCCACATTTATCCGAGACCGATCCCGCTCTGCCTTAGATTTGAGTTTTATAAGCTCGGGTATTTCTAGCGTATCTTGGACTACTCTAGACTGCGCCACCAACAGTGACCACTTACCAGTACTGTTTGAAATTTCTTGCCCCATTATTCCATCTTACTCCCAAGCTCGAACCTTTATCAATTATTCCAAATTTAAAAATGACCTAGAAGTTGCTTTGACTACCCCCACTGAAGACAACGATGAAAATAAAGCCATGAAATTAAGTGCGGTAATTAAAAGAACGTTCAAAAAAGCAGAATTTTCTATTGAGTCTGATACGAGAAAGCCTTGTAGCCAGTGGTGGAATTCTGAGTGCTCTCGTGATCATAGACGACGACAAGCGGCTTGGAAGCAGCTAATTCATAATCAGTCCCCCAAAAATTGGGCAGATTACAAGTTTATTGCTGCTACATTTAAGCGCACCGTGGCTAAAGCTAAAGAAGACTATGACAAAAAACATTTCGACTTTCTTTCCAAACCTAGAAATAAGAAAGCGTTATTCCGATATATGAGATCGCGCAAAATTCTGCCGTCTCTAGCTAACTCTGATTATGACAGGTTATCGACGGAAGAAATGACTAATTCGTTAGAGGCAATCGGAAGAGGTTTAGCTAACAGATTTTCGTCGACTTTGACAATCAACTGGCAAAAGTCCTCTATAAAGACTGACTACGAAAAAGTGACATTGTCCGAAATGTCAAGCGTAATTAGAAACTTACCCTCTTCGGCTCCTGGTCCTGACGGTATAACAGTTCCTATGATTAAAATTTTATTCCAGATATCACCCGGCGACGTCCTCAACCTTATAAACTATTCCTTAAGCAATGCCTGGATACCACATGACTGGAAAATAGCTAGAGTGATTCCCATATTAAAAAAACAAGGGTCAGGTTTTAACATTGACAACATCAGACCAATCTCTCTAACATCTCACCTGATCAAAATTATAGAGAGAGTTCTCAATAATAGAATAAAAGTTTGGATGGCTGACAAGCTAATATTGAAACCATTTCAAATAGGTTTTCGTAGCGAATGCTCAATTTGGTGTGCTCATGCCGACTTAGAGAGCCGAATACAGCTTGCCCGAAAAAGACGACAATACGCGGTACTAGTAACACTAGACATAGCTAAAGCTTATGATAGCGTTGAGCACTCAATTTTATTGAATTCTTTACACGAATGTGACTTTCCGCGTTATATTGTTGATTGGGTAGCAGAGTTTCTAAAATCGAGAGAATTTTATTGTGCAAAGGATGGATGTCACTCATCTAAATTCAAACAGCAACGTGGAGTACCTCAAGGGGCGGTCCTATCTCCGCTGTTATTCAATGTGTTGATGAGCTCAATTCCCATTGAACGAGATATCACTGTCTACATTTATGCAGACGACATTGCATTTTTCGTTGCAGATAGTGACATTTATTCTTTGCATCAAAAATTGCAAAAGTACATGTATTCTCTTGAAATTTGGCTGCATTCAATTTCATTGTCTCTAAACATCAGTAAAAGTGCGCTCCTGGTGTTCCCTATAGCAGATTCTATTCAAATTTCAGTACTTTATAATCAGGAACCGATTCCACAAGTAGAGTCTATCAAATATTTGGGCATTATTTATAACGAGAAACTTAACTGGAGCCCTCACATAGACTATAACGTGGCAAAGGCACAACGAGCTTCAGGCTTATTGCGAAGGTTGAGCAACAGAAAATATGGGTTACGTAGACACACCTTATTAATGATATATAAAATGTACATGCGCCCAATACTCGAATTTGGGTGTATATTATTTTCGGGTGGCCCTACGTACAAAATTAAACCGTTAGTTCTATTAGAGCGAGAAGCGTTACGGTTGTGTTTGCGACTCCCCAGGTATGTCGCTATTAATGTACTATATCAGGAAGCTCGCATACCAACTATTCTTTGCCGATTCCGTATCTTAACAGTACAAACATACTTGAAATTTTACGGCTTATCAGCGAGACGATCTGCATATGCCTTTATTAGTGACCCCGACGCCTTCTTCCTCGCTCACTGGCCACGCTTTCGTACTCCCCAGATTATTTTTGTACAAAAGAAACTTGAAAGCATAAAGGTGGATATCAGATCGGTAATTGGAACCAAAGCATTAAATCACAATATTACGATAGAATGTGATGAAATTTTTCCCCCACTATCTAAGTTTCAATCTTCGAGTTACTTAAATGACAGGTTAGAAGACTACATAGCTCATGCGGAAATAAAGAACATAATAGCCACAGACGCTTCTGTGAATAAAGAAAAGGCAGCAGTAGGAATCGTCTCAGATTACCTCGGTTGGTCATTCTCGGTAAGACTACCAGACTTCACTCCGGTTTTCGAAGCTGAGCTCCTGGCTATTATTTTAGCGCTACGAAAACTTCCTTCAAACGAAGAGAGTGCAATGATAATTACTGATTCTCTTTCGCTGTGTACTACTCTCACAGCTTCAGAACAATCAAGAGCTCTAGCGACATTACAAACATTAGTTCCACCTCATGTGAAGTTCCTGAAGTTAGTCTGGGTCCCGGGACACTGTGGCATACGGTTGAATGAAATAGCCGATTCACTATCTCGAGCCACACTTGATGGCCCTGTGATCTCGGTACTACCAGAATCGGAACACATAGTGTCGATCAGATATAGAAAATGGGCTATTTATACGGATATTATGGAAAATATTACTAAATATACGGACTATCAGCACCTAACATACCCCTGGAAACCTCAGTGGAGTCAATCTAAAAAGTTAGAAGTTATTTTAACCAAATTTCGATGTCGTGTCCCTCCATTAAACTTTTACTTGCACAGAGCTGGTCTGGCGATATCCCCCCTGTGTCCATTCTGTGAAGAAACGGAAACAATAGAACATTACTTTATAACATGTAAAAACTATTCATTAATTAGGAAAAGACTTTTAATTGTTCCGTTTCAAGCAGTAGGTTTAAATTTAACTGCAGATAATGTTCTAAGTTTCGGTGCCTTTAGCTTGGGACATTGCCACAGGAGCGTATTCGATGCTGTATGCAATTTCATTCGAGAATCAAAGCGCATGTCATAATAATGCCTGCTTAAATATATTTCTGAAGACACTTGTCTAATTTTGAATGAAATTTGCATATTCATTTGATTGTGACCGGGTGAGATAAGCTCGATTGTCTGGTCTACTCAAAATTTCTGTCTTCCACTGTAGTATTACCTCACCTTTTCTCTTCTTGATTCAATCTTCAATTATTTGTTTAGTTTAATATTCCTTTTTAGTTAATTATTATTTTCTATTACATCATTAGTTTTTTCATTAAGGATAAACCTTTTAATATATCTCATATAGGATACTTCTAGATTTCATGGCCAATCCCCCATAGTGGGTATGTGCCAGTGCGAAGGGGCAACAACAACAACAACAACTGCGCGCCGAGCTGTTGTCGCATCGACCATCATGCCATACGGTCTGTACAACTAATTTTGAAAACCCACTCTCCCAAATCATTATACGCGCCTGCAGACGGCGTGGTTCTTCGATCAAGTCAGCTTCAGGGTGATCGAAATATTCGCTATAGCGAGTGTATAGGCCGGTCAGGAGCGAGCACATGATATAAGCGGCTTGTAAGAATTGTAAGCGTGGTTATCTGCGACGCGTTTGTGTGTTTAAATTCACACTACAACGAATAGCCACGACAATCGGTGGTTCTTTCGAAGTTACAGGGAGGCGGGGAACTGATGTGTTGTGTTTTGACTGCGTTTGTTCTTGAGCGGCAGTAAACTTTTTTTTTGTTTTGGGGGGGGGGGGGGTAAATGAACTTAATCATGCAAAACATTTTCAGCGTGTCAGCGTGCTCATAATACGCTGCCGATTGGTATCGAGGCTTCTGGAAACATACCAGCCATATCACAGCGCAGCGCGCGGCCTGGAATTTACAATTATTTTCATCGAGAAAGCGTTCTCTTCTCTTGCTTCAAATGATGTTATATATCCAAGTAACCGCGCCATATAGCCAAATTCACGGCTATTGGGCGATTCGAGCATCATGAGCATGGCCTCCATGCTATCTCGGAGGCTATGTCGTGAGCTGTATAGTCACCGAGGCCGCCGCGTGAGGTCACCTCGTGCGCTCGCTATAACAATGAAAGTAAGCCTCGCGTTCGGAGTAACACAAAGCGCTCAAGGTCATCCCGCGCTCGCGACGCAACTTCTTTCCCCCCTGCCTTTCCTGCCTGCTTAACTTCCAGCGCACTCGTCACGACCTGAGAAGAGAGGAGGCCATTACAGTTTTCGAAAAATCTCTAATTCCAATCTGACTTTACGGATTCAATCTTTTTTTTTTTCTGAGGTAGTCGATTCGTCGGGCAATGAACCCATTGAATGAAGCTATTCGATGGTTACTTGGCAAAGCGTTGCAAAGCCCTTTTAACATGTCCTTTGCATGTATAACCAAGCTGAATATGTGCACAAACTAAACACTGTAACGAAAGAAGCGTTATCGGACACTAACATGGCTTGTTTAATAAAAAGGCTGAACAATCTGCGATAATGAAATTATTACGCGAAGTGCAAATAAGTTAGAAGGTTGGATTTGAATGCGTGGAAATGAGAGTCTTAATATGACGTGGTAATGAGTTCCAGAGTTGTGTGGTTGAGATATTAGCAGTGAAATTCCTATAGTTAGTTTTGGGTTTACGTAATGAATAGCTCTTGTTGGAAGTGAAACAAGTAGACAAAGAGTGACGATACTGGCTTTTGGCAATTATGGATAACGCAAGCTTTCCTGTTGGTGGATTTGTACATCAGTATTCCGAGTGAGTATTTGTGTAGTTTTCACACCGACAGGCTACAGAGGGTACAAATCATGCGCGAAAATCTAGCCGGTGTTCCAACATAGCTTTGTGCTATGGAAGAATGCCACCATAGCACAATTGCTGGATGGAGCATTTGAAGGTTGCATAGTTCACATGGTTCGGTTCCTGCTGGCGGCCAAGTTGACTTCACACCCAGTTTGACCTTGTTCACATTTACATCATAATAAAATCCTCTACACTGTTCTTGGCTTTATTGTCTGTCAGTTCTCACTAGTGCTGTTCTCAACAAAAAAAAACGAGCTCTTAAAGTTACCTTTATTTCGTTCATTTATCATGTAACCTAACCTTTACCGCAGGAGGCCATTCTCGCTACAGCCATTACGAAGACAACTATGGGTAAGACGGAACTAATTCACCTTAATTTTATGACAAGATTAGACGGTTTGTTACACGTACCGGCACAGTCAGATTCGCTCGAATACAATAGTGGCACATTGCTTCATAGCTGGAACGTCTCGTGCAGTCGGCGCCAAAAGTTTAAGACACCACTCACTATAGGCTGGAGGAATTATATTTAAATTCCCACCGATTCTAGGCTAACTACTAAGGATAACTTTATTCGTAAGGGTTTCGGACAGGGGGTCACGAGCTCTATGGGTGGGGCCCGAAGCCCAGGGCTCCACTGGCTGCTGCCGCCTGTCTGACATGACCCAGGAGCGCAAGCTGTACCTCCGGGTCAGAGCTGGCGAGCTGTGCCTCCCGTTGCTCGAAAGTATTTGAGACTGTATTCGGTGTAACTGCACAGTACATGTTGTTACCGAGTTTCCAAACAAAAAACGGAAATCTCATTTTCAGGCTATCTGGTAAAGCTGCAGAAATATTCTCGTCTGGTGTCTTGTGGTTTCTAAAGTAGACGTTCGACTCTTCCAAATATAAAACTGTAACGTTTCGGCTAAAGTGAACTATAGAAACAATATCTTTAGGGACAACCGAAAGCAACCAGGTCATTGTTCTTGCCACCAATCTACTCCTGCGCATGTGAAAAGACAAAGAGGGTGGACCCACTTTGGCGTCCGCAGGGTTCCCTATAAGGGGGGTGGGGGGTGGACAAGGGTTTGTCGCAGCGCCCCCCCCCCTCGCAATCATATCGATGTGTACGGAGATGACATCGCGTTTCTCCCTCCCCCAGTGCCGCAGCGACCCCAACCTATTAAGTCAATGCATGCGGCTGACTTAGCGCCCCCTTTTAAGTAACTAGGCTATCCCCCTCCCCCATCCCCTTCCTATGCGCACGCCTGCAGCACGCCTGTGGGACGGGCGAACGATATGCGGAGACGCGTATGTTCGAACAGGCCGAACTGGAAATGTGGTGTTGCAGCTTAGGCTAGTTGGTATGGCATGACGATAGTTATAGCGCGAGAACAAAACGACGACACAGAGACAAGAAGGACTTTCGTGTCCTTCTTGTCTCTGTGTCGTCGTTTTGTTCTCGCGCTATAACTATCGAGCTGGAAAGTTGCAAGGAGACGATTAGTGACTTGAAATCGCGAAATCAACCACCGCACTCGAGGCACGTGCCATCCCGCTAAGAGCGCTACCGATTGAGGAGTCCAATGCCAAGAGGGAATTTCGTTTGACAGAGTTTTAACTGCGTATATTGAGCTTGCTCAAGCGCATTGTGCATGGATGGCGAAACCGGAATTTCTTTTTTCTTGTTTTTTTTTTTTAAGAAAAGGGGGGGGGGGGTCCGACTATGCTTCATGAATGTTAGTGTGCGCATTTGTGCGTACGCGTGTCCACATGCAAAACAGAAAATTTCGGGGTGGGTACGCCAGTGTCGACGGCACAAGATTGGGAAATGATATATGTTTGCGAAAATACATCAGAAAGAAACATCGTCACACTATATATATATATATATATATATATATATATATATATATATATATATATATATATATATATATGTGTGTGTGTGTGTGTGTTTGTGTGTGTGTGTGTGTGTGTGCGTGTGTGCGTGCGTGCGTGCGTGCGTGTGTGTGTGTGTGTGTGTGTGTGTGTGTGTGTGTGTGTGTGTGTGTCGAATAAATGAACAGGGAGATGTAACAGAGAAGGCGCGTGCACCAGGGTGTGGCAGAAAAGTAGCTGGACAGATTAGATTACGAAGTTTGCTGGGATAACGGTGACCGCAGCTATATATCACAGGACCGGGTTAACCTGCGGAAAATCAAGAGCGACCTTTGCCCTGCAGTGGAGGCGTGATCACGCTGGTGAGGATGACGATGTGTCGAAGTGAATACGCTACCGCACATTCGTAGAGAAAGCGAGCATACCTTGGTTCAACCTAAACTATGTTTTCTTCTGCATTCGCCATGCAGCTCCCGGAAAAGGAGTCGCAAGGAGTTCGGAGCCTTCGTCGCCGTCTTCCTGATGTGCGCGACATTTTGCGGATTACTCATAGCCTTGCTCATGTTCCTTTTCCACAACAGTGAGTACATATGCACTGTAAGATAGAGAGATGAAATCTGTACGGTACGCCACGCGAAGCCCCTTTTAAAAGGCGCCTAAACCACCGTGATGTCGAAATTTAGTTGTGGTGTTGCTGTTTTTTTAATTGAAATAGAAAAATAAATAAAGCAGTTAACACCATTGCTTAGTGACGGCTACCCCTTTCCAGTTGGCTGTTGCGATATAAAAAATTAATATATATACACATATATACAGTCCTACATCCGTAAGTTCGAAAATTCTCAGTTGGGCAGATCAAACACACAGTCGCGGTGCACACATTCAACACAGTCCCCTCAATACTCATCACAAATGTTTGTGTCCCCAAAGAAATGTTGGAGCATTTTAATCACTTTTAGGTTTATCCTAGACCGCCGCGGTCCAGTATTTTCACCAACGAAAACGTTCGTTCCGAGTCTAGCATGTGGAGTTCCTGTTCGAGTCACCTTTTATGTGTGTCGTGTTTGGGACAGTCAAGCAATAGATAGTACGCAGTTGTGGACGAGTCCACTAAAAACACGTAACCACGAGAATTACTCGAAACGATGCCGTAAGAATGGAGCTGGAAGCGTTTGATGGTGCAAAAGCGGCTCTCGCTCGCTTCACTCTTTCCTTGGCTACTCTCCTTTCAATCTCTCTCCTCCTGGCCGAGTACTCCTCCTCACAGTGCGAGGAAAAAGAGTGGCGAGCGTGCGTGCCTGTGAGCTCAAGTGTTTCTGTGGATGACATGACCGTACGCGAATGGTGACGTCACGGCCAACGCTGGTGATACTGAAAGGCCCGGATAATACGAGGGATTGTTTCTTGGAATTTGTGGCACACCCGCGACTCGTAGCACTGCCACGTTTCTAATTATTTCAGCGTGATGGTGTTCTGAATTAGATGCGCGTGTTTACTCAAACTGTTGAAAAGTAATCGGAGGTGTTCTATGGGGCCTTGAATGGTGACTTAGGCATGAGCTATAACTCCCTAAACTGGCGATGCTTCGCGTAACGTAAGATTTTGTTTTTATCATGTCTGGAGTGAGAAAAGCTGCGGACAACGGAATGGAAGGCCTTCGCTTATATCTTTTGGAATCACACATATATATGGCATGTCCAGCTCTATTACAGTGAAAACCTGGAAATCACTTTTTTTATCCCCCACTTCTCTTGTAGTGGTCAGAGAAGAGAACATACGTAAGTAGGCGCAGCGCTGCGCTGGTTAAAACCCATTTTGTTATACGCTTGGAGCATAATCCGATATATCTGCATGCGAACAACGTATCCTATTTCCCCCTAATCAATCCATGTCATATTCGCCTGGAACGTAGTCATAATTTTTTTTGCGGGAGCGAGGGGGAGGGTTCAACTACGCTTTATGTATGCTCGTGCGAGCATTTGCATGTGTACGCGTGCATATATACGTATATACGCAAGCAAAAGTGAAAATTTTCGGGAAGGGGGAGGGGGCTACGCTATTGGTATATACCAACACCACCTAGAATTTTCTAGGTGGTGTTGCATACACTCGCATATATGTATAGCTATAGCATTGGGGGTTTGGTACTGAGCTGAACATGCTTTAGTTCGGCGGCCGTGAATCATGCAAGTATTTTACCCATATGAGCGTAACTTTGGTCACGACGTTTACATGATTATTTTTTCATTATGCGAGGCGTGCGGTGCGAGTAACGGGGCAAGGGGCGCTTACGGATATTTTGTTAATGCATATAATATGCTTTCCTCCTTTTTCAACGCTCGGTTGTAGAATGGGAGCAAAACCTCGATTTCCTCCTCCATTTCCTGATATGCCTTTGCATGCGGGACCCAGAGTAGTTTTCATGTAATAATACCTGGCTATGTGAGCACACAGAAGTACGAGTACACAAGTACCGCGTTGACAACTCCTTTCAACAAGGGCTTCCTTTGAGACGCGTTGCAAATATGCGTAACCTTCGGAAAGGCTGCCTTAGCTCTCCCAAAGTACGGCCTAGAGCCGCCCTCCTCTTTGAAATAAAAGTTCAATTCAGTCGCTTCTTTCTGTTGAAAAGGCCTGCTTGTCGCAAGAATCATGGATTCACGGCAGCCAACACAATATCGTGATGCAGGTGGTGGTTGGTTGTTTACACGAGAAACAAAGCCGCGTTTCTATACGCAGTGGCGTGACACGCAGTTTAAAAGCGTCCCGCAACAATTTTCCAAGTAATAATGAAACGGGTTCTCCAAAGAGCTTATTGCCTTACGAATTGAACGCCGCAAAAATTTTTAGAACCCGTCCAGTGCGAGCGTAATTACAAAGATTTGTCGCCCGCTGCAATCGCATTCTCTCTTCTCTCGTCCCGACGAAAACGCTAGAAGCTTAGCGGGGAGGAATGGCAGGGGCAAGGAAACTACGCCACCCTCGCCTCGTGACCTTGAGCGCTTTTCTCTTTTTTTCTTCGAATGCGCGTCTTTTTCAGTGTGATCGCGCGTGAACGCGTGGACAAGTCACGGCCTCCCGCGGCGATCCCTGTAACGACCGAACGCGCCACGTTCAAGTCAGCTAATGCCTGACAGATGGTCTTCTACAAGTGATTTTTGAGCGTCTTCCGTCGTTTGTCGAGAGAAGAGAAAGCAATTTTTAGCTGAGTTTGATAATTTATTGTGAATTTCAGACCACGTGCTGCGCTATAACATTTAGCTGGCGCTGTTCTCGGGATCCCCTACTACCGATCGGCAGCGTGTTCTGACCATGCTCATAAAGTGTTGCAGGGCCTTTTTATAATTTATTTTAAAGATGTTCTAGGCTATGTATTCTGTAGCTGATGCGCGTGTCCGTGGTCTTCGGCATGGGGTGAGCAAAGGGGGAACTTACCCCCTCCCCTAAGCCACAACAGCCCTGCCTTTGACACCACGTGCCCCAGCAGCGCCCGTCCCCCTTCGTAACGTGATTCAACAGGGTTGTTGCCCCCCCCCCTTAAAGACAAAACTCTGCAGATGCCAAAGCGTGTGTGTCCACACAAATACGGCGTAACACTAATCTATCCCGCAACTTATCTCTTTTGCAAATTTGCTGTGTCAGAGCTCCTTTAAAAGTGAGGAAGGTAAGAAAGACGTATACGCTTCCATCGCAGAGAACATGCGCTGCGCAAGGCCCATCGTGGTGAGGCTGTCGACGGGCATCCGGTCGATGAACAGCATCATGACGTCGAACGACAACGGCAGCTGCGACAACGAGCTGGCGCAGGGCTGGTACCGCTTCGAGACGCCCTACGGGAACCGCATGCCCGAGCAACCGGCCTCGCCCGGCATGTGCAACACCATGGTGCCCTTCTGGTTCTACGGTAATCTCTCCCAACACCCTCATTTCCGGTACTTGAACATTTTTTGACATAGCGCAACGACGACGCGAAGGAAGATGAAAGGGGACACACCCGGACAGCGCTGTGGTGCGTCTTTCTTCTTTCTTCCTTCGCGTCACCGTTGAGCTATCAAAAATGTTCAGGTATGGTCACCAACTGGCCCAGCTTTCAATTCTACTACAGTCGTTTCGTACTTATATGGAGTAAAAGTTCGCTATAACGAAACAACCCGGAGATGCGAACGAACAGGGCGGTCGGGAGAAGTAACGGTGGACGCACTGTAGAGCGAACTGATACATCGAACGTGTCTGCTGCGACGTCGTCCGAGAAGGTATCGATGACTCGATCTGAATAGATGACCAATATTATGGTGAATAATAAGAATCTGTTGCATAAGGAAGTAATTCACACGTGATTAATGCACTGCGTGCGTTTCTTTTTTTTTCGCATGCCTATAGTTAAATTTGCTATCTGAAGAATTGGTCAAAGAGAGAGTACAGCGAAACCCAATCATTTCTGACTCGGATAAATTGGTTCATCGTCATCTTCGAATACTACGATGATTTTAAGCCAATGGTTAGCAAAATCTATGGTTTTCGCATAGAACTAAACCACCCGAAACATTCATAACCCGAATACTTCTATCTGCGGCGAATATGAAGTCGTATACGCACGTCACCACATGTGCAGCAAGCGCTGGGCGGATCATATTCGAGCGTGGTGGTTTATTGCGCATGCGTGCGTGCATGCGTGCACGTGAATGCCCCACGGCTCGACATGGTCCACCGGCGGCCGCGAAGGCAGCGCCGCTTCTCACCGCGCAGCTCATTTTCGCTCGCAAGCAGTAGAAAATTGAGTGGGGCTGCGCAGTAACACAAGCTCTAATTTTGACGACTAATTATGACGCACATGGCCGCATCAGACTACGTCACTACGTACAGCAAAGTTTCGGACTTCATAAACAAAGGCTTTTTCGCTGTAGGATATATATGCAAAATACCGTTTTTTTTTGTTACTTTCAAAAACGTTTTGAAAATTTAAATCCCGATTTGCTCGTGTAAGCAATTTTTGAATGTGTCGCTATAATTCAAGATTTTTTTTTTCGTTTCCACCGGAATCTGATCACACGTTCAGACCAGTCGTACGTTCGGACCAGTTGTCCATTTTGTGACCCTGCACCCCGATCGGTAGCAGGGTCACAAGATGCTACCGATCGGTAGTTGAGGCTCCCGAGAACAGGCGACTAGAGTCCACCAAAAATTCTTAAAGTCAGCTTAATATTGCTTACTATTTCGACAAATGACGCCACAAACTCAGAGATCACTCACCACAGCCACTGATCAGCCATTGGCTGATTTAAGCATGGTAAGCTTGGTCGTTACTGGGGCCGCCGCGAGAGGCCCTTACTTGTGCACGCGTGATTGCACTGAAAAGCTGCGTAATTAAAAGGGGAAAAAAAAGAAAAAGTTCCCAAGATCACGAGGCGCGCGTGACGCATTTTCTTTTCCCGTGACATGCCTCCCTGCTTGGCTTCAAGCGCTTTCGTCGGGACGAGAGAAAAGAGATTGTAATTGCAGCGTGTGACAAATCATCGTAACTCCGCTTCTACTAGACAAATTCTAAAAAAAATCGCGCTGGTGAATCTACGAGGAAATAAGCTCCTTAAGTGAATCCACTCCATTGCTACTTGAAAAAGTGTTGCGGGGCGCCTTGAGACCTCGTTCTGAAATTGCGCAGGGCGACATCCTCACCAGCCGAGCATTCCGATGCCTGCGGTGGCTTGCGGCGCGGACGAGACCGACTCGTGCAGCTATTACGCCAACATCCGGGTACAGCACTGCGGCACTTACATGGCCTACTACCTACAGCCGCTGCCAAGATGCTTCATGGCCTACTGCATCGGTCAGTGGGGCTTACGGTTGTTGTTGCCTTACGGTTGTTGTTGCCGCGGGTTATTTGTCGTCACCGTTACCGCCATGCTTGCCATCATCTGCATCGTTGTTGCCGTCGTTTTATTGCGATAGCAATTATACGTATACTCCCGGCGCGTTCATTTAATTTATTTGTTTCCGTTGTAAACGTGAAGAAAAAAATCCGTAAACAGGAATTGTGTCAAATGACGCTACCAACTGGACAAATGATGCCATAAACTCAGAGATCACTCGCCACGGCCACTGTATCAGCCATTGGCTGATTTAAGCATGGCGCGCTTGGTGGTTACTTGGTGGCTCGATGAAACTTTCTAAAACTTCGTATAGGTCTATGACGCCCACGGATGACAGAGTGCTTCATTTTTTTTTTATCGATTAAAAGCTAGGTATAGGGCTCAAAGGACGCTTTCAAAATTTATGACAGGCGGGAATTTCAAGGTGGCGTCTCCACAAGCATTTTCGTTTCGCGCGTTTTTCGCACACTCAGAGTGGGTGTTTTCAGGATTGTAAAATTGTACTTTACTGATACGCGAAAAATCTTTTTTTTTTATTTTCAGCGTCCACGTCCACTTAATGGCGCAAAGTGCTTTACAGTGTAACGCTGGCTGTAAGGAGGGCACTCACAGTTATCGCCTTGCAATGATTGTAATGATGAATATATATATATATATATATATATATATTAATGACTCGCTGTGCAGGCGAGCGTGTGTCGCGAAGGAAGCATCGGAACGCCAGCGACTTCGCGCACTGGAACGTGACGACCGAGTTGATCACGGAGGTCACATCACCGGATACGAACCAGTATGGCTGACGTCACACAGACCGTGCCAGAGCGGTGCTAATTGGAATATACAGGCCCCGCCAAAATTCAACCCCTTGGTTTCTTCTGTCTGTACTCCTCCCATATACGACAGAACTTATTCTGCAACTTTACACAATATCCGGAGGACTTGATGACGTCATTCACGCGGCAATTTCGCGACGAAACTATCGTGTGGGATGATACTTCGACTGTCTCACACCTGTACTGGTGGCGCCGTAACGGGGACAAAATTTAGACGGATATATTTCATAGAAATTTTGCCAAATCTTTACACACCTCGTAAGCTTTAGGTTATATACGTAACTTTATGCAGTAATTTAATCGATTACAAATCGCCAGCTAGCCTAGACTGAATAAATACATATTTACAGTGGCATCCGAGATCGACCTCTCTTCCTTCCCAGTTCTCGGCCACTGCAATATATTCGCAATTGCGACGTGGAGTTGCATTTACTGCAATCAGTTTCAAAGTGAACGCACTCCGTCGGAGAGTAGAACTCTCCAAAAACGGAGTACGCAAGCACTGAAAAACGGAGTTACGAAACTCCCTTTGGTCATACCGTTTCGTGCACTGACGGAGCGTTTGGAAAGTCCATGAAATGGACAGAGGCAGAACGATTCTTAGTCTTAACGGATGCATGGCTCACGTATACATTACGTCTAGAGCAGTTAATAGTCTACGAACAAAAAATCACGCGCGAACAGTCAGCGGCTATATCCTTAGTGTGGGATATTTTTATTTACGTGGGATAATACGTAGGCATCTATCTTTTAATGACGTTCGAATAGTTTTTTTTTCATTCGCCCTTCGTTCAGGTAAGCGTTTCACATCCAATTTCCCAACTATCCCCGCACCCCATTTTTTTTTCTCCGACCTATGTTGTAATTTCGTGGCATCATATGCTATGAAAAGACGATGTACCTTATTCAGTTGCAATAAATGGTTACGATGAATGATGTCATAAGAGTTATTCGGCGTTTTTCTTTTCTTTTCTTGAATGATGTCGGTACCGCAGCTGCCAATGGAAATAAGGGCGTGCATACCGCACGATATTCCAACGACAGCCAACCGGCGTTGGAAGTACGAGAGTGCATGCTTCTGCCGCGGCGGTATACAATGAAATGCATGGTTGCTCCTCTGCCGGGCCGAAAGTCGCGGGTTCAATTTCGGTTACTGCGGTTGTACTTCGATGGAGGTTACACGCTAGAGGCCCGTATATACTGTGCGAAGTCAATGCACGCTAAAGAACACCAGATGATCGAAGCCCTTAGTCTTAACGGATGCATGGCTCACGTATACATTACGTCTAGAGCAGTTAATAGTCTACGAACAAAAAATCACGCGCGAACAGTCAGCGGCTATATCCTTATACAGCACGCTTCATAACCATATCCTCGTTTTAGCACGCAGAAACTTCGATATTATTAAGTGTGAGAGAGCTAGATTAGACGCGCTCACAAAAATTGATCGAAGACAGGTGCGAACCTTGCTAACGTGTCTCTTTATTGCACCATTACATCTTCAAGTACGCATAACACACTATACTGCTACTAGAACTAACACGCTTTAACTTACAAAGAACTTTTCAATGTCCTCGGGATACTTCGAAATGGCTCGAGATATTTCTCATGTCTTCGAGGAAGTGCTTGCGCGCGCATTTTACGCTGAAGATAATCACTTCGCAAGCTGGAAATATATTTTGCATATATACGTTCTGCCGCGTGCTCGATTGAAAAGAAATATCGTCCCCGGTGAGAAGACCCGTGGTCGCGCTCTGCGCAGGAAACCGCAAACTTCACTCAATGCTAGAGTCAAGAGTAAATAATAAAAAAAATCTCGAGCACAACCAAGTGAACGACGCGGGAAAAAAAAACGGTTTGCATGAATACAAGCCAAGCAGAAAATGGCGAACGAAAAGAACTTGTTGTATCAGAGGTCCAAGAGAAAAAGAAAAAAAAAACACGTGACGTGTGCCGCAAGGGCGCGGCGCGCCTTTCCGGCTGATCTCGGCAATTAACTTCTCGAACAGCCGTCACGGAGGTGAAGTACGCGAGACGCGTAAATTGTCCTCCCCTCGGAGCGGAAACACCGACGCACACGATCTCGCCATAACAACCGACGTCCCTCACTCACGTTCAGCCTCCCCCCACAAAATGACGGCATCTCCTCGGCTAAGTGACTCGCCCTCGTACGTAACCAAGAACGAACGTCACGAAAGCCGCCGCTTGTTCGCGTGAGAAGTCGCGTTAAAGCATTCCGCTAGGCGCTCGAAACGGACTTGTTTATGGCACGCCATAATGTCCCTAGAAATAACTAAATGCGGGGACGGCAGGGAGCGCCGCTCCGCGGTGGGTACGGGAAGCGGTGGTCGAAAAGCCGGACGGCGATTAAGTCGTCAGCGCTCGTCGTCTTTCAAAACTGGAGCAGACTTACTCTAGTGGGGTTCATGATGGGACTTGCTTAAAGCTGGACGCGACAATATTTCACATGCGTCAGGAGTATACGCAGCCGATCGCAGCTGCGAAGCTCCGGCATTTGCGATGCGAACAGTTCGTGGGAAGACTGGAAAAAAGGGGGACAAGCGCGTGACCAAAAAATTTCGAAGGGGGTTGAGGGTAGGAGTGGGAGGTGGGGGAAACTCGCTGAAGGCCTTGAATATTTTGATAAACGCACATTTTCACAGTTTATTTCCGGCAAAACGCCACCCTCCATCGAAAATTTGAAAGGGACCCGCTTAGATACAGGCGTGGGAGAGGAAGGAAGCAAAGTCGGACAGAATTTACAGAGTTTCGCCAATGTAAATGTGAGGGCATTGCTAGATTTTAGTGACTGAAAACAATGCATTGACTCCAACAGCCAATGGCCTGCATTAACCACCATACCCGGTGTTAATGTTAAGTTTTATGAATTCCTTAAAGTTAACCACTGGGAAGAACATCAAAACTACCTCCGCAGATAACGCAGGGGCCACAAAGTGAGACAATTATCGTGGCTATTAGTTTCCCAATTAACTAAGATTTAATAATTAACTTTTCAGTGACTGCGGCGAGCGGGCGTATTTGTATTGAAAAGTTGGAGGCACTCGCGCTTCTACACAGTTACACGTGGAACAAATCTTCTAGCGTGTCTGTGATCCGAGATATCCCGCGGCAAATTTAACTGTACAGTGCATGATTCAATATCAAATGAGTTTCGTTTAAGTTAGTCCAAGGTCGCTGTTTTCTTCTATATATAAGCGTCAAAACATAAGACCGCATCTAAAGGCATTTCTGCGAATCGCATGCGCGTTATACGCGTCATCAATTCCAGTCAGAAGCTCATTACACCTTCCCTCCTAAAGGGTTAATTATCAATCTATCCATTCCACATTTTACCGTCAAGCTAGGTATACCCCAGGCACCAAGAATAAGCAAGACTTTGCAGAGGAAGCTTTATGAAGGAAAATTTAAACGGAAGAATTATGCCATGCCGCATACAGCTTTATCATTTTGCTTTTATTTTGTCACAAGTGACATACTTGATGTTTATATATATGTTTGTGCGGGCCTAAAAGAAAGAAAAGTTTTTTATTGCTTCCTACCGCCTCACGTAGGCACATAACGCGGCCTCGTCGTAGACGAGCATCGTGCGCTGTACCGCATTTTCTTAGCCTGTAACCCGCAGAAGTGAATTTCGCCTCTGAAGGTATTTTCTGCACGAATGGGGCATCGTTTCAAACTTGACTTTGTATGCACGCTGAGGCATTGGTTATGACAAGCGTCACTGAAAGAACGTGTTTTCTCTTGCAAACTGTTCGAGCAATTTGCTCGATTGCGAGCAAAGCATCCTGGGAAAATCCCTCCCCGAATGTTCCACAGTCGTTCACGTGCGGCACAATATAGATAGTTTTAGTTAAGCGTCAGCGTGACAGCGAGGGTTAATGTGCGGAAGTGAATTCCAAGGAACTACGTTCCCGGAACAAGTTCCTTTTTGGGGAGAAACGGAGGAACGTCACCGTTCCATTCGGGAACGGAGGAACTGTAACGGTAACTCGTGACGTTTACGAAGGACTGACGGCAGAAGGGAACGGCGTTACTTCTGTTAACGTTCCGCGGCATTCAACAGGAGCATGCAAGCAGCGCACCATGCAGAATAGGCAGGACGGGTGACGTCGGCAGGCGCAAAGAATGTATACCGCTCACCTGTCACGTGATTGGATGAAGCATCCTGATTTTTCGCACCAAGGCGCCCGCAGGGGGTTCCGGGAAGTGCGCAAAGCCGAGCAAGTCTAGCGCGAGAGGATCATTTTTTTTTTTACAACAAAACCGTGTCATTATCAAGGTTTGCCGTGTGCCATATATATAGAAATAAGAAAAAAAAGTCTACATTGAAGGGTTCCTTTTCTTTTTTAGACACTATACTAATGAGATATTGTATATATTTAGAAATAAAGTTATGATCGTGAACAGACACTCGATTTCTATACGTGCTTCCAGAACACGTTTCGTTTTGCTTCCAGAACACGTGCGCCGATTTGTGCAGCGTGGTATGCCCTGATGGACGAACGAACTAGTACACAGAGAGAGAGAGAGAGAGAGAGAGAAAGTGATTCCGTCCGGCGACCGTGCTGCATATTTGTCCCGCCAAGCAAGCTGTCATTGTAAAGTGAATTCATTACTTGTATAGCGTTGACATCGACGATAGTTATAGCGCGAGAACAGAACGACGACAAAGAGACAACAAGGACACTCTTTGTCGTCGTACCCGCAGGGCGCGGGTTCGAATCCCGGCTGCGGCGGCTGCATTTCCGATGGAGGCGGAAATGTTGTA
Source organism: Rhipicephalus microplus (assembly GCF_043290135.1). Classification (NCBI taxonomy): domain Eukaryota; kingdom Metazoa; phylum Arthropoda; class Arachnida; order Ixodida; family Ixodidae; genus Rhipicephalus; species Rhipicephalus microplus. Next base: position 44,969,485 of record NC_134709.1, read on the forward strand.
GGCCCGTGTGCTCAGATTTGGGTGCACGTTAAAGAACCCCAGGTGGTCTAAATTTCCGGAGCCCTCCACTACGGCGTCTCTCATAATCGTATAGTGGTTTTGGGACGTTAAACCCCACATATCAATCAATCAACTCTTTGTCGTCGTTCTATTCTCGCGCTATAACTATCGTCATGTCATACCAACTAGCCCAAACTTCCACACTTTCAAGTTGACATCGAGGCGACCAAACTTCCGGACGCTCACGAGCCGCTGACGTACATCTCGCATATTGCCTCCTCCTGTGGACTGCCATCTGTCATCTGCAAAGGTGACCTCGTGCTTTGCGGCAAAGTAGCACCAGACAGAAATGGTGCGTTCGGAGAGCCTAATTTTAAAACATTTTCTTTCTTAAAACAAAAAAAAGCTGATCCCTTCATTATAGGAGTCAAACTTTCAAAGTCTCTGGACTTTTCAGCGTGCTCCTCAAGCACAAAGGACGCACCAAAAGAGCACACACACTTGAACGTGAACTAACAAATAGAGAGTTTCAGTACTGCGTATACGCTGCGTACGTGGCGGCGTTGCGTACGTAAGGACGCCACGATCTGCGTAGTGCGCATGCGCAGACCGCAACGCGCACGTATCGCGTTACGTACGCAGCCGCTAAGTACGCACGCATAAGATGAGTGCGTGCGTGCGTACGTATGAGCTGATCACGCCGCTCTTGAACAAGTTCGCTACAGCGTGAGACTTCATTTTGCAAAATGGCGGCATCGAAGGCAAGCACCGACCGGCTCTGTGGCTTAAAATATGGCCATAATCTGGCTATAACCCTTGGATTGGCTCACATTGGCTGTCAACAACACGTGCTTCTATTTTGATCTACCAGATGGCGCAACACGCTTCACGCTCGTTACGTACGCGGGTACTACGGCGTACTAAAAGCCGATTAGTGGCAAACGACGCCACGTAACGCAAGGCGCTTGCGTGATGCGTACGTAGCACCATTCCGCAGTACTAAAACTCTCTACTGTTGCAGCTCAACACTTGAAGCGCGCTGCTCAAACACGAAGAAGGACGCACGAAACGGACGCACAAGTATAGGACGAGCGCGAACTAACTGTCAAAGATTTTACTACTTTATGTTCGAGCAGCGCACGCCTTTCGCAAACAAGGCTGCTGTAGCGAGCGAAGCGACCATCATGCATGCGCTCTGTAAAGACCGCTCTGTGAAGCCGCTCTCTCTTTAATAAAGTTTACTACCTACCTACCTACCCTTCTTTCTCTCTATATTGGAGAGGGCTTGACGCCGCGTCAAAAAGAGACGCGCCGACGCGCGGCGACGGATACATGGGGTTACGCGTTTACGTCACCGCAAACTTTGCGGTGAAAATACTAAGACGTACAAACTGCCTCCGCGACGAAATAAGCGCGCGCGCACGGGCGACCGCGTATGGCCGAGTCGTTTAGCCCTGCGATGAGCGGGATCGTTGGTTTAAGTTCCTGTGACGAAACTACTTCTTCTATTTTTGTTGTCACCTGTTGATGTAGATTTTAGAACGTAGTGTACGTGAAGGAAATGCGTCAGTGAAATCTTGGTGGACCATGGTGTAAAACACTTTTTTGTCAAAACCATTTAAATAAACTTTCTTTATTACTTAATATCGAATTGCGCGTCATGGAGATCTTTACTTGAACCTCATCAGTGCAAAAAAATACGGTCAATACGGAAAGATTTGAAGTAAGTTTCACCCTAAACCATTTTTATACAAAATCACGCTTTCATGAAAACCATACAAATTAAGAATGCTTAGGAAAGACTTTGAGTTAGCTTCAAAAGGATCGCGAACTTCTACGATTTTTCGTTCTTGAAAATACGTATAGCTGGTAGTTAGAAAAACTTAGAATGGTTGAATTGCCCAACTAAACGGAACCTCTGCAGTAGCGCAAGCACCATTACGAAGCTCAACACACAAAAATATATTTTATATTCATTTCTTTACATATATAGGCCCAATTTAACAATAGCAAGTTAACTATGAGGGGCGCCACGGTCTTCAAAAGAAATTTAAAGCTAAAATGTTTTGCCACACCACCACATCGGGTACACAAAAAAGGGTATACGACTTATAATGTGTATCTATAGTAGCACAGCGTTTTTGCGCGATACGCCGCAATCGCGATTTGGCTGATGATGACGGAATGGGGAGAAAAAAGGCACGATGTACAAGAAATAGAGTTTACACTAGATCAAACTCGTGCTTGTTTTCAAAGCATTACGAAAAGCACAGCGCGAGTAACGCAAGTTGCCTTCCTTCCACCGCGTTACTTGAGCTTTCCATTTTGTTATACTCTGCTTTTGAGATGCGCATTAAAGTATAGTTGATTCCCTGCTTATATGCGAGGAAAGAAATGCACTAATAAATTGTAAGTGAGTGCTGTGTGTGTTCTCTTCCATGTCAGCGTCGTTACTTGCGCTGTTTCATAATGCTTCACCAACAAGCCGAGGTTCGCCCTATTGCACACTACTGCTATACTGCGATTGCTATATAACACTGCTATTGCTCTTACTACTATTACAACCATAACGACTCCTACTATTACTACTACGACCATTACAATTACTACTGCTCTTACGACTGCTAGTACTGCTATTGATACTGCTACTACTTGTACTAGATTACTAATGCTGCTACTACTGTTATACTAGTGCTACTGCTAGCACTAATGCTGTTGCTATTACAACTACTACTACTGCTGCTGCTACTAATACTACTACTACTTCTGCCAGTATATACTGCTGCTATTACTACTATATACTCTTACTACTACTATTAGTACTGCCACTATACTACTGCACTATTACTACTTATACTACTGTTGCTGCTACTCCTAATACTACTACTACAACCACAACTATTAAAATACTACTACTGATACGGCTGCTTCTACTACGACTACACTACTACTACTACTACTACTACTACTACTACTACTACTACTACTACTACTACTACTACTACTACTACTACTACTACTACTACTACTACTACGACGACGACGACGACGACGACGACGACAGCACAAGGTACACTACGACAGCTAACCACTTTAAACAATTAAACAGCGTAAATGAAACATGCTCATGTCTCAGAAAAGAACCGCCTTCAGAAATCAAAATGGCGGCCTCATTGTGAAGTAATACAGCGGAACAAAACACTCTCCAGCCCACTTAGCGAGAGGGGGTAATGTGCCGGCGGCGTTGGGCACGTCATCTCGTTAGCGCGGGATCACGTTGTGCGCCTCGCAGAGAGCGCGCGGAACAAAAACGAATATTTAAGAGCGTAACGGACACCCAGCACGGCCTTTCCCGTCATCCACCGCGGCTGGGCTGCTCGTGCTGGTCCGCGAGACAACGAGCAAAGACGCGCGGCAGCACTTCGCGACTGCTGCCCACAAGGCGAAGAGCCACTCACGGCGCAGTCTGGCATACACACCACACGGACTGTACAGCAGGGGAATGGACATGCGAAAGAGCTATGACAGGCGACCGGCGTACGCTACGGCGTCTTCGTGGACTTTCTGGACTTGTGCCCTGGTCATGATGGTCGCCGGCATAGCGGCTGCCACCGCACGTGCGCAAGACAGAGACGTTCCACCGTCCTGCACTTGGCGTGAGTACACTATACTGCAGAAGTCTTCAACTGATCTAAGCTAGTGGGCCACAGTCGTGCATGATAATTAGCATCCTGATGACCCGGTATGGTGACGAAGCTTAGAGCAAGGTGGAAAGGGGTCTGTTCGAACTAAATGTAAACTTACGTTGCTGTTTTACAGAACATTTTTCCGTATCTCATATACGTATGGGTCATTTCTGAAGAGAATTTGACGACGTGTTTCGAGAAACATATCGATACTGGCCTCGAGAATTACTTAAACCAGGAGATATGTACGGACATTCTGAAGTAGAGGGATTTTTGTTCAACGCTTGTTTCGATGCACGGTGATCGGATGGAGCGCGTCACGAAAAAAAAAAAGTATGCTTAAGACTGGACTTGTCAGTGCGGGACATAAACCCGCCTATTACGAAAAAAAAAAAAAAACAGTGTGATGAAGACGGACATTTGCGAGGCACGCCGCTAGCTGAGAGTCCGCGGGTCACGTGGTTAAGACCTGTGCCAGGCGCGTGTCATGGGGAAGTGCTAAGCACAGAGCATGCGGCACAACGCTCTTACAGGAACAGTGCTGCGAAGTGTACGAGGCATCCAGTTAAAAACCTCCGAATGTGCGCTAACTTCCCTAAAGGTATCTGCCAATAACAGGAGTAATTGTGTCATACTCAAAAATCTGGCAGCGCAAACTGATGGGACGCAAAAAAAAGGGGGGGGGGGGAGACAAACGAGCTTAGACTGAAACTTTGTTTACTCACCGAAAATCCTTTATACCGGAAACACACGAAGGTAAAAACGAAAATACAAAAGGGAAGGCTCCATCCTATAGCCCGCCTTTTAACCTTTCAGTAACTGAGTACTTGGGGAAGGCCATAAAAATAATCGGGTCATATTTGGGACCAAAGTTTAGAGCTTAGGCACAGTTTATTCCTAACGTGTATGGTTCATTGGCGCAATGTTCATTTCAGCTCGTACATACTACGCTACTACAAGTTTGAAAGAAAAAAAAAACGTAGCAGTTGATGCATTGCGACGGAGACAAAATACTATACTTGCCCCGCCGTGTTGGTCTAGTGGTTAACGTATACTCGGTTGCTGACCCACAGGTCGCAGGATCGAATCCCAGATGTGGCGGCTGCATTTCCGAAGGAGACGGAAATGCTGTAGGCCCGTGTGCTCAGATTTGGGTGCACGTTAAAGAACCCCAGGTAGTCGAAATTTCCGGAGCCCTCCACTACGGCGTCTCTCGATCGTTCTCATATCATATATTACATCATATATATCCATTACCTCTTTATTTCGGACTAGCCTTCGACTTTCTATAGCAGTTAAGAGCAGACATCCCCGCACTCTCGTTGTTTTTATTTCAAACGAAATATGGAAGTGTTTGTGTTGAAAAACAAATGCGCATGTGTTTAGAGGTTCGCGTAGTTCACGTTCAAGAATCCCCAGCAGTTGGTGAAAATATTCTTTTATCCATAAGCGCGGCTTGTTCGTCTATCTTATTGCTGTGGCATTGTGGCAGGAAGGCTTGAATAATGCACGATAGTGCGGGATATGTTCCGTTCTGTTGAAATGTATGAAACGTATTCCTTGCTGATAATATTACTGCCAATGTTCGAACTTTTTTCCCCTTTTATGGTTAGTCAATTACGAAAAAAAAAATCTTCCCTGCGTGCTCATTCTCACTGTACAAAAACAAACAAAATAAAATTACCTCACGACGGGTACCTGCATTAAAAACATTTCCGACAGGAGTCACGTAACGAGTCAGATGAGAAAGATAATTAAAGATAATTAGATATAAAGCAAAAGGCGGGCACATGATATACAGGTACGCGCGCGACATGTGTAAGACAGCTACAAAAGGTGACACATATGTCGCATATACGCCTATTTATGGCTGGCGCTCGCCTAACACGTTTGTGCGACATAGTACGCGTGCCTGGGTTAATTAAAGAAAGCTTCCTTCCGAGGCAATAAACGGGTCTTAACTTCATTCGAGTTCTGTTGCCATTCGGCATCTGATCCGAGTACACACTCATTCCGCCCTTACTTTATAAAAAAAATAATAAACTGGACATTTGAGATTAAATACCTAAACAATTCTATGTGTTATCGCGGTCGACATCGACTCACCTTCCTCCTATTATTTCCCGTTCTGGTCATAATACTGTTCTGCAAAACTGAATCTGCCCAGTATGTATGTGTACATACATACATACATACATACATACATACATACATACATACATACATACATACATACATACATACATACATACATACATACATACATACATACATACAAACAAACAAACAAACAAACAAACAAACAAACAAACGTACGTACGTACATACGTACGTACATACATACATACATACATACATACATACATACATACATACATACATACATACATACATACATACATACATACATACATACATACATACATACATACATACATACATACATACATACATACATACATACATACATACATACATACATACATACATACATACATACATACATACATACATACATACATACATACATACATACATACATCACTCTAAAAAGTTTTGCGGATCAACTGCGCAGCTATCCCGGAAAGGGCTCTTTGCTCCTCTAAAAGACGAAATGTGCGCAAAAGATTGCACACAACACGGCAAGGAGGGGCACTCTCTTCCTTGTGGAGTAAAACGCCCGTTTTTCGGAGTAACTGCAGCAATGGTGGCGTCGTGTGCAAATGACTCATCGATGCCGTAGCGTGGTGTGGTGCAGTGCTTAGTGTACGCGCATGATGACTGAGTGGTCGGGAGTTCCCATCCCGTGTGTTTGCTGCAAATTTTCCGAAATTTACTTCTGAATGTGTTGCTTGCACATCGATTGTACATATAATGAAATGCCTGCAAGCTCTTCGAAAGGCTGGTTAAGTCAACCCCACTGTTGCTTCTATGAGGAGTAACCGCGAAAGCGCGGTTACTTCTTCACGGTTACTCCCAAAATGGTGCAATTGGTGCGGCAGGTTAGTCACTCCTCTAAAGAAGCAAGCTCGATACCCCTATTCCTCCTTTACTTTTTAGAGTGTATGTTTATAGTTCCATGAAAATCCTTTCTTCTTTGCTACAATAGCTGGCTACACTTATCAGTTACATCAGCGATGGACTTGATTGCAATGTCAAATTAGGTCGGTATAACGCTCCCATTTTAAGACCTACCTATCTGCTCTCCTTCCTTAACTCCGTAATCATGAGTTGCAATTCGTCCCCTGAGTTACTCAGCAACGCGGTGTCATCGGCGAAGCGCAGGTTACTAAGGTACTGCCCATTAACTCTTATTCCTAACTGTTCCCATTCTAGGCATCTGAAAACTTCCTGTAAGCATGGGGTTAAATAGCATTGAGGATATTGGATCCCCCTGCCTTACACCCTTCTTGATTGGTAATCTGTTGCTTTCTTTATGAAGCACTATGGTAGCAGTTGATTCCCTGTAGATTTCTTCCAGGTTTGTGGGTGTCAAATGGCAGCAGCAAGCACAGGACCGAGTTGACTGGCGGAACATCGGATAGGTCTTTGTCCTGCAAAGGACGTAGTCAGGCTGATGATGTCGTTGTTGATGACGATGACGATGATGAACTTCCCCATTTGAAGGCCGCCGTTGTACACACAAGCTTTTAACCCATGCACCCATCTACCCCTTCTATTTATTCAATTGTAAAAATTGATGAGATTTCGCGCCCCAGAACAACGATGATTACGAGGGAAGCCAAAATGAAAAGACTACAAAAACTTCGACCACTTGAAGTTCTTAACATAAGCACGCAGGCCTCCACATCACCTCGCCTTCATCTAAATGCGGCCGCCGCTGCCGGGATTCGATCCCGCGACCAACGGGTCAGCATTCGGGCACCAAAACACCAGAGCAGCCCGAAGTGTTCGTTCACTCTTGAAAAAATATAATAATGATAAAACTTCGGTCATGAGTCGGTGGATGAATTCCAGAAATATTACTTGCGCCCTCGTTACACGCAACCTAAACCGCGGTTAACGAGGCCGCGTTTAGTTGTAACCGAGGTTCGCGTTATGTTACATGGTAGGCGAAACCGCGGTTTAGTCGATAACCGAGGTTCTTGTATACCGAGCCTGGCGACCTCGGTTTGGAGGTTTACCGAGGTAGGATGGGCTGCCTACCGAGGTAGGATGGGCTGCCGCCTTAACCGAAGACGCTTTTGCGCTGTGTATAGCATCGGTGAAGCGTGGTTGGCGCTATAACCACGTTTCAATGTGGTTAGTGCCAACCACGGTTCAATTACGACCAACCACTGATAACCATGGCTGGTCGTAATCGCGGTCAGCTTGCCTGCGTGTAACAAAGGTATTAATTAATCAACAGGTATACATACTATAGTGTGTTGTGCTGATCGAACATCAAACAAGGGAGTCCCAGTCAGCGAGGAGGCCATTATATGCCAGCACGGCCCGGACAGAGTATATTCTTGCGTGTGACGTAAAGCGCTGCTTACCGTTTGGCTCTGTACCCGCCCTTCCAGCCCTCCAAGCCGATTCCTCTCTCGCCACGAGCGCACACTGCGGCTGGCTTGGGAGCACAAATCACGCTCCGTTAATGAGATATCCGCAAACGACAACTGCTGTGCCGATGCTTAGGACGCTCGGCATGCGATGCGCAGGCGATCGATTGCACAATCGCAAGCGGAGCGCCTCACGCAGGCACGATCATCTCACGTCTTTCGCGCACATGCATGCAACCATTCCCATAATACAGAATGGAAGCGGGCAGTGGTTCTCCAAGGTGGTCGGATTTCAGCGGGACCACAACAGATATATGGCTCGTATCGAGTTCCTATATAGAAAGATGGCCGCTTTTCCTGTTTTATGGAAGACAGTGCTGCTTGCGGTCATAGCGACAGCGATGAAACGATAGAGCACGTTCTTTGTCACTGCCCTCGTTACAGCGTGCAAAGACGGCTACTGGCTGCTGCGTTAGCTCGCCTTGATGACAGACGCTTGTCAGAACAGTCAGTGCTTGAAAGGCGACATAATCTGTCTTCGCACAGAAAATGAGTGAAGGCCTTATTGAACGTTTTGCGTGGTAGTGGCCTATTGAATAGGTTATAGCACCCCAGATCACTATTTTTCTTTTCTCTTTCGCACGTCTATTTCGCTCTTCGCTTTCTCTTCTATCTTTATTCCCCATTCTCCCTTCCCTTAGTGCAAGGTAGCAAACCGGATGCTCTGATTTCTGGTTAACCTCCCTGCCTTTCCCTCATTTTATTCTCTCTCTCTTTATTTCCTGTTTTGACATGTTTGGTGAAGAGGACGCGGTCTATGAGTCAGTCGGCATGTGCGCGTCAGTCAAGAAGCATTGGCGACCGTAAAAAAAAAAGGGGGGGGGGGGGGGCTCGTTTCTAAGAGAGGGGGTGAGGCGAAAAGTCCGTCTTATACTTTGACTCAATTAGGGGAAGGGGTGCTTTAAACCTCCACCCCCCCCCCCCCCCCCCACATCCCTATCCCCTCTGATGGTGAACTCTGCGTTCGCCTTGTGGTTATGATGCTTTTACTGCTAACTAGATGGTCACGCGATCGGATACCGGACTCAGCAGCCGTATTCTGTTGTAGGCAACACGATTAAGGTCCGTGTAGTATAAAGGGCGCGTTAAAACGATTAAGGTCCGTGTAGTATAAAGGGCGCGTTAGATTCTCAGGGGGTCTAAACTTTCAGGGCCTTCTACAACGGCGACTCTCAATCATATCGCATGATCGGGACGCAAAATCCCAACGGTTCTTATTATACTGTAAATAGAAGGTGAAGATACGCAGTACTGACGCATCTTGGCAGTCGACTTCGGTGAATTGTATACTATAGTGACAGGAAACGCAGCCCGGCGGCGCGCACGCGCGACTTGGGCCCTTCGGAGCAACGTGAGGTGCGTTGAAGTGCGCTGGATCAAAGCCTCCTTTACTGTATAAAACAGAGGAGGCGCTGGCTGGGTTGTAAGTGGTATAGTTGTGGATACTGAGTAGCAACCTCAGTCAGATGAAGACCTCAACAAGTGCTATAGAAACAGCGAGAGAGACGTGCCTCATATTTTAACACGGAAGCATGCGATCCAACGTCCAACCAAGGTCATTAAGAACTAGCGATTGATTTCACAAAAATATGCCAAAAAGACTACGAGATCAGCAATAGTGGATACATGTTTTTGGTTACCTGTGACAATATGATACCGACAATCCTGCCAGAGAGTCGAATGCTAAAAATGTGTACATCGCCTTGATTTTGCGACGCAGTGAACGCCGTCCTCGAGGGGTGCTCCGACGACAGCTTCGAGTTCAAAGACATCGTAAGTGGTGGTACCTATGCACGAGTGTTCTCTGCACGAGTAATCAGGACGTGTCTCCGTATACAAGCATGTCGAGTGTTCATTATTATGAAAGGGAACACGCGAGGACGTGGTCATGCGCTCTGACGCGGCTGCCTACAGCACCATAGACCGACAGATAAAGAAATTCAAGCGCCTTCGCTTTTGGCGTCATCTATTTCCAAACAAAATACCGAGCCAAGGAAGTTGGAGGGTGGTGGTAAGGACATTTATTTAACACAAAGAAAATGAAGCTATGCAGCGACCGCCTCATAACAGGACGGCACCCACAACCATCGTCGTCAGCAGGATTGGGGTGCAAACCGCTGTTGCATCGCTGCTTAGGGAAAGCTTTGGTCTAGCTTGGGTGAGGGCAACTGCTGTTGTGACTGGAAATGGGAGGGGGAAGTGCCCCTTTTGCACCCGCCCTGCTGACGCCCATGCGGGCCACGACTAGTAGGTGGTGTCCCCTAGAGTACGGTACCTCATTAGCGTCGGCTGCTGCCTGGGCTTGTACGTCGACCCAAAGCTTTTGGGGCCTGAAGGTCCGAACAGCCAAGCAGGGTCGACACCCACAGCTCCCGGGTAGGGTTCGCGATAGAGAGTACAGCAGGGTTGCATGGTCAGGCCCGCACCATGTGGCAGATGTCCGAAGACTTGGTGCTGCTAGATTGCGCTCCCGATCTCGTCTGGCAAAGGACGAAGCCGCCAAAAGAGGACGCGCTTTCATTCATCTGTCGGCGGACAGTGCTGTAGGCAGCTGCGCCAGAGCGCCGGCCATGCGCTCGCGTGTTCCCTTTCATAAAAAAAGGACACCGTACAAGTAACGTGCCCTTTTCGCAGGCAGGATGGGAACTGCTGAAACGGGAGTACTTCGCCTGCCTCTATTCACGGATCATACAGGCGGACTCGCGCACCACCTGCCAGGACGACGCCCTGGTGAGTGCGTGGCTTGACATCACATAAATTAGACCATATATAGAACCCATGGGCAGATGCGTTTTAATTGAACGAAGGACCACGTGGCACCCGTCTTTGGAACTATGCCACCCCTGGTTTGGAGTCGAGCGCACGCGTCCACGTCGCCAGCCGCGGTACATCATACGATGCGTGTGTGTTAAATCCAACAAGGCGGATCCCACGATCTCTTGTAACCGCATGTATGCGTTTCTAAAAACTGTGATAGACACAAGATCTCTACGAAAAAGGAAGAGAAGTGATACTTGAGTGCTCATTCAAACCCTGCAATAATACACGCCTCTAAATGTCACCGAAAGGTTGCTCATTGGCAGATACAAAAAGAGAATAAACCTCTTCAAATCAGTTTTCAGAGAGGGTTAGATAACTTTTGTGTGTGGTTTTACTGGCGTTTATCACGTAAATTCTGACGTCCACACTGCTGTTAAATATGTTTCGCTAAAAATTTCTAAATTGGAGAAGTCGACCATACGTATAGGGCGTACTACACTGAACAGCTGCAGGTCTCATGCTAAGCAACGGACGTAAAGTGGTGGTCAAAAGTTCCCACACGCTATGGGTTAGCGACGTGGGAACTTTTCAAATGTGCCGGCTACGACGAGGCCCGGCGAAAAGGAGAGGTTGTCCTCCTCTCCTAACCGGTTCTCTCCTCCCTCGCCTACTCAGCTCCCTCACCACGTGGAAAGGGAAGGGTGAGAAGAGCGAAGAAAAAAGAATAAAGAAGTCTGTCGAGAGTTGGGACAGGGTGCCTAGAAGGGTGGACTTTTGCCGTCCGGTAGTTTTTCTTTACCGCTCGTACTCGCGTCCCAACCTGCACGTACGTGATAACCACCACACCTTTATCTTGAAATTTATTGCAGCTGAGTCAAGTGGAGGACTGCAGGGTGGACGCCTACCTGAAATTGAGGGTGAGCTCGCTTCAGACGTCACTACTGCATAAGTTTTGTGGTTATGTCAAAGCACGAGCTGGCTTGTAGTAGCTTCGCTGAAGTTTAGTTCAGTATCAAAGTGTAAAATTGTGACTGTAGTTCAGTTTGCGACAGGCCGGTGATTCGGAGTAGTTGTCCAAACAAACTGAAATGCGCTAGGACGCAAAAGAAAAAAAAAGGAGACGAGAAAATTCCACCGTGCTACGGGATTCCGCCATTGGCGAACCGCGATTGGTCCGGAGGGCTGCTGCGACTTCGTCGATTGGCTTAAAATTCCGCCGTTATGAAATTCGACAGTATGGGAAAATTCTAATGCTCAGAACAGCATGCAGGCTTGATACGAAAGAAGCCGAAAACGACGAGGCTTTCGGACTCCCGTAGGCTCTTCGCAGGAGATGTCACCGATTGCGGCGAAGCTTGGCCTGAGCCTCATTAACTTTCTGGTCATTACAGGAGTTTTAAGTATCGTTTAAAAGGTGACAAGAATGATGAGGCGACTCGCTAAGATTAATTTTTAAAAAATATCTATTTTGGGGAAAAACTGAACAATAAAACGCGAGCATTTATAGCGTCCCCATTATTTACTCAATTAATTAATATCTGGTGTTAAACGTCCCAAAACTACGATATGGTTATGAGGGACGCCGTGTTGTAGAGCTCCGGAAATTTACCATGTATATACACGGGCGGGCTCCTACCATTTCGCCTCCACCGATATGCGACCGCCGTGGCCAATACCGAACCCGCGACCTTCAGGTTAACGGCCGACCACCCTATCCACTAAACCACCGAGGCGGACCATTGGCGTCCCCAGGTGCGAGAGAAGGCAAAGCATATGGGGGTTTAATTGAGCGCACACGCCATTTCCTTCTCCGCACCAACAGATCTCGTTCATTTGACACTCGTTAATTCGGAAAGTCGGATAGTTCGGAAGCGTTTCCCTGTGCTGGTCAGTACAAAAAAAAATGTTGAAAGACCATTTTTGTCCACGGTTCGGTTCATTCGCACGATTCTCCAAGCGCGCCGAGAACGAAGCGCAGCAAATATGCGACTTTAAAAGTACACAGAAGAGCAATGCGATTTTTATAGTCTATTCGTAAAATACAGTGTCACAATCCCGAGAACACCAATTTTGTCGCTACACGACGCTTTGTAAGCGAGAAAACGCACGAAAACAAAATGCGCGAGGAGACGCCACCTTGATATTTCCGCACCACACACCGTGACGTCATAGATTTTGAAGGCGGCTACTGGGTACTAACACGGAGGAAGAAAGGAGGGAGCATTACGCCACACGAGTGAAGCTCGCCTTGTCGGCCCAACACGTGATCAACACGTCAGAGCCTGCGGTAGCTTTTAGTACTTTCGGTCCTGTTCCGTAACATCACATCACATCACTTTATTTCCTTAAAGACCCCACAGGGGGGGGGGGGGGTTACATAAGGGGTGGGTTGTACAACAAAAATACAAAAGCCACAGGTTAACATTGCAGATGCATTGACACACTTTGAATAAAACGTGATGGACAGGTGATTGAAACAACATCGTGGGGAAGGTCATTCCATTCTTTGGCAACGCGGCAGAGAAATGGTGCAGAAAATGTTGAGGTGCCAGATCGGGGTCGGAAGACTTGAAGTGGATGGCCAGTGCGGGGAGAAATGCGTGCGGCGGGAGCGATGTAACAGTGGCTAGAATAGCCACTGTAACGAATAGAATAGCCACTATAGCCACTTTAGTTCCGGAGTCGCTCGCTGGATTCCGTGCCGACCGGTTGTGCCCTCGCGATCTCCGACGTCAGCGTAGCTCTGGCCGACTGGGCTCGCCCTGCGTCATCTCCTGACGCCGACCTCCGACGATAGTGTAGCTGTGACCGACTGGACTTGCTCTACGCCACCTCCTGACGCCGACAAGAGCTCTCGCAAGTGGTGCCCCGTCCTCAGACTCCTGTGACCGTTTTTCCGTCTTTCCTATCTCTCCTATCCCCTCAATATGTCGTCGCGCTCTCTGGCTTACCACCTCACGCCTCGTTCTCTCTCTCTACACCTTTATTCCTACCCTTTTAGTCCCTCCTCACCCTCATCCCTTGTGAGCTACTGTTGGAGTGTCGCTCGCTGAAGCAGACAGTTACGGGGCTCACTTTTTTCTTCCTTTCTCTCTTAAGAACCACTTAGCTTTCCGTCTTCGAAACACCTGCGTGAGCCGGCCAGTCTGCGCCGAACCAGTGCATTTCAATTAAAAGCTACCGGGCGTCGTACTCCAATGTATCGACAAGTCTCGTTTATTGCGTGATCTTACGGCAAAAGGTCACGTGTTGGGCCGACTTTGATGGCTTCAAGACGGGTTGGCTTGCCAAGGCTGGGTGCGTGAGGTCATGCTCCCTCCTGTGTTTTTTCTTCCTCCATGGGTACTAAGCATCTTTTATTCACTAAAAATGAAGTGCATTGTCATCTGAGGGTGCCATAGACCTCTAGTCATGCGATGTTTAAAAAAATTTCATCAATCGGTCGCCAATACGATCGTCTGTCGTTTTAGAAATACACGAGTGGAACAAACCCTGACATTAGGGATCAAAAGTAATAATAATAATGCCATACAATTTGTAGCATTCCACAAGTACGCAGTTATGCACAAGCCAATCACGCAAACAAAACTTTCTTCAATGAGCATTTTCTGTTCATTTTCCAGCCTGAAGTCAAGCTGAGAACTCCACCGTTTGACAACTCTATCTACCTTTTCAAGGTACGAATCGTCATTCTACATTCCGTATAACACTGTCATGTCTCGGTGTGTTTTTTGACATTACTGCAAGATGGCATCCATATATCACCCAGCGCCTATCATCTTTGAAGGTCATTTGCATTGAAGCCTGCAGATACTTAACCATTTTTTTTTTCTCGGGGGGTGGGGGGCGTATCCACGTGGGAGGGGGTATGCGCGCTATGTGCGCGAGTCGACCTGCATAAGGAGCTATAACAGTGACTATAACAATGAGCTATAGCAAACGAACCAATTCGCACGAAAACAAAAGTAAATAATCTATTTCTGTTTCTTTGCACGACAGAACTGCATGGCGAACACGCTGGGCAAGTTCAGGGAAGCCGGCATGACCGCCCTGCGCGGGTTCCGGGTGGGACAGGACAGCGGACCGCCGTTGGCACAACAATTACAACAATTGAATGTAAAGCCCAACATCAGCGTCGAGTACACGCAGGTTGTGTAAACACGGCAGCCACGATCCAACTGCCAATAAAGAAAAAAAAGTAAAAAGAACAAACGAGAGCATCCCCGAAATGATCAGAGCTGCCAGTGCCTACAGTAGAGACATGTTCTACCAATTCAATACAGCAATGAGTAGTAGTCAAACAAGGAATGTTGCTGCAGCTAACACATCAATAAGAACCTGTCCGCATCAAAGCAATGCTGCCATGACTAAGGCAACTCACTCTGAAGAAACATTGAAGCAAAAATATTGTCTGAATGTCGTCACCTTAAGCCTTCATCGTTTGATAAAATTATGTCTTGCTTTCAACTTTTTATAATGCGACGTGAACAATCTCTCCACTCTAGTGGTCATATTTTCAAAGTCTTATGTCAAAGTCTTATGGTTTCGCACGATTACCCAGCTACTAAACTGCATTATATAACATTATCTTGCTTTCCTTCAATTTCACCCACAATTAGGGCTAAACATTTAGGGTTAAAGCTCCAATTAAACATGTGGCTTGATGAACCCCCCGTTCCACTTGTGTGAGCTGATTAAGATCATGCTCGATAACACTAATGCGTTGCATTAAATTGGGCACACCCTCACAGACTTTCCTATGTAAAAACCGTAGAACCGCTGTCTTTGTTTCCTGTCTTTTTTATTTGTAGTCTTTTTTTTTACTTATGAGTTGCAATAGTAGTGATAAGCCTTCTGGAAGACTATGTCACCCAAACTGTCATTCCAGTGCTTTTGGTATAGTATATATAGAGAACACTTGAGCCAAACAAAGTGCAGCAGGCGACCTGGAATGAAAAATTAATTATCATAGTCGACAAGAATTTGATCCCTCTTCTTTCTAGAAATTATCAAATGACCGCGGCCCAAATTGAAGACCATTGGCTGATTCGAGCATCGTGAACTGCATAGTTACCGTGGCCGCCGCGGGAGGCCACCACGTGCCTGCTATCACACAAAAAACAAGCACGGCACCAACACCGATACCACTAGCATCTGTATGCAGTTCCGTGAGTGCCTGCGGGCCGAAATGCCGCAAGAGGGGCCCGGAAGTAAACAAATACTTCAGATCCTCGAAAGCAGCCTCACACTCAATGGTGCATCGAAATGGGGCGTTTTTGTGGAGCAACTGTGTTAGAGAATGAGCAAGCTGGGTGATGTCTTTGATAAACCAGCAAAAATAAGAACACAGGTCCACGAAGCTACCGAGATCCTTCACAAACGTTGCTTGCTTGAAGTCTCGGACAGCATTGATCTTTTGCAGGTCTGGCCATATACCGTCCCTGTCGACTAGGTATCCGAGCAAAAGGGCTTGACGCTCACTAAAATGACACTTCTTTGCGTTTAAAATGAGACCAGCTCGTTTGACGCACTCTAGAACAACGCTAAGCCGATGGTTGTGCTCGTGGAATGTCTTGCTGAAAATAATTACATCATCGAGATAACACATACATATCTCCCATTTGAGACTGTTGTTGCGAAGCGCGCCTCCGACGACGTTACGAAGGGCGCCTCGAATCTCACCGCTGCAACCGCTGTTTACGAAAGACGGCGACGCCAACACGGTCCCGAAGGCGCCACTGCTTCGAATTCCACCGCGAAGGTCACCAGCCGTTTGGTAGCGTAGGTTTCTCAGCTCGCGACTGCTTCTGCGCAGAGCTGATAGACGAGCGGACAAGACGACGGTGAGTTAAACAAGGTTTATGTACAGCATATATACAGAGGCGTTACAAATACGGCACTGGGGCCGACAGCTTAGAGACCCGAAGAGCCGAGCTCTCCTCTCTAACACATAGGTCTGCTCTCAAATGGGTCTGCTAACACACAGCTCAACTCTCTATCACATAGCTCTCTTCTCTGACACACATGTCTGCTCTCCAACAGGTCTGCTGCTAACACATAGGACTGCTGCTCGCGACGCGCCGCAGGGCTTCTTTTATATGCACCGGGTCCAACCCAAATGTCCAACCAGAAGCGCCGCTGGTCGTGAGGTCAGACTCCTCCAATGGGGTCGCCGCTGGGCCGCGTCATTCTTTCTCGTCGAATCTGGAGAGGCTGCGCTGCAGGTGGCTGCACCCAAGGACGAGTGACGTCGCAAGCATTGCGTCAGACAGGAAGGCGCCGGTTGTTTACTTGACGGGTTCGCGGGCTGAGCTGACTCACTGCACGTGCGCGCCAGAAAGGCGCCGTCGCGTGTTGACGCCGTTGAGTTGTTCATCGCGTCAGGCGGGCTCGCGTGCTGGCCTTGACACAGATTTCCTTTTTCCGAGGCATGGACGTTCGCTGCGGACTCGCAGGCATAACACTGTGAAGGATGGAGTCTGTGAATCGCTCGAAGGTAGCTGGGGCATTACATAAGCCAAACGGCATAATGTTAAATTCAAATAACCCATCAGGCGTGACAAAAGCGGTCTTCTCTCTGTCAGACGGATGCAATGGTATTCGCCAGTATCCAGACCTTAGGTCGACGAATGAAAGGTATGCAGCTGAGTGCAGGCAATCAACAGCATCATCGATGCGTGGTAGCGGATACACATTTCTTTGTGACGGCGTTGAGACAACGGTAGTCGACACAAAATCGCCAAGGGTTGTCTTTCTTTTTGGCCAATATAACAGGGACTACTTGACTCTTGAATAACGCATTTCTACAGCATGTTGTTGACCCGATCGGCGATCACTTTCCTCTCTGACGGGGATACGCGATAAGGTTTCTGGCGTATCAGTGTAGCATCTCCCGTGTTGATGCTGTGGTGCATACGGGATTTGGTCAGCATGGAACAACGCTTGTCTTGAGCGAAATCAAAGACTCCCGCGTAGCGTGTAAGCACCTCCTCGAGGACATGCTGCTCGGAAGAAGGCAATGACTTATTGATCATGCGTTTCATATCGGCTGAGTAGTTGTGCGCAGTCTGACTGATGGCTGGAGACTCTGTGACTATTCTGACGTCAACTGTGGCCCGCTCCTCAAACAAGCATGTCCGTCAATAGATGTAAGAACAGACCGAGGGACCAGCACATTTTTCTTGATGGCGTTTGTATGATCGCGCTCGACAAGTCCAGTGCAGGGTCCTGAGCGGACGTGAGAAGAGCATACGGGTACAAACATTGCTGTCCGACCAGAGATCGTCACATCTTCAGACAACGAAAGCGCATCGATGGGGAGAGTCGGAAAATCGTCAACTATGGCAGCGGGCAACGTACTTTGCAGAAGAATCTCTCCAGTTCCACAGTCAAGCATAGCGCCGCATTCATGAAGGAGGTCCATCCCTAAAATGACGTCATGAGTTGCGCAAGCCAGTACAGTGAATTAAACTCGAAAATTTTGTCCACTGATCGTGAGTTCCTATTTTGTGTGATTACACTACTTTGGGAGCGATTGAAGCAGAAACATTGCCAGAATATAGTGTCAAAAAGTTTGAAAAAAATAGCGTTTTCACTCAATTGCACCTTAATTTTCACAATGTAACAGTCCAAGTAATAATATGGCTTACAAATTGCTACAAAGTACAGTTTGTAAGTAAAACATGCAGATTTCAGAAGAGCAGATATCGTTTTAAGAAAAAAAAAATGTTTTCCACCAGAACAGCCACAAGGAAGAACGAAGCTCACCATTTCCTCACCTTTACTGCGTAGTAAGTCAGCGCGAGGTTCCAGCGGGGGCTTTTCGGCTGTGAATAATGCATGTCATACAACTGCTTGTCCCTTATATTAGTAATACTGCTGTATACAATGTCAAGATAGGGCAGCAGTGGTAGTTTTGTGGAACAGTATCTTCATACTTCGACCATTAAAGGGCAGGATATTTCGCCCGCTTCTCAGTCCCAAAGGGTAAAATTAAAATGCAGTTGACGGCCTTCAAGACAGTATGGGGGCGTTGTGTTTGGCTTCTGATAGATATTACACATGCTCTTAGTAGTATATAATGACATAAGTATAGTATACTTTACCTAAGCTGTTTTTATGATGTTTCAGGTATAGTTCAATGTGATATATATATATATATATATATATATATATATATATATATATATATATATATATATATATATATATATATGTGTGTGTGTGTGTGTGTGTGTGTGTGTGTGTGTGTGTGTGTGTGTGTGTGTGTGTGTTGCCCCGCCGCGGTGGTCTAGTGGCTAAGGTACTCGGCTGCTGACCCGCAGGTCGCGGGTTCGATTCCCGGCTGCGGCGGCTGCATTTCCGATGGAGGCGGAAATGTTGTAGGCCCGTGTGCTCAGATTTGGGCGCACGCTAAAGAACCCCAGGTGGTCGAAATTTCCGGAGCCCTCCACTACGGCGTCTCTCATAATCATATGGTGGTTTTGGGACGTTAAACCCCACAAATCAATCAATCATATATATATATATATATATATATATATATATATATATATATATATATATATATATATATATATATATATATATGACGAACCACACGAGAACGGTGTGGTGGAATGGTAGATAAGGAGGAAGACGAAGAAAAATAAATGGTTCATCGTACAGCCATCACGCCTCCTGCGTCACACAAGTCGACAGGATGGAGACCTGCCTGCCCCTTCATCAGTCACTCATCATCGACGCAGTTCCTCAGAAGACGCCCTGACCATACATTGACTACCGAATCATCGCCTAGGAGGACAACGACCAGCACCATGACAGAACCATCGGCTGACCTCGACATCCCCAAGTACACCGGATCAGCGGACGACGGACCCGTGCAGGACTGGTTCAACCTGTTCGAACTCCACGCTACCGCAGCATCTTGGTCGGAACGAGAGATGGTTACGAACTTCAGCGACTACGTCACCGGTGAGGCATTTAAATTTTACCTTATTCACATATTCGAGAACGATGAGTCATGGCAAAAAATCAAAGAGGAGATGATTACCCGTTTTCATGACTATGACCAAGACTTACTCATTGCGAACCATCTAGAGAGAACTGCACACTATCGTCAATTTTCCAAGCAGTCCTCAAGCATTCGAAAGTCCAGCGCGAATGGACAAGTGCCTCAAGACGAAGTGGCACATGCGTTAACTTACAGAAGGCCATGCATACATTGGGGAAAACCCAACCGTCAAGCGCGTCTCCCTTGTACACGAAAGTCGGCATTTCCGAAGTCATCGCTTCAGCATATTACACGAGACGTCGCTGAACCGCCTGATGCCCTGCACTCTTCGTCTCGCATACGGGGTCCACCACCTGGGTTTTCGTCACGTGGTTTTTCAAGCGCTCCTATCGCTCACTATTCGCCTCATAAGAACGCCGCAACCTCGGTAGACGACCTAACGCTTCACGAAAATACACTGTCAAGCCATGCTTTTTCCGGACATGTTCATTCGTCAACGTGCGGTGCACACACACTGGACAGTCGAAGCAAAGCAGAAGGCTACCAGGCGCACGCTACCAGGCGCAAGAACTACTCGCAGTGAACAGCGAAAAAGAAGCCCCTGAAGAGCTTCGTGTCATTTCTACGGCACCGCAGGCTTGCCAAAATCTGCAGTTCAAACCTAGTAATGCCATGTCACCTGTGGTTCCCACATGCAGAGCTCACCAATTCATGAATCGAACAAATTCAGAAGTGCATGACACATCAAACTTCGTACACAGTTGTCTTTCGGAAGCGCCCTTAATGAACCCCGTCACCGAAGCCTCTGAAGAGCATGCTAGCAATGATGACACATTGCCAACTATGCCCGACAAGCAAGACACCAGTTCACCATTCATCAGCTGTCTACAGGACGCGTCAAACACCGAACGAAATGAATGCCCCATTCCGGAACGGGTGCCAATACAGCCATCTCCTGAGCAGCACCAGCAAAGCAAGCAAAACGAAGTTCACAAACTCAGAAAACAACAAGAGAGACTGCAACGAGGGCATCGGCGAACGCCAAATTCAATGGAAGCGCGTTCACCAGTTGAAGAACATCGAAAAATAAGATCTCCAAACCAACAAGACGTCAGGCACTTTCGGACAAAGAAAAGTCGCCAGAAACGCTCCAAGCGCCTGCTATTCCGCCAACCGCAACACCACAGGAAGCGCCGAGACAGACGCGGAAGCACTGCTTTCAAACCGCAAGCACTCAGGCACTCCATCACAGTCTGTCGAGAAGCACGCAAGCAAGAAGCATCGTGATTGCACCATTCACGGCCAAAAATACAACCCCGACGACATCCGAGCTGCCGATGCAACAAGGCGTTTCAACCTTGGTCAGCCCGAACAAGAGTTCTAGCAGTACTGTCAGTATCCACGTGTATCCCGCTCTGTCCGGAACGCAACAGTCAGCCTCGCCCACCAGAGTTGTTATAGAGTTCACCGGACTGAACCCTCGGGCTTGAAGATATAAAGAGACTGTGGAACTCCGTCGGGACGTGATACTGCGAATTTGGACATTGTCTGTTTATTGGCTTCATCAATTTTTTGTAGGTTATAAACGGTGTCATCTTTCTGGGGGAGGGGGAATCGTGTGACGTAAGAAGGCAGGGATGGTTAGGAGAAGTAAAAGTAGATTAACGTAACAAGTGACAGAACTAGTCAGCGTCCACGTAATTCCCCGGTACGAACACCCGTGCGTGAGTGCAAACACTGCGCGATATATGGCTTACCCCGACAGATGCACTGGCATAATGAATGCCCACGACGCGCAAGCATTTCCGCCCTCTCCACCAACCAGGGAAACGAGGAGGGCGACCCAGAGTTCATGTAATTCAGTTTGATGCCCTCATTAACGGGTACCCTGTCAGCGCTACACTTGACACCAGAGCTACGATTACCTGTATCAACGAAGCAGTGCTGAAGGCACTTCACCTGCAAATAATGAGGAATTCATGCATCTCAGTTCAACAAGTCACATCATCTACCAAAACTTTGGGTCGCGTTAATCTAGAGGTACAGATAGGAAAAGTGACAAGAGAAATTCAGGCTCATGTTCTACAAGGCATGAAGAGCAACTTACTTCTTGGCTTGGATAGTGCTTGCCTCTTTAACTTGTCGCTGGACCTTGACACTATGACTCTACGCCAAGGGAAAGACATCCTCCATTCTCGTACACAGAACCAAACCACGGTTAACAAGGGCACGTCTTTGCAAGGTGTTGAAGATTGTGATGTACTACATCTAAATAAAACTCAACAGTTGGCATTGAAGCAGCTTATCCACAAGTACGATGACATTTTTTCCCAAGTCACAGACAGACATTGGGTGCATCAACGGCAAAATGCATCGCATTCATCTCAACAACAATGTTCCCATTCGTAGAGCTCCCTATCGATGCTCAGAAACTGACAGCTTTGAAATGGACAGACAGATCAATGAGCTTCTCACGCAAGGTGTCATACGACTATCTACCTCCCCATATGCTGCGCCAGCACTTCTGGCAGAGAAAAAAAGGGGAAGGACGCACGCGCTTCTGCATCGACTACCGCAAGCTGAACAAATTGACGGTGCCTGATTATCAGCCCATCCCTCGCATCGATGACGTTCTCGATTCTCTGGGGAAATCTACGTACTTCTCAACATTAGACATAACGTCAGGTTACTGGCACGTGAAGATTCACCCTGATGACATTCCGAAAATGGCGTTTGTCACACGTACCGGTCATTACGAGTGGCTCGTCATGCCTTTTGGCCTTCGGAATGCTCCGGCCACCTTCGAACGGGCTGTCAAATTCGTATTGGCAAAACACCGTTTGCAGAACGTCACGAATTACTTCGATGACATTGTTGTCTACTGTGACACGTTTCCAGACCATCTGAGGCATCTGGAGGGCGTTTTGAAAGCTTTCAAAAGCAAAGGCGTCAAGCTGAAATTAAAGAAATGTCAATTCGCTCGAACCTCCATTGAGTACCTGGGACACAAGGTTTCGCATGGCATTGTCACTCCAAAGCAAAGCAACGTGGACGCAATCCTACGGTTTCCTACACCATCACGCACTAAAGAGTTGCAGCGTTTTCTTGGCACTGTCAATGTTTACCGGCGATACATCAACCACTTCAGTCAAATCGCTCACCCACTGACGCGCCTGCTCAGCAAAGACGCCACCTGGAACTGGGATGCGGAGTGTGAACTGGCTTTCACTCAGCTCAAGAAATGCGTGACAGAAGAGCCAGTCCTTAACATCTACGATGCCACGAAGCCTTGTGCGC
The DNA here is from genome assembly GCF_043290135.1 of Rhipicephalus microplus. NCBI lineage: Eukaryota > Metazoa > Arthropoda > Arachnida > Ixodida > Ixodidae > Rhipicephalus > Rhipicephalus microplus. The sequence goes on from NC_134709.1 coordinate 44,992,806, forward strand.
TATACTGCGATGCATCCAACAGAGGTATCGGCGCCGTCTTGAAGCAGGCTGATGATGAAGGTAGAGAGCACCCAATTGCATACCATTCACGGAAGTTACTAAAACACGAAATTAATTACGCCATCAGAGAACTCGAATGTTTGGCAATTATTGACGCCATCGATAAATGGCACTGCTATCTACACGGGAAACCTTTCACTGTGATCACAGATCACGCAGCGTTGCAATGGCTTAAAAGCATCAAGAATTCCTGAGGCCGACTTTTCCGGTGGTCCCTGAAACTCTCCATGTACGACGTGAACATCAAACACCAAAAGGGCATTGACAACATTGAAGCTGATGCACTATCTCGAAGCCCGGTAGTTCAACTCCTATCTGCTGAGCAACTGCGAGAGCATGACAACGACAAACCACCCGGAAAGCATACCATTGAGAACGGACTGAGTATAGTGACACGCAGGGGAATACAAAAAATCTATGTGCCTTTTGCCCTCCGGTCTTCTCTTCTACAAAAAGCTCATGATGCTTTCGGTCATGTCGGGGTAAAGAAGACGCTGCGGCTTCTCTCTCCACAGTACTATTGGCCCGACATCATCACCGACGTGAGCGAGTACATACGCCACTGCGATACCTGCCAGCGCTGCAAGAAACCGAAGAACAAACGATTTGGTTCCTTGGAGTCTTTGCCACCAGCGGAACAAGCGTTTGATCTTCTGGCCATGGACACTATCGGAGGTTTTGGCAACTACGGCTCATCCAAAAGATTCATTCACTTAGCCGTTGATCATGCCACCCGTTATGTCTGGGCTTTCGCACACAAGAATGAGACTTGCGACGCGTAGATCTCTTGCCTGAAGAGTATCTTCGCTGCTGGAAAGCCGCGGAAGTTCCTTTCCGACCGCGGCACAGGATTCACTGCCAGCAAATTTAAGCAGTTCCTCAAGCACAACAATATTCTTCAGCTTTTAACAAGCTCACAACGCCCGCAGTGTAATGGCCTAAACGAGCGCACTAATTAGAGGATCGTTACTCACCTCCGATGCAAGATGAATGAAGAAAATGAAGAATGAATGAATTGGCGAAAAGGATCCGCGACGCCGCTCGTAAAGCGTCCCTTCATGCGTTCACATAAGCTCTCCCAAGACGCGTCTGTGTCGAAAACCTCGGTGAGAAACCATCGGAAAGCCTCACCTTCAAGGTAATCGGAGAAGTAGCACAGCTTGTCTCGCCCCGTCCATGCTGCGGCCGCAGTCCTCACCTCAAAGAGTCGGAGCCACTTGTCAAAAGGGGACGTCCGTAGATGCTCCCGAGTACTTCGGGATGTTGATGACTTTCTTGGATGTGGCCATGATGAAGGACACGGTAGATCCTGTCGACTTGTGTGACGCTATGATGAATGGGCGACGTGGCCTGGCGCATACCCCATGTTTATTCCATTCTGCACTTCTTCCTCATCTACTTCTCCTAACCATGCCTGCCTTTTTAGGTCACATATATATATATATATATATATATATATATATATATATATATATATATACATACGGAGCATGCCAGTGACGGCAAAAACCAACAGAGAGTATCCATATAATTGCTATCACAATAAAACAAAAAAGGGCTCAAGGTCGTGACGTGCACGTGAATTAACTTTTTTTCGTGCAGTTCCCTCCTTGCTTAGCTTCCAACCAGCGGCGCAGGCCGAAACCAATTTTTTTCGAGGGGGACGAACCACTATTATCTGAAGTGGGGCCTGAACAGGCAGGCGTATCCGAGTGTCATTTTGTGCTATATATATAATGGAACAAAAAAAATCCCAGGTCGGGGGGAGGGTGGGCCTGGGGCCTGTTGTTACCCCCTGGCTACGCCGCTGCTTCCAACATGCTCGTTGGGATGTGAGAGTAGAAAAAGCGATTAGAGCATGCGACATCCCTAACTCCGCTCACACTTGATACACACAAAACTTTCGTGGCGGCTGATTTTTGAGGAAAAGATTCCTTACTGAAGTCATTGTATAGCTACTTGAAAAAGTGCTGCATGGGCCTCCTTAAAGCGAGTGCGTTTTAAAAGTTAGCAGCAGACTGTACTACTAATAAAATGTGCTATATGCTTACAACATATAAACACATGGCATATCATGTGGGTGTGTAGTGATGAACACGTAGAGGAAAACATCACTGTATGTGAAACCAATATTTCTTTTATTTGCTAATGCATGGCTGAATCACTTAAAAACCACATATCAAGTGTTGGTTTAACAATGAACTTAAATGCATCTTGTATTTAAGGATCCGCACCAGATATATGTACTTTTAAATTGGGAATTACCAGTATCATTTACTTTTTTAAAAGCATTTTATATGTATTTTTTTTACTAAAAGAAAGTAAGCACAATGCAAATGAAGTGTGCAACAGTTCAAGAAATAAATGACAGAAGGTAAAAATAAAATGCCTACGTTAGAATAAACATGACACAGCAGCTGTTCATGCATGGGTCCTTGAATTCATGACAGACTGTCTAGTTGTACACATCCGCCAGAAAAATGCAAGTTCTATAAATGCCAAGCCACTCTCAGGTACCATGGCTACAGCAATATGTACTAAACATAAGTGAGAAACCAGGTACCAAAATAATATTTCTCCCTGTCTTATAAGATATCCGCACCTGCCAACTAACACAAGATATGACAGCCACTCCAAGGTACATAAGTAGACACAGTATAAAAGATGAAAAAAAGCATGTTGCTTTGCTATGTCAAGTGGAGGTAAGTTTCAATGGCAGGCATAAATAAGCAATGCTCTATACTAATAGGAGAGAGTTCAATGTCTCAAAAACGCATAGACTATGAGTTTTTTAAAACCTATTAGTATCAGAACAGCATCAATTCAATGCAAACTGATGAACCATACAGATCACAAGGAACACACCAGGGATGTGTTCCATATAATTCTGATAGAGCAAGACCTGCTCACACTACACACAGACAACGGAAGAAGGCATCAAAAATCTTAGTAGAAATTGAAAGTGTCTCACCCTATGCACACAGACTTTCAGAGAAATCGCTCCACGTAGCCTGCCAATGAAATTATACGGAACCACCATGAAATTGGCGGTGAACACTGCTGCACTATCCGTGACTTTGGAATAAAGCCCCAACACTGATCAACGATTGTAAAGCCCAGGGTCACATAGGCATAAAGAACAATATGCCATGTTTCCTTCCATCTCCCTTTTTCTCTGTTTACACAGTAACCTTAATTTAGCATGTATTAACAAGCTTCGAGTCAATAAAAATGTTTGTTAATTTAGACCTCTGTACTGAATCATTTTTGTCAATTTATTACCTTTTGTCTTCTGCATTTGTGAGCAGGCTAAGGTAACCAGTAATCTTCAGTACATCAGCTTATTACAAATTTCCCAATCCAAAAGGAATATTTACCATTATTATTCAAGTAGCTGCTACGCTTTACGAATGTGAAATGGCTTCATGAGTGAATATGACTGCTCACTTCTGCAATAAGGTGCTGTAAACACTATATGATATTGCACAACCTCAAAAGTCGACAACAACCTCGGCATAAGTGCCTTACGAAAGTTGTATGAAAATCACCAGCGGGCTCTTCATAAAGCAAGTAACGAACACTGACCAACTGTATGGCAGTTTAGCTCACTATGTTGCCCGCTGGCAATCCTTCAACTGGCAGTCCTTCAATCTTCCATTTAACTGCCATCACGAAAAAAAAAAGTTCACAACGAGTGATGTCATGCTTTGACACTGTGAATTAAAATGCAATGTGGTCACACAGGTGCACATGGAAACAAACAAGAAACAGAGATGGGTACAAATGTGCGTGATGAGAGAACCGTTGATTTGATGACACCACTACTATACTTTACTAATTTTTCAGTAAAACTTTTATCCTTCCAGCTGGCCGATCGCTGACTACGCTTTTCCTTTCAGATATCGAATAATTAGTACCTATTGAACACGTAATCTTAAATGCGCTTCGTGCATCTGCAGTGCTATCATATAGTAAATGGTAGTGGAACAGGTTGAAAATTTTCAATTATTGTTCTTCACGCCCAGATTAACTATATGCAACGTATTCTGTGCTGCCCTAAATACAAAGTAAATATTTTTGATTTCCACTTAAAGGTGTCTTCCAGCCAAAATATTCCAACACAGAACAAGAAACCTTTCATGTTACAATGCGATAACACAGCTTCAGATGTGACAAAGATATCTTATTTAGATAGCAAGTGTGCACAGCCCCAAAACAACATACAACATATATTGAAACAAATGTCACATTTTGCTGCCCCACAGTTGCATTACAAAACAAGGTGCATGCGTTAAAAATTCCTTCATTTTTTTATTCGCACCTATTTAGAGGTTCTGATATTGTTTGGGTATGTTAAAGCACGCACATGATGACATACGTTTATGAACCTAACAAGATTTTAAATTATTTTCAAATCTCAAGCTCTTTTATAATGTATTGCAAAACAAGTTAATCTTATTTTTCTTTGCCAGCAAACTTATTCTATGTTCTAAATTCAATACCCACATGTGCACTCTGCTTTTTACATATCCAAAAAAAAAAAGATTCAAATAGAGGGCAGCTCGGGCTTGGCAGCTAAGAGGCTAAAGCGAACAGCCTTAATCCTGCCAGGAAATCACACCACACTTCCTGCAGGTGCAAACGCAAGTTCACAGATGCCACTACACTTAGCGCAAACAATGAATACATATCGGCGGCAGCTTAAACTCTAACATAGCGAGGCTGCAAGAAGTAAACATTAACCTCCTCAGACCCAAGAATGCACCAATAGAAAAAGCTTTCGCAAAACCGTATCATTTTTGACTCCCTGCCCTTAAAAACAAATGCAGAATAATTCTGAATCCGAAAAATTGAACAGTTGTCTCAAAATGTGATGGTACCCATTAGCGTGCTCCTGATCTTTCGAAGTCTCCAAGACTGAGTGCAACAAAAATACCAGATCGAAATGACTTTCAATATTATCTACAGGGCATCCACAGTTAAAGAAATGTACTATAGACGTTGTCGTACTGACTACAACTAAGAAAAAAGCTTTCACTTATCACGAGGACGTAACCGAGTGCTCGTAAGTACTCAGTCATTTTCATTCGCTTGTTTTGCGAATATGACTAGACACACGGCGCCACTTCTCAGAGATTCGTGAAAGCAACTCATTCTTATTGTGCCAAGACAAATTCAAACATGCAGACATCAAATCGTGATGATCTGTCGCCTTTAAAACAACGGTACCCAATTGAGTACCCAGGGACCAAGGAGGTTAAATGCTTTTGAAGGAACACATATCAAGCTATCACAATCAAGGCCTGCCAACCATGACTCTCCAGCTCCACTTGCTAAAAAAGCATGTTAGTTACAATGATTGTTGCACATGTAGCACGTACTGGAGAAACACTAGTGCTATGTGTCATCAACAGACCTTTGAGTTGTAATATGCTTCATTATAGACTGCATGTAATGAATGCATGCTAAGAGCCCTGCAATATCCCACAGCTCCTACTGCAAATATACTGCAGAGAAATAAATTTCGGTGCATGAAGGATCTTTACTTATTACTGCCTGTATTCCGTGCAGTGTACCCAAGACCTTAGCAGATCTTTTTTTTTTCTTTTCCCCCCACAGCTTCATACTTGCATTTTATGTGTGCTAAGGTTCTCTCGTCTATGATGATGATCAGGGTGTGAGAAGTGCATAAATAAATACAACAAATGTGGGAAGGTGCGTGTGAAAAAATAAACTCGGATGTGATGTGTAAACGCAAGTGTACATATAAAGCACAGAGGACAGATTCAAGTCGGAAAGTGAGACTTTGCAGGTGGCACACCTCACTGGACCTGTCGAAATGCACTCTGCAGATAAGGCACAGTGTTCTCGTGCAAACAGCACACTATTCCTCTCACTGCACACAACTTTGGTACTCTGACTGGCCTCACGGCTGTCACCATGAACTTTCAGGACTAAGGAAAGCTTTTATCAGCGTGGCTTTTGGTTACCCAAGAACATGATGCCCAACGAGGCACGAAGGCCTTGAAGAGGAACTAACAAAACACAAGCCTTCTTCCCTATCTGCCATTTTAAACTTTGAAAGATCATTTTCTAGACCAAAATCAGGGGCAGAATAAAGTCTAAATTTAAGGTATGCAACAGAGTGCGTTTGGATGAGTTAGTGGAATTCTATTATACTCTAGGTGCAATCATCTTTAGTGTAACCAGCACCATTAGAAACCCTGGCATTCCACATGTTTTAAGATGCATCAAGAGAATCGCTAGGTCAGAATCGTGTACTTAACCTTGATGATGACAATTCGTATACGCTTGTGCTGGTAATATCAAGGGCCTAACTGGTTCAGAATTATGTCCTGACAATCACAATTAGTATACATTCCTAGCAGTTGTGGCATTACTGTACAATCTTTCCTCCTGTGTATTAGTTTATGCAATAAAAGGCATGCGTGAGATTTCCAAACAATAGCTGAAGGTCCAGAAAACATCACCACCATTTCGTTGGCCTAGCATTATAGCATTATTTGTTTCTGTCCTCACTCTTCTATAGATATGCCGCACTTGCTTCAGTCAAAGTATGTACGCAATACTCTCACAGTTCTTTTAGTAGATACTGTTAAAAGCCTGGTACTTAGCCTGTTCACTTGTAGCGTGTTTGGAGCTAAAAGCGATAAAATGCACTTCGCTACTTATCAGACCATGAAGTCTAGGCTGGCAATGACACAGGGCTAATAGTATTTGCTACACGAAACAAGAAAAGGACAGAATTCCTGATATAAACATCACCAGCGTTTTACGACGTTCACCACTGTTCCACTAGGCACCTACCAAGGAACATGAACCAACCACGCACCTTTTTTGCACCTTTCAAATAAACAGCATGGTATAGTGCTGCAATGCTGAAATGAATGCTGGTGTGCCGCACCTCGTGAAATGGTTCAGGTGATGCGGGCAAGTCAAACAATCCTGTCGTGTAAAATTCCACAGTCCCTCTACAACAGACTCTGCAAACCTGTATTTTCTAAGTTAGCTTATGCGACAGACCCGAAGGGGATACTCAGTGTGCAGCACATTGAGTCCACTTCTATTAAAGCAAACGTCTGACAAGGCCAGCTTGAAAGTTTCAAAGTGCCTTTCTTGTGCTTGTCTACGAGTCAGAGTACTGGTGCTGTACAAACGAGCACTCGAAAATGCATTACCCGGCTCCACGAAAGCCAACCATTTAAAAAACTGGGACTACGACGTGCCCAAAATAAGCTAAAAGCCATTCTCAAGAGTGAGGCTGCTCCTCGAACAGCTTGGCACTGTTGATGCCCCGCACCGTAACCTTGTTGGGCCTGACGATGAGGCCGTGGTTCGGCTTGCACGTAAAGTAGCGCCTCCCCTGGACGCTGCCGTCGTTGCGACCCGTGGGCCCACGCAGTTCCAACCCGAGCCAGGTGCCTTCCTCAAAGTGCACCGGACCGATGTACCGGATAACGCCTTTTTTTTTGGGGGGGGGGGGGTAGTTGACGGTAACGGACGGGTGCAGAGAAGATGGAGCAGATGAGAACGCAGATCATTACGATGACCCAACAGTAGCAAAAGATCTTTGACTGTCAGAAGAAGAAAAGCTGAGATCGACGAACCTCGACTCCGTAATTCCAGACAAGCGCGAGAGTGAGGGAAAAAGGAACAGCTACACAAAACAGGCGCTTGCTCGTCAACTTGTTCCGTCTTCTGTCCCTCCTTCGCAGTCTGAATAACGAATCCATATCAACAAGCCTGACCAGAGTGCTTTGTCAGATTAATCATCGGTACTTTTAAGTTCGGCTTTCTTTATAGCCATCTTTTACATCTTGTCAATGATTACGAACTTGTTTGGCAATCCACTGTTCTAAGTCGCTACACTACAGAAAATTAAAATTGTGCAAAAATAAATGCAACCATGCAAAAGCTCGTTACATGCTGTTCACGAAACCACTCTTACCTCAGTGATTGTAGCATAATTAAGGCACTAGGAATTGCCAAGCCTAAAGACCAGCTACCTGTGGGATACCGATTAGATTTTCACAGGCATTCTAAAGACAACACTGTAACTACCTGCTCAACTACGCATAAAGAAATTTTATTACTCCAGCTAAAACAGTTAAATGTTCACTTTTTTTGTAAAGCGGTAACCAGAACTGGAAGAAAAAGCTATGGTGATACTAACTAAACTAGATATAACACTACTAAACCGCATATAACGCTAGTTTGTACACCTACAGAATCGAAAGTTGGGCTAGTTGGATATGCATGGTATAACAATCAGTTAAATTGCACGAAAAAGCGTGCGCTTTAACTGATGCAAAGCGCTTGTCCTCTCTTCCTTTCTGTTTTTTCGTGAAGCGCTTGTCCTCTCTTCCTTTCTGTTTTTTTGTGCGCTTTAACTGATTGTTATACTTTATACACCTTGCCCATGTACACATATTACAAGGGTGTTTTGCTAGGTGCAGATGTAAGCATGACATGCTTCTTTACTTTATGATATCACTAATGTACTTATATGCTTTATTCCATGCCTCTTACATGACGATAGCCGCCACATTGTGATACATCATGCACAATATTAGTCAGTGATTCCTTAGGAAATGACCGCAAATATGGATGGTAGCTGTCGTCTCATGTTTACAAAGCTAAGCAAACTTTACAGGCAATACTTGCATTCTGGTGGTCATTCCACTCTGAATTTTAGCGCCCTTACTTTGAATTCCAGTAAATTTCCTTGCAATTGTCTTGAGCCTTAATATAAGATTTTCTTTTTTACCGAGTGATGGCATAATCTAACAAAGTTACCCACAGTGAATTGGATAAGCATTTCAGGCTTAAGAAGGAAGACCATTTCAACTGGGATCTAATTCACCAGAAACAGAGAAAAGTTAAACCTTAAAGGTTAAAACTTGCAAGCAATCTACAATGACCAATTAAGGTCAGCAACAATTTCATAAAAGCAGTGAAAATGCATTGCTAGCAAAACATGCTTATGGCAAGACAACTATAATTAGTTGCATCTACAAATTGCAAAAAATTGGAGCAGGATATCGTTAAAAACTACCAATCTACAAGCAGCTGTGTGATAAATCTACCGTTAGACGTGAAGCTACATTCACAATATGCACTTAAAAGGATCTTCGTGTGATATGCTGATTGGTTAAACACATGTCGCAGCAAGTAGTACATTAAGAAACATACGGGGTGCCCAGATGGTTAGTGACTGCTTTCAATTTCCTAATTTTGAAAAAAAACTGCAGACAGATTTCAATTACGTCAATTTTCTTATGCGTGACACCGCAGTGGAGGTGAAACGGGTTAATGAAGTCTTGACATATCTCCTAACATTTCTGTTTATCTGCAAGCATCTAGAAATACCATCAGTTGGTAGAGTTTTTTAGAAGCGGCAGTAGGACGTTCAATGGACAGGCTTGAACTGGGATTTCTCCTTGATTCAAAATATCTGCTGTTTTGACGGAATGGAATGAAAAAACTTTATTTGAATGGAATGAAAAAACTTTATTTCTGTTTTGATGGTCCCAATCATTCAACCAGTCCCTCCAGGAAGTAAAAGTTTAATCTGATGTGAGATAAAACAGCGAGATGTATTGCGAGGCTTCTTAAAATCTTTAAGCACATTAAACCGACTCTTCATTTACACGGCTCGCCATTCATCATCACCTGCTAGGCTGCCCAAAAGATAGCACATATTTCGACCACCTCCCTGGTATAACGACAATTTTTTTTCTCGCACACCTTTTTTGTGCATTATCACCTTAAACTAAGTACTTTGGTACCATAAAGAACATGCGCTATATCAGTCTAACAGACCTGCCTAAACAGTAAATTTTGTCGTGATAAAGATAGCTCTCTGATCGAAACGTAGGTCAGGTCAAATGTCTAACATGGCATTCTTGGTAGGAAAGTAGAGGGAATGCAGTTTTTTGAGAAAGAAAGTGCAAACAAGACTGATGAAGATTATCGTTGGGAAAGAAAGATGCCCTCCCTGAATGCATCGCTCTTACGTCAAGTGTAAGCAGAAGACGATCCATCCTTCGATGATTTATAAAGACACTGCATCATCTTTAATTCAAGTGCAACAGTAGATGGCCACTCTTTTGATGGGGCTATCAAGACCCCCTCAATGGAGCATTCTAAAATCCTTTGATGGACTTTAGTAAAACTTGTTGCTCTAGTTAGTGCATGTTACAAGAAAATTAGATGCGAACCACTGGGAAAGATTCAAAGGTAGGAGCTCTTTTTTTTCGCTTATTCTTCCTTGGTGGTTTGCGTCGTCTAATTTTCCTGGTCCTTTAATGGAGTTACTTTTTTAACGACTCCATTAGGTCGTAAGAAATTCAATAATAATAAGTGGGGTTTAACGTCCCAAAACCACCATACGATTATGAGAGACGCCGTAGTGGAGGGCTTCGGATATTTCGACCACCTGGGATTCTTTAACGGACACCTAAATCTGACCACACGAGCCTACGGCCTTTTCGCCTCCATCGAAAATGCAGTCGCTACAGCCGAGATTCCATACCGCGACCTGCGGGTCAGCAGCGAGTGCCATCACCACTGGACCACCCGCAATGGGACGTAAGAAATTCAAAGCAGGCACTTATGTTTTGGTCACCCCGTGGCAAAGAAATAAAGGCAATGGGTCGGGGCTTACCCAGCTCATTGCAGACAAACACATTCATCCCCACTGTCAGCCAGCAGCCCTTCTTGAGCACGGTCTGCACAGTTTTAGCATGCTGGGACTTTGCACTGTACTCGGCAGCAGCCAGAAGACGAGGGCGGGTGGAACAAACAGGCAGTTAGGAATCAGGCACGGTTTCGCACGCTGTCTTGTCGTGCAATGTAATGTGAGGGGTAAAAAAAAAGCGTGCAACAAAGTGCAGCAGAAATCATGGAAGTGGTCTGGCGACCGAATTGTTAGTAAGCAAGGAGACTCACGGCGGTTTCTTATCGGTGCCGGTCGATCTCTGAGATGCAGGGCTGCCACCCGAATCACCATCTGAAAGGAAATGGGGCATCTGTTTTGGGAACTAATCGCTCACAAACAAGCGAACCACACGAGCGTACATACGAGCTGGGTAAGTTCCGACCCACTGCCTTATGCGGCCCTATTAGTTAACTTGAAAAATTGAATTTTTTCATGTTCCAGCACTGATCAACAAGTGGATTCAACCAGACAAGAAAAACAGCGCAAATAAACGCAATTTCATTCACGTACAGCAGCCAATCATGCAGAAGCAGAAGCCATTAAAGTATTGCAGCCTTAGAGGTCTCACTTCATAGATTTCAGGGAGCACTCGCATTTCTTTTTTCTTTATCGCACGCATTTCCTATGCCTTGCACGTGTGTCACTGTCGCTGTTACACAACGTGGTGTTCACTGCCCTGTTAGTATTTTCTGGTTATCATCTTTCGACACACCAGCTACACTCACACGTTCAGTCAAACCACACAAACAATTGAGAAGAGGAAATGTACAGTGGGGTTGTCAATTCCAGCAGGTAGGTTGGCCAAACACATTGCGGTGCTGGTGCCATTGAACTAGACCGGCATTTTGTAGCTCTTACAAAAATGTACATTGACGGCATCAAGGATATTTACATAGAAGTCCTCATATGGTGGTTATGCCAGTGCCGTGAAGCCGCGTAGCATCATACGATAAACAAAAATAGCTAGCAATGGGCCTGTATCAGGGTCGCAAGGCAGCATTGCGACAAAGGCATAGCTGAAAACACACAGTTGGCAATTGGCTATTATGAAGCATGGCCTGTAGAAAACACCAACTCATTTTGTTGATTACCAGCCATTGCACTTCCATGAGTGGCTTATAATAGCTTATGTCCTGCAGAGGCTGAAATATTGATTAAAAGGAACATTTTACAAAGAAGTTTTCTAATCTTGCTACTAGTGTATTTTAATTGTCGATGGACAACAAATACCTGTGGAGCTTCTGCTGATGGATGTGTTCAAATCAACCAAGGAGTCCAGATCAGATGCTTCCTCATCTGTAGTTGAAGGTATCCTATCGAAAAGATAATAATAAAAATAATAAAAAGAAAATTGTGGAAATGCACAATATATGAAAGATAACGGCCAACAAATAAGGGAAAAAATTGGATGCCCATAAAAGGTTTTACATTTAAAAGACGTAAATTTCCTCCTTTCTGCTAATTTATTCAGTCACTATAAGATCTGATGAATTTGCAATCTGTTGCCAGAATTATTCAGTACAAAACAGACTCAAGAGTTAAATTAAGAGAAACCTAAACGCATTTAGCACAAACTGGTGCTTCGCCGACGTCGATGCCGTCGCCCTTGCGAGACGCTGCAGTTGGTTGCTTGGGAGAGCATACGAGCTTTGCAAATAAATCACTGCTACTAGAAGCACCGCATGATCAATTTTACTAGTGACAACATTGCTTAGCATGCGTATTTGTTCGCAATGCTTCAGGTGTCATTGTCTCGGCCCCTGCAAAGGTACACTACAAATTCATCAAGACCGAAGATGTGTGTGTGTTTGTGTATGTGTACGCTACCTTGAAGAAGTACTTTGTAAACTACACAAAAAACGAAATTAAAACAAAAGAAGCCTTATGTCTTGTCCTCTTATTGGGTCTGTTTAACTTCCCAGAATTTAATTCCTCAGAGGTGCCACTGGCTCTGAAGGATTTGATCACTGACATCACAAATCGAATAAGCCTCGAAGGAGCGCTGACACAAAAATTTTGCATCTTGCTTTTTCTGTTGCAATAGGTAGCTAACAACCTACTTATTATAGCTAGAAAGCTCGTTTGCTTGAGCAAGAGATGATTAATTATTCAGAGATGGTTTTGCAGCACTTTAAAGTCACAGTTTTGGTTTCAGAAAGTGCGGAATGAAAAGAGTCCCAGAGTGGTTTTCATGTAAACATAGCTGGCTACGTGAGCACACACCACCGAGGGCTAGAGCACTGCACGGGCAAGATTTTTTGGCCTGGAGCTGCTTTATGAATCCCAAGCCCAGCCCAGGCCCATGTTTCCAAGCCCGAGCTTGGCCACATGGTTCCAAGCCCGGGCCAGGGCATTCATTACTAAACTTATCCAGGGCACGCGTGATAATTACCAGGCCCAGCCTAGGCCCTCTAAAGGTTATTAGTTGTTGATGATCATTATTAACGATGTCTTGCACTTTTTGGTGGGTGATCAGATAGAAAATCCAGTATGTACATGCATTAAATTGCTGCTTTAGATGCAAGGGTAGCTATAAGGTTCAGCTGTTTCACTGTTAAGTCCTAGGACGCGGGTGTGATTAGGGCAGGTGCGATTCCGAATCTGTGTGCGGCAATCTGTGTAAAGCCGTCTTGATCTTCCCAATACTTTCCACTTGGCTGTCACCCAGTTTCTAGCAAAATTTGATGCAGGAGTGCTGCTCCAGTGGCTCCAGTCGCTTTGCAATGAAAAACCGACGAAAGCAATGTGCCCCACCTCGCTCAAATGCTGCGTCCCAGAGACTGACGCTATTGGCAGGTGGGAAAAAACTCACGCATGCGCACTTCTTTTAAATCCATCAGGAGCTCGCAAAAAAATAAGATTGCATGCTTTTCGAACAGACCTCGCTCCTTATAGCATGCAGTGCATAACTTTCGCATGTGCTCGAAGGCCCGACTTCGGCCTTTAAATGAGCGGGTTCGAGTCCGCCCCGGCCCGCAGTCTCAAGCCCAGGACCGGCCTGGGCCCACTGGAAAAGGCTTTGGACAGCCCGGCCCATCCCGCGGCTTTTGGATCCAGGCCCGTGCAGTGCTCTACAGTGGGAACATGAGCACTGTCTTGACGACTCTTTTCAATGAAGGCTTTCCCCGTGCTTATAATCCTCTTTGAGGCGTCGTAAATAAGCATGAACCTCCAAAAACACACTCCTGCAGCACGGACACCTATGAAAGGTAGCGCAAGTCTGTCCCCTCTTTTCGTTGAAAAGGTCTGTTAGGCAAGGCCGCTCGCAGGAATCGTGGCAGCCAATACAAACTCATAATGCAGGGAGGAATTGGTTTCTTACACAAAAACAAAAGACACTTTTCACACCCAGTGCAACTACACGAACTTTAAAATTGATTTTAGGTATGTTCTATGGTATATTATCTACTGATATTTCTTAGAGGATGCATGTGCACCTACACAAACGAAGTAAGTTTTCGCGGGGTTTTCCTTTGGGAGGGGGCAGGGGCGAGGGTTCATTGCAGCACTCCCCCTCCCTATCATGTGAATGTACAAGGCTGGCTTTGCGCCCTCCTTTCACTCTCTCTGTCTCCCCACCTGTGCATGCCTATGCACACAAACCTATTCTACAGCTTATCTCGGTACCAAGTCATGCTTGCAAATTGTAATGTAAACAGCACACAGGAAAGGGAGTACACAAAACACACGACACACAAGGAAGCGACCTGGCGTCTTTGTCTTTCTGTGTCTTTGGTTGTACTATAAGCAACACTAACACAGCATCAATTTTTTAAGTGACACAAAAGCTCACCATTTAACTTTCGACGGCTGAGCGAAGACGCCGTGGTTCGGAGGGCAGGTGAAATAAGTGACGCCGTTGACGGAGCCGTTGTTCTTGCCCTCGGGCTTGGCCAGCTCAATACCGCACCAGTACCCTGTGCGTTCGGGTGACGGTTGCTCGCATTGTGCTTCCCACAAAAGACACGTACGCACACACACACACAACACACAAAGAAGAAAGAAAAGACATGCAAACACAAAGTCAATCACACATCCAGTCACCACAAAAGTGCGTTTGACCGACAAGTGACTGGCCGAGACACAAACCTGGTGCAAACTGCGTTTCGCCCAGAAAACGCACCACTCCTTTTCTCTGCCCCACAACGACGGAGTCTCCGATCGAGAGCTTGTTGTTCTTGCGATCATACAGATGCTGCTTCTGTCTCAGGTTGGACAGACCTGAAGATGGCGGAAATGGATATTTTTAGTCAATCAATCAAGATCAACCAAGATGTTCCAAGCAGTCAATATTAACTGTATTGACAGACCAACTGAAATAATCTGCTGGCCCTTTCAGTAACTATAACAGCAACCGAAACAAGGAAGTCGAAGAGACCAGCTCAGCAGAACTACAACACAGAGAATCCTCATGCTAACAGGCATACAGTGAGAATTCGGGAGTCTTGCGAAAATCTTCTCAGTGCAGGGGAAATCAGCAGTTATATATACAGACATTTCTTTCAGTCCTACCTTAAAGGAATACAAAAGGCAAGGTCATCACCATTAGCATAATTACTATGCTTGTGCGAATAGTGCATTTTAGGTTTGAAGCAAATTTGAAGCGAATAGTGATTTTGATCGAATTATTTCGAATTGATTTTGAATTATATGTATGACATATAAAAAAAGGAATATTTATCATGACCTAACTAAACTGCGCAATATTTATTTTATTTGAAATAGGGGCTCTACACAAATGCCTTTTTTTTTCGTTCAAAGAAAGTCGAAACAACCTTGAGTAGTAGTTTCGGTAGGATGCGAGTGATAACCTGTAAGATACTAAACGTTTTAAAATTTATTATACTGAGAGCATATGAGCCGTTATAACAAGCTTAATAAAATGAAGTATTGATATGAGGGTAATATGTTCCTTTAAAGGGGCCGTGCAGCACTTTTTCGAGTAGCCATGGAGTTAGTAAACATGCCTGTTGCCTCATAAATTTACCGCCACAAAGTTTCTCAAATCAGTCCAGTACGAGCGGAGTTCCAAAAATTCGTCACACGCTGCTATTGCATTCTCTTTTCGTCCCGACGAAATAACTCGAAGCTAAGCAGGGAGGAATGGCATGGCGAAAGAAAATACGTCACTTGCACCTCGTGACCTTGAGCACTTTTTTTTTTTAGAATACGCGTCTTTTCAGTGCAATTGCGCACATACTTGTGGACAAGCGGCGGCCCCGGTAACGACGAACGCGCCATGCTCATATCAGCCAATGGCTGTGACCAGAGCCGCATATTCTTTCTTGGCTGTGACAAGTGATTTTTGAGCATGTATATTGTCATTTTCTGAGGTAACAAAGCAATTTATAGCTTTGAAAATTTATTGTGAATTACAGGCCGCGTGCTGCGCTATAATATTTGCCTCGTGTGTTCTCGGTAGCCTCGACTACTGATCAACAGCGTTTTCTGACCTTGCTCAGTACAGGCGCGTTCACAACGAAGGCTGGGCAACCAAAACGACGAGGCGGCAATACAGGAAGCGGAAAAAACCTCCTCTCCAGGCGGCGAAAGCAGGAGAAAAACCACGCGGCAAGGCCGATCGCTCTTGGGTCAATTTTTTTCCGCCTGCCAAAGCTCGCCGCTTTGCCGCAGCCAATCAGAACGCCACGCAGCGGAGGCGCGGTGGTGGGGCGGGTGTACGTTTGGGAGAAGCACTGACATGCCATAGCGACACGTGCGCAAAATCGCGAGATGCTCGCCTCTTCTGCCGCGCGGCCAGACGAAGGAGGCATGCGGTCTGAACAGGTTCACGCACTCGCCGCCTCGCTGCTTCGGAAATCCCGCTTCGCCGCTTTGCCTTCGGTGTGAAAGAGCTTTAAGTGTTGCAGGGCCCCTTTAAATTCGAAGAAAGGCTTCGCGGCAAAGCAAACTTTCCCTGGATAGATACTTTCACGGCTTAGCACGCCTACATTGCAGTGAAACCACTTCTCCAAGCGAATTAATATACATTTATTTGTTTATTGCGAGTACTTCGAAAATATTCGATAATTTAAATTCTAATCAGAGCGAATTCGAATACCCAACTATTCGTTCAAATATTTGAAGCATTCGAATATTCGCACAAGCCTAATAATTACCATTTATGGCTGACTGCTGCAACACAGAGAAATATTTGTAACATTCAATTACAAATTACCAACAAAGAGAAATTGAAGCTATATGTTGCTAGTAGTCACTGTGCCACCACAAATCGTTTCCCAAAACACTTAGCACTTGAGGAGGGAGACCCTGGTGCCTAAGAGGCAGAGCAATTTAAACAAAACAATACAATCTTCTAAAATATATATATTTTTCTCAAAATATAAAAGCTACTTCTACAATATTAAAAACACTTAATACATGCTTGTCAAGTTATTTGGCCTTGGAAGTCACTTTCATGACCAATCTGGCTCATGAAAGCAGTTCCAAAAGTCCCATCCAACAGCACACTATGCTGGAACCCTATTTAGTGTCACTATCAGCTGCCTTCACAAACCTGTAAAACCACTGTAAAGCTTCTGAACGCAAACATCTTTCCATAAACCCGTCTTGATAGAAAAACCAAGTATTAGTTAAACCTGCTTGTAACGAATTTCTCGATATAATGAAGTTTTTCTATTTCCTGCCATTACTCCGTAGAAGCACACGTATTTGCGACCTTTATATAACAAAGTAACAGTGGGAGACATTCTTGATATAATGAATTTCAGCCATGAACAATCCAGGAATTTCGCTATGAATTTTGTCATTATGGTACGAGCATGCATCTTCCGCAGTTGCCCCGCTGCTAACGAAGCCCAAAGCGGCAACAGTGTCGCGCTCATGGCTCCGGCAACTTTCACGCAAAAGTGAGCGCTCAATAATGCACGTGGATGTGCACGAGGCTGGCAAGGGGGCCTGCCCCCAACAACCCAGAGTTGCCACATAAAGGTGCCCTCTTCCTCCCTCTACACCAAAAAGTTGGCAGTGCCACGCTTTTAGTTAGCGTCATAAATGCGTGGTCGCGCTGCTTATAGAGGCACTTTACCGAATAGTTTTCCACTTCGTTTGCTATTCATTTGACGCCATGCGCATGTGCATGGTTTCGCTGCGCGAGCATGAAGTGGCCGCCAAGGACGTTCAGCTTTGCTTATTTTTCTTTCTTTTTTTTTTTATAAACCCGCATGTCGTCACTACTGAGGAGATGTCAGATTAGGCACGAATAGAAAATCACCAAGCCCACATGACAACTACGGATCTTCGGAAATCTACTCGTCACGCACTTTACCATCTTGCACCGTCACGCGAGTGCGTGGTACCGTAGCCTTTGTGATTAACCGATTAGCTCTGGCAACACTGGCAACAATACGACGGCATGTTGAATGCAGTGCAATGAATGCGAGGGCAACAAATTGTAATGTTATATAAATAAAGTAGGGCAGGCAGTCGACTTTTTTGGCAGAACTCCTACAAAACGCTGGCGTAAGCAAATATGGCCGCTCCTGGAAGAAGTGCTCCTTTCAAACAGTTTCTTCACGTTGAAAGCGAGCTGATGCTTGCCCAGATAGCACACACGCCGGCGATCACGACCCAAACTCAAATTTCACTGTTGCTACCCGGACCCCCTCCCCCCCCCCCCATTTTTTTCATGCTTTTTCAAGACAGGTGGTTTTCTTTCTGTTCGAGCGATCGACCGCAGTTATAAAACGTGGGGGATGCCTTCCTTAGGCTATAGAGTTGGGTCGGCTCATTTGATCTCTGTTTAAGCAGCGCTTGTGGGCTCTTATCCAGCACGCATAAGTTACGATGCACGGGGGCATGTCCTCACTTTGGACTTGTTACAGAACCTGGCAGCAACGGCGAAAACTGGCAGACAGTGTCCATATAATTGCTATCGCAACAGTAGCGCAGCTTATTTGGTTTGTTTTACCGCTAAATGAGTGTTTTGGGTTAGCTCTAGCTTCAGTTCCCCTTTTGTTCAATTTGTGCATTTGTTTTTCAAATTTTCGTACTGAGCCCGCATATAACGGAATCCTCTTTTTTATGAATTTTCGCAGCATGGTCAATTTCGTAATATCCAGGTTTAATTGCACAGTAAAAGAGGGTGCTCTAGCCAAGATCTTCAAATTCTTTTCGCGAGTTGCCCCTTGTGAAGTTGTGCTTCATGAAGGTGCGCTTCGCGAGGTTAAAAACTAGTACTCACCCGTCTCAATTTTTGAAGATACATGAGACACATCCACCTTCGGGTATGAAATGCTTTTTGGCGGGCGGCTTGGCTTTGTCGGTGAAGACACCGTATCCACCTGAGTACTGCCATCGTACTTCTGAATCTTCGTTATTGGAGCAAATATTCCTGCATGAAAAGTCAACATGCATATAATTCCCTGCCTTATCTTCGAAAACTCATTCCAATTTGGGATTAGATACAACACATACAGCACACACAATTCCTGCGCACTTTATTGAACCTGTTATCGTCAGTAAATGCCGGTTCAACTGACGCTATCTCCACGCATACACATCCACAAAGGAGGTGCCTGCTCTTGTAAGGTTTTGAAGGAATGCGTGAGATTTAATGATATACACTAGGGGTCGGCGACCTGCGGCCCATACAGCAGTATACCTCGCTGGCTGCATATGGCCCCTGGCATGACGTCAAACACCCCTTTTTTTCTCGTATTGTTACCGATCTGAAGGCCGAGATTGCAGTTCCTTTTTTTTTTTCTCCTAAGATGAGATCTTTGCTTGTAACCTTAGTTTGATTAGAACGCTGCAATATGCGCGCTGAAAACAAATATAAATTCTAGTCCAGGTTTGTCTGCTCATTCGTCCAACTTTTTCCATTTCTCTGGGAAGCCCCACTTCGCCAAATTTGCGATGCGGCCTACTGCTGTGTTGGCTCCATGCAACCTGGCCTTCCACCTCGAAAGGCTGCCAACCGCTGATCTGCATGGTTGACACTTGTCTTCGACGAGATGGTAAGTTTACCTAGTAACCATTTTTATAGATAATGAGCCATTCCTAAGTTACCTATCTTTTAGAATGTGCTCCATAAAATCAGCACGAGTAAGCACAAGACGAGCATTCAAGGCGTTTTTTGTTTGTTTTTCTCACTTCTGAAGGGATGCAAGGGGCTTTACCGTGATTCATAGGGCACTGGAAGTAAGAGACACCGCCGAGCGAACCGTCGTTCTTGCCGAGCGGGTTACACAGCTCCACGCCGGCCCAGATACCAGTGGCAAAATGAATGGTCCCGCAATATCGCAACGTGCCGACCTGCAAGAGTTTTTTGTTTATTTATTTATTTTCACAACGAATCCAAAGAGTAAAGCCCTATGTGAAGTTCTTGTGTGAAGTTCTTGGCCCTATGTGAAGTTCAATGATTCCGTATACTTTCGGTGTGCTTCACACATTTCGCATACGAAACCAACATGGATCCGTATGACTTTTATGAAAATTCCACAAACATCAAATGAACCTGTGCAATTCAGAATGTTTCCCTAAGAATACTGCACAAAATAAAATCTCAATGCCTTTTTTTTATTTTATGTGACGTTTATCGCTTAAGCTCATTTTCACTTTTATTATCTATAAGAACATTAAAATCTGGGGTTTCATGTGCAAGAACCTCAATACTATTACGACGAAAGAAGTAGTGGAGGACTACAAATTAGTTTGAACTGCCTGCGGTTTTCTAACATGAACAAAGCTCGAGCTAGAAGAGATGCTTCTCCATTTCGCTGATTTTAAGATGCAGTCCCACGACTGAGAATTGAGCCGTCCCCGAGCTTAACAGCACATGCTCTTAGCCACTAAGCTATGAGAGCATAGTGTCATTTAATGATTCATGAGAAAGCTGAGAGGGTGTCAGATGACTGTTTTGCTAGTCATCTTACCTTAGAGCCGCCCACGGTGACCTTGTCGCCAATCTTGAGCCCAAGCGACTGCAGCAAGACGCGCCCCGTCGATGGAGAAGAGGCCGATTCCTGCTGTTGACCGCTGCTGTCGGAGCCATGGGCTCCGGAAGGCAGTGAACAGCGCAGCAGGTCTCGCATGTTGCACGCCGTGCTGACCTCGCTGGGCAACGCCTCGCCCTTCCTCATCTCCGGAACACATTCTGCGCAGTGAAGTATTGGGGAGATGCGAAAGAATGCACCTTGAATCAGCAAAGTAAAGAAGACGACGCCGCAGAAGCATATGCAAATATGGAAGAAGCTAGACGAAACATGAATATGCAAAAGAAAATATGTGAAATGCATGTATGCTCTCACCAAGCAACCACTGAATAAGCTGTTTATAATGTAATACTGTTGCACAAAGCACTACATTTACTGTCATTTAAGTATGAAGAATGCATCACCCTAGAACAAAATGCTAAGATGTGAAATACAATCGGGAATTCAAAAAATATGCTAAGAACAAAGCAGACAAGATCTATTAATCTTGATCATGAGTAACATGCAGCACATTCGATAAAATGTCAGGTGCACATAAAGAGTCCAACTACGCACGAGCAAAAAAAAAAAAAAAGATGCAGAGGCTACTGAGTGATGAACGAATATAGACAGAAATAAGAGTGTGTTAAGCATGCTATCATATTAAGCATGCCAAGTCACTATGATTTTTTCGATTTGCATAAAAAAATGAAGCACTAATTCGCTTTTCAAAACCAACTCTTGGTTCTTTCCCCTCAATGTGCTGTTCCACGAACATGAGATAACATACCTAAGACCAAAAATCATCATTTACGTGACGACCAGTTCGCATCAATTTGGCCACTTAGGTCACTTTGCAACTCCAATCTCACAGGAACAATTCAACATGTTTTAACCAATCGAATTATAAAACGTGTTTAGCTGTAATTCTCAGGAGACTAAAAAAAATACGAGGGTGGTCTTTTTTTTTATTACAGAGAGAGCTGTGTATGGCTAGGCGAAACAAAAAATCATTCGCCACGAGAAACGATAACAGTCTCCGTTGGTTGTGCCGTCAGTTACATCACTCTCCACGTTGAACCCAAGCACATGTGTCAATGGGAGTGCTGTTAGTGACACAATTCTTCACGTTGTATCCAAGCACGCATGCCATGGGCTGCAGCATCAGTAACATCACTCATATCTCTTCGCAGCCGTGCCACCGAGCCTATGCAGAACTTCCACGTGGAGAAGGCACGGATCGTACGAACGCCCGAACAGTACACAACTTTCAAGATCAGCGCCGACAGCTGATCTGTGTGAGAATTCATGTTTGCCAGGCCGATATAGCAGTCGGGGCTCAACAACAGGCTAGGATGTCAAAGCGCAATAACCAACTGCGCACGAACCATCTGACAGTTTTCTGAGCACAACTGCAGGCAGAGCAGCACCAACGAGGCAATAGCGGGAACATGTTCGTCGGAGCCTACACCCACTTTCGGCGGGAGTGTTTCAAGCGGCACTTTCGCTTTGGCTGCGACACCTGCAACCACTTGGGGAGGCACATTTCAGCTTCGCAATAGAGCATCCAGGGGTGCAACAGCCAAAATAGAATTTGCAGCAATTTTTGGAGCAGCAGAACTTTTGGAGCACTAAAATACAAATTTAGAGCAGCTTACGGAAAATAAAACATCTACTTTTTTTATCCCAAAACACCAAATTTGGAGCAAAGAAGGCTTACATTAAAAAAAAAGTTTGTTCAAGTCATTCAACACTATCTAAATCATGCAGAGAAACATGAACACTGCTGTTTTAATAAAACTAGCATTTCCATCTACCCACTAAGCAAACAAAGATAAAGTCCACATAACCACTTTTCCGGTCTGTCAAATCTTTTAACAGAATCCGTGAATTGAAATGTAGATCTGTGAAGCTAGCGACCTTGAAATTCAAGGGATTCGTGAAACTGAGGAGCAGGGGTGGCAAAAAAAAAAGAAAGATCGCACAGTTTTTTTTTTTTTTAAGGTGGCGGAAGTGCGATACATTGCTCTAAATGATTGCCAGTAACTTTTTCAGATGTCAGTGATCATACTATTACTCTCAATTATGTGCTAGTATACACGCATGACTAATTGAACAAAATTTGCTGTCCCGTGAGTAGTGCTAACAGCCCTTTCCAAATCATAATATGCTTTTCTGCAGGGCACCAATGTATTGCGAAGAAGGTGGTTTAAGCAGTGTTCTGTTCTCATTTTTTTACGATGAGTGTTAGGTTTAGGGCACAACCTCTCGGCTCGCTTGCAGGGCTCGTTCTACCAGATAAAGTAACAGTGGAGCCTGTCCATTGGTCCTGCAATAGCACTTCGGATATCTATCGCCGGGACGACGCAACTAACGCAACTTCCAGGCAGAAAAATGTTTTATGTGCTGTTGCTATGGGGACCAACGTGGTCCCCGGCAATGCTGGCATTTGCTGCACGTCGAGTCTATTCGCGCATGGAAAGCGCGGTATGCGCTTCCAGCTCTAGTTGCTAACATGCCATAGCCTCTTTTGCTGGCTAGCAAGTTCATAATTCGCGCAAAGCGTTCGTGGCTACGGCAACGCATTCTTGTCTTGAAGTTGCGTCGTCCCACTGATAGGTATCCGTTGCGGTCAGCGGACCAATGGGTGCATGCGCGGCTTTGTTACTTCACCTGCA
This sequence comes from Rhipicephalus microplus, assembly GCF_043290135.1. Taxonomy (NCBI): domain Eukaryota; kingdom Metazoa; phylum Arthropoda; class Arachnida; order Ixodida; family Ixodidae; genus Rhipicephalus; species Rhipicephalus microplus. The sequence goes on from NC_134709.1 coordinate 45,016,220, forward strand.
AAATAGCTGCTCGCGAGTGCCCTAACCTAATGGAATTAAGGTTAGCGTGTGTAGGTTACCGTGGTTTAAGGTTAGAATCTGTGCACTTGGATTGACTTAAAACTCAAACTGCAGGTGGGCAACGTACATGGCCTTCATTTCTGGCTGAAATTAGCACAACTGAGAAAATTTTCAGACTGGTTGGGCATTTAGGTGCAGCGTGGCACAATTTCAGCAAATTTCATGGTTTTGGCGCAGCTTGGTGCAAAAATAGGAAAGTGTATCAAATCAGCGCAATCGGCACAGCTGTTGCACCCCTGAACACCTGGACAAAGTGTCTGAATGGTGATTTTTTTTTAATTCATGTTCATAATAGTGAATTTTTAAAGACAAGCCCTTGCTGAGGCATTTTTGGTTTGTGTTTTACATCATATTGAACAATTATATTTGGCCCAATTGTTAAGCCAAATTGTGTCCCCCACACTGGAAAATTTTCGAGATACCAACTTACCACCAGAGCAAAAAAATCTGAAATTAGGGCATTACAAAACAATATGCTATACTTGTGATTTATTTTTTTCTTGAAATACAGGCCACAAAAGTAAATAATAACAGAATATTGTAAACTCATGTTACTCACTCTTGGTACAGGATGAACTTTCAGACCATTAGGTCTTCAATAGGTTTTTTTGTTTTTGTAGGGCTTAGTCAAAAGTCAATTCAAACAATTCACAAAAAGTAAAGACCTCTGAATTTTTTTAAGGCAAAAATTTTTTTCATCAAGCCAAGATTCATGTTCTTGGTTGAAGTCGCGTGTCATTTTATGCTCTGTATTCCATTAGTAAAAAAAATTTCAGTGGGAGAAATGGGCAAGGGCCCTTTTTGTCACCTTCTCGCTACACCACTGGTTCAGGCTTTAGCACCTGCAGCCCAGCAGTGCAGGCCCCGATTCCTCTTTCATTTGGACTATGTTTCAAAGAGCATGACAATGACAAAAAGATGCTGTCTCAGTAAGACGAAAATCCCGCCATCTCTACGAAGTGGATGTTGATGGAGGAGTTTGCTCGGAACTGATCAGGAGAAACCATGAATCCTCTGTGCAAGTCCTCTACCATCCTATAAAAACGCGACACATTGTTGCAGGCGTGATGGTATATATACCTATACACACAATGTCTTATTATTTACATATTGGTGAATTATATACAAAATTTACATTACTGATTACAAAGCTGTGAGACACGCTTGCCTTTGAAAACTACAGTTTCGTGGTCAGTGAAGTATGTGGTGAGAGGACCTTGAATTAAGAGGTTACAGTTGAAAGCTGGAGAAGGTGATGTCGATAAAGGTCCCGATTCGAGGTTCTCTTGCCGTTTGCGTGCCGCCTCTGCATCGCGGGCTCTTGCTTTGGGGTCCATCTGTCAACGAGCCTTCTTTGGACCGAGCACAAGGTGCCCAAATGCCTTTCAGATGCATGGCGGCTACCTTGCTCATCAGCAAAATGACGAATAATACAGTGGGTGCTTTCCTACTTCATGAAAGTTATGGTGGGCTCTAGCAGTCGCCTCGAGAACAAGGAGACACACCAAGGAACTTTCCCAGAGCATAAAGTGCTTGGCGAGCAAGCTACTGAAAACAAGAGGCCACAAGCTTCGTACTCACCAAAGGGAATCCTCCCCAAGCTGTCCAGGCTGGTCAGACTGGCACCACAGTCCACAAGGGTCTGAGCGGCTCCCAGGCAGAGAGTAGCCGCTGCTATGTGGAGTGGCGTGCCACCATCAAAAACCTGGCAGGGGCTGTCAATGTCTGAAAGTCAAGTATATTTGGAATGTCTTGAAGGGCATGGAAACACCCTGCTAATCAATAAGATCAGCTACTGGGGCTAGTTGGTGTTGTATCTTCGGTAAATGCGCTTTTAACCGTACACAGAGACGAACTGAATTTGCGACAGTTTTTTCTTCCTTTTTTTTTTGGAAAACGGGCTACGAAAGTGAAAGTTAGCAGCGTTCTGTAAACTAACGTTATTTATCTGCGTTTGTAGTGTGTCCATTTCATTCCTGTATGGTTAAAAGCACATTCACCTAAGACCCTGCTAACTAACACAGCAGTGGTTAAGCGGACGCACACCTTTAGCCAAAACTTGAAAAGCATGGCGTCGAACCCGGTGAAACTTCCCCACAATTGCAGTACGGATGACAGATTCTTCCTAACAACCATCTTTCAAGTAACAGCAGGCAATTTACAGGAGATAAGCTTGACGATTGAGCTATAACAGGGATGCGATGCCATCCGTGGAATATAAATATACTGAGAGAATGGCAGCAAAAGAGATAAAGAAGAAATCAAATGAACATTCAATGCAGAGGTAATTGGCTGAATTTCTCTCTTTGGTTCCTCCGGTTTCAATCCTCTGCTGGAATTCTCTGAACCTTTACACGTTTAAACTAGTCCACCAAGCCACTCCTAAAATAACATAATACTCCCTGAATAGTTCATCGTATCAGAGAATTGATCTGTATATGCTCCCCTTGAATGAGGAGAAAAGGTGAGCTAGTTGGTACTAGGGTGGCCACCTGTTCGGTTTTAGACCAGTTCAACCGATTTTTTTTTTACACAGCGGGCCAGTTGCTGGTACGCCCCCGCCATCATTGGCTGGCTTTTCAGAGCAGTAAATGAAGTGTCGTTCCAATCACGGGTATTTTTATGCCAGCAATTGGACTAATAGGCTAGCTCAGTGTGTTTTTGTTTGTCAATCAGGATTATATGGCTCAAGGAAAGCAATGCTAACTAAATGGCACTGCAGGTCAATGACCTGGCATGACGTCTATTGTTCAACACTAATTTATTCTCCTAGAAGCTCATTCGTGGAAAATAAATCTGTGCAAAATAAATATCTGTGGAAAATATAAATATATAGCCATCTGTGGAAAATAAATATACTGAGAGAATGGCAGCAAAAGAGATAAAATAGAAGAAATAAAATGAAAATTCAATGAAGAGGTAATTAGCTGAATTTCTCTCTTTGGTTTCTCCAGTTTCAATCCTCCGCTGGCATTCTCTGAACATCTACGTGTATCCACTTTACATATATCAAAACTCAGCACTGCTGAAATGCTACAAAAAGCGTTGTGTTGTGATATTAGGGACCATCAAATTACATGTTTGCAAGAAATTATTGCACGATAGATTTCAATTACTTTTTTTTTTTAACTCGCGCATCATCTTCTATCCTTGTTTTCTATGCACTGCTTTACTCACAAGCCAGTGCCCCCCCTCCAAGTTTTCTCGCTTATCGAAAAATCTCTTGCCAGATTTCATCCTTTTGTTACTTACCTGATCTCTTAGTTGCCTTTAGCAGCAACTCGATCACAGGAGGAACGTCAAAGTACGCTGCATAGTGAATCGGGGCCATGTCGGTCCAACGACAGCGCAACGTGGGGTCCGCACCGTAGTCCAACAGAATTCCCACGGTTTGCGTCGAGCTCATCAAGTCGCCAACACCAGTGGCGCCAGACTTGCAGGCGTAGTGCAGAAGCGTCATGTCCGTCAGGCCATCACGATCATTGACGTGAGCGCCTCGTTTCAAAATCTGCACCATAACAGAGTTGCTGCCCTTTAAAAAACAGGACGAGAGCACAGAGGGCAATTTATGGTGGGGGAGGGGGGCGTCGATAGTGATGTAGCCCGGAGGTTGACCAGGCTGAGCTAAGTTGGCTACAAAGGCTGGAGAGACTGATCTCTTAACAGTCAAGAGATGGAAAAATGTCACTCCATACATACGAGTCAGGTACAGGTACGCAGCGCGTAATTTGATGTAACATAGCAGCACGGCTTCGTTACAGAAGATGGCAATTATTAGATGAAAGACATCCCATATCTGAACTCAAAATTCTGAACAAGTGGCCTGAATTAATAGCGGCCACGGCATTCAGCTTAGACTTGCAACCAAGACATATGCCACATACCAGAAACAAAAACGTAATTGTGTGAAATGCCTCCTGAAATAACACTTCACTTAGTGTGACCTTACATCTGAAAGTACTGGTTCGAAGCTCTCTGCCAAAGCAGCGGGAATTACCAGCCTTTTTTCGTGTCTCTTGGGCCGTAAACTGTTGACGTTGATCGTACACATTACCACTATGAAAAAGGCCAGGAATGATGACACTTAGCAACAGTGCTCACTAGAAAGGAGGTTCTCAAAAAAACATTGACCGTTTGCTCTAATTACACAAATTAGGTCATGTCTAGGAATCATTTTGCAATGAACAAAGCCACTGGAATGCTTCAATCACACTTCTATTTTTTATTTATTTTATTTTAAGGTACCTTACAGGTCCCATGGGGGACATTGAGTAAGGCAGCAACACACAAAATATATGTACATATACATATAACATTTAAGAAATACAAAAGGAAGGAAATAATTGCAGAATAATAAGTTGAACAGAAAGCATTACAGTACAATATGTACTGTAAAGAAGATGCACGCATGAGAAAAGTGAATGAAAGGGTGCGTTTCTTAGGCCCCAGAAAGGGAGAGGTTACACGGCACAGTCTTCACGTGCGTAAATTTCAAAACGATACATTTCATAGTGACAATACGGCGGAGAGCATTTCTTGCATGAAGAAAAATAAAAGCGACAAAAAGAGGCATAACTGCCAATCGGAACGAGCTTATCTGACGTAACGAGTTGCAAAATTTCTTAGTGGCCAAATTTGCAAGGGTATGCCGATTGTGGTATCATCTGCTGACCGAAAAACTAATGAACATTCACGGGGTTGCCAGCACAGCGTACATCGTTGAGAACTCTGCAAGGAGTGCGAGCATGGGCAATGCCTTGGATTAGTGTTTTGTATTGATGTTCAAAGACAGCGTTACAACCCGCATACCTCTGCAGAATGGGCCTTGGGTATGTCCAGGTTTCGGAACTCAGCTCCACAACTGGTACAATTGAAGAACCCTGCACAGCCATCACACCACAGTGTTGCTGATGCTCACCTCGGAACAGAGCGCCTTGATGTCCTTCTGGGTGCGCGGAACCCACTGGCGAAGAATGGCAAATATCTCTGGCACGGTTGTGTCGTCACTGTGCAGAATGTTAAGACAGTTGGGGCAGTCGGTGTCAAAGAATGGCACATCCAGCATACGGCACTGCGGGCATGCCGGTGCATCCGTGGGCTGGTACACGATGGCATGCTGCCTCGACACGTGACTCCCTCTCCTGGCACCATCTCTGCTGTCTTCAACATCACCAACACCCATGAAGAATGTAGAGGACACTGGTGGGTGCTCTCAACCTGCAGAAAACCGAAGTGTTTATGACTTGTATACAGTGGAGTCTTCTTGATATTATTCTGCATAACACGTTTTGTGGCCTAATGCATTTTTTTCTATTCATTCCTGGTCAACATCCCTTAGAAATAATGCATTTTTATGCATTTAATAAGACATTTTTGCCCAAAATCAGTTAATTCAACCACAAAAGTGAATCTTGGCCAATATAACAAGAAATCCTGTGCTTATCCTCCTATGTAAAAGCTCAAACCGCATTCCGACAAACTATGATCTGCACGCCACAAAGCTGCTGAGGCTGCAACAGCATCAGTTCCATGGCTAGTAGATCGCTCCCAAGGACGCCCGCTGCATATCCAATGATGATGCGAGCTGCTGACAGTGTATGGATATTTTCCTCCTTTTTATGAAAAGCCACTTTGATTAATATGCTTCCTGCATAATATGTTTCATTTTACACTCTCCGTGAAAAACGCATCAGCGAGATGCTATCGTAGTAAAGAGATTCATTTATGGAGAGAAATAGCAAACTTTAACGAAAATTGTCAAGGCAATTCTTTTTAAAGGCCATACTATCAGATCTACAATGAAGCAGACACCATAGCTGAGCCATCACTTCAAAAAAATGAAGTTGCTCAGAGGAGCAGCTGTGCACTAAAACAGTCGCACAGTATGTATATGCAAGGTTCATGCAGCACAGTTAGGGAACTCAATAGTATGCAAGCCAGTACATCCCCAACACTTCTGCACATGGGAAATAAGCCTTACACAACACAAGGATAACAAGGAGCAGTTTCTAATTTTGTTCTAAACATCAGTTGCTATAACCTAGTGAATACTAGCGAGGTGTAACCTGCCGAGCGTGGTAAACTCTGCACAGTTCTAGGTGGCTCAAATCTGATAACAGCCAGCACTGTAAGTGGCACCTTTTGTCTCTAGCAAACTAAAAACGAAGTCACAAATGCTTTCGCTGTCACTGCATACGACAACGCAACAGCTTAGCACTCCTGCTGCCTTTTAGCAGTGCAAGAAATGCCAGCTAGCAGCAATGCTGTTTTGTTATCGGGTTGAGTCACTGAGCATATTGCACCGCCTACTATGCTGAACAAACCAATGCATGCACTGAAATGATTCTGGCCTCCTTTGACTTTTATTGCAATAGAAGTTGTCTATTTCCACATGCCATTTTGTGGAGCAGAGTATGTATAGGACGAACCAACCGATGCATAAATAAAGAAATATAAGTAAAGCACGATAATTAATTGAAGGGCCTCAAGCACTCTTATTTGTGCTTGCATTGGAGGAGTTGTGGTTATGCCTCGGTATTAATGATCCTGATATACCTTTTCACCGTGAAAGTTGGAGGGACTGACAAGCTAGGGCAAATAAATGATGGAGCATATGTACCGGCCAAACATCCATGTCCCTTTCAGAAAGTGAAATAACCGACGTGTCACAAAAGAGCCATCGACATGCCTATAGTCACAAAACTCAGAAGTAGCCCGTTACATTGTTAGTCAGTGTTATTCTTGCAATTCTATTTCTTTCTGTACAAATTCTATCATCTATTCTTCTTTTGTTTCCATTGTCACGATGTGCACCAGCACACATTATATTTCTTGTCCGTTTTCAAAAAAGTGGTTTCTTGTGAATAAAATCCATACGATGTTAAGAGTTCCTCTCTGCATTTCTTTGCAGTCTTCATAGTTCATGCTATATGTCACACCTTATCAGAACAAACACAATTTTTCATTCCTCACAACAGTTGTCGCACAAACTGAGCTGTGACAAGACATGGCTGCCATGTATTCTTACCACATGGATTGCTATGAAGCTTCAAGTGTCATGTTAAACCTCGCTTCAGTTTTCAACACCTCAGAATCACGTGCCACGATAACATTACAGATCAATCTGTTCTTTAGCTTCGGATGTTAAATTGAAGACCCCCGTTATAGCACTGCCCTCGTTTACACAACTATACAATCAAGCACCCAAACTTATCGAACGTATTGGTCGAAAGTAAATTGCAGACAGTGTGACGGCCTTTTCTTGAAACTTTTCTGAAACTCCACCTGCGGGTACCGAAATCAATCATGCGAAACGCCGGACAACAGCATTGAATTCATGTCAAAACGAGCTACACAAGTGCGGAGGAAAAGAAAGGCTGCGTTTTAAGAATATTTCTTTTTTCCCCTCTACTCATAAACAGCCGTTTTCTTGAAAGCGAAAGCAAGTTAAAGATTCCTGCGCAAAACGATTATTTCTTTAGTTACATAGACTAGCGGCTACGAGGTCATGCGAGACTTTTTTGCGACGTTCTATCCCGGCAAATGTCACGGTTCTACTTCGAAGACTGCATACGTAGGAGTGAGAAAGTACAACTGCGACGTCGCGTCGAAACTCGACCGCTACGGAAGCGCACTGCACGCAACCAAAATGAACGAAGTCGAACCTATTAAAAAGAACTGTTATCCACAGACGTTTCGTGGCGTAACGTTCTGACGTCATGTTTGAACGGCTCTTTTTAATCGTCCACAGAACGGACTTGGTCGACTAAGGAGCACCTGTGTGCCTCACCAAAACGTTACCACTTGCGCGGGCACGGAAACACGATAACGCGGCGACTTGCCTGAGGTCTTCCGGCGTGCCGAAAAGAATTGCCCGGACCTCACGCCAACGATGCCGTCGCACCAGTGACCCGCGTTTTGCCAACTTGGTCAACGGCGGCCGCGCATAACACAACGAGGTCGCTAACACCGTGTAGTCCACAGAGAAAAAAAAAAAGGAAAACAGCAGAAGCCGGCGGCGCCCGATACGTTTTTTGAGCACTTCGCTTATTCGACGGCAGGTAGCAGCACTTGTTCACACCCATTGTTATGCGCTTCTATTTCGTTTTGCCCTTAAGAAATAGTGTCACGCGATGTGTGTCAGTCCTGCAGGCTAATACCGCGATCAGTTTGGTCATGATAGGGTAGCTGAAATCGCACTCTAATTCGAATTTGCACCAGGGAAGAAGGAAAGAACTAGTTTGCACGAACTGAAGCATCTTTTCCGTTTCTTGTGAGCTCTTTACTCAACGAAAATCTAACCATACCGTGGCCGAGGACAGCCGCAGCCAGGTCTGTGTAAAGCGCGCGAGCAGCCGGTTTTTGCTCTGCGGGGTGGAATCTTGAGGCAGTTTCATGCTCTGAAGTGTATCAGGAGCATGCGAGGCCTAGCTGCCAGGCTGACCACGTCAGAGCCCGATACTGCCTCAAGATTTCACCCCGCTGAGCAAGACAAAGAAAAACAAAACTACTTCTCGCATGCTCTACACAGACGTGACCGCTGCTGTACACCTCAGCAGTCGAACTATCATATTTTCATCGCCTAATTGAAGTTGTCGAAAAAGCAAGTGTCTGATATATCAGAACGTACGCTGACCAATCCAAAGGTGCAATGTTCACTTCGTACACCCATTATGGCGTAAGCTTCAAAATTACACCTTTAAAAGCGCGCAACAGAATACGCACGTGCACATCGCCGTTGTTTGCGTGTTTTCGTTTACCACGCGCCTTGCGCTGGTGTCGCCCCACATAAGCACACGCACAAAGGCCCGCACAAACACTGAATAACTAGACAGCTTTGATTCGCAGACACACTGGTGAAACATCCGAAGCTTCTCGCATTCCGTTCATCAGGCTGTCGCATATCTATGTTTTGCAAGTCTTTCGGATTTGTTGTATTACTATTTTTTATTAAACACACTTTGTTTAAACGTTACATGGTATCACTATGGTAACGCGCATGTCATTTGTTGGGCTCGCCTTGTTCGATCCTCTTGTTGCGTGTAGATCGAGACATTTACCCTATTAGCATAATGATGACTACAGTTTCTGATAGGTCGCGCATAAATTTGTGGCGCATGTCCTTCGCCGTGCTGCGGAGTTGCAGCATGGCGGATTCACGGAGGTCACCGCGTCAGCTGTCGCTAACACAAATATTGAGTTTTCTGCAGTGTAATTGAAGTTCGCGCTGTTTTGTAGAAGGGGGCGGGTTGTTGACGCTAAGCATCTTATTTTCGTCGGCATCAGTGGTCCCACAAGCGCGAGCGGCATCCTTGAAGTAGTCGCGTTGTGTGTGTAATGCACATTGTGCACCGCGTCTCTGCGAAATTTGTTTACGTAGTTCGGGCGTCGCAGCGACATGTAGTCACTAGATACAATGGTCATTTAATAGATTAGAGTCAACAAGTTAACACTGGTGCTTCACCTGGAAAGACCTGCTTGGCCGTTCGTTCTTTCTTCACAGGTGGCACCATCCTACCGTGCTCCTTTCGCTGGACCTCAGTACGCAGCTTCCCTATATTGCTGCATGAATTGCTGGAGTCGCGATATGCTTCTCTGCCCCTCCCCCCTCCCCCCGGCTTTCCTACCAAGGACGTAGCAAGACAAGAAGCACTGAAACAAACAAACAAAAAAAAACTAACGGAAATTTATTCACGGTGATGGTCTTCTTTTTTTTTTTTTTTTTTGCTATTGCACTCGGACAGCGTAACCGGCACCTGTGCATTGGCGTGGCCGCTTATGTGACACCAAAAAGACTTGAAGAAAAATAACTGGGGAAAAGAAATTAAACACACTGGCTAGTGCGCGATTCAGTAAGTTGAACTGTATACGTGTTTTTATTTTTAATACCCACGCCCGAACAATATTAACTTATATTCACCTTCTTGTCGGAACGTGTACGTTCTGCGGGAACCTGCGGGAACTCCTTAAAGACAGGATTGCTCAAAAGAAATACCAGCAAGATCGATTACTCATTGTTAGGGAACAGGTAAGTAATCCACAAAGCGCGCATTCTCTCTTTGGGTATATATATGTGTGTGTAATATGCATGCATACAAGGTAATAAGTACTTACAGCTAACGCACGGCCAAGAAGGAGACCAGAGAAAAACCGCGTGATTTGCAACCCGCGCCCCGAGACAAAGGCCAGACTAAATTTAATCTTCGAGTGGGGGGCACAGCCTGCAGGGAAGCCGCGCGTATATCAGCCCTGATCGTGACCTCACGCAATTACAGCTCCGTGCACGACGCGGCCTCAGCGAAGGACCAATTGTTCGCGGTCGTGCCTGCCTATATCGTGCTTCGAAATGAATGAAGGACTCGGAATCAAACAGATATATGACAATATCCACGTAGAAAATCTTGAAAGCGGAGTAAAAAATGATACAATCGAGGAGATTAAAGGACACACCGCAACGGTGAAAAAAAGAAGTGACAGCCTCGCGATCCAACGTGGTACTAGGTAAAAGTTCTTGAATATTTGGTCATACCTCTTGAACAACTTGAAAACAGCGCTTTTGTTCTGTCTCCCCTTGTCCATGTCATTTTTTTCTTCCCGCTGTTTTCAAAATGTTCAAAAACTCAACTATTCAAGAGCTATTGCCTCTAATTCTTCTCACGTTGGATTGTACACTTTATATTTAGAGATAAAAATTAATTTCATTTGGGGCAAACCAACGTTCCTTTAACAAAACTTTCCAAATACATCATATTCTGACATTCCGACAGCTGCGTCGTTAAAAAAAGTGAGGTAGATGGGCAAAGGGTTTAGTTTCCTCATAAATGTAGCTTTCATACACTTTTATATAGTACAACTACAAAGGCGTCTGCTGATTTTAGACCGAAATCACGGAAACAACAAAAGATTACATCAGCACGTGCATCTGTCGCACCCAAAGGCCTTGAGGTGCGCAGCTGCTGGATCTTCGCCTCTAATTAGGAGACCTCGCATTACCGCAGTCGCCCTACAGTTCGCTTGGGCTCGGTTGCAAGCGTAATATACGAGCGACCTAAATAATGCCGAGAGAAACGTCAACTACGTTTACTGTATCTTTTTGTTTTTTCACTACTGCCCGCCTAATCTGGAAGCAAGCGGCATGAAGTCGAGCAACCATGCATAACAAAAGCGAGAGAGAAAAACAGTAAGGAAGAGCGAGAGAGATAGCCCGAGATTTGGCAGCTCACTGCGGATTTTCTGCGTTTTATCTACGACATGACGACGTGTGTAGCGTCTTAACCTAATCACTACGTGTGCGTCATCGATTTACTCCGTCAGCGGAGGAGTGTTACGTGCAGATTTCCTCGTTTCCTACTCGTGTGTGGCAGCCCCTGTGGTCCGACGACCCCGATCCCAGTGGAAGTTGTGTGCGCGTGTACGGGCGTACGGCGGAGCAGCTTCGCCCTTGGCGGTGCCGCATCTTTACGACGATGCTCAACGTCAATCACGCCGCGTTTACTGCGTCACGAATGGGCCTGCGCGGCGCGTAAACACACGAGCCGCTGATCGAGCGCCTCGCTAGTGCCCGCCGCGGCTATTACGATGTGAGAAAGGCGTTCCAACGTCCATTTGTGGTGGCTCGCGGACAGCTAATTCTCGCGAACGGCAAACAAAAAATGATGGCCTCTACGCGGGACTCCTTCCAACGCAGCGACGACGAGGAAGAACTGGTATTCGATCAGACGGGACTGCTTACAAACAAGCTCTCCTCCCGCCACGGCGTGGTGTCCAGAAACCACGCCGTCAACTCGGGCGGCCGCCTGACAGTTGCGCGGACTGTCAATCTCTGTCTCTCTTTCTTCGGCCTGGTGAGTGTGTCGGCGTTTGCACAGTCGGAATAGCAACTGTAGCCGTAAAGCTCAGGTGCTGTAGCAACGCGACTCGTGTGGAGAAAAAAAGAATTACCGTTGCGGTCGCATGAACGTGGGTGCAACTGTAGGAAAAAGAACAATAAGGGCGGCGTATTCCATTGTGTGGTTCTTATCTGGCGGCCGCCGCACAGTTTGTGTAGGGCACAGCGATATAGTGAAATAAGTACTTGGAATCTTACGTCCGTGTCCCACAAAAATGCGGTCATTAACCGCGATACTGAAAAATGTTAGAGAAACACGGGGGTGCTCGAAGAGTTTATCCCGTGTTCTTGCTATAAGTCGCGCAGTTCTATAGAATAAAAACATACGTGCCCTTTCTGGGAGAGATGGTAGGTAGAACTCTTGGGAAGTGGAAAACGGATCCACCACACCCGTCACCGTTTTCACAAGCATAGTACAGTAATTCATAATAACCTATATTTACCGCATTTTGTACGCAAAATTAAGGGAGAGATGAATATGTCTCAATTGTAGTGCAATGTTGGCTTGTTTATTAACGTCTGACACATCCCAACTTATCTAACGTTATCATTGGAGAGGTTTTTGTAGTCAATGAGCTCTCCACATGCCATGGAAGTTTGCTTTACAATTGGAGTGCCCACCCTCTACAATGTTTACTTGCGATTCTGCAAGTCGCAGTACGACCACAATAATACAGAATAACTTTCATTTTTTGAAAATTTACGCAGACTTGGATTTAAAGAACCAAGAGAAAGTTACTCGTTGCCTTTCATTATTGTTCTGGTGAAAACCTTTATACATAACTTGCACCGACATCACTAAAACAGCCACATCGAAGCGCCAACAAAGTGGAATGCGAACTTTGTTGATGTCACACACGTGTTATCAGTACATCGCATGCTAGTCCTATATATTCATGCAAAGAGGCACAGTAATTTTACAGTGACATCATTATCACACTGAAGAGGGTTAATCGCTGTGGGATATTTGGAGGGTTGCAAGTGACATCATCCGCTTGGTGCGCAGGCAGCTTCTGCCGCCATTCTTTGTGGTCCGTGGTGGCATGCTTCATCGGTTCTGTCGGAATGGCAAGCGGCAACTAGATACAGTGCGCACAAGTCTGCAGTGTGTACGGGTAGAATGTGGTTGAGTGCCTACACGGAAATTACCGAAATAGATGCGTTGCCATTCCTACGCTGGCGCCATCTTAGAAGCCCCTCCCCCGTGCAACCGCCTTGACCTCGGCTAAGTCACTATGTTGTGCGTCCACAATGTCATGAGCTTATAATGTGATAATAATAATTATTAGGGTTTACTGTCCCAAAACCTCATGATTATGAGAGAAGCCATAGCGGACGCTCCAGAAGCTTCAGTAACGCAAGGTTCTTTTACGTGCACCTACATCCAAGTACGGAGGCCTTAAGCATTTTTGATGGAGGCAAAAATGCAATGTATGTGCAAGCTATCAATAATGCGAGAAGTAGTAAACACGCCAAGGGCTATTTGTCTGCCAGGGCACGTATTCTGAGTCAGCCATGTTTTCAGTTAACCTAGTCATTTATAGCGATGTTTTGGCATCACTTTTGCTCATAAAGGGAACCCTATATTTTGCAATTGAGGACCATAGCAGGTTAGTCACAGTTTAAAGATTTGTTTTTTTATTAAACCATAGTTTCAAATTTCCTAAGGTTGCATTGTTTCTAAGGTTGCACTGGGAAGGCTCTCCGTTGACACAGTGATGTCCTGGAGCTTTAACCAAACAACACGATGGATAAGTACGACTTAAGCAAGCTTCTTTACATTTGCAGGGCCTTTGCTTCGCCATACCAACAGCAACGATCCAGGACCTTCAGAAGAGAACAAATGCCGAGGCCGACATACAACACTTTTACACAGCCCGCTACGGTGGCTACATATTTGGCTGCCTCATAGGTAATTTATCAACACTCTTTTGTGGCTAATGAGTCATTAAGTCCAGGCACACTGTCTCATATGACAAGTTTGCCACAGCAGACGTGTTTTACCATTGTGTTCCTGCTTTCATGTGTGTATAGGGCTCTCTCAGCCCAAGTAGAGACCTGTAGTAAGAAAGGTAAAAGTGATAGACTAGCTGCCACAAGGCCCCTTGAAGTTGTATTACACTGTCCACCTCCATCATCACAAATATTCGCGATGCCTCGTTCAGTTATAACATCATTGTTATATAAACACGATCAATCTGGTAATTTTGTTTGGTCTTCATATGTAAATGAACCTAAATAAGAAAACAAGAGTCTTCTTTTATATTGCATGTTACAAAGTCGCCAACCTTGCTGTTGAGACAGTTTATAGCACCAGAGTAAAGCTAATGACTAGCTAAGTCAAAGTAATATTCTCTACATTTTCAGTAAAGATTATGTTCTTGTCTGCTTGCGTAGGTGGTACCTTCATCTTAACCTGCAAGTAGGGCACCACAATACACATTCTGATGTGTGTTTTGATATGTCAAACGTAACGTCCACAACTATAGAGTCGAGTGTTACTAAGATGCCATGAGGGTAGTGGTACATGGGAAGATTATTAACATTGTTGAAATGAAATAGTTGACTGCACTTGTTCGCGACCAACAGTGCCAGCTGTTTGAATGGCTCAGGGCTGTGCCCACAATGGATAACTTTCATGGACATCTTTGTTAAATTGGGAAACATGTGGCAATGAGAACTCTTGTCTGTATCACATATTTCGCAAGTGCACTTGGTAACTTACTGTAAAAGTAATGCTGTAGAAGACTTCATAGTTTCTTGTTGAATGTGTTCGCTGGTGTGAGACATCCAACACACAACACCTTGTAATAAATACAATGTTTTTCCATCTTTGACCTCAGGATTAAGTTTACGTCATATTCAGTTTTGAAATATTGTCACAGCCACGGTCATGCGATTTTCATTCATTGATAGTTTGAAAACAATGTGAATTTCAGGATATTTGAGAATTGCAATGCGCAACTGTGATAGCACTTCACATGACCCTGCAGCATTATTAGAGTGCGGTGATTAAATGCTACCTATGGGTAGTTGGGGCTCCTTAGAACACGCGAGCACAACATTGTAGCGTAGCATGCAACCTGGAATTTACAGTCAATTCTCAAATACAGCTAAAAATTGCTGCCTCTTCTCTTGACAAATGATGCCAGATACTCAAATCACTGCGCCGTATAACCAAGCCCACGAGCGCTGGCTGATTTCAGCATCATGAGCTGCATAGATACCGTGGCTACCGCAAGAAGCTGCCACACGCCCCCGCACGCGCTTGTGATCACACTGAAAGTAAGCAGCCCGTTAGAAGAAAAATGACAGCAAAGTGCTCAGTCATGACGTGTGCTTACGGAGGTGCATCTTCTTGTCCCCTTGTCACCCCCCTCCCTGCTTAGCTTTCAGCACACTGGCTAGTAGGAAAAAAGAAAGCGCTTAAAGGAAGTGGCAAATTCTTGCAACTCTGACCATACTTGATGGATTCTAAAAATTTTGGCTGCAGTCGATTCATCAGGCAATAAGCTCTCTTAATGAAGCTAATTAGGTGATTACTTGGGAAAGTGTTGTGGGGCCCCTTTAGGTTCAAAGTTGAATGAACAGAAGTCTCTTTTGCTGCTTGTATGGTCAACAACACATGAGGTGAACATTTGAACAGCCTTCAGTGCAAGATGTCCATGATGCTTTGAGTTGCATACAGTAAACTCTTACATTGAACACAAAAGAGTGATCATTCTTACTGTTAATAACAGTAAACATAACACATGCTGGAAGAGCAAAATGAAGGACTTAGAGTAGCATGGAATCTTGTTAGCTTTTGTTGGAATAAATGGCAGCGTTTAGATACGCTGCTGTCTTTTTTCAGGCATATTGTCCTTGAAACCCGGTCCATCTTGGAAAAAAAATTTTCACATTTACCTTAACTTACTGGAGCAAATAATGCATTTCCTGATTTGTTTCCACTGTGTAGGTGGCTTTCTCTTCGACTGGTACAACCGACAGTTCCTGCTTTTCCTCAGCATTTTCGCCACGTCCATTGGCATCATAGTGATGCCCTTCTGCGTCCAGCTAGCAACCCTGATGGCTTGCTCGGCCATTACTGGCATTACCATGGGATTTCTAGACACAGGTAAATGTGCTGTGAGGATAAGACTTCTTCTGCACAGTCGTTTTTCACTGTAAATTCTACAGCTTGCTTTTGAAAACTATTAGTTAATTATAACTGCAAAACAATTTCGCTTTTTAACCACTTAGGAAGATGAAAGAAAGTTCAAGCTATACATTTGAACCTAAAGCTATCACGCAATATATGTGTGAGCTATCGAAGTTGAAGCTAAATGTAAGAAACTATAAAATATACAATGGGAAAATTCACAGCACACAGCTCTGAAATTGTAGAGAAAATAATAAGTACTTGCAATTTCTCTGATTGATATGTGGGGTTTAACGTCCCAAAACCACCATATGATTTTGGGAGACTTCGTAGTGGAAGGCTCCAAAAATTTCGACCACCTGGGGTTCTTTAACATGCACCCAAATCTGAGCACACGGGCCTACAGCATTTTCGCCTCCTTCGGAAATGCAGCCGCCGCAGCCGGGATTTGATCCCGCGACCTGCGGGTCAGCAGCCGAGTACCTTAGCCACTAAACCACCGCGGCGGGCCCTTGCAGTTCCTTTAATTAAAAGTGTAATAGCAGTGGTGAACCAGGTGGGTACGACTGTGCTGTTGTGTCCGCATACACAGAGTACTGCATATGTACTGTGCATGTGGAACACAAAGGAATCAGACGGGCATCCCGTTGTCCTCATAGAGTCTCAACTAACATAACCAATTAAGTCTATGAACAGAGCTGGTGTCACAGATCAACGTTTAATATTGAAAATTAGCAGGCTGTGGGACCTGCTAATATTAAATTGTGTGGTTTTACTGGTTGCAAAACTGCATTGGTGTTCAGCTTGAAGCTCTTGCCCTGTTAGATCTAACACTAATTCTGCTTCTTGAAATTTGTAAAAACTACACAGAAACTTAGCATAACTTCTGAATATGTATTTAAAACTACTAACTGTGTTCTAACTGCTGATGCTCTGAGGCTTATGGTTGAGAGGAATGTACAGGACAGGCACTTTATACTGATGATACTTGGCAGGCCAAGAGGATCACTGAGTGAAGGCTGCACCGCTAAAAACATGCTTTTGCACTTGTTTATTGCAGGTGGCAACGTCTGGTGCCTAGACCTGTGGGGCCGTCACAGTGCTCCCCTGATGCAGGCACTCCACTTCTGCTTCGCCCTCGGAGCCCTCGTGGCACCACTGATTGCCGAGCCATTCCTCTCGCCTGCCTCGCTCAGTGGAATTGCACCAATGCACAGCTTATCGAACACCTCTCTGGCACCCGGAATCTACGCTCACATCCCCCCGATCGGAATACACCACGGCATTTTGGTCGGCCGACATCATTCGCATGTTACACCAAAGTGGATGGACTCGCCGCCCACAGTGGGCCTCTCGCGACACCCGCGAAGCGTTAATGAACAACTTCTAAACACCGACTCTCAGCCGTCCTCCTCCTTTCGGAATACATCAACAATGTACAGCAAGGGCACAGTTCATAACGAAAGTACAGAGTACAATGAAACCGCAGCGAATGAAAGCCCATCGCACAATGAGAGCAGCATGATAGATCAAACAGCGCTGCAAGCGCCAGTGAATTTAACTGATGCAGAGTCCAATGACACATCAAAAATAGAAAAAACTAAAAAGGATCGGCTGCCAACTACAACTGTGGCCCCGAGTACTACGATGGCAGCCAAGAAGCCAACCAAACCAATCTATGCCGAAGGACCAAACAAAGGAAGCAAATGGGACCGCAAATCCCAAAAGACAACCAAGGGTGCTGTCACAGCTGCTCCTAATTCAACCAACTCGTCTGTACACACTAATGCGACTTCACCAAAATTGAACTTGACTGTCAGCACTGTCGCACCCTCCAAAAACCTATCAAACCCGGCAGCTGCGGGCATACTGGCACCACCTGCATCAGTACCGAATAAGGTTAACGAGACCAAAGGTCCAAAAGGAAATGCCACACAAGCAATACAGGAGTCAAACAATTCCAGTAAAACTGGAAAAGAAGGCACTTCGCATGAGAAAGAAGCTATGAACAACTCTGTTAACAATGCTACAGAAGGTGCATTGCAAGACCACAGTATTACAGCAAGTCCAATAGTGCCAGTGCCACGACCCACGGCTGCTAACAAAGGCACGACAATGCATCCGGCTGTCAGTGAAGGAAGCGCCAGCCAAACAGCGGCAAAAACGAAGAAAATCACTGCTACCACAACCCTCGAACCCGATGCAGAACCCGTGACAGTTCCAATCACGCAACAGGTGATGTCTACGGAACGGCCCGACCATGTCTCTGAAGACCCAGTTGCCATAAAAGCTACAACTATAGTGCATGCTATTATAAGAGCGACTGTACAAAGTTTTGACCCTCCCAAAGCAACTGTTGCAACCGTACCAGCAAAGGACCAACTGCCAGCGCAAGGTAATGGAACAGAAACAAAGTACTTGGATGCCAAAACACCGAAAGAACCCCCGAAACAACCAAGCCTGGCTGATCAAACACCCGAGCCAGTGACGGCTCGACCCAAGCCCGTGCTGTCGACAGTTATAGGAGCAGCAAACGTGTCAAATGAAAGCAGCTCGGGCGTGAAACCACAGTCGCTCACCACTAAGACGACCCTACTTGAAAAGGCATCACCAACAGCTGAAACGGGCCTAACCTCGTGGATTACTCAGAAGTTCATGGAGAACAGGATCGGAAAACTGGAGTTTGTCTATGCCATCCTCGGGGCGTACCTCTTCGTTGTGTCAGTGGTGTTTCTTGCGTTCCTGTGCACAAGTCCGCGTGATTCACGGTCGCGTCAAGAAGAAGACATCAAGGCACCTGGGCCTTCAGGCAAGCACAGCCTGGTCCTTCTTAGTTCCCTCTTCTTCTTCCTCTACATGGGAATGGAAGCTGCGGTGGGTGAACTGCTACGAATATATGCGGCCCACCCTCATGGCTACACCTTGACCTACGTCTTCTGGGGCAGCTTTGCGGCTGCGCGTTTTCTTGCGATCCCCATCGCGATCAAAGTGTCGTGCCGGAACATGCTTCTCGGCGATCTCGGCATCTGCTTCCTCGCGTCTGTTCTGCTCGTCGCCGGAGCCGACAGGATGGAGTCCCTGCTTTGGACGGGCGTCGGCGTGTTGGGCGTTGGCATGGCTTCTGTCCTGCCGACGTCACTTGCCTGGCTCGAACGACACATCCGTGTCACGAACCGCACTGCGTCGGTTGTTTTACTCGGGGCGGCGTTCGGGGAGATGGCGTTGCCATTCCTTGCCAGTCGCTTTATCGAGCGTGAACCGGCAGTTCTGGTGTACGTCAACGTTAGCGTCGTCACGCTGTGTTGTCTTAACTTCGGCGCCCTCTGGCTCACGGCAGCGAAGAGGGGTGAAAAGTACGCACCCACTAACGAGCCAGATCGCTCGCTGTACCAGCTGGCGAACCTCGACGACGGCGATGACCAGGCCGACTTCACTTTGCTGAGGCCCTTGTGCGCCAACGGCGAGAACGGCCTGCAATTCAAGGAAAAGCACAAGTTTTCTCGGGGACTCAATGCAATGTCCTGAAAGGCACGTTTCGTAACGGTCTCTGGAGTTGCGCGTCGGCTGCCGTGACTTTTGAACAAGACACTGTGAAGTAGCTCGGCAAAGCTCACCACTTCTCGACACCAAATTTGGAGCGATAGGCAGGTAGAGCGAAATAGTGTGCCGCACCAATCAGTGTGTTGGAAGAAAAAAAGAGGGCATGCAGTGGACAGTCTTGAATGCCATTTCCACAGCTTTATTGAGGTTTAAATGGTTAACAAAGAATTTGCACTAAAAAAAAGAGCAATTAGGACATGCATAATTAGTATGAAAAAGTGCTGGACATTTTAGCTTGTTTATATTCGCCAGTCAAACTTCTGCCAGAAGTTGCAAAGGCCAACACGCGAGCTTAAGCCACCAGGCTGCTCCATAGCACAAGTGCAATTTTTTAACGTCTTTTAAGTTGAGAAGGTGATGCACCTTAAACGAACATCTACGTTCTAGTAGAGACGACTGGCTTGCCATTGCGGCCTGCTGCTGCTGTGCTGTGCTAATAGTTATCGAGCTGCAGTGGGTGTGCAATTTTTTAAAATGCTACATGTGATGCAACTTTCACGAGCACATCGCACTGCATGGTTCAATCAGTCCTGCTTTGTTTCATGGTGGACGACAACCTAGTCAACTTTCTTTTTCTAGGGACATTATGCTTTGGCTTCAGTATTTAATATATATAGTTTATTTTCTTGGTGCTGCCTTAGTGGAAGTGATAAGAGTACTAGTGATAAAAGTGCCAGATGTACTTCTTTTCCTGCCAAACCTAGTTTTTTTTTCTTCTCTTGAAGTGCAGAGAGAAAGACAGCGAGTTCTTTTATCTACTGGCAACATATTTACTTGCTCTCTCAAAGCCTTGAGCAGGGTCATTTTATACAATAAAAAGCATCTATCATACACTGCAAGTATTTCTGTTCGCAGCACTTTCGTCTTGTCATGTGTCTCGCAACAGAGAGAGAAACACTTTACAAGATGCGTCTAGACTAGACGCTTTTACTGTGGGAATTCAACGCATAAAAATTTCAAAATAAAAATGCATAAAATAGTTAAAACTGTGCTCAGCCTCACTTTCATATATACAGCAGCCATTCAAGAATCCAGTACAGAATTTCTAGCAGCAGCCTATGCACGCTGCCGGAAAATTTTTGTGTGTGTTCTGGACTCGTCTGTGATCTTCACTAGCAAGCTAAAGAACCTGATTTGGTCCACTGCAGCAGCAACAAAGCTGGTTAAAAAAAAAAAAAAAAAAAAAAAAAAAAAAAAAAAAAAAAAAAAGCTGCTCCCACCTCCTTGAAGAGAATCGTGAAGAAATGCGAATGCATTGTGTGACGTCTACAATGGCGTTTCGCATGCGAGAACCAGTGTTAGAAGAATAATATTTTCTTTCTTTTTTTCTTTTTACACCGTGCAGCAAATAGTGTCGTTCACCGCACAAGGCATTTTTCTGTGGCCAGAAACACAGTATGCGTTTCCAACTCTAGTACCTAGTGTGCACGGTTAAAAAAATGAAACCCTCGCTGGGCATAATGATGTGCTCGAGTGTCGCCCTTTGGGGCGCCTCTTTCAACAAACGCTTCCTACGTGCGTTTGTGATCACCTCAGGGATGTTGCTACCGCCTTAATGCAGCACAAACGCTACAAACGCGTTTTAAATGCACTGCATTGAGGCGGTGTTAAGTCACGTTCAAGTCAAGGGAGTGGGGGCTCCGGTTGCTAGGGATGCGCGCGCCCAGAGCTGTTGCTACAGGAGAGGGTGGTGGACGGATCCCGACGAACGTGTGACATAGCCTATGAAATGCATTCGCATAAGAAAAGAAAAAAGGGACAAATGACTTGGTTCACATCGTATAAAAGGCAAGGTGGTGATTAAAACGGGCTTGGAAGGAGATGAAAACAGACACTCGAACATCGGTCTAAATGACAGCAGAAACAAAACAGAACAGCACTAGCCATCTTCTTTGGCTTTGCAAGTGTTTCGTTTGCACTGCCGGGATATACACCAATAAACCGCTGTTGCAATAGTCGCATTACAAGAGCAGTGGCAGCAACGAAGGCAGGGTACGTTGCTGGACGCGCACTTTTGGGTTGCCGACGCTAGAGCACCGGTTTGTAGTTCAGAGCGGCGATGCTTTCGCGACCTACGGCTCGATGAGGACATGCAGCTTGCCGCTGGAGTTTCCGCCCGCGATGACTATCCGTTCGGGGTGGACCTCGACGATCGAGCAGACCGAGGCCAGGCCTTCGCCCATGAACTTGTAGAGGAGCGAGCCGCTGCTCGAGTAGACCTCGATGCGCCGCGGGTATTCCATGCTGCCGACGAGGAAGAGCTCGTCGCAGCCCGGCACCCACACGGCCCTAAACGGCGACAGCCACCTCCCGGTCCTGTTGTTGTGCCTTGAATGGGAGAAAAAGAGATGGAGGAAACGGCCTGTTTCTCTCTGTTCTCTGTCCAGCATCACCCATAGGTTGGCGAAAGCTCTCACGAGTCTACTCATTTAGACTCATTCGGACACCGATAGAACTGCGAGTCCGGCTGGAGAACAGCTTCATGAATGTGAGTCTGACTCGGAAAAATTTCGGTGAGTCCGAGTTAAAATGAGTACAAAGTTCAAGAATATTTTTTGAATGAATCTGAGTGAGTTCCACATTTTTTTACCTACCTATGCACTGAAACTCGCAATGTGGCAGCAAACATTTTAACCTATCCCCCCCCCCCCCCCTAGTTCTTTGGATACAGCAGACTCGGTAAACAAAACCCAATGTGACATGGGAAATGTGTTTCATCTAACAGGAGTTCCATTTACCAAGAGATAAAAAAGGTGCAGTATTCTCACACAAAATTAATCTTGCTAAGAGTAAGCAGTGACTCTGTTAGATTTCTGTTTACTGAGTACTGTATACCAAAAAAGGTGGTAAACATATGCAATATAAATATAGTCCTTTAGCACTTAAAACTGTTCTTGTATACAAAAGGATTGAATATACCTGGGGCACATGCAAAGCTACGTTTGTAATTCAACATTTCATGCTCCCTAAATACAATATCTGGGTCTCCTGATGCCCCAAGAACAAGAAGACCGTATCCATCTATTTGTGTGGTGGCCATGGGCTTCCAAGCCTATCAGCACAAACTCTCCACACCATCGAAATTCTGGTACGATGGGCTGTCACATCAATACACTCAAACCTCACTACAACAAAACTGCATCTTACACGAAAGTAAGTTTGTTATATCAGAAAATTCGTAATAAAGGGTTATTCCCGACACTATATCTTTGCATGAATATTTCTCATTTACTTTGTCATAACCAATATATACAATATATAGTTATATCTGGATTTGATGTATCGAGGTTGAAGTGTATATCACGAAGATCTTAAATTATCGAGCTTGAGGAAAGCAAAAGAAACACAGTGAAATAAATAAATAAAAACACTCACTTGAGTGTGATCTGCTGCTTCATTTCTCCTGTAGCCAGATTGATGTCGCATAATCTGAGAAGAGGAAAAAAAAAATATTCAAGACATCCATAAATAAAGCAAATCTAAACCAGTTGCAAGCATGTTAACGACAAAAATGAACAATGGTTTAGAAAATTGTATTGTTAAAAGTAGCAGTTGATACAGACTAAGTATAGACACCCTTTTTTTCCTTTTTAAAATAAGAACAGTAACTGAAATTTCAGAAAACCCAGATATTAACTGATTTAGATTAATAGATAACGCCGTTCACTAATGAGCTCTCATATCACTGCTACCTTTTTCTCCTTACATATATGAAAGGTTATCTGCCATATAAAACTATACCTAGTAACCTAGGCTCCTAACCTATTGTGAGATTAGAAAAACACGGCAGGGGAAGGAAAGCTGCAATGAATAAAGTATGCAATTTGATTGCTTCCCAGAGTCACAGCAACATAGTAATACACGGCTTTGAAATCTCGTCAGATTATTTTTCACCATAAGGGGAGCGCTTGCTCGGGATTTTACAGTAAGCAAGGCCACTCACACATACAGTGGCCGTCTCTCCTCTAGATGAGCAAGTAGAGGGGATGTAGTAGAGCAAGTTGCCGGGGTTGTTCAAGGCCGAAAAAAAGTATAAAAAGTGCTGTTTTTAGTCATTTTCGTTTCGGGAAGGATTAAGGCTGTCTTACCGGAAGATTTATGACCTCGACCGTACGACCGGGAGGACTTGTAAAAAATCGGGAGAATTACCAGCTTTGTAAAGCTATATGTCCTGGCAAGTGTAACACAATGTTGCTCTTACCATGTCAAAAAAGTAACACTGTTATTTACAGGTTACCCGACGGAAAAAGAAAAGTTGCTGGAATATGTCTTTGGCTGATCGAAACACATTGCTAGTACTTGCAAAATGGTGGTTAATCTGGCTTGTTGGTATAGTTATTCAAATGGCACAGAAACGATACATTGAAAATAGACCACACAACAGAGCACCTGTGTGTTGTGGTCTATTCTCAGTGTCCCTTTCTTCACTGTCTGCTAGCTCATGTTATGGAAATTCGGCTGAGGTGCACTGGCACCGTAATGGTGCAAGGGAAGTTACGTCAAACACCGCCGGAATTTCACAACCCACTACGAGCCAGACGAATGTGTGAACCACAAAACTCAAATCCACGATTGCAGTGCCGTCTGCGAAAGATGCCATTCAGCAGACCACAATTTCCTGCATCCTGTGTGCACTGGGAATAAAAGAGCAAACAACAGAAATCGATACAATGAGAGACGCTTGTGAGATGCTACGTGTCTAGTGAGTGCGCGTTTGTTCTCCAGGTGGTTGTGCTGTATCAGTTTTGTACCAACTCAACGACGGTTACAATGATTCTCGCATCACCTTTGGTGTCCAAAAACAATCCTGGCAGCAAAAGTAGCCTTGTGCGAGTACGGTCGCACGATGTAAGCTCACGCATATTTTCCGTCCCGTCCACCTGTGTTCAATGGCAGCGCCAGCTGTCAATTACCCCTGAAATTATGGAACGTCACTGCGTTGTCTGCCAGTGCGCGCACGCTGATAGGATTGCACCACACTCCACCGTCGACCTCCGCATGCCACGGTAGTGTGCACTCGTGTCGTGGCCTGCACAGCCGAGCATGCGGCACCGCATGCGTGGTGCCCAGACGAACAAACGGCACCGCAAAAGTGCACAGAAAACGCCACTAGTGCCGCCAGCCAAAGATGCCATTAGTAGATAGTTGTTTCTCAAGGCTGGAGAATGATTTTCGGGCAACAGCTCAACAACTTATAGCTGTTAATGTGAGCCCCAATGTAATTCAGTGTAATGTGGTGGGTGTCGATGTCACCACTTTTGTTTTGCCTGTATCCCCTCCGCCCCATCTTCTTATAACTGTTTGCTTCATTCAGGCATGCTGAATTGCGCAACTTTAAAAATTATCCAATCAATCTCTGCATATCTCAGGTATGTGCTCTCACACACGGTGTCCAAGGGAAGCACAATCTACTATCAAACATGGCACAGAGAAAGAAGCAGCTGAACCAGCATATATCGGCACCAGTGTGAAACTGATGACAAGATTTGTTTTTTAACATAAATCACTCAACTTACTGAGCACACTGTAATTGCACGAGTAAACTGACCTGTAGGTAAAGTGTGCAATTTTTGGAAGACCATTATTATTATTATTATTTTTTTTTGCCAAGTAGCAGTTTGGATAAAGGTCCACTCCATCAAAGATAAAAAAACGTGGTATATTTGATATCTCTGATATTCCTCGTACTTTTGTATAATATGCCCGTAAGACAGAATAGCTCGAAACCACATATTGTCTTCAAATTAAGAAATGTCTCGGGCAAAAAAAATTTAGTCCTTTAAAAATTACTAACCAAATAAATATGCAAAGGATAATTACTCACATTAGGCACTATCAGTGCTGTAAATATGAACAAGCTATGACTTTCACAAATGCAGAAATCGCACCACAAAAACGAGTGAGTTTCATAAACAAGGTGTTTTTCGAGAATTTAAAAAATTACTTAAGTAGCCCAGAATTCGAAAAGATCAAGTGAGCTATTTCTTCATTACTTGTGCTTGGCAAGAAGAAATTTGTCATATATAGCTTGCATCGCTGTTAGCATAATCGCGAATTCACGAAAACACTTTTCATATAATGGCCATTGTCAACCGGCGATGCTCTTCGACTTTTCTTTGGTTTCAAAATTTTTTATATGAAAAAAAAAAGAAAGTGATTTCGTGCTATTTGGTTGTACGGACATAATATACAAAAATAGCAGGAAAATCAAAGATATCAAGTATACCACTTTTGATCTTTTCTGAAACCGACTTAGACAGATTGAAACTGCAGGAAAAATATGCAGCCATTTCAGTTATTTCTGAAGCTACATGAATATGCAACTAATATATATGTATAAAAAAGTAGTAAATTTTATAAGCGCACTGCAGATTACAAACCTGATAGTGTCGTCGAATGATGTTGAAAGGACTTTGTCGCCTTCAACTGGTGAGAGGAATGCCCCAGAACAGGCGCGGTGGTGCGTCAGTGTTCCGAGGGGCACTGGGCTTCTTTTCGACATCATTCGGGAATCCCAAAGTTTAACCATCCTAGAACACCAATGCACATTATTACCGATGGGAAAAAGAAAAAAGAAAGAGAGAGAGACTACAGCTGCTTGTCATGGACAACAATGTGATATGTACAGGTTACGTGTGAAATGTTCACTGTGGACCCAAGAGTGCCAGCACTTAAAAATCGATACAGTCTACAATCCTTAAACAGGACCTGCATACACGAACTTTCAGATACAACAGACGATTATCCAGCCTAAGTTTGACATGTGTATAAAATTAACAGAGCGACGCTCACTTTTAACGAACCGCAATAAAACGGACTATCGACTACAATGGACGAAATTAGTGGCACTTTTTGTCAAAATTGGGCTTAAAAGCGCACTTTTGCCGTTTTGACGCAGGCTGATAAGACTTTTACTATGCTGCTTCCTGCGAGCTAAAGCCACGATTAATTTTAAATGGCAGCTGGCAACATTGGTGGCTTCCAGCCAAGTCAAGCTCGCCTGAGAGCGTGTTGGTGACGTTGGTCATGCACGGACGTAGCTAGTTGATGCCATTTTGTCATTGCGTTTCCGTGCTTGACTGTTCTGTCTGTTCGCAAATTTTTAGGTAATGGCCCTCAGAAAGCAGCCTCAAGTCAGGGGGGGCTTTCGGGGCAGACAGCTTCTCTGACTATGTCACATTTGACGACACCGTCGATAATAAAAAGCTGACTGAAGAGGAGGCGAGAGCTGCGATCGAAGGCCGTTCTGAGCTGTCATCAGAATCACAGCGAGCACGAAGACGAGTCCTCTGCAGCCAGGCTGGCTTTGCAGCAGGTGACTGACAGCATTGATGAAGTGAAAGAATACTTCCAGCTGCAGCAAGACGACTGCAGAGCTGAAGTCTTGCAGCTGAGTGAAATGTGGCGCAACGTGATAACAGCATCGATCAAGGGTGCTCGCCAATCACTAATCACTAATTTCTTTTCAAGGTAACTGTAAATAAGAAGTTTGTATTCTGCATTAGATGTTCGTCACTCATTGCAATAACATTGTAAGGCACCGTGACCTATATTTTGAAAGCAAGACGTTCCAGAGCAGGTGAGTTCAGCTGTCAAATTAGAATATTGATGTGAAAGGTACCTTGGTGCTGTCCGGCGATCTTTGGAACAGTGGGGGGGGGGAGCTGAGTTCTTACTTCAGAAGATATGCCTTCTCGTCCTCACAAATAAGAATTTATTCGAAGCCGATCGATAGGACCACACAAAAAAGTTTACTAGAAACGTTTTTGTTATCGGGCTTTGTTGCTGTAGAATCTGTTGCTGGGCCTGTTGGTACATACTTGAAGAAACGGAGAAACCAGCTTAAGGACACGTTCACAAGAGGAGAAGACGACACACACATGCTGAACCAGCATGTGGATCCAGTGTGTGCAAAAAAGTTTGTTTTTGCTCGCAACTTTTTTAAAAGCTGTGTTTCATTTACTACGAACTTTGGGATACAGCGAACAGATGCCGCGTGAGGCTCAGGTTCGTTATGAGCGGGCTCGACTGTATAACAAAATATTGGTCATAACAAAGTGAATGAAAATGAGTTCTTGAACATAATGAACTTATTTTTTTGTAAGATGTACCTTTGTTATGATGATTTTCGAGCATTATAAATGCACTCTAACAGACTCTTTCTCCATTTCGTGGCTCGAGACGCTAAAGCATTACAAGCTCATGATTGTATTAACTTGAGTTCAATTCCCACGTTTTTGAACTCTTACTGTTTTTTTTAAAACAGCTTAAATAACAAAACCTTTCTGAAATTTTCAGCCAAATGAAAATGCATGCTCTATGCTGACAAGAAAATGTAAGTGCTTTTGCACATAGAGAGATTCGTTAACGAATGCCTTTTCCAACAGCTGGATTTCAACCTGCCAAATGCAACGTGCACTCCAGAACTCCATTAAAGGTACAGAAACTTTAGCTGTAAAAACAAACGCACTGTGCCTTGCGCGTCAGGAATGTGAAGTCTCGTGGCATATCGCGCGAGATGGGTCGAGACCATAATCTGCGGCGAATTCCACGTGACACGATGCACATGACCAATCAGGTGCGAGAAGAGAGATGTCTCAAGGCATCAGGATGCCACTGCTCCGCAGAGCTTTCATCCAAGACATGCCGCAGCATAAAGAAAAGCGCAAATGTAAAACAGAAAACAACGCTTGCTCTGACGTGCACATTTTCGGAATGTGCGAGATCCTGTCACACTGCCCCGTGGCAGGACGCGCACGTTTACTGCCGCTAGCTGTACCTCAAAGCAGTTGAAAGCGTCCAGTTTGAAATTTATGATAACAGGCCCTAGTGTTGAAGTTCTACGAAAACGAGAGGTTGCGTGGCAGAGTATTTGCACTTACGCATCTGTGCTGCCCGTCAGGAACCACCAGCTGTTCGTCGGGTGGGCATTGATGGTCCTCACTTTTCGACTGTGCAGATCGTACATGCCAACCTTTTTCCTACGAAGAGCAGCACAAGCAGAAACACAGTCAGTACATAACAACAGCGGAAGATAAATGCAGCCCAAAGCACAAGGTTCCATGCATTAGTCAAGGTGAAAAGAAAACCATGTTTACTCATGTGTACTATCGTACTGCAACGGTTGTACAGTATCATCGACCATAAAACACTCACTCTTGCGATCTGGGGTCCAAAAAAGAAACTTGACCATTGCCATGTGCTGCGATCATCGTGTTGTCCCGCAGCCAGTCAATGTACACCACACCAACGTCAGGGTCAGTACGATACAGCTGCAAGGACGTATACTGTGTTTAGATCTCAAACAAAACTGGCAAATAATGAACTAGCATCGTTTCTGCATAGACACCTCAGTTGTATAATTACAGACACACATCTCAAGAAGTCAAAATGCCTGTAGCATATGTTTTGCATGCTTATTAGGATTGCTTTCATGAGGTGTGAAAGATGGAAGCTAAAAGGCATATTATTTAAATTTGAAATGAAGATACGAAGTGCAACTGCCTTCTCTTAGAGCAAAACACTATGACAAAGATCCTAGAGGCTTCAAATAGTGAAACACTTTTCAATCGGATTAGCCTGGACCATGGCAGCATTCCTAATCTCCAAAGCGGTTGCCTACTTATTTTAATGCAAAGTTATAAATTTTTTCAACAAGTGAAACAAAAAAAGTCATAGCTTTGCCGCAAGGGCAAAGCAGTGAATGGAAGGTCACGTGCAGAATGGCAAGCAGATTGAAACGTACCCCGCGTTTCTCACGCACAAATGACGCACGAAATGTACTCACAGGTAGAGATAAACGAGAATACACAGGTAGAGATAAACGAGAATAAGCGTTTCAGTTGTTACTTCACTGTGTCTGAAAAGCGTGCCCTTTTTGCAAACGGAAGCTGTGCAACGATTGCAGCAACCTTTGTGCGCCCCGCAACTACAACAGAATCGTTTGAGTTCAAGCCCAACAGTATAATCCTCCCCACCGGGAGATAAGGGCACAGGAGAGATCATCCACTCCCCTCCTCTCTGCAGGCCAATGTACACGTGGGAGATTAGAGCCGCCACACCCTCATTGCCCTATCTTGCTGATAATGCTAAAAACATGGATAGTTCCCCCTGAGATGCCCACCAACAGCAATAAGCGGCAGATATGAATAACTTGCTGTTTGAACATTGAAGGAAGTATTTCTCGGTGGCTTAGTAGTTAACGCCTCAGATTCATGACGCGGACGTCCCACATTCGATTCCACTAGCCGGAATCTTTATTCTGAATTTTTTTTCTTTCTTGCATTTGCATATATATATAGATACATATACGGTGCATGATGCCCAGCAGCAAAATACAGCCGAGAGTGTCCATATAATTGCTATCGCAATAAAACTACAAATTATTTTTAACCATCTAAACAACTGAAGGCATTCCACTGTCAATCAGGTGTGCCTGCAGGCAAAGTAAGTAGAGGAATTCGGTGGACATAGAGCTAATTAATAACGCAGGGGTGAGATGGCTGAAGTTGAATTGGAAGCAGTTTTTGGAGCAGCAATATTTCAATCTTGGAGCAGAATGTGGGCTTGGAGCAGTTAGCGGCATTGATTATGTTGCCCTAGGAACTTGAAAAGAAAAACCAAATTTGTGGCAACTTGAGGGACATGTAGATATTTTAATTATCTGAGAGTACACATAACACCGCAACAGCCTTTGAAGACAGTTTTTCTAAAACTGGTTATCATTAGGTGTGATTCCCGCAACTTCTCCACACAAATCACCTGACCTATCTAACCAGTGTTAGATATGTCATGGAAGAGGAGCATTAAGGCACCCTATTCACTATGTGGCAGCAGCTCCACAATGCGCAACCCAGTGAGTAGAAGCAAGCTAGCACCACCGCAGCACACTTTCAGGGGGGGGGGGGGAGATCACACATTTTTACAACAACCCAGAGAAAATTAGTGGCACCACGGGAGCCTTCATTAGAAAATGTGCAAAGTTAAGACAAGCTTGGGCGCCTCTACCTTTTTTCTTTGCGTAACTTCTACCCTGACTGCTACACAGACTCTTTCCTGGGCTGTGGCAGCTCCCAAACGGCAATCCACGTCCCGATGAAGCGCGCCACAAAATTAGAAAAATTATTTCCTCCCATTCCTGTCATCCTGCACCCCTTCCGCACCAAAGAGCCGCGGGATGATGCAAAATGCAACAGGCCTCCTGCCTTCCATCAGGCCTTGGTTCAAAAAGCCCAGGTGGTTGCAGAGATCTTCACAGGGAACCCGGACTGGAGTTTCCTCCCATATGCTTGGTTAATATATATTTCTTCATATTAAGTGTGTTCTCTCTCTTGGGCCCCTCTGTATGCAAACATCGCATTTTATTGCTATCAGCAGTGCGTCTAGGTGCTGTACGAAATATCTCAGTCCTTTCCCCACTGAAGCTGACGTGGACACCAAAATTCTTGCTTTTGAGGCTCTTGAGGACTAATTCAGCTCAAATTTAGCATTTTTAATGCTTTTGTAGCAACTTTGGGCAGGAAAGCATAATAATATAAAAAAATAGGCCACATGCACAAGTCTCCCACACCTGATAATGGGGCAGGGCACGACTCCATATACATGCATCTGCTGTGGTAGGTAGCAATGCACAGCATAAGACACCTGAGAAATCTCTTTACCCATACAAGTACAACTGAACACCATTATGACACGCACTGTAGAGCTGTTCTTGTCCCTAATATGGGATGTATCTTACGAGCAGGATACCACATTCTTATTTTCTATTCAACCCCTATTTCAATGTCGAGCCTAAAGATGTGTTTTATAAGCCCATTTGTCTCCCACATTAGTGTCTCTTATAAACATGTTTGGCTTTATCCAGAAATTATGAACACTTGGAAGAATTTCTTCCCGCAATAATTTTCCCAGCATGAAACACTTCGCACTTCATAAAACCACCACTGAGAAAATAAGCTGAATAAGGAACATTGTTGTTCACCTCATCGAAAATGCCCCGCTCAATGTCTGCACACCGCAGGGTGTCATCGTAGCTTGCAGAATAAATTTTCTGCGGCTCTCCGGGGCGGATCTTCAAGCACATCAAGCCAGCGTCATGCGGAGTGTATGTTTCAACGACATTTTCACCAGTGCCCTAGAATTAAGAAGAAAAAATTAAAGTCATTTTAACCATGGCTTACTTCACAAAGCAGTACTGAAGATCACACAAAGAGCAGAACCAACGGAAAAAAGAAAAGGCAGGCGAGTAGGAACCTATCCATTGTTGGGTAGTGCTTGACCGGACGTGGTGAAGGAAGAAAACCAGCGATGGCTTTCCTTGTTTTTCCTTCCATTTCCGTGCTACTCAACAATGCAAATAAAGTAGCGGCAATCGTCAAAGCATGTTGGCAATCATTACTAGGCTTGTGCAAACATTCGAATGCTTTCAATATTCGATTATTACTTATTAGATTTCTAAATTACTTATTACTATTATTCTATTACTTATTCTATTCTAAATATTACTCTATTTAAATTTGCTTTGTTTTAAACTTAAATTGTTGAAAATTTCAAAGTATTCGAAATGACCGAATAGGTGCATATTCCGCAAATAACAAGTACACCCCACCCTGTAAAGGTGGCTTCACTGCAGCAAAGGGTTACTAAGACGTGAGGAAATATGCACTGTCCTAAAGCCTAACTTTCAAGTCACATGAACAAATTGCCCTCCCATAGATTCTCCTTTTTTGTTTTTTTTTTCAGCTTAAAAGCTTGTTATACCGGCTTATATGCTCCAAATATACAAAATTCTAAAACGTAACATTTTAGAGGTTATCCCTTGCACTCTACGGAAAGTCAAACCTTTCTACTATTTAAAGTTGTTTCCACTTCCTTTGAACCCAAAAAAGGAATTCACTATTCGTACAACCCTAATCGCAACGCATCGCGCATCAACCGCACACCTAAACGATGGCAAACGACCCAGCTGGCCGTAAAAATCTTTAGACGAAGGCCACAAAAATGTGTATGTCCCGTAGCATTTGGCACGACTTAGCCGAGCGCTGCGAATACTTCATACATAACACGGTACATAGGTACGCACACGTTCCACACACTTCTGTTCGGACCCCATGGTTGAGATAACAGCCGGTGAAACACTGCGGAGTCAACAGTGAGGCACAAGGAATGGAGGCTATCGTTCCTATAGTACACTACGGTTCAGTGCGAGACCTTGAGAAACTCGCATGTCGCCACCGCTACACAGCACGGCGCACCACATAACTGTCGCAACACCGCCATTGTGCCCAGTGGATATGGCTAATAAGCTGTCGCATCCGCTCCGCATTTCTCCCAGAGCGCATTAGTTTGTGGGTTCCTCAGCTTATTGCACGGTCCAATTTAAGTCGGTGTTCGTTTTTCTTGTGGGTCACCAAACGCCGCCATGACGAATTTGGTCTCGGAAATAGCTGGAAGGTTTCTGGCTACCAGATGCAAAACAGAGACGATGTATGCCTGCTGCCATCTTTGTGACGACTCGACTAATTGCAATACAGGCGCTTAGAGACTTCACCTTTGGTTGCCATTATGCCTGGCGTTGTCTTTTAAACCACTTCTGCTGTGCAAGATGGTGCGATTACCAGTGGTGGCAAACATACTGCGGCACGTCTCAAGTTAAGACAGAAAGCAAATTGATTGGCGTTGGTACGACGTAAGACACGGTAGATGCGAGCTTTTTCAAAGGCGTTTGTCACTTTTGCAAGGTTTCGCATATCGTGTTGCACCGTGATTGTCACATGCCCTGTAAAGCGCCAGTAAACAGGCTCCTATTTTTTTGTCACATCCCCGAACATGCTTGCCAATTCGAACAGAAGGCCGTGGCGATTTGTTCGAATATTACAACGCTGCACGCCACGCAGACCCTCCATCTGGATTTACAATTCCCGTACCTCTTTCCTTCTGACCAATCCCCCTCGTATATGCAGTAACGCAAGCTCGACCACTGGAAACTTGACATACCACTGAGCTCATCGAATGGGCCTTTGCCCTCCGATACGGCGCCTTGGCCCTACGGTGATGCAGTTCTGGCCACGCAGTCCACATTTTATTTTCCTGTGCTGCTCTGTGCCGTTTCCTAGAGCCAGACACTACCGAGAAAAGTAGTATTGCCAGAACGAGAGCCCTGTTCAGTTGTTGGCTGCATGCCGATGATGCATCGCTGACGTCATGGCACGCTGCCCAAGTGGGTGGTGTCATGATGGGCTACGCCTTCACCCTCTCTATGGTAAAGAAGGGTGGCAAGGCCTCAAGAAAATTTGAAATAAGCTGGAACAGGTGTTCTAACACCTGTAACTTCCTCATTATAATAAGTATTCACAAAAATCTTGCGGCAGCATGTTCACATAGCAAAAGCGTGCATCTTTCTCTTCATCTTCCTAACAATTTAGGCACTTTGGGGTTCTTCACTGGCCCTTTGATTTGATTGACATGTGGGGTTTAACGTCCCAAAGCCACCATATGATTATGAGAGACGCCGTAGTGGAGGGCTCCGGAGATTTCGACCACCTGGGGTTCTTTAACGCGCACCCAAATCTGAGCACACGGGCCTACATTTCCGCCTCCATCGGAAATGCAGGCGCCGCAGCCGGGATTTCATCCCGCGACCTGCAGGTGAGCGGCCGAGTACCTTAGCCACTAGACCACCGCGGCGGGGGTTGTTCACTATTCCTTCAAGGGGGAGGCTACCCTGGAGACCAAACTTTTATTTTTTGACATATCTGGATGAAAATTTCAGGGCATGTTCCGTACACTAAGAATGCAACTGCAAACTTTCATGAAGCTGTGGTTCTTTAGTTCTAAAGTTATTGAGGTTCAATTGGGTTGCACTGGGTTGTTCACGTGGGTGCCTGTGGAAGGTCATGAGAAATTCCAGGACATAGTAGAAAGATGAAATTCATTGTGTAGACATCCCAGGGTGCACAAAGCCATGTGATTCAATTCCCCCTTCAAATAATGTTCACGCAACCTTGAATTTGATGTACTTAGTAATTACCATATTCATCAAAACGTGATAGTTTTTGACAAATTAACGACACCAACTTCCAAAAAAAAAAGGAGCTTGTTGCACCGTTGCAATGTCACCCAAAACAGAATTTAAAAGAAAGGGTACACAAATCTGGTGAGGAGTCCGAGTTTTAGCCTTCCTCGGCATCACAACTAGCAAAAAAAATCCATTCTGAAAAAACGGGCTAGAAAGTTAAAACACTTGGGTTTTCTTCAGAAAGCTTCAGAAGAACAGCTAGAAGTGTCTTGATGCACTCTTCTTCAGGTGTCATTTGCAATTTATTTTTTGACGTAAAGCAACGTAGTGCTGAGCCTGGCGATCTCAGAAACAATCGGCGTCACTCTAGATAGCGCCGCTTCGGAGCATGTGCCGAGTCCCACAATCTGGGAAACACTCAGAGCATTTGCGGCTCCAGCCACACTCGATGAGTCGCACTTTCGACTGACGACCGCTGACTGCACAGTTCTGCTGCTGCAAGCGTCTAGGAAGTCAACACTCGCTGCAGAATAGCGATATTTCAGTGCCTGCACAAACCGCATAACCCGCTTCAGTGCACAGGACCTCTGCACTGTCCTCGGTTTCGTTACCAGCATCGCATGACGACAGAGACGAAAAAGACAAAACTAGTGCAAAAAGAAATAAAAGAATAGAAAATGATCGAAAAGATACTGCAAGGCAAAGAGCGGCTCAGCAGATGCCAGTCCAGGCAATCGGAGCAGAGAGCAAACACGGGATGAGCGCGCGTCATCGAAGGAGGTGACCACCTCCCCTGCTGCTCAGCAGGCGATGGTGGGCGCGCTTTCTCCTGTGAGATACGAATGCACTGCTCTAGCCAACGAGCGCTCCGCATTGCCTTGCGGGAAAACGCCAATAGCATCTGAAGTGTGCTGCCAACGCCGGGTTGCAAGACGGTAAACGAAAGAGAAAGAAATCACACTGAAAACAACACCAAGACGGCACGGGACGACCGCATGATCTGCGAACAGAGCGCGTGCGAGGTTTGGTTTGATTTAGGCGTATTTTGCACATTTCAGACACCACTGCAGCCTCGAAAATAGCATTTTTTTTCCCACTTTGCGGCTGAATTAGGTGCTAAGAAATACGGAACAGCTAGTTCACGAGACATACAACCCATGCATATGGTTTTCCAAATGCCGACTCTTTTGCATGCCCCCCTTAAGCTGTTAGTGACACAGTAGTTTTTCTTCACAAACAGAGCGAGCTGCGAGTGATTGTACGAGATTGCTTCCGCTCTTCGGCAAACATGGCCCACATTTTCAAGCAGTACGTTTTCAAGCGGTATGGCCATGTGTCGGCAATAAATGGTGGAGCTCACTCAGACTCACTCAAGATATATATGTCAACCTTCAGGCTCACCAAAGTTTTCCTCAATCAGACTCACTGGAACTCAAGGTCACCAAAACTTAACCCACCCGGACTCACGGCTCGATTCGCTCGAGTGAGCCGACGAATGTGCTTGCCGACCTATGCAAGCGGCACTGCAGAATTCACGCGGGTTAAGATTTATTCGCTGCCACCGCAGTAGCATTCTTCTTTAAGTTTATGCTGGTTTTTCCCAGAGCATTTGATTTTGAAGCAATAAGGTTGTATCAGGATTTCAACACACACGACCACAATGTTTCCTGTCAGAACTAGCTGGCTGGCCTCTGGCTGCCAGGAAAATGCCAGAAGTGCGAGAATTCACGAGGCCCTCTGTTTTTTTTTTTATAGAAATGTTTCTTTTTCTCGCAACTCAATTTTTACTGAATCCAAATTACATGTTTTTCCAAATCCTACGTTTATTTTTTGTTTTTCTGAAAATGTTTCAACAAGGTTCTACTGTACTAGACGCAACAAAAAAGTACTAAGCTCTAATCATCAATTATTTGGCAACATGACGCGAGACTGACGTCTACGATTTTCACTCACCACCTTCAGAAATCCAAAATTTCCCAGTTTGTCGCCAGCAAAGACGAGGGTTGCCGTCAGAGATGGGTGGATAGCCATCGCGGTGATGCGCGCTGAGGTCACTTTCTGTACAACCACGTCATCCACACTCACTTCCATCATCCTGTCCAGAAATCTGCAAGACACCAGTATTGTTGGGAATGAACACAAAACATGCTTACATCCTGAAATTGCCAAACCTGTGCTTTTCTTGACGGTTGGCCTCCCTAGTAATTTTTGACAAGCAATGCATGGAATCGGCAAATAAAACCAAGAATGACTTGACAGTACACTCAAACCTCGATATAACGAACCGGGATATAACGGAATATCGGTTATACCGAAGTAAAGCTATTCTTGCAATAGATATAGTGTTAGGAATAAACCTTTATAATGAATTTCCAGATATAACAAACCTAATTTCATGTAAAATACAACTCTGCTATAATGATGTTTCAGTGCATGTATTATTGGAGAACATAAAGATAGCCGAGCACAGCTTGTGCTAGTAGTCCAAGGCTAGGTTGCTAGCTGGTCCTGGCCAAATGAAGAGATGCCAAGTTCCAGATGAGTCCCGCAGAATCACCTCTCGCTATTTCAGCCATACTGCGTCATAGACTACATTAAACACGTAGATTCTAGCAGTCTTGCTTGGCAGAGCACAGCGATTCCCAGCACAGCAATTCCTCCTGCAGGCCAACATTTTGCCCCTAAGGGACAATGATGCTTGACTTGCGCATGCATCACCTAACCGGCTTAATGTAGAGTGCCTCTTTCCCCTGTTTAGTTGTCAGGGAATACCATCGTGAGAATACTTGTACATCACGAAAAACTCATCATCTCATCTGGTGATGTGCAATGCGACTTTCTGAGCTTGTATAAATAGACAAGCAATTATTACAGTATTCAAAATCAGTTCAATTTGAATACAGTTGCATCTGTTTCTATTAACTCGATTGTGCCGCAATAAATAGTCGTTGTATTAGTAGTTCATTGTATACGAACTCGTTATAAAAACGTCCACTTAGTGACCAAACGTTTTTTTGTATTTTTATTGAATACAGTGATAACACTCCTTCTAATGACAAGTTAAGCCTTTCCGAATGTTAGGCGATGTTTGTTTGCCCACGATAAAATTAAACCACATTCACAATGAACTCGCGCCGTTCCAATGAAGCGCGGTACTTCCATGTCGAATCAATCATCCCTGGCTAGTTGTGCACAGCGTGTCACTTGGCTCTCGCCGTCGTATGCTGGGTTGTTTGCAGTCTAATGCATGCATGTGCTTGTGCGTTCTTCGTGTATGCTTCACTTGCGAGCATGCTCGGGAGTGGCTAGCAGCCTGTTCGCCTAACACAACTAAGACAAATTCGGTAAGCAACGCAAGCAAGCGGCCTCGCACAACGCAGCGTCTGCGAACTTGCAAACGGCGGCACGATGCACTTGTACCACCGTCACTCTGCCGAACAGATATCGGTAGATGACTGTGATAACATACCCGGTGATGAGTCAAAATGGCCCACTCGTCCCCACCGGCGACCTTGCCATCGCTGTTCTTTGCTGCTTATCTAGATGTTAAGGCACTGTCGCAACCGCGCGGATGTCGTCACTAATCGACCTGTCTCCACCATTACCGAAAGGCGGAAAACCTTTTGAGGCACATTGTGATGTCAGTGAGCTGAGTGACGCAGCGAGGTTATATGCAATAAAGTTATCGCTTCTCGAATTTAAGGGTTCTTGCATTCGAAGGTGTTGTTGCTTAATCGGCGGGGGTTGTAGATGCTGAGGACGGTGTCAGAAAAGTTCGCCGTGTGAAAGCTGACTGCGAATCTTCATGCTGCCTCCGATTTTTTCTTTTCTCACTTCAGTTCTGTCTATCAAGAAATGCCTGGAAAGTAAGCGACTTTGCTCACAGAGTCAAAATCTGCGTGCGATTCTCGATATTCTTGTCGCAAGTAAACTGCAGCAAGGCATGTGCACGTGCGCGCCTACCACATGCATTAGTGTCTGTTATAACACTTTTTTTCCCGCTTCGTATGTGCCATACTTTGATAGCGACTGTGTCAGAAGTATTCGTTATAAAAGTACGAGGCTTTGAAAAATGTTTTGCTGTATGCGGACTCAGTTTCAAAGTTGTAGCATAGGAAAATCGTAAGTGCACCGAAATATGGTCATTATAGTCGATATATCGCTATATCTGGGATCGTTATAAGTGGGTTCGACTGTATAAACTATAGAAGACATCGCAACATTAACAAATAGGTGTATATTAGTGCATGTGTAACCCTTTGTAAAGATGATCCCTCTGCAATGGAGGCGTGTACAGTTGAACTCCACTACAACGAACGCCACTTCAATGAAATTTCCACTACAACGAAAAATTCACGATTCCTCATCAGCAGTCTGTTAAAGTCAATGCATAAATATTGTCGCCAAAATGAACACTTTTTTTTTTTCAGTTGTTCTGCTTCAACGAAATTTTAGGATGCGATTCCAAGCTCAGGCACTTATTGCTATCCAGCAAAACTACTCTTTAACATTTTGATGCATTTTCAGAGCTTCAAATTGCGTCAATGAAGTCTGAAAAGCGTGTTTTCAAATAAAAATTTTTTTCAAATAACATGCAACTTTGTTATGGAAGTTTGAGTGTAACTCAAAATTTCAAATCCTACAAATTCATGTCGAAGCGAATTCGAATATTGAAATACTCACCCTATTATTGAAAACATTCAAACATTCGCTCATCTTTAGTTATTTGTAATGTAAAAATGCACAAAAAATGACATTCAGCAGCCCCTGCTGCAGTAACATTATGTCCCATTCAAGCCAAGATGAAAAACACAGCAAAATGCACAGCGCAGGGCATTTTATGAGTGAGCTCAGAAACTGCTTCCGAAAATCCAGCTCACTCCTGACAATGCTTCCCACCAAACAAAGGGGTGCCACATACCCTCCAGCTTCTCTTGACAGAGACTCCAAAGCCACTTGGCGAAGTTCTTCCTTGACGATGTCCTCGCAG
Source organism: Rhipicephalus microplus (assembly GCF_043290135.1). Taxonomy (NCBI): domain Eukaryota; kingdom Metazoa; phylum Arthropoda; class Arachnida; order Ixodida; family Ixodidae; genus Rhipicephalus; species Rhipicephalus microplus. The sequence goes on from NC_134709.1 coordinate 45,055,914, forward strand.
AGGCAAGACCTGCTACCTTCGTCGACACCACCCCTAGCAACCTCCACGAAGGCCAGTGGTCCTGGTCTAATGCGCTCTTTAACTGGCTCCTGTAAAAGGTGAAAGTTAACCACAAAGTCTCTTTCCACTAAGACGCAAAACAAACTAGAAATTGAGAACACGATATCTAACTGCTGATTTTCCGTGCACTCTTGAAAATTTGAATGCTTTCAGAGCATCGCCACAAGCACCATAGATGTCGATGTATAAGAACATATGGAATTTCGGATGCCGAAACTCGGGGGCATCCGATTTTTCAGACTTTCCGTTTAAATTTCGCTTTTGAACAGCATTAACTGAAGACTCCACCTTTGTAGCGTCTAGAAGTCTCATACGTTTCAACCAGCACTTCGAGAGTCTGTTTGCTGTGATGAAAGTGACTTGTTGCCTTTTGGAGCATACTTTGGAGGAGGAGGAGAAGTACTGCTTTGGAGCAGCCATAAGTGTTTTTGAAGCGAATGATTGATTGATTGATATGCATGGTTTAACGTCCCAAAACCACCATATGATTATAAAAGACGACGTAGTGGAGGACTCCGGAAATTTCGACCACCTGGGGTTCTTTAATGTTTTCGGAGTGGAAAATTTGCTAGTTTGGAACACCTAGTGGTGTTTTAGAAGCGGATAGAAAATCTGCCATACAATGTTTGTAGTTCAAAGCATGATCGAAGCATCTCGTAAATATTATTTATTGTAAAATGTACTTAACAGACAATGAATGTAAACTTCCAGAAGAAAAACAATAAAAAAAAGTGGCTGGTTGTCAAAAAAACAAATGTGCTTTGCAACAAGCTGTCTATTTGAAATACCAGTATTGGAGACAGAAGTAAAATCATACAGGTGCAGCTTATTGTCGCATCTAAAGGCAACCACAGTCCCATATACCTGTTGCCAAATAAACAGTAGACAATCGGTATGAGATAAAAGCAATCTTGCTCATTTTTACAGCACTGGCCTGCATGTCTAGCTGGAAAGAACGAGGACAGCCTAATGAGCTATATGCCTAATATGCCGGTCCCTGTCACACAAAGGAGATCACAGCCGATAAAGACTGCACACAAGTAGCACACTGGGATGATAGCACACAGATTCCTTTCAATTTCTTGAGGACTTGTGAGGCGATCAGACAGTGAAAGTTCATCACTCTCTCAGTGCCACTTTGGAGCAGTTACTCAAAAAAAAAAAAAAAAAAAAAAAAAAAAAAACCTTTAAGCATCTACTTAAAACACATTCGTTAAAATAGGTTTTTTTTCCACAACTATTTCCTTGTTTATTTTTTTGATGGCCTTCATTGTTATTTGTGTGTAGTTTCACATTACATACATATATTTTTTTTGTATTAGCCACCTTACGTCGCATCTGTTCTGTAATTACATTGCTTGCATTTTAGTGTGCCATATTTTATCGTGTAAATAAACTGCCATGACTCTGTGTATTTTTTCCTTGTCTCGTCTTGTTAGAGCACAATTAATTCCTGCCTTCGTTACAGTAATATTGTTTTCAAATTGTTCTCATATATTTTTTATCCTTCTGTACACGTTTTAAAATGTTTTTTTTTATTACCCCATTTACACAATGCCTCTAAGGGCTGCAAGGTGCTTTAAAATAAATAAGTAAATCAATCAATCAATAAATAAGTATTACTGTTTGGAGCAGCCTGGACTAGAATTTCTCTTTGGGAGCAGTTGGGAACGATTGGAGCCATCACTGTATCTGTGTGCGGTCATAGCAGTATCCAAGAAGTTGCACTGCAACATTTATGTCTGCCTTCTCGAGTCCAACAGCCAGCATTGTGGCACAAAGCCCAGCAATGACAAGCTTTTGAACCAGCCTTGACAGTTCCCAAAGGCAACGTCAAGAAGCACTTTGACTTTAAATGAGACTGAATGATTCGAGATTCAATTAGTCTTGTAATACACAATGCAACATATCTTTTCATCATGTTCTATTTGATTACCAGTGATACAAGAGCCACTCACTCGAACACAATCCAACACAACACTGTCTTCGTCGTTCTCTTTTCCAGTCTACCCCTCATGCGCCGGTCACCGCGTTGTAATGATCCACTAGAATATGCACCGATAAATCATTGAGCTAGTACCAGAGGTGGGACAACTAGTGTTCCACGCCGTTCACTCCAATTCCTCAAATACCAAAGCACTGTTCTGCATAATATCAATGTTCTAGACATTGTCGTTTCTCAGTAACTTTGACTACCTATCGGCAGCATTTCCAGGCCATGCTCAGAAAGTGTTTCAGGCTCCTGTAACCTTGGCAATAGCTGGGGTCACACTAGCGAGCCCCTCGTTGCTTATCCTATGCACAACTGCACGTGCATAAGCTTGTATTTTGATCTTGCCTAGAATATTAGCTATCTCGAGTCACTCACTAACCGACAGATATATAGACCGAGTTCCACCTTACTGGGCTTGTACGAATAGTAAACATTAGATTCCAATAATTTAATTGAATTCGAATAGTATATGTCACATTTTATTAAAAAAAATTTGCACATTTGTCACGACCTAACTAACCTGTACAATACTTTGTAATCAATGATAGAAGCAACACTTTGATTTTTGGAGCAGAAGAAATGCTCACTTTGCAGCAGCTATTGATGTTTTCCGAGCAGATCGCAAAATATTACAAACGACCCTTAGAGGTTAGTGCATCATTTAAGCCTCTTGTAAATATTAATGTTTATTTTTAAACATATTGCACATACAATAATCATTGCAAATTTCAAGAAACATGATTAGGCAGATGAACAATCGTTGAACACCAAGTGTTATTTTCATATTTTGCAAAAGTAGCCCACATTGGCATTTTCAAAAATCAAATGGGCTAAATGAACTAACATTTGAAATGCTTGCGATGACTTGAAATATGTTTAGGTTTAAATTTTACTATAATTAGAGCATATAAGCCAGAATAACAAGCTTTTTACCTAAAATATGATGAATCGATGCAAAAGAGATAATGTTCATTAAAATTGTATGAAACTTCTTAGCAGAGCAAATTTCCTGGACAGGTGTATTCACAACATAGCACCTATCCACTGCAGTGAAACCACCTTTCACAGGGGTTCACATGTGGACTAATGTACACTATTCGTTCATTTCGGATACTTTGAATTTTCTTGTAATTTAAATTAGGATCGAAGAAAATTCTCAAATTCGCACAAGCCTACACACAAAACTGTATGGTGAACCAAAAAGAGAACAAGGACTTTTGCAGGCTTTGTATTCTAAAAACTGAAGGCTCTAAATAATTCTATCTATGGAGTCCCTGAATTTTGTCCAAATTAACAGAACCACTCATTAATATGACTCAGGGCAATATACCAAGTTGTGTTGCAAAGTTTGTTTTTTAGAGCTGAAGCAATGTCACACACAGCTCTCAACTATGGCCAGTAGTTTTTGGATGTCAGCCAACAGTACTCAGTATATGGCGTGTTCACGTGAGTGATCAAGGGACAAAATGTGCTATGCACCCTAAAAGCTAGCAACCCTTTCAATATCTTGCAGCGCCCTTCTGCAAGACCCTAATGTACTGTGTCAAACGAGGCTGGAGGAACATTCTGCACACAATAAAAACTCCATACCGTGAAGTTTTTGTTTTTTTCCTTTCTTCCTCAGTTGGCATGCAACTGTCGGTGCATGTAGTTTCGACACTTTGAAGGCAGGCAATCGGATTTATTTACAATGGTCGATGACATAAAAACACAGGCGTTGAGCAAGGAGTGACAAAGACGAGACCCTTTGTTCACGCACGATGTTTCCAGGCACAAATTTATGCGACAGAGCTGTTTGAATCAATGGGGCTTGGGAGCTGAAGAACTGTCTCTGAAATGCAACTTCCTTGCGAGCGTTCAGTTCTTTATAGCGCACCCATGCATGGAATGTGAACCAAGACCCAAGCCACATTTTAATGCTTGGAATGACGGCCCCCTTGTCAGAGTGATAAAGGTAAAAAAAGAGCCACATGCCCCACACGAGCGGTCGCTTTTCCCAACGCTCGATATCAGCGGCATACATCAGTAGCAGTGCGTATTGTCGGTGTTCTCCTGAAATACATCGAAAACACAGCAATCCAACCGAAAATTTTTACTTTTATAATAAAAAAAATTTTGAATTATTGAGAGACTACTGAAACTTGACGAGGGCATTATCGCCCCATGCACAGTGCAAAACTTGCAAGTTCAGTCCCCAATGGCTGCAAGATTTGTTTTTTTTTTCATGAAGTATGCAAACAGTACAAAAACACTGCAAAATGAAGATGAGCTATCCCAAGTTATCGCACAAGCAGAATGCGTGTGTCAAGATTATAAAATCGAAAGCGACCCAAAAGAAATCTACTACAAAAGAATGCATTGGTAGTGACGCCTAAACACAAAAAGGCAGGTGAAATCAAGAAGCAAATGATTAGAAGTTGGGACACGAGATCTGTGCGAACAAGATTTACAAATGCACCCAGTCACATTCTGTCACAATCTCAAGGTTATTTTACTACAGTAAAAACTTGTTAATTCAAACTCTGTTCACAGTTAATTCAAACTAATCCCCAATGCATAGCAGTCCCCACTGGCTGCAAGATCTTTCTTTTTCGTGAAATATGCAAACACTACACAAACACTGCGAAATGAAGATAAACTATCTCAAGTTATAACATCAGCAGAATGGGTGTGTCAAGATTATAAAATAAAACGTGCCACAAAAGAAATCTACTACAAAAGCATGTGTGTCCTGATCCCAGGATGGCCCTGTGTATTTCTACGAGAGAAAACTCCGGACAAGTCGAATGCATCAGTACCCACAACAATTAATCTGCACTGAGAGCAGCTCGTTTTAATTGCTCCTCACATGAGGGGGTAACGAAACCCAAAGCAATCAAAATGTGTAGCAAAACCAAACCAAGTTTACTAGAAGTCTGAAAAAAGGAATTGGCAGCATTTCTCAGCAGAAGAAAATTCAAATTCTATTCAAAAGCAAGCTGCAAATGATGCTCATGGAGTCTGAACATAAGAAACGCAAACTAATTCAAGTTACCAATCACTTTAGTTCTGATTGCTTTTTAATAATGACATGTAAATAAATGTGTGTTTTGATGCATATCAAGCCTCATTGCTCACTGCTCATGCGAATGCCTGTCAATGCTTGTGTCCGGAGTATGAATTATCAAGCAATTCCATTCACTGTGGGAGCTCCATGGACTGAATTTATTAAATCCCCGGCGTAGCAACACCCAGATTGCATCAACGAGTCCAAAGCGGTGTTTTTTTTTAGGGGGGGGGGGGGGGGGGTTCTGCTTGTGCAGCATGGCATGACGTACATTCATTCTAATACCCACCTACCAATCCGAATTTCGCTCAATTTCAACAGTTTTATAGTCCCCTTCGAAATCAAATTAAGAAGCTTTAACTCCAATTTCCAGTTCGAAGTAGAATAGAAGCGATATGAAAGAATCAGTAAGATAAAGAATAGTTTGATGGGCTCATTTTCTACACTATCCCCAACCGATTTTGGTTGCAATAGAAAAGACAACTTTCACGAGAGGCCGGGAGAAGTTTATTATGATTGCTTACGAAACATGCCATTTCGCTGTGGACCAACAAGCTCTTTTGCTTGAGCGATACGGCACTAGAGGTACGTTAATTACCACATAAACTCAGTTAATGAGTTGTTACTGTAACTGCCTGCCAAGAGACAGGAAGACATTTAAAGAAACATTGACAAACCATGACTCGTGAACGCTTGCTTACCTGGTAGAAGGAGCCTAGGTCGAGGTTCTCAGATACGGCTGGCTTGTTCTGCAGTCGCAGGCTTTTTCTCGCCCCTAAATGCTCAACCTCTTGCTTCGGCTTCTTCCTGCAAGATGCAAAATAAAATTAATAGCAGTGCCACGCGGGCACGACAAACTAATGTATCATTAGTTAAGGCATTGAGTACCTGAATGACATTTTTTTTGGGAGGCCGAACTGCCGGATGTCTAAATGTAATGACATTGGACCTAGTGATGTCAATAACACTGAATTTTGAAATCGGCAAATTTTAGGGTAATAAAAAACAAAAGATGTATTTTAACAACCCTACTCCTCAATCACAAATAGTGCAAGTAAGTGTTTTATGGTGCCATTGGCTAGAGGTTGTTCCGGTCTTTTACAACAATGTAACTGGTCACTGCTTGTAGGCCGCTGCTTGTTAAATCCAGAGCACAGAATCAGACGTGATGACTCATGTTAAAGCTTTTGCAATTATGAACTTCACTATGGTGATACAAGGATATAACATGGCATGTGTGAAAAGTCATGTATAAACTTCTTTTTACGTGACAGATGCTATTTCAAATGTTTTATGTGTACTGTCTCTGAGCAAGCTATGGCATCGAGTACGCATTTCTTATTCAAGTGCGTTCTTGCAAAAGCTAGCGAAGGCATTAGGCGAAGAGTGGCATTAAGGCAAATGATACTTTATTCTCCCACGTGGCACCATGCAAATAGCATTAAATATTAGGGCATTGGGAAGTTAATGACATTTTCTGTGCCAATGTGGCAAGAGTATTAGGAGCGTTTCATGCGAAGATAGAAGCTCGTGAAGCCAGCGGCTGCGGCAGTACGTTCTGCAGCAGCGGCTTCATGTCATTTTTGTGCATTTTCACACTTCTGCCTCATACTAGAGAGTCCCAAGAGAATCGCCAAAAGCACTAACATGATCTTCCCGTCACGCGCACATTAGAAATTGGCAGTGGTGAAGGTCGCTGAAGATTGTTCTACGCGTCTTGTCCACGACTGCGACCAGAGGGAATCTAGCCTTACACAGACTCTCTGTACAGGTTTTAGTAAACGGAATCGCCGCTCAAACTGCAAAATGAAACAACTGCCTCTCCCCGTTTTGGTAAACAGAACCTCTGTTTAGCAGAACCTCGTTTTGGTAAACGGAACTAAGTATTTTGGTCCCTTCAGGTTTCATGTAGAGACTTTACAGTAATAAGAAGTTGGGCTGTTTAAACATGCCGAAATCATACGATTATGAGCGACGCTGCAGCAGAGGACTTTGGATCAAATTTTGTTACCTGGGCTTCTTAAATACGTTGCTACGTGTGCTAGCACTTCACTCTCGTCGAAATGTGGCTACTGTGGTGAGAAAGTGCAACTACCTTGGTTGCATGCTTTTTTGTTTTTGCTTTGCAGTCACACAAGAACTTTGTTCATCTTTCAGTTCACAAAATAAGCTGCCTTGAACACAAACCTAGAAAGATTTTTTTCAACTGCCCATCTCCGAAATGTTCAGTCCCAAGTTTTCTGCAGCACTCTTTCATTGAAATTATAAACACCACACTGCCTTAATACCGTTCAATAAATCTATCTTATTCACGTTTCATTACGTTAAAGTTTCAGCATTCATGGAGAGTACAATACTTGTGCTAATCTTGAGACATGAACCAAATAATCTTGCCATACACTCAAACTGACTTAAATTTAAACAGGTTTGCTGTTTTATTACAATGTGAAGCAAAGGAATGATCACTACTTGCATCCCTCTATGAACAATTACCTTCTACCCAAAGATGCATGTGTGCATGCACTCAATATAATCGAAAAAAGAATGCTTAATAAGTTTAATATTAATGAATTATCAGTCAAGGTTACATAGTCGCAAGCAGACGATCATTATATACAATGCTTGCATTGTGGCTTCATATTTCGCTTTTTTTCATCAATCACAGGTGAAAGACACACCAATGTTTATATGAAAACTTGTACAATTTTCGAGCACTCAGTGAAATAGAAAGCTTCTAAGGTCCCCAAAATGCCCGTCCAACGCAAATTTTTGAGCACCGCAACAGATCTTGATGTTTGAGTTGGACAACAAAAACAGCCAAGGTCAAACATCACTTGCCTCCACGCAGACCCCACAAATGAAAGAATATACACGACACCACTCCTGAAGCAGCAAAGTCTTATCTTGCGGCGTCTTTGGAGCACCCGAGACATTGTAGAAAGGAAAGGTTTTACTTAACTCTCAAGAAAACACAAGCCACACAGGCTAAAAAACGCTACACAGGCGAAACGGCATGAGCGTCACTCTGTCAACGTCGTCATCTTTCTTCACTGTCCACAGAAGGGCACGCGCATTTCCAACAAAAGTTGTCAAGTGCATTTAAAACTCCACAGCCAGGGATCTCAAACACGCGGCCCGCAGTCTGCACACGGTCGTCTTTGTCCCACATATTTTTGAGGCGCTCTATGCCGTCACCATGCAGTGAAATTTCATTTAATTTTATGGGCGATATCAGGCCTCACTTGGAACACTGTTTTGAAATAAATGTTTACTTCTCTCTCTCTCTCTCTAAAGGCTAAATTATTACACTTTGCATTGGGGGACACGACTGAAGGCTGAATAAAGGCCTGACTAGGTCTTGCTACCCTGGCAGCAAAAGCATAAACACATCAACAAGCATTTGTCGTACAAAATTCCTGGCAGATAATCATCCAGAATGGTTACATGATTAAAGTAGTGCACAGAGATATAAACACAGCTGCATTAAAGTGGTATCGATGCAACGAACATGTATTGATAATGAACTTGAAAAGAAAAGAAAGATAAACAGCTTCTCACCACTATAGCGAGTGAACTGCACAACAATATAATTAACATTCACTAGAATAAAAAAAAAAAAAACTATATGATTGGGCACGCCTATGTACAGCAGGTGAAACCTACGAACAATGAGTTGATAAGAAATTTTTAAAAGAAAGAAGTGTTATATAACTCAAACATGCCAATTACAGCAATGTAATAAACAATGACAGGCCATAAAGAACAAGGTGTACATAAATACAAGACATATATAGCCACAAAATTTTCAAAGAACAATGGGATCATCATTTTTTTAATGACCCAATCGATGTTCCATCTTGCAATAAATGGAGTATGGTTGGGTATTGATTTAGGATGTCTGGTATAAGTGAGTTTAATTGTTGTTCATTGTAGTTTGTACGTGATCTAGGTTTTTATATAACGCTAGAAACAAATACTGTAAATTCAGAATTAGCGTCCACATTTCAGTCATTCCGGAGATCAGCACACATGATTCCCAACTCCCGAGACCCAAGTCCTACCAAAAACCACCCGGAAATCAGATTTAGAAGGCCCATCTAACAAAAAGGCAACCTTAAAAGGGCTGCTGACACCTGTGCAAAAAAGCTTTTGCAAGAGCTTTTTGCCCAAGTGTCCCTCCAAATTGTTTTTCTGGTAAATAAAATTGAAACCAAAATGAACCTGGCATTTTATCAACCCCCGACCTCCTCTACTCCTACCTTTTTTTACTGTATTGGCCCCAGCGTGACCCCTGCTATAACTGCTGAAGGCCTGTCCGGGCTTTCACAGGGCTTGCACCCGCCATCAGCATGACCTTGACTACTACCCAGGTCAACCGTCTGACCTAACGCGCTAGGTGCACAGTCCTTTGCACCGACCAGTGCTGGCCTTTATACAAGAAACTGAGCTCTTTCTTTTTCATTTAACTTATGCCATAGGGCATACTTGCACCAGTAATAATAAAAATAATAATAATAAAAAATTGTGTCCCGTTTCAAAATGCAACATCAACATGAACCATACAAGGAAAATGCTTACGGTGGGCGTGGCGACTTGGCAGGCATATGTACAGGAGGAGGTGCCAGGGAAACCTTCAACTGAAAAGAAAAAGTTGTCAGGCCAGTTACAAGGATTGCTCAACAATAGCAGTATTTGTGCACTACGGCATCTCTCATAATCATATGGCGGTTTTGGGATGTTAAACCCCAACAACAAGAGAGTGCACAAACAAGAGTTGCCAGCCTTGCACACATACCTCATCGACGCCGAGAGATTCCAAAAATGCCATTTTCTCGGCTATGTTCTTTTGAATGACAGATCTGTAAGACTCCTCTTTTTCCTGAAAATTTTAAAAAGAACAAGTAGTTAAAGATCTTAAAAAGCTTTAGACTGTAGAGTATATGCAAACGGTGCTTGTGTGATGCCAGTCACCACACAATAGTGGCAACTTCTTCAATCACTTCGTCTGACCACACTGCCTTTGCACATTCTTTCCTGTTTAGCAAGTGTTCTTACTGAAAAGAAGAGTTATATAGAAAATAACATGCCAACAATATTGCTGCTGTTACAAATTGCCACCATCGGTGAACTGCCCCTGTACGCACAAGCGCTAAGGAAATCAGTTCCAGCCTTCAAGACAATTCAGCTCGTCGAAACGTTGGCTTGAGCAAACATCCACTGTTTAAGTATTCAACACAAAATGGAAAAGTGCAACATTGTTTTGGAATCCCCACCTGTGTGCTTGCAGGGCATACACTTAAAAAAAAAAGAGCAATGTCTGTGAAAACAGAAATGCCAACGAAAAAGTACCTCCTTAACTGTTGGTTCCCTTCCCGCGTCATTTTCATCTGCGGGTTGCTTCCTTTTCTTAGCAGACTGTCTCTTGCCATCCTGTACGTAAAAGAACAAGGCAGTGAGTGAGCTTTAAGAAAATAATTGCAAAAACAACAAGAAGAAACTCATATCCACGCCATACAGCAAGCTAAATAACACAGCAATGATATTCTTTGTTTTTGCTACAGCAAGTTTAACAGAAAGTTGCACATGCAGGCATAGAGGGTTCCTTCACTTTCAAAGCTCGAATTTCGAAGAGGTGACGTACTATTCCAATCCAAAATAACAGAAAAATTCGGGGAAATATGCAGGCTAGACAAATTTTTGCCAGGATTTGTTATTAGATCATTTCACCCAAAACAGTGTGGTTCCTATAAGACTACATTTGGGTACAATATTCGGGTGGGCCTCCTACAACTATTCGCACATCCTTCAGTGGTGCTTCATTATTTAAAAGAGAAGGAATCAGCAGTGCCCTGTCAGATGACTCGAAAACCTGACCAAGGCAAGATTGCTCTTCATACAAATGCCGCTATGCGTCCCTCAGAATGCCACTTCGTTATCCCGCAAAAACTGCACACTTTAGGAGAACATCCCCCCTACGCGTGAGCTCTTACGCGAGCGGGCTTGGATGATTAGCAAGGTAACGACGCCACGGCACATGTTTCCCTGACCATGCAAAGTCCACACATTAGCCCCGCATTTCGGTAAATGCGAGTAACTGTGCCCATAATTTGTCTAAAGCTGCCAACGTACACGAAACGAACAAGAAGCATGAGCCTCGTAGGGCGGATGTTCGTTTTGCGAAGCGACGGGCGCTTAAAAAGCTTCGGGGACACCTTCACACTTCGGCTAAGCCGACCACACCGCCAGCTGACCAAGCACAGAGCCACTAAATGAAACGACGACACACCTGCTCAGGTGGTTTAACTGTCGCTGACTCTTCCGCATCGGCTTCCGCCTTTTGCAAACGCTTCAGGGTGAGCCTCGCCTGTCAAGAAAAGCGAAGGTTAGAAAAGCGAGACAGCTCTGAGACGCGCGCGACACAGCCGCGCCGACCGTGCCTAGCAAAGAGCCGGGACAAAGCACTTACCGAAAGACGCGTGGACGCACCGTAGAACGTCGTCGCCGTGGTCATCTTCAGCTTGAACTCAACTGCCACAGGTGATAAAACAACTCAAACTTTCCACAGACATGTGCGCACACTACGCGCGCGCTATTCCGACATGCTGCGACTTGCCGCCAACTTTCTGTTGAGCGCCGCGAGCGCGCGAAAACGCCAGGTATTGATCATGTGACTTCTCGTAAGCCCCACATAATGAGTAAATTCCTCACTTTCTTTACTCGTTGTGTTCATTTCTGTATTTTATGCGCTCTGCACAGTATTCGTCAAGCATGACACGCTTGTTTACAGCAATTTTTGTTGATTCGATTTCCTAACACACGGCCTCTGTGATTGCACAACTAAGCGCGATCAAAACCACTGAGGCCACGCGTATTGTTCAGCGTTTCGTCGTCAAAAGTCGCCACCAACGCGTCAACACAAAAACATGGCGGTGGGCGTGTGTGGATCTTGTAAGGTGGCCGCGTGCTGATGATCTCGAGACGCACGGTTTTTCATCGGCGATCTACCCAACACGTGGCAGACTTTCTTCCGCTTAGTCTCGCGCGCACGCTCGTAGACGAGCGCGGCGATCATGGATCAGAGGGATCAGTTGCTCGCGCTAAAGGTCATGCGCCTGACGCGGCCCGCTCTGTTCACGACGTTGCCAGTCGTGTGCGACTCCCGGGACATACCGGGCAGCATGTGGATGCAGGAGCTGAAGCAAGACCTGGGAGCTCCGCTGGGTCTCGAGCTCTTCGGCGCCGGCAGCTTCCTGATGCTTCCGCAGAGCTTCGGCAACATCTACCTGGGCGAGACGTTTTCCTGTTACATGAGCGTACACAACGATAGCCAGACCACCGTGCGCGACGTGTCGGTCAGGGCCGAGCTGCAGACCGACTCGCAGAAGGTGTTGCTCGCAGGGCGCGCCGACGGTGCCGTAGCGGCCGCCGAGCTGGCCCCCAACAGCAGCATCGACGAAGTGATCCACCACGAAGTGAAGGACATCAACACGCACATACTGGTCTGCACCGTCAACTACACGACGCAGGCCGGGGAGAAACTGCACTTCCGCAAGTTCTTCAAGTTCCAGGTCAGAACTGTTGCGAGTGTTTTCCATCTCTGTGGTTATGCGTCTGTGCCACGTATGCAACTCGGCGATGAGTTGACATGCATGTTACGAATATAGCGAATTACCCGATACAACGAAATTGGTCATTCGATAACGAGGCATATTTAAAGCAAGAAACGAAGCATACGAGGTAGTTCTGTTTGACAGCGCGAAAGAGCGTGTTCATACAATGTGCAGCGACACTGCATTCTTTACTGTTGCCTAGATAAAACAGATTTGTATGAAGCAAGCTGCTTGATGGCACCAATCATTATATATGAATGTGCCAGTTAAAGGTGTAATCCTGTTGTTCATAGCCCAACAATGCACTCTTTTCATTTATTTGTTTTAACTGCAGTGTGCCTGAGCGAGGTACAGTCGGACAGAACTAGTGGCACTACTTGTGGGAGCGTATCTTTTGTTGATATGTATAACTCCATTTGTTCTTGCTCAAGAGAGTGCTTATCACCAGCCTGGCTGTCTGCTCCAGAGCAAAGGCCTGACCCATGTTTTTTTTTTATTATTAACCCAGTCCTGTGCATGCTCCAGCCACATTAGGCCCACAAACTACATCTGCCCATCTAACTTTCAGCCTCCACCTCATGCACTTGCCTAATCTGGTGTTATTCTTAATGGCCAGCATTCTCGCTATGTGCCCTGCTCATAACAGAAAGCACTACATGACTTAAGTTGGGATTCCTTAAATCTGTTTGCTGCTCCAGGGCCGCATTCTCAGTCACGATTTTAAATGATGGGTGTGCTGCCTTCTGGTTTATCTAGTGAACACTTACTAGAATCATGCAAGTTGTTGAGCAAACAGCACCATCACAGTTATCTATCCCACACTGCAGAAATTTGCCTTTTTCAATGCTGTCCTTGATTGCAGCGTTGAGGCACCTTGCCAGTAACAGCCATTTAATCCATGTGTTTTGGCACAAGCCTTTCCTGAATATGTTCAAAAGCATGTGAAACTGTTTAATAGGCCGATGTTCTAGTGCTGTACATTGTGCAAAGCAGCTAAATGTCTTAATGAGGTTGTTTAGACAATATCTTCATGATATGTGATATTTGTTCTAAGGATATAACTAAATACTGATATCAGCTATAAGCATTTTTATTCGCCTCTTTAAATCTGTGCTTATTATATTCAGTTTCAGTTGTTCTAATTCATAATTCTCGCTTGCACTCCTAAGGCGCGTGTTTGACAAGTCATTTGTTATCATCACACCTTCGATTGAGGAAGCATTCTTCATGATGTGACACTAAAAGACCTGGCACTGAGATTATGAACAATGGTCACCTACCTTGTTTGTGAATATTAAGATGAAGACCTATCGAGCATTTATCCACAGCTCACGAAATGGAATTGCCATATGCATCCATAGTGCACTCAATATGCAGCTTTTATTATCATGTCTCCTGAAAAAGTCATTTATGACCGTGTGCTGACCCATGTAGGTCAAGCATATGCAGGAAAATCGAGGGCGACTGCTAAGCAATGTTTGTGTACATTCTAGACTGGACTATAATCCGAAATGTCCTCCTGATCATTTGTTGCTTGTTTATATTTGCACAGCTGGAGATGAATGGCGGAACATCGTAAGGATTGTGCTTTTTATTTTTTTACGCTTTACCAGACAACGGTGCTTTAGCATGAAGTGTAACTGTTGTCCCAGGTATACAAGCCACTTGACGTCAAGACGAAGTTCTATAACGCCGAGTCCGACGAGGTCTACCTTGAGGCGCAGCTGCAGAACATCACCTCTTCACCGATATGCCTCGAGAAAGTGGCACTCGAGCCATCCCCGTATTTCAACGTCTGCCAGCTGAACACGTGCGGAGACAGCCAGAGTGTGTTCGGTCTCGTCAACTTCCTGAACCCACACGACACGCGGCAGTACCTGTTCAGTCTCTCGCCCCGGATGCCGTCCTCAGAGACGAGCGAGCCGGTGGCACAGCCCGAGAAGCGTCGCAGTGGTGTCACCAGCATCGGCAAGCTCGACATCGTCTGGCGTTCGGCCATGGGTGAGAGAGGGCGTCTGCAGACATCACAGCTGGAGCGTATAGCGCCCGGCTATGAAGACATTAAGCTCACAATCGAGTCAGCTCCGAGCACGGTGAACCTCGAGGAACCATTTGAGATCGCCTGCTCGGTGATGAACACGTGTCAGAGGACGATGGACCTGGTGCTCGCGCTCGAGAACTTGCCGTCTTCTGGTCTGCTCTGGCAGGGCATGTCAGGTCAGAGCCTCGGCAAGCTGGAACCCCAGGCGACCGTTCGCATCACGCTCGAGGCGGTGCCGTTCCGGACGGGGCTTCAGAGCATCTCGGGCATCAAGTTGTCAGACGCTTACCTCAAGCAGACGTACGATTACGACGAGATAGCATGTGTGCTCGTATGTGCCAATGGAACAACAGTTTCGTGTTGACGGCGGTTTGTGTTTATTTCGCTGTTTCGGAAACCCTGGTGTCGCCGAATGGCGTCATTGCACGGACAAACTGCTGTGTGGAAGCTTTGTTGCCATTTTTTGCAGACTTGTGCGCACTTGCGAGGCTATGAAATGGTTTGTATTTGTTACGTGTCATTAAAGAATATTATAAATGCTGAACGATTTGATTCACTGGTACATATTTTTGTGGTCTTTTTTTTTATACAGCGATCTTTCACCACGTGGAATAAAAGATAGAAATAAAACAACTCGCAATGTAGAGTTCTGGTTTTATTGGCTAGAGATATAAGCATGCTTGTAAGACTGGCCGACAAACTTTCGAACTACACATATATCTCTCTTTTCAAACAGTAAATCTCATCTGTATTGAACGGAATGTATCACAAGAATGTACACAAACATGGGTGTAGGAGAAAAAACAAACGCCTTCCCCACTGCATTGGCAGCGAGGTCCGTGCCCATCTGAGTAAATTAAAGGTGGCTTAGCTTCGTACAGTCAGAGACGAAAGTTTGTGGACCACAGTAGTTGACAAAGGATTCCTCTTTTCTGCAGCCTTAAGCCGACCAAGTACGGTCTAAACACTGTGCGCACCAAGAATTAGTTTTTGTAAATTATGAGCTGTTTCAGTGTTCTTAAGCAACCTATGATCGGCAAACTTCCATACACAAATGCACAAGCACCGACTGAAGGGAGCTGCGAGAAAAGAAATAAAACGCATTTTGAGAGTAATCACTGTCGAGTGTGTTGCTGTTGACAGCAGCAATGTTGCATGTCCTGAACCGTGGCACTGCTGTAAAAACAAATTCTAAATAAAAAGTAAAAACATGAAACAATACTGTGGTGGTGCCACTTTAATTGACTGAACTTTGGAGTGCACTAGGTATTTGTGCTGAGACTACCAGAGTGCTTGCTTACCTTGGCTTAATCACTTAGATGCCGAGTTTTTCGTGCTGTGCGTGTCTTGAAATTTAGTTTTTTTTCTTCAACAATTGTTAAACTGTTTACCCGAAACTTTTTCTTACTCATGCTACACTCAGAAGTTCAGTTGAAATGTAACATAATCGCAAGCTACACATCAAGCAGTGCAAAAAAGAAGTTTCACTTCATTTCTGACAATTATTACCACTGAGCTCTATTTTTTTTTTTTGTTGTAACAGGAATCCTAGACAGTGTTAGCACTCAGGGACGGCCAACAACCATCGCTGTAGTACCAAGTTCATTCCCATTCATGCCTGCTGGAATCTCAAATCAACACCTAATCATTTGTGAGGTGACATGACATTCACGTGCGTTCAGTGCCCTTTTTACTGTACCCAGTTAACACTGGTCTGATTGCGTGGTTTGTAACATGCACTAAAGCCGAGACATTGCTTAGGTTAAAGGATGTGACAGCGTATAAAACTCTTCAATTCCTCCTAGACAGGTCTAAAAAAAAATGTTTAATTGTGTAACAGTTTTGAGCATCAGAATAAAATACAGCAAGGATCTTGTTTTATCTCCCTCTAGTTTTCTAAACAAGGCAGAAGTTTTTCGCAAAGGCTGGCTTTCGGAATTAGTTACAGACTTCAAGCTTCAATGCTTTTTGTGAAACTGTGATAGCAACAAACAAAAAATGACACTGTGTGACCGGTACTTTTGCTATCATGTACACCTGCAGTTCAATATCTGCTGGCGAGCACAAATCTACGGCCCATGTGGTAAAATTCAGCAGAGCAGTACTCAGCCGGCATTTTGAAGATCAATTCCAATAGAAAGAGAAAACAACAGTACTTCTTCATGGCCCGTGGGTGCTGAACACAACTACCTCAAGACATAACATTTTGTTGCACGTTTTCGTAGCTACAAGGAGCACGCATTTTAAGCCTCTTGCAGCCTTTGCATGCACCAGCTTTTGATGATGGCGTGAAGCAACGCCCCATCACACGAAAATGAGAGACGCCACTGTAGCAAACGTGGCCGCCTGACACAGCAAACCAACCTGTCGTCTCGCAAAAGCAACATTGCTCGCTCTAATATTGGGGGGGGGGGGGGGGGGGGATGAAGGGAGGGGGGCACGGATGTATGGGCGTGGAAGATATGAACAATGACAGAAGAAGAGAAACACGAGTGCCAACTTTCTGATCACAGAGCCGGAATGATTGCAGTGACCCAAGTTTACAGCCGCTACGACCAGTGAAGCCATTAGGCTCTTTGTCAAGGGCGCTACCTTTGAGCTGGAACTTGCACAAGCCCATCAAGCTGAAAAAATAAAAACAAAGGTGCCTCTAGGCAACAAGCTCTTGACTGGTCGGTCGAGAAACGCGGTCTCTCGGGGACGTTTTTTTTTTCTTTTTTTTTTTGTCTCGGGGAATGATTGAAGACTCAGTCGGCACCCACGATGCCTTCCTCGCCAGCGTTCGGAATGGGTGGGTGCATCACTTTCTTTGTGATGCCTGGGCTGGTGCTCAGGTAGGGGAAGCCGTTGACCATCACGCCATGCGTCGGCGTGTTCAGGGGCGACGGGAACGGGGAGTTGGTGGGTGACGGCGTCGTCGGGTCAGATCGGGGTGACAAGTGGCCTCCACTGCGGAGCGACTTGAGCGCCGAGTGGATCCGGAAGTGCACCAGGGACTCGAGCAGGTAGTCATGGTAGTTGTTCCTGCACAGAAGGTGGCATCAAAATACAGGCCAGTTCCCCATCTGTGCATGTTCAAGTTCTAAAGACAACACATTGTAAAGAATGTGTTATGCATTTTTGTTCTCAAGTAACACTTCTGGGTATATCCCCATTAGATGCGAATTATGATCCACTGTCTGCAAACGTGTCAAATTTACATAGCATGATTCCAAGGCACTCAGTATTGCATTCCAAGAAAGAAAATGAAGGAATGTCTTGTTTTGTGTGAATTTCAGTAATTCATGGTAATTATTACGTAATTAAGTATATAATTATTATTTATTCAGTCAGCATTAATTTTTGCATCAGAATAATGAAATATTAGGCCCAAGTGCAAGCACAGTTTGCACGTTGCATTTATTTCAAGCAAAGTAACAAAAAAATACTCTTGACGTGGGTCCTTTAACACAGCACGTCAACTGGTCGTTCGACATGTTAATGTCACCAGCAAAGTGATCCTCTGCAGCATTACGCAGCATAAAGAAGCTGAATGACCAGTATTAATTCGCTCGGAAAGCCTTCACGAATGTGCACATTGCGTTTCAAGTCGTTTGAATAAACACACGGTGCACGATGTGTCTCTAAATTTGATCTGTACAATTGTACACGCTGCCGCTGAAAGGGATATTACCATGTTTATATTCTCATGTGTCACCGAGAAAAATAAACTATTTTTTTTATCATTACTAAATACATTTATGCCATGAGCACCTTTCCCTGCAATGCCAAAAGACCATAGAGGTAAATTGAAATGATTGATACATTTGCAACAGTAGTTTTGTACACTTGTAGTGTTGCACTTTCAAAAGTACTATATACACTTGACTAAGGGCCATGCTCGATTAAGAGCTGCTTCCCCCAACTTGGCTGTCCAAATTTTGAAGAAAAAGAAGAAACAATAGGGTCTTTAGAATCACATATCTATGTATTTTCTAGTAAAGGAACACACCACCTAATACATGCATATTGATGTTGCCCCTCAGATATGCGTATATCTTGCTTTTTGATCTTCAATGTTCACAAATACGAATGCAGCCACCAGTTCAAGATGACTGGGCATTCAGCAAGTGCTTAAAATTTGGTCTGGTGGCTGAATTGTGACAGACATGCAGAGGCAGCCAGACAGACCAAAATTTTTATGTTCAAGTATCTCCAGAAAGACCATCTTTTTTAGAAGTCATCCCAACACATCGTTGTCGCATCTCGCGTACCACACATTATGATGAAGACATCTAGCGAGGATGGCCACAGCTGGATGCCAGATATATCGCATCATTAGGTATATATGACACGATGAAATAGTTTTTTCCCATACGTGGATCGATAATTGAACAAATATTTCGCACTTCCGTGGAAGGGCCGCACGTCATCAAAATCGCGGCAAAAAATTGAGGTCCCTACATGAGTATAGCTCAGACCCAGCAAGGCACGCAAGACAACAAAATTATTTTATTAAACAGGATCATTTTGTTTCTTTGTCTGTGCTTTCAATAAGGTGTCTATTTGGGCAAACTGGTATGACTTGATGTGTGTTTCACGGGCTTTTCACCATATAATTGACTGCTTGTTTCGAAATAAAACATTGTTATAATTATAAGTCAATGTTACATTATAAGTCTCAACCCTCTTCTCTGTCCTTGTCTTGTGTACTTTTGCTTCCTATGATGCACTTTCAAAAACACAGCCCTACCAGTAAGCAACTACAACTCGCCCAAAAAGCCACACTTAATTACTGCCGATTGGCTCTTTCCCTGGTCATCAGTAATTTCATCAGTTGTTACCAGTGCAGATGCCACCTGAAAACAGCAAGTTCTCTTTTTTCACCTGGCCTGGTCCAGCCATTCCTTGGCCTTGGTATACTGTTGCTGCTGCATAGACAAGAAGCCCAGCTCGGCAGCGGCGAAAGGCAGCAGGTACGTGTCCTCCAGGATCTGGTCCTGACTGTGAGGTACGAAGTTGAAGGCATATCAGTCGTGCCATCCATACAATGGTCTTCAAAAAATACATGAACAGCGGTTGTGTCGCTGAGCAGACATCTCGACAAGTGAACCTATCTTCTTCAAGGCTAGAACCGATTTCCTCAGGGCTACACTTGGCGACAACTTTGCTTGGCACTGAAGCGATGACTGTGGAGCCAAATAGTGTGCACCCTACAACCTCCTCAAATTCCACGCTCACTTGCTCCGCCACAGTACGCACATCGAAGCCCGTGATAGCCGAACAGGTTGCAATTGCGCTGGCTATGCTAGATAGTCACAGAGAGTCAATATACAGCTACTCCAAGGCGGCTATCAAAGCCTACGAAACCGGGATGGTAGCCCCTCAGGCCCTCCGCATTCTCCAAAGCGTCAAGAGTATCACGCCCCATTCTCTCACTTGGTTTCCCACTCACCTGGGGTCGATTGAGGGCTCTACCTCTAACCCGAACAAGGGCGCACACGAGGGCGCGCGAGGACTCGCTGACCGCGCCGCCTCCACAGTCCCTCTGCCTCGCTGGGAACCCTTACTTACGTTCAACGAAATAACAAAGCACTTCTATCTGTCAAGAAGGGTATTCCCTCTCCCACACCCGGCCTTGTGCAGGGTGCAGGCAGTCACCCTAAGACTATAGCAAGCCAGTGCATATCCTAACCCTGCGGTTCTTCACGCCATCTACCCTGAACGGTATCCAAGTGCGGATTGCCCCGCTTGTGGACTGTTAGCCACATTCAATCATGCGTTGTGGGAATGTGAAGCCATCGGCCCCACCCTCAGGGAGGACAGGTGGGCTGCGCTCTTACGCAGCCCCGAACTTAAAGATCAAACCCTGGCCGTCCAGAGTGCCCGTGAACGGGCCGCCAAGCTCGGCTTGACGGTCCCAACATGGGATTAGCCGGGTGGCGCGGGGTCGCCCCTGCGTCTTCTCAGGACAAAAATAAAGTTTTAATCAATCAATCAATCAGTGAATGTAGTTCCACAATTTTTTTAACATAGAACGTACAAACGTTCCTTCTTTAGTTTCCACATGGAGCTATTCAAGACAAAATGCAGCTCACACCGGCAAGACAGTTATATACTTATTTAGCTTTACAGCGTTTTTGGACGTGCGAGAAAGCCCCGCCCTTTCTACGAGTACGCTCAAACAGTAAGTGGCGTCTGCATCTACATGAAACACTGATGGTGCACCCCTGTCACTTTCCGCAGCGCTACGACACGAGAGCCTATTTGGACTACTTTGTGTAGGGCTACATGTGCAGAAGCTTCGCCTCCGTAGCTTTGCCTTCAATGCCAAGAAAAGTTTTCACTGTACTCTCTTGCTTCATACTCTCTCCTCCATCTTAACAAAAAAAATATACCAACCCCTCTTTATGGATTTTTTCATTGCAAGCTTCTATCTTTCTTTTCCAGCCGTCTTTTGGATATGCGATGGCCTTGTAACATGATCCAATGGTGCGGTCATTTTTTAGAAACACACCGCTGCCAATGCTGCCAAAGAACACTGTATAGACACGTGGCAAGAGTTTTTGAGATTCGACTATAGTGCCAGTGTCTAGCGAGTACAAGCAGCGAAATTGAGCCCGAGAGTGAATTTTTTTAGTAGCAATCATGCATATTTACAACAGTCCAAAAGGGATTATTACTGAACTCAAGCAGCTCTGTTGAAGACGTGCATAAAGGGGTAACACTGGAGCACGTCAATGTGTTCTGCAAATGTCTAGATTTCTTCATATTCCTACGGCCAATGCTGAAAGGGCAAATAAGAGCTGCGTTACCCCTTTGGTCAGAAATGGGTGTCTATCGTCTACACCTTTGAATAAGGCACAAGCTTCTAGACAAATCCATGTCTTTCAAACCAAGGTAACAGACAAAAGTAACGGATTGGTAGAAATATTGCCAGTTTTTCTGAATTCAATAGGTCCCGAACCATTCCCTCTTTAATTTTTGTATTGAAGGCACTAGCAATGCATCTGTCAGTGAATGACGGAAAATGCACATCTCTTCCAGTCAGGCTAAATGTTTTCTCACCACACATGCTTCAGCAAATTGGTAAAAGTTTCTGATGAAGCAAAAAGACACACATATTATTATTTGACACACAGAGCAATCTATTCTCAAGGTTTTCATGCTCGCAGCACCTAAACATGTCACGAAAAAAAAAAACATGATTCATAACCATGTTCTTAGTATGTTTGCACACACGTGTGCCAGAACTTTCCATTCGTGTGTAACTCAAACCCCGCTATATCGAACGCGGATATAACGAAATATTGATTATAGCAAAGTAAATGAAAAAACTGTCTTGCAATAGATGTAGTGTTAACAATACCCCTTTATAACAGATTTTTGATTGTAAGAAACTTGGTTTCGAGTAAAATGCAATTTTGTTATAATGATGTTTGAGTGCACAAACATTATCCATTCTTTCTGTTAGGTGCAAAGTTACTGCAATATTACTAAGATCATGAATTTATTCTCCGCTAACACTGATTTCCATTTTATTTTCATGTTTGCACAGTTGTGCAATACGTAGTGTCCATTGAACACATTGTACTTGGAACTGCCACTACACTTTGTATACTATTTTGTCCTCTCCTTCCCTTTGAATGCTATACATAGTGTTGAAGCAGCGGCCTTGTGTGTTGTGTAGGCAGTCTTGGTGCATGAGCATGGACTGCTGGTACAGTAACAAAACTACCTCCCGGTATGCATAACTGTGCCGGACTAACCTGGTGTACATACTACATACCCTTGTAGCGTAGCACTAGCGGCGCCCAGCCGGCTAGAAAAAAAGATGACAAGCGCTGGTGGATCATGGCGCTTAGAACATTTGCATGCTTATGGCTGGACGCCACGGCCGCCGCTCTATTCTGGCAGCTCGCTTACTGCATGTCTCGCTCTTTCATTCAACCAGTGACGACGGCACATCTGCGTTGGACGCCATTCCGTCGCTACACTCTCAACAGTTGCCAAGTAGCAATCATGTAACCTACTAGGTGTACGGCAAGTGCGTGGGCAATAAGGACATAACATAGGTAAAGATAATGATACAGTGCAGCTCAAAGCGGAGCTGTTACAAGCGAGCTGAAACGATTTTCTTATTACAGAAGTATCCACAACATGAAGATTGTCAAGCACGTGATGGCTGAAAGGCTTTACTTACTACTTGAAAACTTCGAGGAAGCATTCCTCAGACTGCAAGGGGTGGCCCATGTAGCGCATGCACACGCCCTTCAGCAGCATCGCGAGGCAGTAGTCGTCGACGTACCTCTCGTTCATCTCTGCAACGAGACGTACATGTCACGTTTTAGTCCTTCAAGCACGCATTGACAAGCGTAAGCCAAGACACTACGTGACCGACCTTTCTCCCTGGAAACCGTTGGCAGACAGTTTTCGATGAGTCCCAAGATCTGGAGCAGGAGCTTCTCGTTGCGCCCGATCATGGGGAAGCTGTTCCACATGTACATGATTTCCTGAAAGGAAGATGGAACTCTCCTGCTTGTTTATTCAAGAAAAAGCCTATCTTTGTTTGCTTTGCAGTGTCATCAAAGTGCAACTAAACATCACTAAGTGCAATAGAGCGCGACAGCTAAAACACGAACTGAAAAGCAAGACGTTAGGGGACCTGGGTGGTTCCAGTTTTCAGAAACTTCTTCCTGACTACGCTGAGGTGTGATGAAAAAGAAATGCCTAGACTCCAAAAAGTCCATCCTTTCTGAAAACACGCATGCACAATACAAAAAAATGTTTACACATTTGTCAGAATCAGAAGCTCCCACAAAAGCAAATTTTCATGCTCTTATTCTTATGTAAAGTTCATCAATCGTTAGTTTGAACTTTTTCTGAGCTACTGATAACAAGCAGAGAACAGACGTGCAGTTCATAATGAATTTGGCATTATTTGACTGGTTTATGGGGGAATTTTCGTCTGGAATATGTAGGAACATCACCATCGCGTCCAGCCAACCTTGAAGATGCGGCAGCGTAGCTCTAATCATGGGAAGGGTTAGAATGGGTTTCATCTGACTGGATGTGGCTGCCACTACCACTTTGCTTCGCCCTTGTGCCTATAAAACAGCGACGATGGCACGGCCTTGTTGGCCGCCATCATGTTTCCCTGCTCAACAAATTCTTGCTTTTCACTTTGTGCTTCACCCATGTGGTGGTCCAAGAATGTGAGAGCACAATTAGTGAAGAATTGATGCACAAGGCATGCAATGAGCCCAGAAAGAAGATGGACGATTACTGCCAAAGGAGAATTGTCGAGGACAGATAGGCATGACACATCACAAAGTTATTATGTTCAGACCTATCATCATCCAATGCCATAATAGCTTTGCTACACCAGTCATTACTATAGGCATGCATTCGTACATGTGCACATCAGCTTTGAAATTAACTTTGTCAGATCTAATGGTTCATTGCACCTCTTAATTTGTTATGACAAGTTGTGACAGTATTTATGTGTCCAGGATAGATTGCAAGACAGAGCAGTCAGGGCTCCAGTCAGTGTTACCTAATTTGCAGGTACTGTTCGAGAAATGGTCACGCAAGCTTTGCACAAAGAGTTTGAGATGAAGTGGAATCGCACTCGAATTAATTGCGATCCACTGTAGAAGTATGCTTATACCTTGTTTCTAGCGGTACTGCGAGGGACACCAGTACAAGCTCTCAATAGAATGCTGCACAGGCTCCTTTGTGCATGTGTGTCAATGTTCATTTTCCTCTGGCACACAATCTACTGCAGAGCAATCTTTCCTAGCACGTTAGCTTACCACGACAGGTAGAGTGAGCCGCTGGCCATTGTCGAAGAACTTTTGAGACTTCTTTACCACAAACTTTTCGATGGGGATGGATTTGCCAGCAATTTTCTGCTTGAGCCCTGGAACTTGCCTGGAAGGAAAAAAGAAAAGGTCATGGAGCCAAACATTTGATTCTATATAGAGAATCAGCCACACTGAAAAAAAAAAAGTAATTATGAAGTTTGAGTTACGTCACGTAAGGCTTGGAACAGCGAAGCTGGGCGATTCTGAAGTCAAGGGGTTGCTTCTTGGTTGTCGCTAGGTTTTAGCTATGTTGTCTCTAGGCTGGTTCTCAGTGCAGAGAAGTCGGAGTTAAACCGCACAGAGTCAAAGAGACAACACGGATGTCCGAACTACATAGACAGAAACTTGCGCTGCATACGAAAGTTCGCACCCTCCACAGATCCACGTGCACATGATCCTTCGCATCGAACTTTCATCGCTCTGGGGTCCTTTCGTTGCCGCTGTTGCCTTTCTTGTTCCCTAGCATTCTCTCACAGCACGTACCGCTGAAGCATTCAATACAGACACCCTCGTGAATCAGAAACGTGCGACCAGGTTGTTTATCACACGCTTAATCCCGGTGGTTTATTAGAGCTTTTCCCAGTTACTGGTTGCGTCTGTATAGAAACCTTAATTGGGATTTGCTGACCGTCTGAATTCCTTAATATTTGGTGGACCGGCGCTGAGTCGCTTGATTTGCCCAATTTCTGTGGCATGCTTGTTTCTTTGTACAAACTAAAGTTTTTACGTTCAGCCTAAACAACCTTGCTGTTAAAATAGATGACAAATGCAGGTGATGCCTAACCATTGTAATGCAGTGTCATAACCATCAGTATTTATCTTGCTCTCAAGATGCCCCAAATGGGTTGCGACATAAGAAGAGAGAATTCTCAAGCATTTTGTCCAAGGCTCGAGGTCATGGCCAAAATGAAGTTCTCAGCCAAATGCAGTTCTCAGCCGTAGCTACCGTAAATTGATGGCGAAAAATTCCAAGAATGCATGAGTGCATAGATTTACATACATATATAAGGGAATCTCAGATGGTCAAAATTAACTCAATATCGTGGCTTTTGCAAGCAGCACTGCACAATGTAAGCTAAATGAAACTGATCTGCAGTATCCAGTAGCGAATCAGCGAAGACTTACGTGAGGAGGTTGGAAATCTCTTCCATGAGTTCTGTACTTCCCTCTCTGTACTTGGCATACAGGCAAGAAGCCTGGATGTAGACGTAGGTAGCCTTGGACCACCGACAACCCTTGCGCAGGATGTCGGCAGTCTCGATAGCTCGGTCCCAGTCGCACCTGAAGCTGTTTACGTTTTCCCATTTGAAGAAATGCCATTAAATCACTGCTAACAGCAGATGCACAGGCACAGCAGCACAAGATCAAGCGCGTTCCCTTCCTCAAAACAAAGAGCCTGGCCTTATTTCTTTTTCGCCAAATAGAATGCGACTGACTTCCAACATTGCACAATTGACAAGCACCCATGTTTCTGGGAACACTAATGATTGTAAATGTAATATGTGTTGTCTGCAACGTCTATTTCAACATCTATCTTGGTGATATAAAATACTATGATGTCTGGTGTAGTGTACCAGAGGGGTGACATTTTCCGGACACCGGATGCGGTCAGTTTCAATTTCACCCTTGAAATTATAAGGTGAATATCTCGAATTACATGCAACTTCTGTCACTTCTGGAACAAAAAGATATATCATAAATTATCACATATTGCAACTTTCTGGTACATATAAGCAACTGCACTCAAGTCAACAATTAAAATTTTAATTCACTATTTCAGTTAATGAGTAATGTTAACGTCTTTTTTGCAGCTGGAAAATGTCTCCGCCTCGACATAGAGTTCATGTTTGAGAACGACAGAAACTTGACTGTCAGAATCTTTATTTTAAAAAACTGTATTGTATAAAAAAAACATACTGTATTACTAAAATTATTTGCTAAAACTTATACACGATGTAACACCATATCAATGCATAAATCTTTGCATATGTTACATCTCATATTGACAAATGCTCAAAATGGATTTTTCACAATTTCAATCAGTTCTGAAATTCTAAAACATTTGACGTTCCGTAAGTTTTGGTGGATGGCTTAAATGACCAATTTCTGTTGTGTGGTAGCATTAATGGTGTGCAAGTTGAGTTGTTCAAGTAACCGATTACTTGAGAAAATCCGACCCTTTAAAAATTATGCTACTTGTAGCACAGAGAAATGCAGCAAGAATATGCAAGGACTTACCAATGGCACCAAAGCAGTTCCCAGTAGCAAATATAATGGAAAGGAATCCACTCATTCTGCGCTTCGATTGCTTCATAATACTGGTTTATTGCCTGTAAAAAAATGAAAAAAACACGATAATTTAAATTGTCTCATTGTCAGTTCTTCACGGACAGAATGTCTGCTAATGTTCACGCGTGAAGCCTTCTTTTCCAAGCTGAGATTTTTCACATTAGTACTTTCAAAGTATTTCACTAATGTTGGAACAAATGCACTAACATAGCTAAATAAGTAAACACTCTACATCTTGATGAAGCAAATGACAACAAAAACAAATTTTAAAAGGAATGTGGTTTTGCTTGGATTCCAAGAAGCCTCTAATTGTTCAGTAGAGATGAGGAGGTTACTTTTCTTTAGCATGTCATTATTCATGCCAGCGCACATCAAAAATCATGAGTAAAAGGTTGACTGAACTTTTCTGACAGCTCTTCTACATGACTTTTCAGTGTACTAAATCCCAGTCTCTGTGACTCATTTCTTTCGTCCTTTCATTTCTTAAGCAGAAAATTATCTGCATTTTCACTTGCGAGATGTTTTGAAGTACCTGAACATCAGAAAGGAGCGATTGACTCACATTTTCTATCTGGCCCTTCACCTGATGCATCCGTGCATTGAAAAACAAACTGAGTACGCCCTGAAAAAACAGGAAAGGCATACAGTAATAGTCAATGCAATTAATGTACAAATACTTAAATACTGCACAGAAGTAGAACCTTGCAGTGGTACTTGAGTGAACCATACAGGTTCAAGAAAAATGTGGTCTCCTAAACTTACCTTTGGATATTTACTTAGCAGGCCCTTCACTAGCCTTTCCGAAAGTTCTAGATCTCCGTCGCCAAGTCCTGAAGAGAATAAGTGAAAAGTGAGTCCTTGGTGTTCGAAAAATCTGGACGCTCAAAGAAAGTTTGTTTTCAGTAATACTTTAGCAGTACTTGCATGAGGCACGAATAATGCGCTGCCCTCAGTGGACGGAGCGATGATTTGACATTTACGACAGATGTTCGAGTCACGCTCACACTTCTCATTTCTCGGGATTACAAAATATATTGATGGACGTGGAAGTAGTCTCAATGCTTTAATGTATGATACTCTAAGAATTAATTAATTTGAAATTTTTGGCACTTCCTTCAATGACAGCTGCTCAGAATGATTTCTACTTGCTTTGTAGTCATCAATAGGTAGCCCGCTTGACATTGTGGTCGTTGACTAAGAGTACACTTCCTGTAAACTTTTTTGTAGAGGCCCAAACAAATAAAAGCTATATCAAGCAAGGTAAGGACTGTATGACAGATGTAGTAGTGTATCCCACCTGACATGTGGTGCATTTAACCACGAGACTGCACAATGATATAAAAAACACTGAGCTGCATGGAAAGAATCTCTATGATAATCCATATGTATCGTTTGTTTCCTAGTGTACCATTTTTTCCATTAGGAAACTGTACAATAGCACCTATTGTTGATGGACTCAGTATCAGGGTGGGAATAATAATGAAAGAGCCCACCTTCATCCTCCAAAACTGTCACCAGGATCTCCCTGCTGAAGAGTTGCTTTCCATAGCAAAAATTTATCCATGTGCAATCTTCTATAAACCATTTTTTATACCACATAGGTATCGGTCTGCAGCATAAGATCTCATCGTTTCAAGCCTCGCGTGAAATTAAAATCAGCTTCGAGCCTTTCTTCTTCAGAAGCTTCCTAACGATACCTTGTTTAACAAGTACACTCCCAGGCCTGTCACCATGTTGTTTAAGACACCACTTTTGGCATGAAGGATTGCCAGTGCATCATGACTCAATAGCCAACTAACGACTTATCAGAGTCTGCCAAACAGACGGTGCTAGCTAGCATTTGCGTGAGCATGTTGCAGAAAATTTGGGTTTGACGTGACTGACATTCGTACATGTCACGAACGAAGCCTATCACAACAATCAAGCTTTTAGGGGCGAAGATCTTTAGGGTCTCGGCTTTTTGGCACGTCATGTTGTTGTCACGGTCCATCATAAACGGGTGTGCACCATAAAAATTGTCTAAATCTCACTAACTGCCACCAGCCCATACTATGCGTATTATGTGTTAAAAGTTCCTCGTCACTGACTAAAACATAACGTTTAGCTTAGAGCGATGTCAGAATCCCCGTACAAATTCACCAGACGCTCAATTTTCTTATCTAAAACCAGAGACACAATCGTACATCTCTACGGTACAACAATCTATTTGAAATGGCTCTTCTTAAAGGAGGCCAGCAAATTGAACATGCATTAGTGAACAGGTGGCAAGTAAAGCAATAAAGAGTAAAAAATTTGCTATCGGAAACACCAATAAACACTGCTTGTTTCACCCCTCCCTAGGTTTAACGATAGTGGAGGTGAAACACCCTTCCAGTTTCACAGTTAGAAATTTTTTGAAGCAGCGTCAGCTTCGACACTAAAATAACTTCACTGTATCCAACATTTACTGCAGGCACAACTCTGCACATGTGTATGGCAGTGAAAAACATTCGATACTTACTCTGTAGTATCCAATAATCCAATCCAATATTCGGTATTAAGGTCTGACTACAGTAAAGACCCTGGCAGTGTATTTTCTAGCTGATCACAGGAAAATTAGTACGCAAGTAATGAGGAAACATAACAGCAAAGAGAGGATAGAAGAGGCCATTAATCTTGCACTAGAATAGAAAAAAAGAAAAAAAACATGAGAGCATGTAGTCTGGGTTCCAGTGAAATTGTTGCAGCACAACATTGACTTCTCCATGTATATTGGGGGCTTGACTAGTGATTTGCTTTGTAGGTGACAAGTTCAAACTTTCTCTCTACTGCAGCTGTCTTAAAATGGCATGAGATTTCCAAATGGAATGGTCTTAAGAAATAAAGCATGCGCAAAAAGAAAACAAAGCAGCTTTGCATTAGTGGTGCCAAGCCTGACGAAAGCGCAGAGCTCAACGGTCTTTTTTGTTTTTCTTTGACTTTCTCTTTCTCTCTTCCACTCTTCCTTTCTTTTTCTTTCTCCTCTCGGTTCTTGCTATGTCTCTCTTCTCTCTTCTTACTTTTATTTATTTCTCTCTCTCTCTCCTTTTCTCTATTTTGTCGCTTCCTTGCTATTTCTAATTTTCTCTTTCTTCCACCACTCTCCTTCCTTTTTGCTAACTTCTTTTTTCTTTTTCTCTCCTTAGTTGATTCTCTTTCGTTCTTTCTTTCTTTATCTTGCTGCCTTTTTTTTTTTACTCTATTCCTATTTTTTTCGTTCATTTATGCCAGGATTTTCTCTCTATCACCCCCCTTTTTTCCCTCCTTCTAGCCTTCATTTCTCTCTCTCATCCACTTGCTATGCTCTACTAAACAAGGCTTTGCTGTGGTTTGCTAGCGTGCCCGGATATCTGAGTGGCCGCAACGATTGCCTTCAGATCGTGCCCACGCGTGTTTGAACTTCACTTCCGGGGGAAAACTTTTTCACCACGAATTCTTCCGTCTCTCCTTCGTTCCATGTATTTCTTTCCCTCTCTTTATCTCTTTCTTTCTCACTCGCTATGCTCGTTGTGCTGCCCACCAAAGTAATCGCGTACCACTCCGGCCGAAACGATGCACACATTCTGGGAGCGAAGCAGACGAGGTCGAAAAGAGTGCGTGCCGGTTCATGATAATTATCATTTCTGTTCACTTATCGAGAGCCGATGGCGTGCTTAAACTGTTCCGCTGTTTAAACATTGCACACCCCTTACCCAGGATATAGAGGACGAACGTGTGATACGCCACAAGCACAATACTGCACAGAGGCCCACGGAGGTAGTCTTGCATCATGCAGCCATCTTCTAGTTCTCGCAACCCCAGCACCTGAAATTTTAAAGCCATCAGCATTACGAAACTTAGGGCGCTGCCGCTGCTTATACTGGCAAGTTCCCATAATGAATGCACATGAAAATTGGGAACTGTCGAATGCAGATTAATTAAATAATCAAATATGTATTTGCACAGTGCTGGGTAGTGAGAGAGCAACACAGTGAGAAAACAGAGTGTAAAGACAACACATGAAAAGAAATCGTTTCTTTCTTTCTTGAACACAGCAACCTCAAAAAGAGTTTTGCATAGATTCCAGTACACTTGACAGACTTCTTGGTACTTTAGCAATATAAAACAGTGGTGTGCAGCACTTCCTCTACTTGTATTTTTTTAGTTTAATGCCCCACATATTTAAATATATTCCACTGGTACAGACAAGAAACAATAAAGGATGTCAACTGTCTTGATCGATTCTGTATTCGTTCCAAAAGGTAACTGTTCTTAAAATCTTCCTGCCTGTATAAAGAATAATAGTCCATCTTTTTTAAAAGATTATAAACTGATAAAGTGAGATCAATGCACATTTGTAATGCCCTAGACCCTCACCTTGTTTCCGGAGAATCCTATGAATTCCAGGAGCTTCAAGATTCGCGATGGAAGTTGAGAGATCAGCTGCGATAGTCCGGCGACAACCATGTTAGCTAGCAAGTCAACGAATCACCTCTGAAATAAGTTACAGGTACGACGTGCGAGATAAAGCGATCTCACCAGGTTAAATGCGCCAACGCCCAAGTGGACACCGCTCTCAAAGTGTTCCTTTTCCTTCGAACTCTCCCAGTTCCTTGTTGCCAGCATTTGCATGCATTCTCTGCAAGCAAGAGGGAAGCACACCTATGCCTATTAGTCACACAAAAGGAACCTTAATGGCAGATTCTTGATGAAAACCAACAATTTCATTAAGAGTATGTAAAAAAAAAGGAAGGATCCCTCAGAATTCTTCTTAATAACTTATTATTACATTGCAGTCACCCCACTCTAGATAAACTGTTTCATGAAAATAAACGACTTCATATTATACACTCTAAGTGAACGTCCAGCAATTTTTCAGAACTACTAAAACATAATTATTGTCACATTGCACTTGTATTTATTGTGTAGTTCCACTGTGTAATATTGCTGTGTTCTTTTCTCCTGTGTTATTGTTCTTTTGCGCAGCACCAGTCTAAGAAAACCATTCGTTGGTCCATCAGCATGGACGGTAAGTGCTTCTAGCTACAATTCCACATCAATCAATCATTCAATCAATCAATCAATTACTGTAATGTAAGGCCTAGTCAAGCTTGCACAGCTGTCAATCAACCAACTATTAAAGAAATCTTACATCAAGTGTGGGTGATATTACAGTTGTACCACATTATACATTTACATAATGCAATGCAGTAATTATGTTTTGGTAGTTGCCAACAATTGCTGAAAATTAATCACAATAAAGTGAAACCACGAGGTAGCACTCCATCTTAACTTGATGCATGCAATAAAAACTTATTTGCCTTCATTAAACAGTTCCTGCAGAGTGTCACAACTTCATCGTAACAATGAACGACTGAAGGAAATTTCGAAGGCTACTTTGTTCGTTAGACACAAACTTAATGAAAATGTTGATATAATTAAAGTGTCATACAACATAACAAGTTACTCATGACGAAGTTCCTTCCCAGGCCTGCTTTTAAACGAGGATCAATCAAACAGTTGATGCAAAGCAATGTCATTCGTTACAATAAGACTCTTGTAAGTGATCACACTTTTTTTATTCAGCAAACAACTGTGAAATCAATGTACGCTACTCAAAGAATGAAAGAAAAGAAGAAAGAAAGAAAGAAAGAAGGGAAGGAAGACCTTACTGCGACTTTGTGACATATTTTAAAGTTATGGTGAGGCATGACTACATTATACACGATGAATATAATATCAGTCTTCTGCGCAGTTATGTGGAAAATGTACTTTACATACGAAATATTTTCGCCGCTCTGAACGCGATAGCTTTCGAGGCATAAACATGAAGGTGAAAAAAAAAAAGAGAAAAAAAGTGTGCACGATGCGCGCCGAATCAGCAACGAAGGAAGATATTCAAAACTCGCAATAAACGGGCGCAAAGCGAGTTATTTGTCATTCTAGGAGGTAAAATCTGAAGCGGCAAGGCAGGCAGCGGTGGTTGTCACCGCGCGTGAAATACGGCCGCGCAAATGCCGCCGGCCGGAAACGAAACGCTCATCGCTACCCGCAAAGCAACTAAAAGCGTGCTTTGCCGCGCTATCACATTTCATGCGGCGAAGCCGAACTACAGCACAAGCTGCTGTTCATGTACGCGGTTTTGCGCTTTTGCCTGCGTAAGTGATTCGCAGGACCGAGGCTTGCTTTTTCGAGAGTCTGCGACGCAGTTATATCAATATTCCAACGCTTCGGAAAACTATAACGGCATCCGTTAAATTTAATGTGTTTCTCTTCCCCGCTGTTGGCGATTCGCCAGCGGGTATTCCCGGTTAACTCTTATCGCATGCTACACCGTTTTGCGCATTGAAGCGTGAACCTATTCATCCCGGCAGTGGCTTCTATTGCACACTTTGTCACTCTGAATAAAAAAATAAGAAAATAAAAGGCCTATCGACCGCTTTATTAAAGACTCCTTTTACCTTTATCGACCACCAATCTATAACAGCAGTTTGTATCGGCGAGTACTAACCAAGGGCGCTGCCAGGAAGGAACGGGGGAGGGGGTGGGGGACTATATTAAAATTTTAGCCCCCGCCCCCCTTTTTTTTATTCCCGTAACACTGTAATGCTCACCCTGCTCACCCCATAGCAATGTGACATGACACTGGCGAAAAAGGTCACGGATTGGTGGAAAGGCTTCAACAACGCCAGCTTCAACGACACTGACGACTGCGTTGTTTGTGTCTTTTTACAAGTACGCGTTCTCGTTCGTCACTACCATGTTACGTAGTTACAACCAACAAGCCTATTTTGTACAGGGGCGCCCTTGCCCCTACTAAAGGTCCTTTGACAGGGACATTTAGTAGCAGCTCCTCCTTAAGGGCCAAATCCCAGCTCCGCCCCCGGTGCTAACAATATACTCGTTTGATGTAGAGAATGAATGAATGAATGAATGAATGAATGAATGAATGAATCAATCAATCAATCAATCAATGTGCAGCTCGATAGAAGCGTAAGCCTCACTTGTAAGACTGGTAACAAGACCGGATCTTGAGTCCTCCCTTGATGAAGGTCACCAGGCTCTGATCCTCGACGAACGTCAAAATGGCGTTCTCCAGAAGGCACTCGGCGTAGCACAGCTCCGCGTGGATTTCCTCTGCAAGGGAGAGTCAACGTCGTTACGCTGTCGTTCGGAGACACAAAACGTCACGACTCCTACGACCACTCACGCATGGTGTAAGTGTTGTAGTCCGGCCGGAGCAGCATCCGCGCCACGGCCGAGGTTCTGCGGCGCATCCGGTTGCACACGTCGACGCCCTGCCGGATCGCTTCCTGTGCACTCTTGATGTCACTCTGCGGGCGCACACCGAGCGTCTCGGGTCACTCATTACCCCCGTCACCAGTCAACGAAAAGTTCGTCACCCGGTTACTATTTTTTTTTAGAATGGCAGGAGCGCCGAACCATACTCTTGTTTCTTTTCCAAGCACTTCTCATCAAGAAGTTATTTCCGCTTTTTCTAATAATCGGGGAAAAGTCTTCCCAAAACACACGAAATCACTGGTTCTGGATCAAGTTTAAGGATGTACCTTTTTCGCGAGATCCCAACCTCTGTTGATGAATATTCTAGCCCTCCCCTCCCTCACGCAATACTCCTACTCAGGAGCCTGCGAGGTCTCTGTAAATAAATAAATAAATAAATAAATAAATAAATAAATAAAGTTCGGAGTTTATATTTTATACACATATGATATGTGACCAGAAAAATGAGGGACAATTAGCTGCCCAAATAAAAAAAATAACTCAATGAATTCAGTGAAAGAGCAAAAAGCTTGGTTGTGAGCAGCTGGGAGCAGTGCGGCACCTGGCGGAACAGACCTCAACCTCGCGCTTCCTTTCACGCGGCCTCAGTGATCCGCTTCGGCAGAGCGTCGAAACGCAAAGTTAACTCGGGAAGCACGCCAGGGAACCCAAACGCCGACGCGCGAGTGCCACTATAACGAACAACTAAGTCAAGCCTCCAGAACGGACTGCATGAAACCAGTTCACTGCACCCGCGTAATACGTTTTCCGGGTTACTATACTACGCATTCTGGCGGGCTGATGAAAATCGAAGCATTTTACACTGCATTAAACGAAAGACAAAGTGATCGTACCATGTCTATGGTGAGCACCGCCTGCATGAACATTATGGTGGA
Source organism: Rhipicephalus microplus (assembly GCF_043290135.1). Taxonomy (NCBI): domain Eukaryota; kingdom Metazoa; phylum Arthropoda; class Arachnida; order Ixodida; family Ixodidae; genus Rhipicephalus; species Rhipicephalus microplus. The sequence goes on from NC_134709.1 coordinate 45,090,972, forward strand.
CTGCCCCAGTGCATGGTACATGCTTTCGTGGGCCCTGTATAAGCACAGAGAAAAAGCGGTTCAAACAGTTACATTTAGAACCTTTTGAGCAAGCGATAGTGTACACTGCAGCAGCAACAGTGACAAACTAAAAAAAAAAGAGATAAATACCAGAGGTCGGCATCCTACGCCCCGCAATGCAGCATTATGCGGCCCACGGCACGAGGTCAAAACGCCAACCCTCCCCTTAACTAACCAATGAATGCCTATCGACTAACCAATCAACACATACACGACATTCTAAGTCTGTCGTTGAGCAAGTGAGTAGTTTCGGTGTAGATATGTGCGAGTTGGCCAAGTGTCACGATTCATTACGAAAATTCGCATTGATAACTTTTGTTCCGCTTTTAGCCGGCATTTATACATTGCAATTCGGTGACATGAGTGCTGAAGCTAAACACTATTTCTGTTCCAGTTTTGTACAGGGTTTGTATCAATTCGCCGATTTTTTTTTTTCGACTGCCTGCAACCTCCTCCCCCCCCCCCCTCCTGCCAATTAGCTGCGCGGCACCTTTGCAGTGTCGGCTCCATACCATTAGGCCTCCACCCGAAAAGGTTGCAGACTCCTGGTATATACCATACGCACTATCGCTATAGGAAAAATAACACTCATTGCGCAGTGAGATATTAGCAGCATGTGGCCCTATACGACTTCAGATGAAAATCGCGAGCAGGGAGTAACAAGTCTAACGACTGCACGATCACAACACAAGCCGGCAAAACTAACTGCATTCATGCGCACGACAGAAACAGCTAATCCGTGCTGATCGGCTCGATGTTTCTCGCTAAAGCGACTTGCACGTGCGGTCGGCAAGCGTTGACCCCCTCTACGAAGCACTCGCTTCGGGAGAACCCAATATAAACTTTGCGGCGAAATTTTCTGAAACAAGTGTACACCAGTAAGCTTCGCAAACACCTCTTCAGCCGAGCTCTAATTCTATGTGTCATTTAGAAGCAACTTAACTGAAAAGTAATATATAAAGCTGTTAAAAAAGTTTCCTGCAAAAAATTCTTGCATAATTTCACTAACATTGTTTACGGGTAAATCTGTTCATACTTCATTAGAAAGCGTGGAACAAATTAAAGCGAGACCGGCACCTCAGGGGCACAAAACACGTCCTTTCTTGCGCTGCCGCTGTCCTGGGAGTGTGCTATATACGACGTTCCATAACTTGGACAGTCTATTACAGCGCGCGGTAACGAGATAGCGCTCTAGAGATGGCGGAATGACACAATGCAGTCGTCACCGTCGGCTATACAATGCTCCATTCAATGAGCATGCACGCATTGATTTGACAGTCCACATGACAGACTTACAAAATACCGCCACTGGTCTTGGTTAAATTTGTTTCGAGTTCTCTATATGGTATGCTAAAGCACAGTATAAACGCGCCGCTCACTTGGGCTTCATGCGCTTAAGCGCTTCGCCGAACTGGTTGCTGAGCAGCAAGTCGAGGGCTCGGGTCGCCTCTTCCGCTGCTCGCTCCACGTTGACGGTGTCCGCAGGCCGCGTCTCAATCCTGGATGAAAAAAAAAAAGAATCGTGGAGGCACAACCCAAGGTGGGCAGTTAAACAAACAGACCACGGCATATAGTTTCTGTTTCTTTTATTAAAGGCGTGTATCGCAACAGCAGAGGTTGCAGAAACGTCCTGGGCCTGAAAGCTCACCTATACTGACAGCTTCCATGTGACGTCACGGGCGCAGCTTCTTTACAGACGGAAATGTTTTATACCGGGACCAGCAAACGATTCAGCAACGTCGCTTCCGTCACGGAAATGACGTCAGCAAAACGCGAGCAAACAAATCCTAAAGAAAAAAATTCAAGTGCAGAGGTACTACGACGTGGCGACTACTATGACGTCAGAGCAATCCACCTATTAAGGAGGGAAATGTTACGTTGGTCCACGTTGTGGGTGCGCCACGATTTAACATGTTCAAAAATGTTTGTAGGTTTATGGTCTCACCTTTCCTCAACCTAGAAAGTTACGCGTGCTCCAACTAGTTTCTTAAAATCCCTATTGACCTGAGAAGGCGCTTGTACACAACGCGCGACTGATACAGCGTAGCGACTGTTTCTGTCTCTCTGTGTACATATATGTATAATAAAGCGACAGTTCTCTAAGACGCCAACGAGACTAACAAATAAAGTAAAAAACAACCATAGATGGAGGAGTGGCGAGGAACATCCAACAGATTTCTGACCTGATCGCGCTGCCAAAACAGATTGTATAGAATGGTTTACGGAACAAAAACTATTTCCAAAAGCAGATACTTCTTTTCGGTCTGCCGTTGGCTTCGGTATTTCGGCAACGTTTGTTTGTCTCGGCCTACCTGAGAACCTGTGAAACAAGCACGATTATTTGTCCTCAGATTTGTAGATACAAACTCGACAGCTGTTTTATGAAATGAACATTCCATTGGACACTAAAAAACTCACAGGGTCCCTATGCATTCACCAGAGACAACCCGAAAGCCATCCTTTTTCTCACAGTCGATATACTGATACTTTCCCGCAACCATTCGAAAGCTTTCTTCATCTAATGTGACTGATTGATATGCAGGGTTTAACGTTCCAAAGCCACCATATGATTATGAGAGACGCCGTAGTGGAGGGCTCCGGAAATTTCGACCATCTGGGGTTCTTTAACATGCACCCAAATCTGAACACACGGGCCTACAACATTTCCGCCTCCTTCGGAAATGCAGCCGCCGCAGCCGGGATTCGATCTCGCGACCTGCGGGTCAGCAGCCGATCTGCATCTAGTGTGCATCTTGTATAATAGCAAACGTAGCATACCAACATGACACTGAGGACCTCTTCAGGCAGTGCAACATCCCCCCTACATTTTCGCTCTACAACGGTTTCCTACATCGCGTATGGCACTACAATATAAATTCAGAAAATAGTGTATTTAACGAAATAGCCCGTCTACATAAAAACACAGCAACGTATACCACCCGTCACAGAGAAGTATGGTCTATACCCAAATCACGAACAAATTATGGCATGCAAATGTTAAATTCAAATTACCGAGATGACTTAATTCCCTTGAAAACGCTGGCTTTAATACATCAAACATAAGGCAAACTAAATTAGCTTCACTTATTCAGTAACTCTCCTATTTTATTTTTTTTTGTTCTTCCTAGAATTTAGCACTGCATTTGTGACGAGTGTGCTTGAGCATGTAATCATTTCACATTGTCCGAAAAAGGTGGTTTCGTCGCGCGCACCTATATTTATGTGCTATACATTATATTGTATTTTTTCTTGTGTTTTGTTCTTGTATTGTGTAACTGTTACTCAATGATGATGTAATCCTGGATGTTAACGTTACGTTTGCTGGTTACTTTTTCCACCTTTACTAGATGCGGCGGGGCCAACAGCTCTTCAAGCTGCCTAGAGCAGCTTTTTTCTTGGCCCCCAGCATTGTATAACAATACTTACAGTGGAAATAAAAAGTGAATCAATGAATTAACGAGATTCTGCAATGCCTCAAAGATCGCAGGCACCTCACCTGGTTTCGCATTGCCGCCACGATCACACGAGCTTTGACGAAACTACGTTGTCATGTGATGACGTCATCATTCTACGTCACCTCACGTGACGCCACTGTGACGTCATAATGACGCCCCTAGTTTTGACCATCTGTGACGTCGTATAGTGAGGGCATCACATGATGAACACTTGCATCGCTCCTTTCCGACGGCACAGGACGCCGATGGCCAAATTTGACATTTGATGAGGCCCATCTCAGCATGGACACAATGTCCATGTTGTGTTAAGATTAGCAGTTAAAATGATGTACAGAAACTGAAACATTCTTTCGCCAATGGCGATAAATAAAAGAGTTCTGCAGCAGCACACGCTACGGATCCTGCGATATATATATATATATATATATATATATATATATATATATATATATATATATATATATATATATACTTTCGACGACGTATAGAATCAGTCATGCAGCAATTAAACTACCGATTAAACGTGATTTTATTAAGAATGTACGAAAAACTATGTCTGTTTCATCATGCTCAAACTATTTTTGCGCTGACTGCAGGGCGTAGGCCTCTCACATTGATCTCTAGTTTACCCCATCCTGTGCGGGATAATTCCTCTTTATCCCTGCAAACTTCCTAATTTCTAACAACAGACGCACGCTGAGTTACCCTTACGGGGGAGGAACTTAGGTTGATCGCAGTGCCCCCTCTCCCTATTAAGTCAATGTGTAGGCAGACTTTGCGCCACCCTTCCTAAGTAACTAGGGGTAAAATGGGGAAGGGGGGGGGGCGTGCGCACGCGCGTTTCCCATCCCTCAGTGACCATCCTGCTGCTCTTACTGACCACCTGTCGTCTGCATTACGCCATTACGCATTCCGTGACCAGCCCAGGTCCTTGATGTCCACTACAACAACCACTACAGCTGTTTGTTATTGTACACAACAGGATGTAAAGGTGTCCCAGTTGGTAATTCATAAATATTGAGCGAACTGGGAGCGCGGGAAGAACACAGATACGAAGCAAAGAGGAGACACACACAGCACGAATGCTCGTGCTGTGTGTGCCTCCTCTTTGCTTCGTATCTGTGTTCCTCCCGCGCTCCCAGTTCGCTCAACAAATATTGTACACAAGTTGAGCACGGTTCCTGTGCGCCCTCACCCCGCGCAAAATAAGCTTTCTAGAGATATTAGAAACCTCAAAATGGAAAAACCTACACCCTATCATAATACCCATAGCCCTACGCTATAAACTATCATCTAATCTTATCATCTTCACTTACTCACCTCGTAAATATGGTTCTGGCCTTATTTCATCGGGTTAGAAATTCTATCATTTCTCAATGATGTTTTAATTTGTAGTTTCTTTTAAATCATACTGCACCTTCGTAAAAATTGCATAGCAGAGGTACTTAAAAAAAAATCTGTAACCTATTATACATTGATGCACCTACAAGGTAGCCAACCGGGCATGTGCCTCGTTATGATCTCTTCCTTCTCTCTTGTTGTTATTCCTCCCCATGTGTTTCGTCTATTTTCATTTTCAATGGTGTACTATCAATTGTGTAGTGTTGAATGTTTTTTATGAAAAATTTACATTGTAATACATCCCACAGTCCCAAAAGATCAGTGTTCACGTATGGTTTATCTTACTGATTCTATTTATGAATTGTATACTCTTGCCGTCCCTGAAATAACCCCTTCTTGTGATTGGAAGGATGAATAAATGAATGAATGAGTACATTTCAGAGTTTCTGGTAAAGAGAAGGAGAACTGCGCACAAACTTGTGCAATATATCACCTTAGAAAACTAAACGAGAATGATTCGGCGCACAAAGATGTACAAATGAAAATAACTGCAGCGATGTTTGGAAAAGCACCGATTGTCATACCTTGGACTGGAGACATCGAGTGCATCCTCGAACACCTGCGCAGGAAAAGAAAGAGAAGACAATTGTCAGGCTACATTGCACACACACAAAAATTAAGTGGTCATTTGTACAAGGGACACGACGTATATACTTTATATACAAGTAAAGCGGACATGACGCGCCGTCAATTGCATGTGAGGCAAGGACGGCGAAACTATTCAGCGTTTAGTAATCAACGGTCAATTTATTCAACCATCATTCACGGATGCATCGAGACTTCCCGAAAAAATTAGGTTTCTAAGAGAACTTGCCGAGGACATTTTTTATCATTTTTTGAATGAAAATATATATTGAGGAAACAACGGTTAATAGGCGCAAAACTAACGGAAACACATGGGTCGAAAAAGTTCGACAGAATATGCCACCCAGAAACCAACGTCACTTAAGGAAAAAAAAAAAAAGCGAAGTGAATAGGTCTTGCGAACAAGAACCGTCAACAACCCGTTAATTTCAATACACCCATATCGTAAAACAATGCATCACGAAGTCGATCAGTGCATCTTAATTAATCACGGGTAATAGATTTCGTAGGTCTTGTGTTCGTCCCCCGCACGGGATATTTCGTGTTGAAGTAAAAATTTCTTTATTCGTCGCAAACGCTATTTTTTACGTATCCCCCGCCGCGGTGGTGTAGCGGTTAAGGCGCTCGGCTGCTGACCGGAAGGTCGCGGGTTCGATACCGGCTGCGGCGGTCGCATTTCGATGGAGGCGAAACGGTAGTGGCCGGTCCATGTACTGAGCGACGCCAGGGCACGTTAAAAGAACACCAGATGTTCGAAATTTACGGAGCCCTCCACTACGGCGCCTTTCATAATCATTGCCTGGTTTCGGGACGTTAACCCCCACATATTATTATTATTATTATTATTATTATTATTATTATTATTATTATTATTATTATTATTATTATTATTATTATTATTATTATTATTATTATTATTATTATTATTATTATTTCTAACGTATGCCTATATCACCCCTACGTAACCTGATGCACTATATAAGGATCAAAGACGTGTCCAGGACCACGGCACTTGATTTGCGAAAAGAAAAGCTAAATACTCGCTTAGCACGAGAACGCATAGCTTCTACTCTAAGCGTCTCGGTCTGAACTATAGTTTTTTTGCGACCGATACGTTTTAAATCGCAATAGATCCGGAACACGACTTAGGTCTTAGATCCGAAGGCCCACTTCCGGTGGGCCTCCGGAAGTGCGACATTCTAACTTCTTGCTTTTCCGTTCTTCTTTCTCTCTCTTTCCGTCTCTGCGTTTCACAGACTGGTTGTTCGCATTTGCAGTGGAATCAATGTCTGGTATATACGTGTGTGTGACACAATGTGTATTTCTGTTAAGCAAGCGTCAGACCGTTGGCCTTATGTCCAAGTAGTGAGAGAGAGGGATAAATGTCCCTGACCAATCAAGAAATCATTTGTGATTCACCGCCCCACGTACGCGCATTGCAGGATCCACATTCCAAGTGGAGAAACGCCAGAGATTAATCGCGTTATAAACCGTGAATCGGTCACGAAAAGTCTCCACCACAGGGGACCATATATACATCCAGGCTAACAGTGTTCAACAAGTAGAAGTGCCTACGCAGTTGTGTAAACCCACACACTCAACACAGAGACTGGATAAACGTAATCATCTTTACTTTCGTAAAGAGAAAACGCTGAGTACATTTTCAGCAACAACTCAAAGAGAAACTGTTCTGTCCCCGGTGCTCCAGATACCCCGACATGAGGTCAACGTGATTGATGACCCTTCCATTTTGTTCTGTAATGTATTCTCCCCCGACCATTCGTCCCACCGTCTCGTCTCTAAGGCATCTTCCGAGACGGCGACATGCCGTCTTTTCATGGGATGACCTAATTTCGTTTCCCCCTTTCCTGTGGCAGCAATGTCCGTTACCCTGTTCACGATGCCGCCACACGTCCATTCATTACTGGTCTGAGCCATCTCACCACGTCTGACATTAGAACGCTCACTAACCACCATTAAATCCGACAAGTGCAGCACATGAGCTCATAGAAATACTTCACAAAGGGCACAGCATCACAAAGATCGTCTCAATTTACTTGCTAAAGGGACACTGAAGTGAAACAATAAATCGGCTAAGCCTGCTAAATCATACTACACTGAGAAGTCTAGTGTCGTTAATTTCGCCGTCATAGGCTTATTCATGACGACTGACTGCAGCTAAATTTAAACGCACACACGAAGGAAAGAAACACAAAAGACAATGCTGACACTAACGCCTGCGTTTGAATTTAGCTGCCACCACGCGACATGCAAGATCACCAACTCACACAGATGCAAACCATTCCTGTAGGTTTATTAATAGAGAAAAAGAATCGAGGTGGAAGCTTAATTTTTAAACTTCGCGCCAAATTTTACCGGCGTGACGTCACAGAGTTCTAGGCCTATTTTTTGTATTTTGACGACACTCCCTCAACGAAACCTCTTGAAACTGAGTGTTAAATCCACGGACAGTGCGCGCTTTTCGATTTACCGATTAGGAGCTACGCAGTCCGTGGAAGACGCCGTCAAAGTCTAACACATCTTAGAAGTGTGGCAGCTTGGGCTAGTTGGTATGGCATGACGATAGTTATAGCGCGAGAACAAAACGACGACACAGAGACAAGAAGGACACGAAAGACACGAGCGCTAACTTCCAACTGAGTTTATTGCGCAGAGCACTGCACTGAGTGCAAGTGTGTTCCCCTCTTCGAGGAAACAGCGACGTTGTACAAACACAGAGATGTAAGCACCCGGGTCATTGTCGAGGCTGCGCAGATGGCACGCGAACAGGTGCCTTCTGTTAGCAAGCCCTCCGTGGCTTTGTCCGAGAAGGAACGCAGGTTCCTCGAAGGATTCGGTGCGGGCAGGTAATGCGAACAGGTGCCTTGTATTAGCAAGCCCTCCGTGGCTTTGTCCGAGAAGGTACGCAGGCTCCTCGAAGGATTCGGTGCGTGCAGGTAGCTTTACTTTGCTGTTTCGGTTTCTTCTAAGTTTTTCTTTCCTGTTTTTCAGTGCCTTTGTATTTGTGTTGTTTGGTTTGGTTTTCTTACTCATGTTCTGCTTTTGTGCCATATGGTTTTTATCACATGGTCACTGTCTCCTCTATATATTTTCGTGCTCTGCGCAATAAACTCAGTTGGAAGTTAGCGCTCGTGTCTTTCGTGTCCTTCTTGTCTCTGTGTCGTCGTTTTGTTCTCGCGCTATAACTATCGTCTAACACATCAAAGCGTTCGGTGAGGGAATTTCCGGGTGGCGTCGCCACCAGCGTTTTCTTACGCGTTTTTTTTTTTTTTCGCTCACCGAGCGCCTCCTCGCGGCAAGCATGGCGTTTTTGATGTAGTGAAAGAGTAATTTACTAATGCGAGAAAAATCACGTCTCTCCTTAGTGTCCCGTGAATTATACGCCTTTCTCTTTTATACATGGCTTTTCTGTGTAGGCAACGGTTTATCAATAACTGGTATACCTTGTTCCCTTTACGTTTCGTGGCGATTCTGTTATAGTTATTGTAATAGCTAGCGATTTTTTTCCCTACATGTCATTGTTCAGCGGCCCCTCGTAACTCGCGAGAAGTGGTTAAGCTGTTTCGGCGAAGCTTTTATTCCCGCCATTATTCGAGCGCTGCACGTGAAAATAAAAGTTACATTCCGCTCAACGATGTTTACAGGTATACGACATACTCTTCCACATCGAGGCGTTATTCGAAGAGTTTTAGCTATCAGCGTCGCGGACACAGTTGAGTCTTCGTTTCCCAGACGTTTCTCAATGGCACACGACGTAGCGGCGAGTTCACGCGGCTACGTGGAAAAATTCACTGATCGCGTTTGTACGGCCTTTCGGCTTGACTTGGCTCTCGAAGACGTTTGGCTCTCACAAAAGCCGCACATAGCTCTAGCCACAAAAACAAGACATATCTAGAGAGACGTAAGCAAATCGAATCGACGAAACAGAAACACCGTCCCATCTCTCGCTCGAACGCAGCTTTTAATTCTTCGCTCTGATGCACATATATCCCAAACTAAAAGCATTGCCCCCCCCCCCCCTTCACGCTGTTCTACTTTCGATTCCATGGCGTATGTCCAAGGTCAACAGAATTAAGTGTGTAGCATTAGGTGTGTGGCATTCACTGTATGCCCTGAAGTGTCCCGTATTAAGTGCACCATTAGGTGCTCAAGGCTTTGAGCACAAGAAAATCGATCACTCCTGAAAGACGGAGCCGCACGTTTTCGTTTTTGTGACGCCCAACCATGACACATTGGCAAGACTCCCACGTCCACAATCTCACAAAGAACGCCGTAGTAGAATGTTTACTATGTGCATTTAATTAGAGGAACAATTAAGCGCCAGACAGCATGCGAGTGCTTTCGTTATGTTCAACTAGTCGGGTAACAAATAGTTGACTATCTTAACCCATAGTTATAACGAAACAACAACGAATCGATAGAACGGAGCCATGTCTAAACGCTTATAAAGGAGGGCGATCATTTGTCTGACCAGAAATACTGTTTAAATTTGCGAATGCACGGTCGAATGCGATCGACTATAAGTGAGAATCGGAGTCGCATTTCGTAAGCGAACGGGACTGTACTGAACAATCGCACGCTGGTGCCAAATTAACGCAAATTAATGACAATATGGCGCTTGCACGCACATGTAAATTTAGTGAGGAACGCTTCTATCCCGTTCGGTCGCGTTAAACGAATTACGTTCAAACCCTCCCCGCCCCCTTCAAGCAAGACAATGGCGTTATATCGAATTCGTGTGGCATGCCCGTAAAAGGTTAAGCGAAGCAAAAACGAAAAAAACAATACAACATTTTTTTTATGCGGGGTTTATGAGAGGTTTAGACAGTACGAGTTAATTGTTTTCACGAAAAATTCAGGATAATGTTGGCCGCAGACTAGCTCAAAAATGAAATCAACTAACATGTCATTTCAATTCAAAATAATCCATACAAAACGAATACTGCAGCCTTAAAACCAAGCCACAATAAGTTCAGCCACACACAACAGTAAAGCTCCTTAGTAGTACATGAAGGAAACACTACGGGATGCGGCAGCTGCATTTCCGATGGAGGCGGAAATGTTGCAGGCCCGTGTGCTCAGATTTGGGTGCACGTTAAAGAACCCCAGGTGGTCAAAATTTCCGGAGCCCTCCACTACAGCGTCTCTCATAATCATATGGTGGTTTTGGGACGTTAAACCCCACATATCATATCAAGGACACACTACAGCCTATAGCTAATTACCTGGCACGTTACTCTGTGCGATAATTACGGTACGCTGTCCCCACGAACAGTGAAAAAAGCACATGCAGTCACAAACACACACACAACCGCGAAAGACTTATTCGCAAGGCTACGTCGAAGCCCGCATAGCTATACGGACCAACCTCTGCATCTAAGTTTATAATTTCCCCTCCCTTCTTTTTTTCTCCTTTCTCTCAAAACTGCACGCGCTTGTATAAACGCGCCATTTCTGTCATTCGTCAATTGTTCATTCAAGCCGCCAGCAAGGTCTGCGTGTCAGGAGCGCAGTTCATTTCCTGAGCGATAATACGAGAGTGATGCGGTTGCCCGGCTTGTGCTTCCTCTCCCATGGCAGGAAAAAACGCACGCACGTATGCTACCCCACCTACTCCCCCCCCCTCCCCCACACACACAGTCTTCCATTATGGATTGCTACTTCGCTGCCACGCGAGCACGCCCTGTCAAGGACACCGTTATCGAGTCTGCACCGAACGTACATACTTCCTTCCCTCACCTCCTCTCTCTGCTATATACCACCCTCACCAGCTACCTTCTGCACACCGAAAGTACCGCCACCCGTCCCAAAGGGTCAATCTACAAACGTGAGCCATGTCGAGCGCACTGGGTCAAGTCGGTGGTTAGGCGTCTTTGACATTGCTCTCTCCCGGGGAAAAGCCGCTTTTACTAGACATCTTTCTCTTCTGTCTTCTTCCTGTCTATGCTGGCCCCCCAGTTCAGTTAGCTACATAAAGCGAACGAGCAAGATAAAGAAAGATAACGCGAACGAAAGGAGATTGTGGCTAAATGCAAGTCGATTGATTACGAACGAGTGCTTCAGTGGTTGGCAAACAGATAAATTCGGCAAGGTACAGAAGCGATGACAAAAGCAGCCGACAAAAGAGTTGGCTGCGGCCATTACTGCCGAAAGAGGTGTATCTCGTTCGCTATACAGCGTATAAAACCGAAAGAATATGGGCACACAAAGAAGCTCAAAGACATTGTGCTGAAAAAAAAAAAACGTGGCTGCACTCCTGTATAGGAATCGGTATAACACGAAAGTGAAAGGTGTCTTTGCAGAGGTAGTTGAGCGATTATTCTGCATTGTTTCAGCAACAACACCGAATTGAAAAGTCACATTAAAAACGGCACGTAGCTCGAAACTTACAGCGCACAGCTCAAGCAAGAAGCACGCGCGAAATTAGCGTATACACACGACAAACGCGGACTAACAATGTTCACACTTCGACACTTAAAGCGCGCTGTTCAAACAGAAAGAAAGATGCACGAAACAAGCACACAAGTATACACAGGACAAGCACGAACAGCTGTCACACTTCTTCCTGCGCCGTATATCAGCAGCGTGCTCCTTCGCAAACGCGGCCGCGGCAGCGTGCGAAGTGACCTCCGTCCTCTCCTGAATTACGAGCCTGATAAGCGCACGCGCAGGAGAGACCACGCTCTGTGTAAACGGCGCTTCGTGGAGGCGATGACCTTTAGAACGCGCCCAACGTTCGCTTTAACGTTCGCCAGACCATCGCACCATCTCGTCACTGATAACGAAAACACGCTAAAGTTCCAAAGCTCTGAGAACTGCCAAACGGCGTTTAATGTATATAAATGGCTTGCCGTTAGCACTCCAGACAACGTACGCTCCGTGGCGTAGTAGTTAGCGCAGCGCGCTGAGAATCGAGAGGTTGCTGGTTCGACTTCGCGCGACGAATGCTTGCTTTCTGTTTTTTTTTCTTAGTAATCTCTTAGCCAAACCTCCTCGCAATGAGCATATATTTTTCAACGTCACTTCTGCGACGGAAATACGTCAGATGAGCCGTGGTGCACACCGGCATAAAACACTTTCGCGTTAAAAAAAGATGGCAGCAGCGATTTCGCGGTAAACGCGAGAAAAATGCTAGAATTTAATGCGATACATCAGGTAACATATAGGCGACATCACCGAGTGGTGGTGTCATCTAAATAAATTCTGTAGGCGTTTCAAGCTAACCACCTCTTTTGGGAATTATAATCACGTTTTATTAAGATCAGACAGACAGACAGACAGACAGACAGACAGACAGACAGACAGACAGACAGACAGACAGACAGACAGACAGACAGACAGACAGACAGACAGACAGACAGACAGACAGATAGATAGATAGATAGATAGATAGATAGATAGATAGATAGATAGATAGATAGATAGATAGATAGACTCAGCACGAAATGATAAAAAGAAATGCGCGGTTTGTTATATAGAATCGTGTGCAGGGCAGCGCGACACTTAACGCGTGACATTTGGGACATTCGCCGCTGCAATGCAACGAAGACGCGAATGGCGAATTATAATTAAGCTGTTGAATACAAATTGTAGCACAAACAATAATAGGCGATGCAAGCGCGAAAGCCCGCACAAAAGAGCATCGTTCAAGGACTCTCGTTCCAAGAGGAACGATGTACTTTAGGAAGACCGGAAACGACACACGAGTCCTTTAAGAAAGACGCGTAGTTAATTAAAAAAAAAATACGCTCGGAAACTTGAGTGGTTTAGGGGTACCATCTGCAATAATAACCCGCTCTTTTCAAGCCTTTTCAAGCCTTCCAGTTAAAGCGAGCTTTCAAAAGAGAAGCGTATTAAAAAAAAACAGAAAAAAAAAGTATACACAAGAGGAGTCTTGAGGAGACGCGTCCCCGGCAAAGTTTATTACGTGCTTATAACTGTTACTAACGATAGCTACGGTAGCTTCTTTCGTCAAAGACGTTACAAATCCACGGCATTTCCTCCTCAAAGGGGAAAGCACGCAAGCCTGCGCCAATGGGCGCGCACTCCATACTGACGTCATGACCCGGACGGCCGGTGAGCCCGCCCTCGGAAAATGTTACCGAGTGCTGTTTCTTCAGTCGCGGAGGCGAAACGAAAGACAATTCCGCATCAGAACGAAATAGGGAGAGATTCCCTATGCATCCTGAACTTGACGAGCACGTTTCGAATGTTGAAGAAGCACTCATCACCTGTAGAACGCGTATGCAACCTTTCTTCGGGTATAGCCCCTACTTTAGTTTTTTTTTCTCCCTCTTGTCTTACCTTTTATTTCTCCTCTATCCTAGTATCTTTCATTCCCCTTACCCCATCACCGGTGTCGTTCGTGCTGTTGAGCTGACCTCCCCTGAGAAAGGCAGTCTATTTCTTCCCTTTTCTTTCCCAAAGCCACTCGTTAGAAATGCACGTGCGAACGAATTCGGACTGCTGCCCTACGTTGGCGAAATCGGGATAAAACGGATAAGGAAGAAACAAGAAACATATCCGGCGAGTGGCAACAGTACGTCAGGTTAGCATGACGGTTTCATCAAAGGACACTGAACGAGCACGGTGACGTCACGGATGACGTCACACAGTTTCGATCACGTTTTAGTATCTAAAGTTCCCGCGTTGCGGTTCAGTATAGAGGTTGTCTAAATTTGTAAAATTCAACTTCTGTTTCTTCATGACTATCTAAAGGAATTTACATGTACCCGAGCCCGAATCGCCAATATTTGTGACGTCACAGAGGTGGCGCGGGAACTTTACGAGGGCATCGCCCTCGTCTCGAGTTCTTGCATCGCCTCTAGCCATTTCGTGTGGGGACAGTCTAATTTAATTTTTTTTTGTGCTCTTCATAAACCTGACGGGACTCCTGAATTTTGTTAAATGTCTCTCGAGGCCAAGAGTCCAGCGTTCAATTACCCCCGTGAAACACGTGATACGAGTCAAGCCGTTTCATTATACGATTCAATTAAAAAAAAACATCACCTGCAAGCTGAACAGACCGTCGAACAGTGAACGATCACAGCGGGGTTCCGAAGCTGAACTGCACATCCACACTGTGCGACCAACACTTCCGAAAGGATATAATAACGGCCAGCCAGCTGCAGTGTCACAACTGCGCCGTAATAACCACGCTCCGGTGCGCATTGTCTCTACTCGACAGCTGCGCAAACAGAAAGAAGTCTACGCTGCACACGGATACCGACTATGTTGTCCGTGGTACTTTAGAAACGCAGGAAAGACGGCGCAGGAAAGACGGGTGAAAGGAAGAGAGCACACAAACGACAAATAGTGTAGTTTGCGTTTGTTGGTCTCTCTCTCTCTCTCTCTCTCTCTTTCTCTTCGCTGCTGTTCAAGTACCACGTGTTTCAACCCACTCTCATCTCCCAGTCTGCCATACTTCAATCAAGTGGCCTCCGGGATCTCGGTGCGTCCCGATCTCGAAGGTCAAGCGTTTACTCTGTGACGAAGGTGCCCGGTCGATCGGGACAAAAGAAAGAACTGCGGTACTCGAGTCCCACACACCGAGGCGGTATCGATTGGCGCTAGATTAAACCTTCGTGTTCGGCACGCCCGGCCCAACGTAGACGGCAGCTTCTACACTGTACAAAGGTCGACGCCACATTGCGCCATCGGAAGTCCCCGGCGCCGGCTGGAGATAACGCAGTGCGGTTGCAGTGCTATACCTGCGCGGTAAAAATAACACGCGCACTGTGGCTGACGGCCCCGGTTAAGCGAGGTTAGTCGCACATTAATATGTGAGGTGACCCTGAGTGAGCACTCCGGAGGGAATCGGCAAAGAAAAACCAATTAGTACGGACAAGGTAAAGAAGGTACAGTTGCTGTGCGGTCCAGGTCTCAAACCCACATCGGCTACGAGGCTGTAGTCACGAAATTTAGTCCCACGTGGACGGCGAAGGTGGTGGGAGGGAAAGGGGGGGGGAGCGGAGAGAGAACAAGAAGCCACGAAACGTTACCACTTGAAAAGTTATGAAGCCATAAGGTCTTAAGAACCACAAAGCGTTACCGTTTGAAAGGGCGCCTTACCCATGCATATACCATGCACGAGTCACTTCTCAAATGGGTTTGACGTCAGGTTTCAATAAACATGTCGTGATTTTCCACAATGACGGGAACGTCGGCCATTGCGAAATGTCGAGTTTTCGCTCCCAGATGATGTTTCAAGTGATAGTGACCGAATGGGGGTTCTTCAACGAAAAAAAAAAAAAGGAACTGCTTGAGACCAGTATTCTGTCTGTAGTTCACACTAACAAAGCGTGTTTTCTTGAAATAGGCGATCAAACAATGCGAGATACTATTTAGCAAAGTAACGTAACTTTATTCCGTGTGAAGCGACGGGCCGCTAAAGGTTCGCGGGCTGCGTGTTTCAGAGACCGTCTGAATGTTTGCAGAGCTTTCCATCATTCCCAGTGTTGAGTGTACTACAAAACCACAAAGCCCTTAAAGAAAAAAAAAAACAGGCCAGGAGGGGGGGGGGGGGCATTAACACTGCAATACACACGACTAGGGAGAATTTTTTTTAAAGGTCTTGTTTGTCGCTTATATACATAATTTGTCTTAATCAGCCCTTATTCGTATTATCTGTAAGTGCCGTGAGCGACAGTGAGCTTCACTTCTTGTACTGTATACAAGTACAACAAAATACTGCCTCCCAAGATTTAAATGTTCGTTCACACAAGTGACATATCTGCGTCCACATATCATGTCCACATAATTCTTTTGGAAGTCTGCACGGCTGGTTGCAGGCTGTGGCGGTGCTATCACCCTCTTTAAACTCGACAGCGCCTCGCGGCACATCCGTGTCTCGCGGATAGGCCGCATCCATAGAGTTAACGACCATCGAGAGGTAGGTGGCGCTGGTTAACCATCGTCATTAGAGTTACTGTACATGCTACCTTATGGTCATCATTATGGTTAGCACGGTACTGACGGTAGCGTCAGCAGTGACGCCTTGCGGCGAGGCTAGGTGGCCGGACAGAACGTGAGAGGGCCAGGTGGGCCCACCTGCAACACTGATGTATCGCAGGTAGACAGAAAAGATTGG
Source organism: Rhipicephalus microplus (assembly GCF_043290135.1). Lineage (NCBI taxonomy): Eukaryota > Metazoa > Arthropoda > Arachnida > Ixodida > Ixodidae > Rhipicephalus > Rhipicephalus microplus. Next base: position 45,107,583 of record NC_134709.1, read on the forward strand.
GGAGATCCTCCTTGGCGTGTGCCGGCTAGCGCAGATGGTCGTCTCTTGACAGGGTCCGGCAGGGTTCGGCGAGCGAGGGTCACATCTCGTATAGGTCCCTCGGGGTGAGTAGAACATCGGTTATGTGGCCTTCGCGTTACCTTGTGTTGCGTTTGTTGTTGTGTTGATTATTAAATGTACGGTACGTGATGCTTGGTTTTGGTTCGACCGTGTTTGCCGTGTCAGCGTGTTCCGAAGACGGCGATCTCGTACGGTAGACCACAAGGCGTCTCGCGCGACCAGCTGACACGCTGAAAACGACACTGCACGCTTCCGCAAGTCAACGTGACCGTATTCGCGGGCCAGACACAACGGACGCGTAGCATGAACGAGCGAGCTTGGCGTCAAAAATAAGCGCCCACTCGGGTGCCACTACCGACTGCGTGGCCTTTTGTCCGCAGGGCGCGCCCGCTCGGACACACTTTCCCAACAGGGGACGCGACGCGACCCACACACACATAGCACGCGCACTTACACACAAACACACACACGCACGCACACCCTTCCACGTCGTGCGAATAGGTTAAATGCGCGCAACACTTGGGTGTGCGTGCGTACGTGACAGCAGGGCTAGCGTTGTACGTGCGTAGCAGTCGCATAAACACAAGGTCTCGCGTTGTCCTCGTCCACCCCCCCCCCCCCCCACACACACACACATACAAGCTTGTGTGTGCCACATCGAACAGCTTCCGCGCCGACAACACACTAGGGCTAGGTCACGAAAAGGTCGCGCACCAGGTAAGCGTAATAAGAAACAAGGGAAAAAAATAGTAACCATGAAATCGAGCGGGCGGGGTCAGTTTTTCCCGCGTGGCCTGCGAAGGCCGCCGTGTCTGTCCGATTAGCCACGTGTTTCTCGTGCGCCTGTGGAAGACTTTACGGTCGACATGCATCGTCACCCTTTGCGTCGTAGAGAGGTTACGGGTTCGTTAGCCTCTCATGCCCTGTCGTTTGCTGGCAGAGCGGAGACAAGGGCCGTTTGCTGGTGCTGGCTGGTGCAGCGGCCGAGGCTGGTGTTACGGTACAATGGGCAAACTTATCACGAGCGAGACGGAGGGCGCGCTGAGGAGAACGAAAGCGATACATACATACATACATACATACATACATACATACATACATACATACATACATACATACATACATACATACATACATACATACATACATACATACATACATACATACGTACGTACGTACATACATACATACATACATACATACATACGTACGTACGTACGTCCATACATACGTACATACATACATACATACATACATACATACATACATACATACATACATACATACATACATACATACATACATACAAAGACAGATAGATAGATAAATAAATAGATAGATAGATATTGATTTGATTGATATGTGGTGTTTAACGTCCCGAAACCACCATATGATTATGAGAGACGCCGTAGTGGAGAGCTCCGGAAATTTTGACCACCTGGGGTTCTTTAACGTGCACCCAAATCTGAGCACACGGGCCTGCAGCATTTCCGCCTGCATCGAAAATGCAGCCGCAGCAGCCGGGATTCGATCCCGCGACCTGCAGGAATATTTTATGCCCCTTAATTTCCATGTTTTGCGTACTGTTGATCTTCTTTGTTTGATGAAATCATAAGGATTATATATCACGGTCACATTTGCAGGTATGTTTGGCTACTGACCCGCAGGTCGCAGGTTCGAATCCCGGCGGCGGCGGCTGCATTTCCGATGAGGGCGGAAATGTTGTAGGCCCGTGTGCTCAGATTTGGGTGCACGTTAAAGAACCCCAGGTGGTCTAAATTTCCGGAGCCCTCCACTACGGCGTCTCTCATAATCATATGGCGGTTTTGGGACGTTAAACCCCACATATCAATCAATTTTCAGGTATACGTTTCCTTGCCTTTGTTAGCCCGCTTCTGCGCAGCGAGCAGTTTTTACGAAAACGCACCTGATCCCGCACATCACACCCTGTCAACTTCGCTCACCTTTTTGTTGTTGTTATTGCAAGTTTTGAGAGCACGGGTTCGACTCCCGGCCACGGCGGCTGCATTGCGAAATGGGGCTAAACGCAACAAACACCCGTTTGCACGTTATAGCTTGACGCTAGATAAGCCCAGGTGGTTGACGTTACATCGGGAGTCCCACGTTAAGGTGTACCTTTGTAATTACGTCATGGTCTCAGCATTTAAAACTCCTTTATTTTAAATTACTGCAGTTGCTTTCAAAACTCGCTCAGCTGTGCACGGGTACATTCAACGAACGAGAATAAACTGATTGCTATGCACGTACGGCGTACCGACGTCACCGTTAGCTCAGGTTACATGATAGAAAGAGAGAGGAGGGACACACGCTCCATTTTATACGGCCATGACGACGGCTCGAATTTCGATTGCTGAGCGCGCGTCCTTGGGCGACTCCAACTCGGTCAAGGTGCGCCTATGGCGGAACGAAGAGACATTCGTGATTAAGAGCGATAAAGAGGAAGAAAGAAGGCGGGACGCGGCATCGATCGAGGTACAGCATGCGGGACTCTATAGGCGAAAGGGACAACCGTGAAACAGCGCTGTAGCTCTTTCAGCGTTCACCGTCTTACGTCGTGTTGCAGTGTCTATACGATTGCCCGAGCCGCGAAGCTGCGTTGTACGACGACGTTTAACAAATCTCTCGGCGATTTCTGTCAGCGGCGATTTCTGTTAAGAGAGAGAGAGAGACGAGAAAAAAGGAAGGCAGGGAGGTTAACCAGATGCTAGTATCCGGTATGCTACCCTACACTGGGGTTGGGGAATAGTGGGTTGAAAGAGAAAGGGAGAGTTAAAAAACCTACGTTAAGATCAACGCTTAGGTCAGGAGGTGGGAAAAGACAAACTCCTTTCCCGAGTTCGCCACGAATCGTCACCTTCGCGAGAAAAAAAAAAGTAGGAAAAAAAGTCAGAAGGGCTCATCTCTTCGCAACCATTTCGTCTAGTCTACACCGAAGCTCGCACGCCTGATCAAGGTTTAGAACAACTCAGCACCAGGACATACAGGACATACATACCAGACAAGACAGACACCAGGACCAGACGCACACCAGGAAAAACACCAGGACACCAGGGCAACACACCAGGACAAGACACACACCAGGATCAACAGCAGTACAGGACACGTAAGAACGCCAGAGGGCGAAAACCAGCGCGTTATTATGATCGAGAGAGAAATCCCAAGCTTTCTTGTGAATTTTCCTAAGACGAATCGGAGGCGGAAGTCGTTTCATCATTTCCCTCCGTATTCGCCCGCGTTAAGCCCCTCCCACTCTCCGTCGCAAAATGGTTTCGGCGCCCAACGTGGCTTTGCATTGCCTCCGAGATCGGCCCACCTCTCACCAAGCGGTGACACCGGGTGACGTCGTCATTACGCGACGTGACATGGTGACGTCATCCCATTATGACCTCTTTTTTTTTGCGTCAGTCGTGTTGAAGCCAACGGTCGGTGCTCGCGCTTGATGAGTTAAGTAGGGGCTTTTATTGAAACACTTATTTGTCCCTGGCCTTCGTTAAAGTAATAATACACTAAATAGGGCTGTTAGAACACAGAGTACGTGCGCTGTGATGATACAAGCTCTAAGCGCTAATTCGTGAATATTCGGAAAACGAAAAAAAAAAGCACTTTCAGTTACAGCGCAAGAACGACGAAGACGGATAACAGAAGGGACACAAACGAGCGCTGTTCCGCAACTGAAAGTTTTATTGCAAGAGCACAAAAACACGAAAAGGAAATCGTGAAAAAAAGTCGTATCAACGTTACGCAGAACCGTTAAAAAGAAATACAAAAAGTTACATGGGGTATATCACTTCACGGAACACGTGCTTAAAAGATATGCTAACTCTCTTTCTGTGAGGTGTAGCGATGCCTGACAGACGAATGTTTGATTGATATGTGTGGTTTAACGTCCCAAAACCACCATATGATTATGAGAGACGCCGTATAGTGAAGGGCTCCGGAAATTCTGACCACCTGGGGTTCTTTAACGCGCACCCGAATCGAAGCACACCTGACGAATGTTCTATCCATTCGAAAGAAATAAGTACGACTTATTTGCTTCTTTGCTTCTGTGTCCGAAAGAAAGAAAGAAAGAAAGAAAGAAAGAAAGAAAGAAAGAAAGAAAGAAAGAAAGAAAGAAAGAAAGAAAGAAAGAAAGAAAGAAAGAAAGAAAGAAAGAAAGAAACCGTCACAGCCACTTGGCGCGTCGCCCGTGCAATCCACGAGTATCGAAGAAAGCAGAATCCTGGCAGAACCAACTCCTGTTCTGGTCTATGTATAGAGTCGAAAGCATTACTACATTCAGAGTGATCACCTCTAATTACCTGTTCGCATGATCGTTCCCATCATCATCCTTGGGACGTAGTCTCTTGTCTTCCGTTGTGGTCACGGTGTAGAACCGTTGCTATAGTAAGAACATACGTGCGACACCAAAAAAAAAAAAAAAAAAAGGTTTAAAAAATGATTTGAACGTAGACATAGGCTATAACTGTAACATAAGAGATCGCTATTCCTGGCGGAAATAACCTATCGAGAAAAGTATCGAAGAGTTGATCCCAACTAAAATGCGTCTAGACGCTGAGGCTTCTCAAGGAAACCTGTAACTCAAAGGCGTGTCCATCGAGAACTATACGTCCCCACAAATTGCCCATATTAAAACGGTATCTTGCCACCGGTAAAACGGCGGGTCTTTCTATCCCCTTTCGAAGCGTAATCGTCCTTGCGATTATCTAAATCTTCCTTGAATTGCCTAAGACGACTGGAGGGCGAAGTAAATGTACATTTCGACATACACTTCATGTCACTCAGTTTACTTATATATGAGGCAACGCTTGGGTAACGTACGGTTTCTGACTGGTACGATGCGCAGAGCTTCGCTTACTCATGCATGATTCATTTCATGGAGATGCGTGGATTTCCTTCCCCCTGGTACAGAGTATATAGCAGGCCAGAGCGCACGAGCTTAGGTCGACCTCTCCGCCTATTTTAAATAAATTAATTATCTGTCTGTCTCTCGGTACGCTGAGACACCACCACCTCTTATACCCTTTAGCCAATCTCCGTTCACAAATGGTGCAAAATGGGTGTGTATACGCTACGACGTGGTGTCGCGTATAAAGAAATCGAACACAGCTCGACGAGTGACGAAGTGTGGCGGCGCTCCGGCTCGTTTAACTGTCTCCCTCCGCATCGCGACCATCGACACGTGCTCGATCACCGTCTATGTATAGAGTGCATGCGGGAACATCGCGAGTTCGCAGAAGCGGAGCAGGTGCTAACGGTGGAAACGCCGCGGGCGGCGTCCGCTAGGAACTGGTGCACAAAGGACAACTATGAAAGAACATACTCCGTGCATTGCCGCCTTGCATGCGCAAATGGGTCACCCGCCCCGCGCTGAATCGATACGCATTTTTGTCAGCAGCTTGAATCGCAGGGCAAGTAATGGTATAGGCTGTTCAGCGTGCGGAGTAAAGACAAGCTGTTTAACACTGCGCTCGAACAATGCTAAGCCAAAGAGATGGGATCAAGTGGAGTTGAATAGTCAGTGAGCGTAGTTCAAGGTGTCACATAACTGCCAGAATAACTGTGTTCGTTCATATATTTCTTGGCATAGATGCAGAGAAAGGCAAAAGGTATAACGCGCAAGCAACAAGGATTACGGTCCCCGGGTCTCCCTCAACGGAGGAGGACTGGCGATCTCTTCTCACAAGCAACGAGAAGGTGGTGGTGGTGATGGTAGTGGTTAGAAGAGGAGAAAGGCACCTAATTTCTGCAGCCCGGTCGGGAGCACGGCACAGTGCCTCCAGCTACGGGCTATCCAGAGAGCCCATGACGTGGCCGAGGAGATTAATCTCCCCGTCCCGTCATGGGCGCGGCCCGCCGATGTCGCCCCCTAAGGAGAAGTGAGTGACGTCTCCGGATCAAATAAAGTCCTTTGCCTGCCTTAGTGGGTATACGCTTATTCAGAGTGGGATTTTAACAAAAAAAAAAGATATAGTTTGCCTCGCATAGCACATCCTTCCGCAACAAGTTCAGCCATTCTTAGGTCGTATCTCCCTTTGCGACAGGATATGTGCGCGCCGCAACTTTCTGTTTCGAGAAACGTGAGTCTGCCTGCCCTGCCTAAACTCAATTTCACACGACTCTCTTTCCCATCATGGCTTTATTTTACAACGTTTAGCGTTCTTTGAGACCCTAATGAGGGCGTACAGAAATAAATTTCGTAAAATTCAATGGTTCCGAGAGAAATTTGACCCGGCAAACGAACGCGTTAACTCTACCCACTGGTTTCGATTTCTCTCCTTTCGGAGTCATCGAAGCGGTTGCGGAGGAGAACGGAACTTCATAATTCCACCCTTGTCCTTCTTGGATAACTCCATAAGGCGCACAGCATCTTCATTTATCACTCAGTTTAAAAATACGAAAATAAAAGAGATTACATTACCGGTGGTGAAATCGTTGAACTATTTCTTGGTACAGTACCACCGTGGTCGTGTGTCGGTCACATTGCCGAGCCGCTGACCCGAAGGTCGCAGGTTCGATTCGTGATTTCGATCGGAGGCGGTATGCTATAGGCCCGCGTGCTGTGCTATCTCAGTGCACGTTAAAGAGCACTAGAGGGTCGAAATTTCTGGAGCTCTTCCCTATATGGCGTCCCTCGTGATCATATCGTGGTTTTTCTTTTTGGGGGACGTCATACCCCACGTATTGCTATAATTCCTTCATGCGAACGTATCGACTGCAAGAAATCTCGCTACCACCCATCACGTTGCACATCATGTATGAAGGTGTAACGCCTCAAGATATTCGTTCAGAAGCCTCATTCCGGCTGCAGGAAGTCTGACAACGCATGCCCGCTATTCCGAGATTCAGGAACCTCAAAATCAGAGCGTTCACTCGCGTTCTGCTTGTCGTTAACAAAACGTGTGTGAGTATACGCGCGTGCATGGGTGCATCTGCGTGTATCGGCAGTTTTTTGAAAGCGCCCGCGCATACTGCCGGCACGCATGATCGCTTCGCACAAACAAAGCGAGCAACGCCTCGTCACTGGTTTAAAAATAGCCAGCCGTGTGATGAACGAAGAAACAAACAGACCTACACGTTTACTACACGGGCGAGCGCGAACGTAAACACAGGCCGGCCGGATTGCGGCCAAGAGCTGACGATGCCGTTCCTTGACTTCCGCACGCTGCAGCATGCACTGTGCGCTGGCGAGGACAAAGAACCGCCTTGTCCCTCTCTTTTCACTCTTTGCTTCTCGTCGCCGATGAGGATGCCCCGACTCTATATATGTGGTCGTTCTTTGTAGTTTTTTTTCTTCGTTAAGATCTACTATCGTACCTCGGTTATACGAAACATCACTGTATTTCGGTTTCTAGCTCCCTTGGAATTTTTCTAGCTATTGTGTAATGGTAATAACCATCGCTTGGATGCCTGTTGCTCCAAATCTAATGTGCACGTTGTTTTTTCTTTTAACCTTGTCATATCTCTTTATACCAAGAACCATGTAACGCGTTCGGTTTGTTTCGCTGTCTACCGGACTCCGTAACTCAAGTCACCAATTTGCTTTGGCAGGCCTAGCCACATGTACTACTTTTTTAAAGAAGTTTATTATTATTATTATTATTATTATTATTATTATTATTATTATTATTATTATTATTATTATTATTATTATTATTATTATTATTATTATTATTATACTTCGGTAAGCGAAGTGGAAAACAAGAGCTTCAACTGTACAGTAAGTCTTCAATTGCTGTGCCTTGCTCCTACTATAGGTGACTTCGACGATGCAAGAGGAAGCCATGTCGAATGAACTTCTATATGCGGCGCGCCCTGGTCATCACCCTGAAGTGCTGGCACCACGGCGATAACACAAGGAAAATCATGCGACATCGATTAAGTTTATTGTGGTATTGTTGTGGGACAGAGACACCCCAAAACGCCCTCTATTTTTAAGTCGCACCAACGCGCGCGTGCGCGTGTGTTTGTGTCTGTCTGTATGTCTGTCTCTCTCACACTATAGAGCGCGTCACCTCACGCTCTCAAGGCCCGACCACATGCGCCCGTTGCAGCGCGCCAGCGCTGGGTTTTTTGACGCGGCATCGTGCCCTCTCCCCGTGAAGAGGTTGGAGCTTCACGTAGCCACGTGCCCTTTCTCTATATAGGGGGCTCGATGCCACGCCACAAAGTCCCGCGCTGGCGCGCTGCAACGTGCGCATGTGGTCAGGCCTTCAGACCGCTTCCCTTGCCGAGGTCCCTCGAAAATACGAACGTCACTCGAATTAACGATCGTAAGTCTATCTTTTAAGTTCGCGAAATGGCTCGCTCCACACATTATCCGCGACACTATCAAGGCGAAAGGCGCAAATGGTGTTGACGCCTACTATATATAAGGATTACAGCCGACCGGTTCGACTTCCCGAGCGACCTTCGGTGCGCCAACCAATGCACCGCGACCCGCGCAATGCGACGCTGGCCTTGCTCGGATATTGCGTGTGCAAACGGGGAAAAAAATGGCGACTCGAAAGTGAACCGCATGGCTAAGACACGCAACCGGGAAACAAGCCTCGGCAAACGGCCAACGAAAAGCGGGCAGAAATAAAACCCATTCGCGATAACCCTAGGTTCCACCCGTGAGCCCACGCTTCGTAAGCGGGCGCTTAATTTGCCCACGTCACGCCACTCCTTTGACCAACAGACTACCCCCCCCCCCCGAACTCGCCCCGCCCCCCACACACACTCCACTGACTCTTTCTCTTTTTCGCCCACGTCCAAAGAAAGACGTTGCACGATATCAGTGTGCGTCGTAGACAGTAAACTTCGTCTCATAGCTGCTGTATTGTGCAGTGAAAGCAGCGTGTCAGGGGCAGAGAAATGACGTTATATTCGTGATGGGGCGCTCTTAAAGTAAAGATGGTGAGACCATGCAATTAACTTAACGAAGTGACATTGAGGCACTGTCGATACGCGTTCATTCATTTCACGATATTGTTATAAGAGCGGGTGGTTGAGATAGCTGCAGGGAGCCATCATTAGAATTGTTGGTAATAAGCGAGCAAATACGTCATTTCTCGCACACATTACAAATTAAAAAAATAATTCGTTTTTATCTGAACTCGATTATAGCATTGTATCGCAGTTCGTTCACCTTAAGTTACATCACCAGAGATTTCTTTCGTTTCCAATTTAAGCTCGAACACATTTTTTTTTGCCTTCCGATGCTGAACCAAAAGGCCGTTTTTAAATTCGAATTTCAATTTTTTTTATTTTTGATGAGATATTAACCCCCAAAAATTATCATTATAATTTTTATTTCTCGATCTTATGACACCCTCACCGACCCACATTCATAATTACATCCCAATGTCATCGTTCTTCGCCTAATAAAGACGCGATGTGTAACAATGTTTCTGTGTTTTCTTTGGCTGTAAAACCGGTGTCACGCAGGAAAGGTTCAGCGTCCGACAGCAAAAAAAAGAAAGGAAAAACGGCGCTGATTTTTAACAGATTTTGCAGTTGAGAGTCAGCTGAGGAAAAAAAAAAATCAGTTGGTAGTCAGCGCCGTCTTTCCTTTCTCTTTTGCTCCTTCCTTGTGTCAGTGTTTCTGGTGTCGCGCCGTAAACCAAGTTCACGACGAATCCCGACCAACTGGCCCACACCTTGCCGTCTTACCCCAATCAGAGTCACGAGGTCTAACCAATCAAACGCACTTCAAACGACTACACAGAGGAGCCAAAATATCGAGGAAGTACACCGACTCAGCGGCGCCTACGGCACTATAGCCCGCTTCAAAGCTCCAGGCAGAACGTACGAGCAGGCTCGAAGCTCGCGAAACCGGCGTTGTGGCGCGTCGAAGTCCCGCAGCGACACACATCTACTATAGAGGGCGCGTGCGCGAGCACTTAATTTGGCCCGCGTGCTCAGCTCACTTCCGCGTTTATTCTTTACTTCAACAACCTCACTTTTCTTCCTCACTCTTCAAGAGCCCAAGCAGCCGGCCGCCGGCTGTGCGAACAAAGGGAGAGTTTTAGGCGGTGCCGAAAATGGGCCGCGGACGTCGCGCGCTAAGAATGGAACCACAGACAGATAAGGCGGTCAGTGGGCGGGCATCCCGAATGTCGGTGTGTGACTATGCGCGGAGACCGTAGTGAAAGTGCGTGCGAAAATGAGAACGTAGAAAGGAGCCGGAGAGCCTTATCAAAGAGGCAGCGTTGAGCGACCTCTGTAGTGGTTAGTGAAAAATTAAGGCCACTCCGTCAGTCTGCGTAATTATGAGGACGACCATCCACAACTGGGACGACACTACCTTTTATTTGTCCACAACGCTATCGGCTTGAACGCACGCAGGTTACACGTATTCTGGGTTCATGGCAAAGCAGGTTCAGTGCGTTAACACGTTGCGAAAGCGCTGCTGATTTTCTTGCAGGCTACAAGCGTGAAGGAGACTGTAAATAGTGTAATCTACATGTGTGGCTCAATGTGCTGTGCGTTCATCATTGCACGCAGGGTGTTTCAAGAAAGGTGTCCAATATTCTTTATAAGTTACAGAAAGGGGGTATCTGCACGCTGCTTGCTGCGTTGACTTCCTGTCGCAGAAGGCATGTTCAGATGAAGAACGGTCATTGTGATGCCTTTACAATCAGATAACGAACGACACAGCCATCAGCCACCATTAAACCACACTAACCGTTACCTACCAACATTTAGAACGCTGTGACCAGCAATAATCAGTCAATTATCTCAATGAGTCAAAATTAGCCATGTTTTAATGACCCTGGCTGGCACTTGCCAATGCCTACCCCAAGCTAGACATTGAGACGTAACTTGGCCTATATGAGCCAACATTAAACATCTTTATAGCAAACACCAAGTTTTTAAAGAAAAAAACCAAGCCTTGCATAATGACCCAGCTGTAACCAGGAAAATAGATCATTTAAGTTTAATCTGCCGGATATAGCCATAGTCTGTTGATATCTCTAACCGCGAAGGTTTTCTTTCATGAGCTTGGAGGATCACAACAGGGAAACATCCGCATTTTTGACAGTTGTCGATTGCTGCTTCCGTTCTATACAATCACTATTTTATTCGCCATCGTATTCCAAGTACAAGCAAACTCTGCGACGTTCACTACGAGCTTTTCTGCAAAATATTGTAAAAGCCTATTTTTCCCTCTATATACGAGAAAAAAACTAAGGGACAGAAAAAAAAGTACAAGAACTAACCGCTTTTGTTCCCACCCGCAATGTTATGCCGCAATCAGCCCCAATCGGCCCCAAGTGAACGACCCATTATTTAGGGACTCGACGATAACATAAACGCTGACCTTCGCGACCCCACAAAACGACCGCACAACGCACACCGCCTTGCGTAACCGAGTCACTGCACGCGCGTCGCAATCAAGTCGAGTATATTGCCCCTACCACGCGCGTCGCAGTCAAGTATATTGCCCCTACCAAAACAACGTACCACTGCCAAGCCCTACGAGACGCTTGCGACGTTACTATTCTTCTAACATCCCAATGACGCCATTCTGTGCGAGCGATTACTGTTAAAAGCAGTTTCAGGACGACCGTTTCCAACGCCGTTGTATACACAAACACGGTATATGCCTATATCGCCCCGATATTGCCCAGTGATGTCCCATTCACGGAGCTATATTTTCGTCGGCCACAATTCAGCTTTAGCGAGGTTCTGATTCAGCGACCAAGCGGGGCCCCGGCGGCTCGAACTGAGTCTTCGTCCGAGATGCAATGGAATCAGGTAAGGCCCACTGTCGTTTAGCCAGGAATGGTGACGCGCTCATAAACCTTCTGGCATGTTGAAAAAAATGTTGCTCGTGCATACACACACGCGAACGTACAAACACGGGGACTAACATTAAGTAGACGTTTGGGTGTGTGTGGAATATTATCTGTACAACAACGCGCCAAGGAGTGTGTTCATATCACGCAGCTCTCGAGTCTCAGAATCAAACTGGTGTCATAATAACCACGGCTGCATAAGTGGTAACCACCCCTCTCTCTCTCTCTCTCTCTCTCTCTCTCTCTCTCTATCTATCTATCTATCTATCTATCTATCTATCTATCTATCTATCTATCTATCTATCTATCTATCTGTCTATCTCAAACACACACACCCGCAACAAGAAAGAAAGAAAGAAAGAAAGAAAGAAAGAAAGAAAGAAAAAAAGAAAGAAAGAAAGAAAGAAAGACGGAGGAAAACTGGCAGATAACCTCTGATCTTTCAGCAATCCCCTCTGGAAAAAGACGCACGGTCTTTACGAGTACTAGACTCCAACCCGCCGCCCTCACTATACTACACGACAGCTGTCCGTCGTTGCTCGTAAATGCGACGCATAGCAGGTTGGCGAACGCCCCTGTTGACCCCGAGGAAAAGGTACTCCGCCTATCATAAACGTTGCCGAAACCGAGGCTCTCAACATATATGGCTCGCCCCCGACCCCCGATTCTCTCTCTCCCCTTCCCCCGCACCCGAATATATACGCCGAAAGTGCTTTTGCAGTACTTAGAACATTACAGTACGAAAGGAAAGGCTCGTTTTTCTGCACTATGCCCAACTAACCAAGCTGACAGACAATTTTAAGCACAGGACAGCGTTGGGGACACGTACTGTTTGAAGTTTATTTACTGTATTACTAATGATTCTCAACTTGAATTTAAAAAAACTGAAGAGTTACAAAAAATCACCCTTTCCGTAGGCAGTGTCCGAACAAACAACCTTAGGATACCATCATTATTCGAGGCCAATCGCGATCAGCAAAGTGCGAACCCAATTTGTCCTGATCGCGACCAAAAGTGTACCTACTGACACCGATACAAGTCACGGGTTGGGGTCGTCCCCAATTTCTCTTTCTTTCTTTTTTTTTGTCAACAAGCACTAACTCCTTCGTCACTCCGATTTTCATTATTATTTATTCGTTTTCAGTACCGGAGGACGACACCAACGTCATCAAAAGTAAATAGTACGATGTAGAGATACACAGCGATCTTTTATATGAGAAACCCGACCCCTTCCATTTTTCTTTTCTTATAGCAATATCAGTATGCCAGTGACGCATGAAAGAGCCGGAAAGCGAGTCAACGCGGAAGAGGGGATGTGGGATGAAGTATACAGAACGTAAGAACGAAATAAACCGATTAAATCAAATAATAAGAGACGAAGTACGAACGCACGCAACTATAATCGTCATTGCCATCGTGCACAGCGCGGTCTTGCACAAAGGGGTTTTCGGGGAGCGAGGATATTACGGAGAGGAAACAACAATAAAAGAATAAAGAAAAAAAAGATGAAGGCAAACGCAGGGTTGCCCGACGATTTTCGATGCAGCTTCCTCCACACTTATGCGCAACGACTCGCTCTCGTTCTTATGCTACAGTAATGTTCTGCCAGAAACACTCTCTCCGGTTCCGTGACAGACGCGCACACACAGACGCACATAACCCAATTCACATCCATCGCTGGCGTTTTGCCCGCATTTCCCCCAGTTCCGTTTCTCCATAGACGCAGCAGTGGCGAGCTGACTCGCTATTATGTATACCGAGGCATGCACAAAGACAGAAAGTGAATGGACGTATCGAGGACCCGTAGTGGCCCACAAAATATTAATAATAAAAAAACTCGCAAGGTCAATTTTCTGCGTGCGGTGCGGCCCTCATATGCTTTCTGAGCGGCCCCCATGCTTATCACAAGCTAGGATCGATCGAAGTCTCTTCTCTGGTAGCTTTTGACATCTCTATCACCGCATCCGAGAGGTGCGAGTTTCAATCTGGTGGCGTTAGCTTAAACGATATTAAGGTTGCCCCTATGACTTTATGTGTAGCGATTCGTGTTGCTTGCGGATGTGAGTCCTAGTTAAACACGCTGACTAAATCTGACGAGAAACAATAGTGCAAGCGTGAAGACTTCGTGGCAGCGTATACGCTAGTACTGCTTTTTCATTAGAGCTTCTGCGCACTCACTGAAAGCCAACCTCCCAGCCACAAACAAGCAAGCCCAAGAGACGGCTTTCAGCTCAGGAATACCAATTACTCTAAATCATTATTCACTTTTTTTTCTCTGAACACAAGGATGTTCCTCTGCGCTTTATAAACCAGTGAAATAGGACAACAACAGAGAACTTTACATAATTAAAGAAGTTACTAAATTAAAATAAAAGCATTGAGAGCGCCAAAGTATTTTCTCAAACCCAGTTCAGGCTCTGTTTCAGGGGGAAAAAACAATTACTTTTGGAGCATGTAGAACCCCCTTGTTACGATTGTTTAAGACTACAACCCACCAAAGGACGCATTATCCGGAAAAACGTAATATCTATTTTTTTTTTCACGCAGGGTTGAAGTTGTACAGTAAAAAGAGCCACGCCCAAAGAAGGTATAGACAGCTATAGCATATACGGTTAGTAGATCAATAAATCGCCTACAGTCACACGATCCTGCAATTACAAAGCCAGACAGAAGCTTGAGGCGGCGATATATGGTCTTCGACATTAGTTCAGACCGCGGAAAAGAAATTTAAAAAGTTAATGTTAACAGGTCACCAACATCAATCTTGGGAATAATGTCGTAAAGCAACAGCTTCAGATGTTACTGACAGTAACTTATGTGCATTCCCGAGACACATAAGAAAGAACAACCATAAACAAATACAAATAAGAAAAAAATATTGATGCAAACTAGATTTTTAAAAACTTGAGATTGAGCTTCGTCTGAACGTCCGTAAGAAAAGAGATGTTTGCCCGTTAGTGGAAGCGTTAATTGTACCCACTAATCAGCGAGTATCAAGCACCCTCTTAATCGCTGTTTTTTTATTCGTCATCGCTTTATGATAATGCGCCAACTGCGGCAGATTTTTTTATTAGTAGTATTATTATTCATTTATTTTAGCCAGGCACGTTTCAAAAACAAGTTGCGATCTCGGGCCTATAGGGGCCACGTGACCTTTACACGAAACTAGTGGCTGCCGTGCGGCACATGCCACATATACAGGAATGCGCATTCTTCCGATTGAAGACTACGTTTCTGTCTACGGAAACGTGGCCGCCAGCAGTAAATGCGCTCGCTAAACAACTTGCCTTTCTGAAGTCCACTCGTAAATGACAGGCGACCTTTCTAATGTCATTCGACGCTGTCAGAGACTGTAATGATTCTCGCGGAAGTTATACCCCGCAAATGTTTCCCTTTTGATACGAAAACTGTAACGGGTTGTCGTACGTACTGCAACCTGCTCACCTGATACGTTCTGTATCAGTTCCGGAACTTCACGCAATTGACGGCATCTGTCGTTGTTGTCTGAGATCATGTTGAGGCTAGAGAGTGTTTAATTGATGTATAGAGTCAGTCAGTTTTATAGGATAGCTGTGGTTGAAGTTAGTGAACCGGATTGGTTTGAGTTCGTTCAACGCAGGCCCACTGTGAAGTTTAGAGATGTGCTCTATATATATGCGGCCACAACCCGAAAATCCGAGCGTTGCGCACAATTGTCTTACGTCGCTATGCTTGCTCTGTAACGGTATGCAGAATCGGAATACTGACGAAGAAATCTACGTATACGGTAAAGCCTACGACAGGTGCTAAGCGTTGAGTTAATGCGAGCAGACTCTCGTAGACGGACATCTTCGTTGTGTCCACTCGCGAGCTTTCCGCCTGACGTTGAATGAACGGATAACCAGTGTTTGACTAAATTCTTTTAAGTTACAGATCGGTGTTATGAGGTAAGGGGAGTGTAGTGATTTGTGACGTGAATGAGTGACAACGAAATAAAGTGCCGCTACTAAAATGACAAAAGAGAAAAATTCATGACAGTTCCTGAATGAAGTTTTGTTTTTGTTTTTTTCATGTCTGTCTGTGTGTTATGGTGAGTGGGCTACAGTGAATACCGTATGGGTGCGCGGTTGGTTGAATGAGAATGAGTGATAAATGGACCGGCCAGTGAGAGATGATGAAAGTGACGTCGACCGCAATTACCGAGAGCATTATCAGCGAGTGCGCTGAGATAATGGGGAACAAGTGAGTGAGTGAGTGAATGAGTGAGCAATGGTGATGAGAGTCTGATAACAGGTCAGCTACCGGGTCCTAACGTCTAACGTTCCTTAATAGTGATAATCTAAGGCAGCGCACGTTGCAAACAAGTTGAATATCCGAGGCAAAACATGACAATAGACAAACATATGCGGACTATCACGACTAACCAGTTAGCCAGTACGTCTTAGGCAGCCTAGTAATAGACCTAGTGGCTTCGGGCGGTAATGATGGCTGCGCAAGGCGGTCAAGGCGTATATATACAGTGGTGGTCACCGTGCGTAGGCGTATAATGAAGGCGTACAAAACAGCTTACGTTACGCTCTGAGAAAATGTCCCATTCAGCGTCTGTCGCGTCCACCCTGCTTTGAGGCAGTCGTAATAGGCTTCCTTATCGGTAACCAGCAGACCGCTCGTGCAAAGGTCAAGTGTACGGCATTAGGCGGGCAGGGCTGCGTAATATGTCTCGGCCGGCGCGACGTTCAAGCTATCGAGAGCGAGATAATGATCAAGGCCTTTAATAGGCACGTTTTCTTAACTATCGTTTCTTTTAACAAGCAAATATTCGTGAGGAACGCGGGTCACGTTTCGATCTGCTTGCGATTCTCAATGTGTTGCTATCACATTCACTGATTCGCCTTCGCGGCAAAGCTGTGACTTTTTTTTTTTTTGCGTCATTTGAAGGGCCAAGCCCCCAAGAGCCTAGAAAATGTACTGCTAAGCTTGATAGCACCCCGAAAAAGTAATAACAGTGTGTTTTTAGAAGCTATAGTTTCGGTACTACGGAATGATGTCGCAACACGGTATAGAACTCTCTCGTACCGTGATCACGCAAGATATCCGCGGCAACTCCGCGCCTATAGCGACGTCAAGCGGCCATTTTGGGAGTTTGGGTTACGGTATCGGGGCGGCACAAGCACAGCATGGGTTTTTCGTCGTTTGATCGTGCAAGCTTTCGTGATGTTTCCACGGCCACACCACACCATGCATGGCTCCGTCGGTGACGCGACAGGCGGCCATTTGAGTTTTGGCACCTGACGTCATCACAACTGGCCATACTGCTACGTGAAGTCACCAGAATTAGTGCTGTATTCGGACGTCCAGCTAGTGTCGATGTCAGCAAGTGCGCCATGCGAAATTTGACTTTGATATTACAATAACTTATCAGCACTCACTGAGCTAGACACTTTCTCAGAGCCGTTTCCTTAGACGGGGAGATTTGTATGGCACATTAAATTCGCATACGGAAGATGGTGTCCGTTAAACGTTAAAACGGCAAACTGCCCTCTGAGAACTCTAATGCCACATATTTCACTATCGTAAGTTCATTACTAATGAAAAAAAAATCATGGTTGATGTTTCATTTTTTAAATTTCGCGCCGAAATGTCCAGGCGTAGCGTCAAAATTTTCAAAATGTATTTTACATATTATCACGACATTGGCTGCACGAAATTTTCAGAAAACTTCGTATACTATAGGTCTACGACACCCACAGATGAAAATTCACTTCACTTTTATCGATTAGAAGCCACGTAGAACCCAGTAGAAAATCTATGACGTAACAGCGTCTGTTGCGTGAATCTCGAAAGGTGGCGTCTCCACCCAAATTTTCATCGCACACGTTTTGTCGCTTACCATGCAAGCGTCGTGCCGCGGTGTGGTGTTTCCGGGATTGCGAAACTGTACTTTACTACTAATACGCGACAAATAGTTTTGTTATTTAACGCCGCTCTAACACGCTAGGAGCGCACTTGGCGAGTCGCCAGGGTTGACGCATGCAGCCCTCTCGCGGGATCGCTGACCCGAATGCGGCACGGGCAACGAGCGCGCGGTATACAACCGGCGGATGCTTTGCGGGATGGGCGGCGTCGCTTCCGAATGCACTTCACGGTCGACGGAGCAAAGGGGCATAGTGCGACGTGGCAGAAAGAAAAATGAACAGCATTGCAAAACGACACGAAGGTGCGTGCACTTATACCCTTGGCCTGAATGCAAGTTCCGTGCAGAATCACGGCCAAACTAGAAACGCGCGTTCTGTCTTACGGCCTTCCCAATGGAGTTCAGAGCAATGGTAGCGTTTCTCCGCAGTTAGAGCCACTGCTCAACGCGAGGGGCGCAGTTACCCTGCCATAGGTATAAGCGTTTTTTATTACTGTTTGGCGTCTGAAGATCCTTGTTTTGCTTTTTTTTTCCTCCGTTGCGCGTCTGCTTTTGCATGGCCTGCAGTCACGAACGCAACGGGGAGCAATGGCAGGGTCGCAGCGACAACACGTTGCTGCGGCGGGAAGTGGAAACAGGCGCACTGCGAAGGCCGTAAGACTGAATTCTCGCGTGCCTTTCCAGTCCGGCCGTGGTTGAATGTAAATGCGGAAGGTTAAACTCGTGGTCAGGCAGATCAAGAGATCACTGGAGTCGCAAGCTTGGTTTAACTCGCGAACTATAGAGGAGGAGGAGGAGGAGGAGGAGGAGGAGGAGGAGGAGGAGGAGGAAATAGACTTTTTATGCTCACGTATTAACATCGAGGGTTGACATATAGCAACTCGTCTCGATCCTGAACTTTACAGCATTCGTTTGCGCGTGACGTCACAAATTGGCGCGCATTTACAGCCTCCAGCGTGCTTCCGGAAATGAGCCTGATAGAACCACGACTTCCATAGAAAACCAGACCATCCGTCAAAGTTCCGCCTTGAGTCTGTCTTGAGTCTGTCAAAGAGGATGTATATAGTCGCTTTGAGAGCCAATCAAGACTACCGCATCGACAAGTTCTTCAATACGGCCGCAATATAGAACAGCGCGCACACCGAGGTCCGACGAGCATTAACCGCCACTGCAAAGCGGCGCATCAGACGGGGGTGATGAGAAATCGTTTTAACAATGAACCAGCCGGCGTTTTGACAGTAGGAATTGTCCAATCCCTGAATGAACAAATAAAGCAACGAAACTTATTCTAAACCTCCCTGTTGATGTTGTTGAGTGGTTTTGTCAAGCTTACTACATTACCGGACCGTTACATGCAAGAATTAGAACTACTTTACGGTCAGCATACGTGCTCGGATGCAACACACAGGCGCGCCGTTTTGTGGTTTCCAAGGTCTGTGGCTGTTTGTAAGCACTTCGCCTATTAATGAAACGCAGCAATCAAATTGGTAAAATTACGAGACAGTAAGTGAAATCGCTGCACGACGTCATGCTGACGACGAATGCAACACCACCTACCTTCCAGCTCCTTTCGGAAATTCATGCTTTACACACGCGTTATTCAGACTATAGCACCACGTGGTCAAATGAGGAGAAGTGTCCCCTTATATTTTAGGGTTCACGCGACACGATTTGCTTCAACGCAGTTTTCGTGACTGGTCTCTCTTTGAGGTGAACTATTCTGACTTGCACAGACCCTATACGGAAGGGGCTTTCTTTACGAGGAGTTCCTCTGTCGACTGCATCACCCACGTTTACACAACCGTGAACGCAACACGCAAGGATGCGCGTGTTTGAATGCATCGTGCCCTTCTTCCACGGCTTTTTCCACGCAGCATGCAGTTCTCGCACGCACCGTTCTTGTGGGCGTTACACGGTGTTTGCATGCGCATATATATACATTCGGTTCACGCACCAGTTAGCGCGCTCTTGACAAGAAACGGGCACACTGCCGTGCGTGTACTGTAAACATATACAGCAACAAGTATCCAATGTAAACAGCATTAAGATGCGCCTCGTAACCTTGACGGCTGGAAAGAGGCTGTCGGCTTTATATATAACCAATATAATAATTGTTTGATTGATTGACTGGCTGACTGACTGACTGGCTGATTGATTGATTGGTCGATCAATTGATTGATTGATTGATTGATTGGTCGATCAATTGATTGATTGATTGATTGATTAATCAATTGATTGATTGATTGACTGATTGATTGATCAATTGATTGATTGATCGATCGATCGATCGATTGATTGATTGAAAACTTTATGTTGGTCTTGAGAAGACGCAGGGGAGACCCCACGCCAGCCAGCTAATCCCACGTAAGGACCACCAAGCCGAGCTTGGTGGCCCATTCGCGGGCACTCTGGACGGCTATATAGAGTTTGATCGTTAAGTTCCGGGCTGCGTAAGAGCGCTGCCCACCTGTCCTCGCTGAAGGCGGAGTCGATGGCTTCACATTTCCCCCACAGCACATGGTTGAATGTTGCTAATAGTCGTGCACTTGGATCCACACTTGGATACCGTACAGGGTACATGGCGTGAAGAAGCGCATGGTTAGAGTGCACACTGGCTTGCAATAGTCTAAAGGCGACCCTGCCTTGCGCACTGCACAAGACAGGGTGTGGGATGGGGGAATACCCGTCTTGACAGATAGAAGAGTTTCGCCAGCTCTTTCTTTGTTTACTTCAGTGCGCTGCTAATTAAGCTTAAAACATACTCACTATGCATTGCTGTAGTTTGAGGTATAGTGGCGGGCACCATATAGAGTTTAAGAGTAGCGTTTTCTACCCCTAGGGAAAAGTCGAGGAACTTTTGCCCCGACCGCAAACCCAAATGCACGGAAGCTAAAGCTTGCGGTGCGCTATTCTAAACTTCCCTAACATCTCGCTTCGCTCAGCACTATAGCAATCTTTCCGCGATTCTCAGGAGAAAAAACACTATAACACAAGAGCAAAGGTGAGCCCCAGAATGAAGTCTTTCCATGACCACGCCTGAACGGAATAGAAGTGCCACATCGCACTGCCATTGCGCTACACCAGTGCGCACCGTATACGTCATAACATCGCTTCTATAAATTGCCTCGAGATATCTTCGGGCGTGCCGTAAGTTGAACCGCACATTCGCGTCGAACGTGAACGGAGGCGCAAATCAGTTTCGCGCGGCACCCCGAACGAACAACTTCCGAATACTAGCGCTCTGCACGACCGATAAAAAGAAAACGAAAAAGCGACAGAAAGAAGGAAGCGTTGAAAAGGCAAGTCGCAAAGCTATACGGTATTGCAGAATCCGAAACATCACGAAACGCAAACCTGGACGGAATATATGAAAAAGAGGAACGCTGAAATTCGGCAACCTTTACGCCTCGCACTTTAGCACGTTGGAGGCAAGTGGTTCGCGTGTGTTTTGAAACAGCAGTCAGGTTTCCCATTCAGTGTGGGACAAGGCAAGAGCAAGAGAGCGAGGAGAAAGCGAAACCGGGAATACTAAACGAGAAAGAAGGAAGAGAGAATGGTGCGACATAAATGAGAGAGAGAGGGGGGTGGAGGAAGACAGCAACGAAGGGCTAGATTGCGACAGATGCCAGAAAGTCCTGGCCGGAAAAAAAAAAAAGATGGAAAGAAAGAAACGATGGCGTGAAGCCGACGGCGTCGTTCATCAACGTCGTCGCCACACCGGGCGGGAGCTGCTGTGAACTTTGGTATACGGCCCCGATATAATTACCACGGCTACTCGAGCCAGAATGGAAAGAAGGAAAGCAACAATGAAAGCGAGAGGAATCAGTGCCGTCGGCGACAACGGCGATAATACGCGCACGGAACGCTCTCCCCTTTCGAACATTTCGAGCGATTTGAATGGAACCAATTCGACTGCAACGTGATCGACCGTCACTGAAACCGATTCGACGTCAATGCGACACGCATAGTAAGCGAGATAAAGCGGGCGTAGCTGATGCGGCACTTTGGCACACTTCCGCACTGTAGCAAGACTGCAGAACTGCCGCATTGCATCAAAAAGTAAAGAAAGATATAGAGAAAGGGGGTAATTCTGAACTTGTGGTGGGAAGACTTGAGCTGTCAGAGGAGCTGGGGGCGTTCCTTTCCACCTCACCTTCACGTCTCTCTTTCTTTCTCTCTCCATTTCTCTTTTTCGGTTTTTCTATATTTCTTTCTGTATCGTCCATTTCTCTCTATCTCTTTGTCTCGCCCTTTACATCTTTACGTGTATTTCTTCGATTATCTCTCTCCATCTTTTTCTTTGTATTTCCTTCTTTATCATCCATCCTCCTCTTTCTTTCTATGGTATGTTCACGGCCGCTGGATGAAAAAGGCCGCGGTATGTTACACTTTCTCTCCTCTCCTCCACTGGCTGGCTGTTGTCCATTTTTTGGTCGATCAGCCAGTGGCGAGTACTGGTATTTGCTCAATTTTTGTGCCACATACCCATTTATGATAATGGTAATTTTCTGGTGGCCACGGACATTTTACGGCCAGCTATAACAGCTTCGTTGCCAAAAAGCTCACCGAGTCTCTTATTCATTCACCTAAAACATCTCGAAGGTAAAAAGTATTATGATCTTTTTTTCTAACGAAAGTGTTTTATGTCTGGGTCCACCAAGAATTCAGTTACGTATTTCAGTCCCGGAAATGACGTCAAAATACGCACAATCAGAAAGCAATGAAAGCAAAATTCCATCAACGGAGGCAGAACC
The DNA here is from genome assembly GCF_043290135.1 of Rhipicephalus microplus. Taxonomy (NCBI): domain Eukaryota; kingdom Metazoa; phylum Arthropoda; class Arachnida; order Ixodida; family Ixodidae; genus Rhipicephalus; species Rhipicephalus microplus. The sequence goes on from NC_134709.1 coordinate 45,130,094, forward strand.
CACGGCCTTTCTTTTTTTCTTCACCTTTTCTGTGGACGGATAAATGACGTATTTCATAGTTTTTTTCTTTCCTGTTTTGGCTGAAATCGGTTGAAAAGATTATCACGAAACCTGTTACGCTTAGTCTGTAGCCCCATCACAGGACGTTGTGTGTAAATAGAAAGTTGTTAACGATTTAGCATACTCGGTACTCTACTGTGGGAGAGCGTAAAGCCGGGCCACACGAAATTCTTGGCTAGTCAGCACCCTCCGTGCATCGCATTTGCCCATGAGAACCTATGTAGACCCTATAGTAGACACTGTCAAAATTTCAAGCTGGCATCACCACCCCCGTTTTCTTTCAAGTTGCGAATTTTCTCGTTCACTCGGGAACCATGCTGGTTTTGCAATCGTCAAAGGGTAATTTACAAATTTACAAAATCCAGTTAACCGTTATCTAATAACTTAAGAAGACGTTGTATTAAAATTAAAAAAAAAACACATCCCACTAAAATAAATGCCCCCACCTCTCCTAAGGGAATCGTGAGGAAATGCGAATGCATTGTGTAGCGTCCATAACGGCGTTTCGCACGTGAGAACACAGCGTTAAAAGAACAATGCTGTCTTTTTCTTTTTTCGTACACTGTGCAGCCAATAGCACCGTTCGCCGCACGTGGCGTTTTTCTGTCGCGATCCCTTGCCGATTGCAGCCCCTTTCCCTTAAGATGGGATAAATAAAGTTGTTTCTCTCTCTCTCTCTCTCTCTCTCTCTCTCTCTCTCTCTCTCTCTCTCTCTCTCTGTCGCGAGAAACGCGGTATGCGTTTTCAGCTCTAGTAGCTAGCATCAACGCCGACTATATTTCAAGGCCGAAAGGCTGCCGCAGTGACGTCAGAGGTTGGGGGCCCAGTTGCCCAACTGAGCATGCTCAGTAAGACTTTTTTTTCCACATCTTTTATTCGGCCCAATCTAACCGCAGCAGCTGCGAGAGCGGGAGCGTTGGTTCTCCTAAAACGTGAACGAAACACAGGCTTTCCGCCGCGTTCGCGGCGTAACTGGACCCCCACCCTCTGACGTCACTGCGGCAGCCTTTCGGCCTTGAAAATTGCGTTGCTAGCATGCACGGTTAAAAAACACTATGAAGTGAGCAAAACTAACAGCGTTATCGGCTCGGCGTTGGCGTTTCACAGCGGCGTCTCAAGCACACATTTCCGGATTGATTGATTGATATGTGGGGTTTAACGTCCCAAAACCACCATATGATTACGAGAGACGCCCTAGTAGAGGGCTCCGGAAATTTCGACCACCTGGGGTTCTTTAACGTGCACCCAAATCTGAGCACACTGGCCTACAACATTTCCGCCTCCCACAAAAAGACACCCAGAAAAACGGAGGTGTACGCACCCCGCCGGATTCGCGTTTGACGGAGCACCACGAATACATACGGCAGCTTGTCGCGAGTCGTGCGGCGTGTCAAGGACGAAAAGACGGCGAGAAAAACGCCTCGTAAGTGGGTCCTGCCAATAATACACCACTTTCTGCTGTAGCCCGTTCGAGAGTGCACGCGTGTACACCTCCACGATGCAGGGGGTCTGCATTCGCTATAACTTATACGGTATACCCCGTGACAAAAAGAGCATTTTGTTACCATGGCGACAGTCGACGAGGAAGAACGAAAGCAAGACTATTGTTCTTCACTCCTGACTTCTGAGGTAAAATTTCTGTAACTATCCCTGCAGAGCTTAACGTCCCAAACCCATCATATATGATTATGAGAGACGCCCTAGTGGAGGGCTCCAAAGATTTGGCCACCTGGTGTTCTATAACGAGCTCCTAAATCTAAGTACACATGCGTCGAGCATTTGCACCTGCATCTATAGAATGCAGCCGCCACGGCCGGGATTCGATCCCTGGACTTTCGGGGTGACCACTGGAGCACCACGTAACAACTTGACCGCCGGGGAGGACTAAATTTATAGACGCTGGGAGCGAAGTGAACGTCTTGAGTCAAGCAACCATACAACGGTATCGCGTTTGACCATAGGGTATAATCTTGGGTATCGTGCTAGGGAAAGGTTTCATATATGCGCAGCTTAGGTTTGTGAAATGTATTGACAGAGGCAGATAATTGTAATTGAATTTCCCTCTACTACTTCCGCCACGGTAAGCCTGAGCCCGCATGTTTCTAAGTGAAATATTCGTTAAAACATAAATAAGGACTTCGTGTTGACTTCGAGCGCAATCACGAGACACAAATGGTTCAGCATCAGCGTTACTTGACTCGAATTAACTTTAATTACCTTAAATATCAGCAGTGTTTATAGTAGTGTTATTAGGTGAGCACACGTACATGTACGAGTACGCCAGCCAGCAGTGCCCGGAAGTTAAGCGCGCCGCAGTTATAGCATGGTGAATTCATCTTTCAAACTCAAGGATGCGGGTTCGATGCCCGACTACACAAGTTCTGTTTTTGATAAGCACTGATTGGCGTACTCCAGTTTTGGCGCACTTAGAACATAAGCCTTGGTGGTCAAAGTGAACCCCGAGCATCACACTATCTTGCGTGGCTCATAACATCGTGGTTAGGGCACGCAACAACCAACATCAACTTCTTTTTTACGACCTAAATAAAAGACACGCCAACTCTAAGCACCACATAAGATTATCACATATCTTTCCATTTTTCCCTCTTAACGCCGATGCGTAACAACCAATTCGTTGACCGGCGTGGTAGACGAGAGCGCGCCTGTCTTTGCATATATAGTGCTTGGTTGCACGTTATTGCCTCTTCTTACCTCTGATGGCCACTCGTCGATCCCTACTACGTGGTCACGTGATCACGAAGACGATCGATAATGATGACATGTGTACTGGCTACAGCCAACATATCAGAAAAAAAGAAATACGTACAAGGAAACTGAGCGTGTAATTAGTTCCATCGTAAAAAAAACGAAAACAAGAAAAAAAAAAACGATTGTTCACTGCATTATAAGACAGTTTCCGCAAACCCATCCGCTCGTGTCCCTTGACCTTCGCAACGGACGCTTCCTTTTTTTTTTTTTTTGCCTGTGGCTTTCTCTCATTGCCGCAGCTTTCCAAGATTTCCTTTTCTCATCATATTTGCTCAAGGAAACAGAGAAACCTGACAATGTAGGAAAAGAAAGCCGTAGTTTTCACGAAACAAGGAAAAAGAAAAAAAGCCATCGCTCGTACGTCAAAATAGGCTCTTTAGAACGACCTGCAGAAGCGCGACCCTCTTAAACAGCCTGCGTAATCTTTCCGCAAGTTCGTTTTTACGGCGTCGTCTGGGTGTTCCGCAAGAAGTCAATATTGACTTCTTGCGGGTAAGTACAGAAATACAATAGTCAATCAAGGAACGTCAAGGAAAAGGAAAACACAAAGAAGACAGAATGCGTCAATAAATCTTCACCGGATTGCTCAACGAAGTGCTTTGTAGTGGTCTTGAGCAAGGAGTGCAGAAGAGTACTGATGTCAAACATTTTCCTGGGATTTCAAAAGCAATATCCAGGATTTCTTTGAAGAAAATTTCGATTGCGCTAATGCTGGGAAAATACAAAAACTACGCATATAAGAAAATTGATTGATTGATTGATTGATTGATTGATTGATTGATTGATTCGTGAAAGTGACCATAAACAGTTAAGTTGCACGCCTCAAGAACGGTTCAGTCTTGCTGCACAAAGAACAGTATGAAGAAAACAGAAGGGAAACGCGAAGAAACACGGACAAAGGAACACGTCAATAAGCAAAACGGAAGAGATAGACCTATAGCATATCAAATCAGAGAGATCGGAAGTAAAAACATATCGAATGTCATGATGCCAACGCAAGCTGTCTCAATTGCAATGGCTCGAGACACGTACTACAATGCCGGCGTACACATTGCATTCACGCAGAACACACCTACCGCGCAAACGGGCGCGAAGCATGGCATGCGGAGAGTTACAGCCGTCAGTAACCAATTACAGCCGACTGCAGCCAAATAGAGCCGTCGGTAACCTAATTCGTCGTGAAATAGACAAACGCGATCCTGTCCACTCATTTCTAAAGGTCGGCTATTAAACATCCAAGTCGTGTAAAACTGCAATGAAGGCGAAATATGAATTCCGATATTCATTAGTCATGAAAAAAAAAAGAAGTCAGTTAGCAAGCCATTACAAGCCTCAATCGGAGAGCGATGACGCATACAAGCAACGGTTACTGTTTGCCGATATTGGCAATCCAGTCATAATTATATATGATTTGTGGTGTTGAACGTCTCAAAACAGCCGTATGATTATGAGGGAACGCTTAAGTGGAGTACTTCGGCAATTTCGACCTCCTGGGATTATCTAGACGTGAACTGGCTTCCAGCATTATTCCTCCATAGATATGCGACAGCCACGGCATGCAGGGCATCGAACCGGCAACTTCCGGGCCAGCAGTTGAGAGCCGTAACCGCTATACACCACCACCGCGAACAATTCAGTCTTATCACAACATAATAGATTAATACAAGCGCTAGATACTATGCCTCCGCGTCATTCCATTGATTGCTTCGCCGTCTTCACGAAAGCTCCCCCAACAAAAATTTACTTGCGGCTGCTTCTTTTTGCACAATATTTTTTTTTAGCGTGATATCCCGGGTGGTGTTGCAATGTGACGAGCAACTGTGACAGCGGCTGATATGCCCTCCTGCGTGTGTGTGTGTGTGTTTACTTTTTTATTTTTTGATGGGCGGGAGAGGGGGAAGGGTGCATTAAGATGGCGAAATCACCAGTTGCGAAATGGTGTGCGCCGCTGCTTCTATCTCCTCCGCCTACATCGATGGATGTCGCGTCCCGGGCCAACGCCTCGGATCACTTCAGCATAAAAACAACAACGAATGGACAAACTTGTAAGCGACCGACAAAGTTATCCTGACTCTGCCGAGCCCTGCATAAAGAGTGACTCCGGAGAAGCCCGATATCCCGCATTTTCATGGTGAAATATTTACGAGAGAGTTCTTTCTTACTACACCGTCGTCACTCATGAAAAATACTTTGATGAAGACTTGTCAACGCGAGTTTATGTACATAATATCGGTGAGACGTTGAGTGAATTATCGTAAACACGGTTCAGAGCATAATCATAACGAAACACTGCACTTAAAAATGGGGAGAAAGAGGCCATTATGGAAAAGAAAGAAGTTTACTTTATCTCGTGCCCCCTTTCGGGCTTCTCATAGCTAAAAAATAAATAAAATTCATGAGTAAACGCGATTACTTCGTACCGAGTGCATATGCACACGGCGCTCTTGCGAGACAGAGTCTGTAAACAAATTTCGACATCCCCTGCAAGACTATACTTTTCCAGCCACTGCTTATCGTATCTGACAACGGTAATATATACTTAACTATAATATAAAAGCCATTTGATACTTTCTATTATGTGTAAACGAACTGTGGCAATAGTATATCGAGGCTGCTAGTGCATGCAGTTCATGCTGTAGAGTTTAATATAGTTTAATTTCACACGATCATCGTATATAAGGCAGTATAAAGGCTATTTCATGTACCATCCTGAATGACGTGCGGTTATACCGAACAAGGAAAATAGAATAGAAAAATAAATCAATTTAGATTCATATACTATACTCTGAGAACACTAATGTCATTAACTTTATCATCGTGGATGTCTGAATAAACGAGGAAACTCAAGTTCACAGCTTCAGTTTTAAATTTCGCGCCTAATCTTCACGAGTGACGTCATCAATTTCGAAGTTTACGCATTCTATTTTCGGCGCCTTATGCTCTACGAAATTTCCTCAAACATGGTGCGTTAAATCTACGACCCCCTCAGAAGACAATGTAATTCTTTTACCGATTATGAACGACGTGGGCAACGCCGAAATGTGTGACGTCACGGGTAATGGTGCGGAAAGTGAGAGGTATGTCGCCACGCCCATTTTCTCTTTGCGCGTCTTTCTGGCTTCACGAGCGCTTCTGAAAGACCAGCGTGAGACCGAGCCGTGTAGTCTCAAGCTGACCAACGCCGACTAAATTTCAAGGCCGAAAGGCTGCCGCAGTGACGTCAGAGGGTGGGGGCCCAGTTACGCCACGAACGCGGCGGAAAGCCTGTGTTTCGTTCACGTTTTAGGAGAACCAACGCTCCCGCTCTCGCAGCTGCTGCGGCTAGATTGGGCCGAATAAAAGATGTGGGAAAAAACGTCTTACTGAGCATGCTCAGTTGGGCAACTGGGCCCCCAACCTCTGACGTCACTGCGGCAGCCTTTCGGCCTTGAAATTTAGTCGGCGTTGAGCTGACTATCCATCTCTTTCTTACTCCTCTTCTTTTCTCTCTATCTCTTTCCTGTCTATTATTGCCCCTATCCTCCACCCCAAGTGTTAGGTAGCAAACCGAGCCAAGCTTGGTTAACCTCCCCGATGGAGGCGGGAATGTTGTAGGCTCGCGTGCTCAGATTTGGGAGCACGTTAAATAACCTCAGGTGGTCGACATTTCCGGAGCCCTCCACTACGGCGTCTCTCATAATTATATGGTGGTTTTGGGACGTCAAACCCCACATATCAATCAATTGGTTAACCTCCATGTCTTTTTTCTCTCTCTTTCTCGCGCGCGCGCTCTCTGAGCATTCTTTTGCAGCAAGCTTGGTGTTTTTGGTACCGTGGAAAAGTAGTCTACTAATACGACAAAAAAAAAATAACGTTTTGCTCTCTGAGTGTACTTTTAAGCAGCGAAACTGAAACGTGGCACCCCGCAGTTCATCACAAGCTGGGGCTTATCGGAGTGCCTTCTCTGGCAGCATTTGATTTCTCCATCGCCAAATTTATGAGATGTGTACCACTAACATTGCGTATGGTGACGCTATAGCATAAAGAATATACAGAACACCTAAAGCATATCATAGGTAGCGATTATAGCTGCGGGAGCTGTCACCCTTATAGTTATTCATGCTGACGAAATCCGAAGATGAAACTATCGTGCAAGCTCGGATACCCTCTGGTGTAGCTCAAGAGTGGCGTAGCCAGGGGGTGGCACACCAGAACCGTGCCCCGCTTCCCCCGAAATTCTTTTTCGTCATGGTATACAGAGCGAAAATGACCATTTCAAAAAGGTGCCCCTTCCCCCCTGCCTCCAGAAAAACAAATTTCTGTCTACGCCGCGGTAGCGTTCGCTAGCATTGCTTCTTCGTTAGAGTTCACACGCACTCCCAGACCACCATTTTTGTTGTTTTTTTTTGTTTTTTACCTCCTAGCCATGTACAGCAACGTTGTAAAAATAATAATGAGAAATAAAACCGTTTTCGCGCAAGAAACTCTATCAGGCTTTCACAACGAGTTACCTCTCGAGAATAGGCGCGTGATACGCTGTGGTTTGAGTTCAAATCCCCGGGGAAATCGGAACTTTCTCAAGCTTCAGTGATGGATGGTTCGTGTGGTGCAACGCGTTCCTATAGGGTCGAAAACCGAGAGGTCAGTAAATACCGCCCGTCCATACGAGTATGACCGATGACAAGACTGTTTCCCAATGAAGCATATATATATTTGTGTCCGTAGTCGACTTTGTCTTTTATCTTCTTTTTTTTTTTACATACAGGGGTGGATATTTCATCGGCGCCACTTCGCCACAAGTTCTTACCACGAGGTTGATTGCCGACCCGAAGGGGACGGGATCGAATGCCGGCCGCGACGACTGCAATTCGACGGAGGCAATGTGTCTACGCTCGAGGCCCACGTGCTTTGTAGATTAGGGTGTACACCAGATGTTGGAAAGTACCGAAGCCCACCACAACGCCGCCCCTCATAATCATATCGTGGTTTTGGGACGCTATAGACTCCAACAATTATATATACTGATTGCAAGTCTGCGCGCCGCGTCGACGATTCGGATAAACATTCCTCATTGAACGATGACTTTATTTCAGTGGAATACATAACATGCGGTGAAATTACCCACGCGAAACTGCCACAGCGTATACGAAGGACTTGACAGTGAGGCCGAATCGCACGTAGCGGCAAACACGCATTTTGTACTCCCGTATACACCTTTTCACAGGAAGGAAAAAAACAGCGCCATGATGGGCTGTGCGCGGGAGTACAAAGGCCAAGGGCGCAGCGTTGTCAGTGCATTTTCGAGGGGACGCGCCAATTTGCACAGCCCAAGGAGGGCTATGGCGGCGCCCAGGGAGGCGTTTATGAAAAGGTGAATAGAAGTACAAGACGGGATAGTAACAATAGCCAACACCCAACGCAAGGCGTCATTAGCCGCACAGCGTCGGCATTGCGCGTCCTTCCGTGACCGTCTAGAGCGTCTGTCCAGTCAATTCCTCATCACGTTCCTGCTGTTTTTTTTCCCGCTGATATTGTTTACAGCGTGCATGTCTGTCTGTACAGTGACGTTCCATATGAATTGCATCACGCTGTCTGTACTCAAAATGGCGTTGAGACTGCAAGGTGGCACCTACGTGGAAAAAAATTGTTGACAAACTCTCTCAATTATCGGTACTTTCTGAACCAATTTACCATTTGTCGGTTACACTGTTCACACTTGGGGTTACTTCAACCACAGCCAGTGTGCTGCAACTCCCATTGGGCGCGACTCTCTCTCTCTCTCTCTCTCTGTGCGTGTGCGTGCGTGCGTGCGTGTGAGTGTGAGTGTGTGTGCGTGTGCGTGCGTGCGTGTGTGTGTGTGTGTGTGTGTGTGTGTGTGTGTGTGTGTGTGTGGCTGGCTTCGTTCGTCCACCTATCTATTGTATCCATTCATACGTCTTAAAAGCTGCCGCACCTGAAGCTGGCCAGCTTTTAACAGCTGGCCACACCTGAAGGCAGCACTAACATATCAAGAATGCGTTCGGTCGGATTCACAGCAGCTGGAACTGCATTTTTACGCAGTCACGAAACGGAAAAGAAGAAAAAAAACAAAAAGTCAGCGCAAAGAAATAACGGAAAGAAAGAACGAAACGTGACAGGACCATCGGGTGACAGTCGGGACGGGAAACTCTGAAAGATCCCGCAGGAACAGCAAAACGCGCAAAGAATTGACTCGGTGCGCGAAACACTCACAATCGGAGACCGGGCCCCGTTGCTTCGAACATTATATGTGCACCGCCGGCAGTCACAGGCGTGCCAAGAGGCAAAAAAAAAAAAAAAATGAGAGAGAGAGAGAGGTGGAGAGAAAGAAACAATAGTAAAAGAACGAGAATGAGAAATCGGGAACCCCTGACTTGTCGGTAAAATGAGTGCACACGAAGATCACGTGCGCATGCATATCTTAGTGTTGTTCTTTGTTTCTTTCTTTGTTACTTTCTACCGCATTGCGCGACTCTCTATCCTAAATCATTTCCTCCCAGCGCATACTGGACATTCATGCACGTGTTTAAACGATTCTCACGAGTTCCCACCCGGGAAACAATGGAATAAGGTAACCTAAAATTACGCGTCGCCTCCACAAAAGATCAGATCGTCGCATCGGAAACGGCTGGTCGTAGACAAGTCGAAAACCGAGAGCGCATGCAGTTACTGGGAAACGGCGAGTACAAATTCGCACTGCGCCGGAGGCAACTTCGGATGAGGGCCTCATTTCTCCAATACGCTCGCCGCGGCAGAGCTTTTTTCGCGTGCGACGCCGCCACCGAAATATGCGAGTTCAAGGAGGATGATCAAACAAACAGCACGGAAACTGGAGCAGCCACACACTAATGGCGCCAAGAGTGAGCAAGTATAGCGGGACTCGTGGCGCGTGCCCTCCTCCTCTTGTACATTACCCTTTCCCTCCCATAGCTAAAGCACACTATAGAAAACTATGTTAGCTCTCACTATTTTCTGTATCAATTATGTGTCCATTTATTTCTATACTTTTCTCTCTGTGTCTATGTCTTTGTCTTTCCCTTTTCTCTCTCACTTCCCTTTATTTTTCTCTTTCCCTATCGCTCTTCCACATCAGAATAGACATCAGAATCGTTGCATTCATACTACTGTACTACTACTGAACAGTTGCATTCCTCTCACGCCGGGCAAATCGGCCTAGCGTGCGCAGGCATTTCATTGCCTTTTGGGGGGGAGGGGGGGGGCAAGGTTTGTGGCAGCGATCCTCCCTCTCTTACGTCAATGTACGGCGCTAACTTTGCCCCCCCCCCCCCCGCCCCCAGCCCCATCACGAGTCACACCAGCCTCTTCTCTATTATGTCAATGTATGGCACTGACTTTGGGCCCCCTCCTTGGTGTCCAAGGGGGGCGGCCCTTAGCCACCCCCTTCCCCGTGCGCACGCTTATGCAAATCGGCAGGACCCTGATGTTAGTTTTTTCCCGCGTTGGAAAGCACGGGCGTGCTATACCGCAAATATCCCAAGAAGAGTGCTCTGTACAGCTGAAGCATAGATGACACTGATGTGCCCCGCGTTTTACCAGCGAGAAATCTCATCGCGTGTGTGATAGAGCTGAACTTCTTCTTCAAGTTCGAGATGTGAGCACTCCACGAGAGCCCTCCTGAGATACTTGTCAGCAACTTCATTGAGGGACCGCCTGTGAAACTCGGCATTGTGTGTGTGATGTGACATGTGTCTGTCCTTCTCTCTCCCTTTTACTCCCCCTTCCCATGTGTAGGGTAGCAAACTGGACGCATAGTCTAGTTAACCTCTCTACCTTTCCTACATTCCTTCTCTCTCTCTCTCTCTCTCTCTCTCTCTCTCTCTCTCTCTCTCTCTCTCTCTCTATGCAAATCGGCGCACGTGTTCTGGAAGCGAAGCAGAAGAGCAGAACACAAAGAGCGCGTAACGGTTGACGATCACTATAGTTTTCTGGTGTTAACACACGGCATAACGGAAAGCTTAACAGCTACACTAAAAAAAAGAAAGGGAAACTGAGTCAAGGTCATCTATCGATGACTGCGCGTCGAGAAGGAGGCGTGCGTGTAGCTTTCGTTTCCGCATCGAGCCGCGCTGCACCGCGGAGAAGTGACGCGCGAAGCGCCGGTATGATTCCAGAACACTGGCGACGTTCGCAGCCACGACCAAAAAAAGAAAAAAAAAAAGTCGTCGATATCGGAATATTGCAAAAGTGTACGAGTTTTTCGGTTCCTCAAAGCTCGACCTCGTAAGGGAGTGGTCTCGCGATTCGAGCCAAGGATTCATCCCTTTCGGGATCGCAATCGATCGGGGAGAAACGTTCCGCGGAAAAACCGGAGCCGAGACCACCGCCAAAGGGTGAACAAAACCGAGACCGCGCGGTCCGTAAAGTAGCCCTTACGTCATAGACGACAGCGCCTCAAGAACAAAGGAGTTCAAACACAATCTTGTCTGGGATAACCGCGGCGCTAATGTGAACCTAGATGCCCATTAACGCCCAGTGTAAATAGTGCGAAGTCAAACAACGGAGACACGAGCCTTACAAGCATTTCTCTACATGGTCGACGCTCAGTATCGACTACGCGTTGTTGGTTCGATCGATTCCGTCACGCTGCGGATATCGCACGTGGCACCTCTCAATGCAACTTCCTGTCCTCCAAGATCTGCCAAACCGAGCACAGAAGGATGGCAGACCGCAATGCAGCGCTTTGACACGTAGTGTTCGCCGCACTAGACGATTTCACCGCCCAAGCATGCGTGGTTTACCTCAGCACGTGCGATACAATCAATCACTCATCAGAACATCAACGTGGTATAGTAGGTTACGAAGAGGGATCGGATTTAACACCTGTGCTACACCAGAGATGGTGTAAATATTAACACGTAGGGTTTTACGCGCCAAAACCGTGACATCATAAAGAAGCACGGCGTAGTGAGGATCACCAAGATTTAGACCAACCAATGTTTTTTTTTTTTTTTTACGTGCACTGACATTGCAATTTACACGGGCCTCTCAGTTGTAATACGACCACTGCGACCGGTATCGAGCCCACGACCTTTGCATAGATGGTGTTTCTCACGAGCAAAAGAAAGTGTATTCATCGAGCTGAGCGTATCCTGCAGATATAGACCTCATGGGTGATGCCTGCGACGCTTTTATGGAACGAACGGGAAAAAAAAAATAGGTTGCATATCTTTTCGTACCTCGGGTTCGGCATCATCCTTGGCGTCGTGAAACGTCTCGCCTTCCTTGGATGCCATCGCCGACGCTTCGCCGCGGAGAACTACGCGACGGTGGGCGCGCGACGATGAATGGCAGGCCGTCTTCGACGTCGGAAGAGTCGCCTCGACGCGCTCTTTAGCGCGGGTAAAACACCGGCGTGCGTGATCTCGAGCCAGCTGTCGCCGCGCGCCGTTATCGACGACGTCGCTAGCGCAGCCGGAGTTGGCAGAAGAATGGGGCAGCGGCCGTCGCGTACTTGTCGCCGCTGGCGAGCCAAGCTTGCCGAGCCATCGTCGATCACATGAGCCTGCCGTTACAGTCCGGCACTGGGGAAATCGAGATGTGCGCGCACGCAACGCATAGGCGCGACTGCTGACCGCCGTCGACGGCGCTGGCGTGCGGTCACCGACGCCGCGAGCGCCGTGCTGCCATGTGCAACGACACGCAGCGCGGAAGCGCCCGGTTTAACGGCGGCGCACCGTTTCCTAGCAGTGTGTTACTGCTGGCGCCATCTTGTGCGGCTGGAAAGATTCAGAAACGAGGCTTCTATTGAACGCGAGCTAGCCAGAAGACTGAAGTAAGCGCGCGGGATAACGACTCAGAAACCACGTTTAGTGGGGGGGGGGGGGGGGGGGGGCGCGGATCGTGACTGCGTTGGCGTGCCGGCGCCGGAGGAAAGAAAGAGGATGAGCGACGTCTTCTGACATACTTGATCTCAGCGCGCGCACTGCAGACGACGGCAACATGAAGGAGACGCAAGGACCAGCGCTGTGGTTTTCTGGTCAGTTAGTATAGATACTAAATTTTAGTTTAGTTTACGCAAGGCTGTACGTCCGCAACGTGCTGCGCACGCTACGTTTAAGGCTGCGTCATACAGCATTAGTTTAGCGTGCGCAACATCTGAAACAGTGTTGCTTCAAGCCATCTCGTGTATTGGCAAGAAGTTGTAATAACCAATATCAGTCGACTCAACACACAAGTCAAAGCGTGAGACAAGGCGATCTTTTCGGAGGACGATTTGTGGTTCGGGGTGTTGAGGCTCTCGGTGAACAAGCAGCATGAGGGACAGAGACGGCGAAGACGATCGCTTACTGCCAGTTTAACATTTATTGTTTGCTACAGACGTTTCCTAAGATCACGAGACAAAACAAAGAAAAAAGAAGAAGAACCAAACTGGTGATACTCAACGCTAAGTACAGAAATGCCCCCATTTGGCTGCGGCGGCGTCTTGACGTGTCATTCTTCACGTCGTGATATAGCTGCTTTCACAATGATTAGGGCGCCGTGTGCGAGAGAAATCATCTGAGCTTCGTAGAACACGGACGTGCATTCGCGTGCACGCTTAATGCTTGACCAGAACTGACCTTTACTTTGTAACACTTGGAATGCTCTTGCAGGCGATCATTCAGATATTTTCCGGTCAGACACACGCAGCAACCACCACAGTTCAAAGGGATCACACACAAGACGCCCCGTACACAACCCACAAAGCCGTCGCGGTGCTTCACGTCACCATCGGGTTCCCGCTTCATCGTAAATGACGTTGTCCAATCGTCCAATGTTGCACTCCAGCTTAGCAGCGATCCCAATCCCCTGCAGGTGTTCACCTATTGGCTTCAGGTTACTTATTTAAGTTCCAAATGCACCGAAATGCACACAGACTTCATTCGCTGCCACGACCATCGTATAGTGTTGTCGGTCGCAGCCACCTTGTCTCTTTTGGTCTCGGCTGTTCGAGATCTCGCGAGAGCCGCCTGTAAGGTAGGCAAAGGCCGTAGCGGCCGCAACGTAAGCGGCGAGATCTGGTGTGCGCATCCCCTGCGTGCGCAAACGCACGCACCTCTGTTAGGTTCAGCGCATGCGCACTCTTTCTTGCTTCCTCTCACGCGTTGCGCACGCTAGGCCGTTGCGCGCGCTAAACTAAAACCCTATAGTGTGCGCATATCAGTGGCGTAGACAGGGTATGGCACACCGAGCACGTCCCCCACCCCACCGCCACCCGAATTTTCTTTTTCACCATGGCATACATAGTGCAAAATGAACATTTGCCTCCACTCCTCATCAGATTGAGGCAGTGCCCCCCCCCCCCCCCCCACCAAAACCACCAGAAAAAGACTTTCCGCCGATGCCCCTGGCGCATCTAGATCAAGAATGAATTCAAACCAACTCTAAACGCCAGCATTCATCAGCCTCACTTAAGTCTACTAAAACATGGCGCAGCGAGATACTGCACCAACGCGCCTCCGCCGCTATGGGCCAGTTAGGATAATGTGCCTTTTGATGGAATTGTACGAGAAATTTCCCGTGAAAAAAAGAGAAAAGAAGAAGGTTGAATTCGATCCGCACATTTTACAGAAAGAGAGAGGAACCAAAGGCGTAGGCGTGCGTAAGGCAGGGGGTGGCACACCGGGCACGTCTCCCCCCCCCCCACTTCAAGATTTTTTTTTTTTTTTTGCCATGGCATAGAGAGCGAAAGATGACCACTTCAAGAGGGTGCCCCTCTCCAAATCGAAAAGGTGCCCCACCCCCCTTTCAAAAAACATTTCTGGCTACGCGCCTGGCTTAGGGGCCCTCATTAGGAAGGGATAGATGCCCACCAATATCCCCCCCCCCTCCCCGCGTTGTTCCTCGATAAAGGTATCAGGCAGACTCGGCGTTTCCCTCTGATGATTAGGGGGAAAGCAGCAACACCTCCCCCCTAATCAAACTTCAACCTTGATTTTCTCCGCGAATAAGAAATTCCCGAGTGTGAAGCAGGCGGCATTTCAGTTCTCAGAGTGCAGTTTGTCAATCCAAACCAAGAACGGAAAAGAATGATTACGGGCTTTGACGCACGTTACGCAAAGAGAAGCGTACGGATGCGCGCATCACTGTCAGTCGTGAGTGATGTATTTGCCTTTGGGGCGTCTGCTCTTGTACACACGAGTCGCACACTTTCCCTTCTTTTGTCTGACCAAGCGTCGTGGTGAGGGCTGTAGACTCGCGTTAAAACAGACGAGTCGGCACAGCTGCTGCTGCTGCTTTAGCGTCGACCTTTTCTCCTAATTAAGAAAAAAAAGGTATACCACGACGGAGCCCACCGTACAGGAGTCTCTGAAATGAGACGAAAGAAAGATAAAACGTAACGAAGAGATCTGAAGAGACAATGGAAACTCGGCCGTCCGTAGCACGCGATATACAATGTCGCTCGAACGAGGAACACAGCGATTCACTTAGAAAGACGATAAGCCGACTCGCGCGAGGGTGACTAAAGTCAGGTTGGCCAAATGATCCTAATCAGGGAGGTCTCAAAGGCTCTGACGTCGAGGTCATCGTCGCGGTATCGTTGTGCGCGAGCTTTTGTGGGTGGGCGTCGTTGTGTGTGCAAGAAGTTAGGAAGATCCGTCCTCATTATAGGAGGTGAAGGCACGGACAACAATGTCGCGCTTAGCGTACGCCGAGGCTGACTGGAAGGCGAAGGTCGTCTCCTCTTAGCAGCGGGGCTGTTTACTGGCCGACTGGAAAACAGTGATCTCGGTTGATACAGCGCAAACGGGACGAGGAGGAAGAGTTAAGATAACGGGCCAGCCGATGACTATAGCAGCAAACCAAACTTTATTGTTTCATTGGGAAAATCGAGCACAAAAACGCACACTTTATATATATATATATATATATATATATATATATATATATATATATATATATATATATATATATATATATATATATATATATATACATATATATATATATATATATTTATTTATTTATTTATTTATTTACAGTACCTTACAGAGCCCTCGAGGGGCATTGTGTAAGGGGGGCGGTACAGATAATATGTTAGAAAAATACATATACGTAACATCTACACATACATAGGCAAATAATGAATATAATAGAAAATGCAGTTCTACTTATGAACATGTAAGCAAAATACAAACTAGAAAAGTGAGTTACAGTATGTGAAGGTGAAATACAAAAAAACTATTATGACAGTAACTACAACCTAGCAATAGTGCAAAAACATCGGCAACAGTCCTCTAAACACTGATGATTACGAAGATGCGATAGAGCAGTTTTTGGTGCATAAGTATTTTTAAGAGTATGATAGAACTTTGTGTGGTCTTGTTCTGACGCAAGATCATCTGGCAAATCATTCCACAAACGAATAGCTCGTGGAAGAGCCGACTGGTTGAAAGCGTTAGTATTGCCGTACATGCGTGATAAGCTATATATATATATATATATATATATATATATATATATATATATATATATATATATATATATATATATATATATATATATATATATATATATTATGACGACTCGGTTGTAACGAGGTTTATTCGTCGTGAACTCGGGAACGAACAAGCGCAACGGACCCGACAAAGAAGCGCTCGTGCCAAGAAGATGATGATTGTCAGCCAGAACATATGATGATGATTGACTGCTGTTCAGATGAGGATGAAGCGCATAATAGATGCCTACACTGATTCCCCCCCCCCCCCCCCCCGTGGAAGCGGCCAGCCTGGCCGCTGCGGGCGGGTAGTCAAGGTGACGAGGAACGTCGTGTGAAAAGCTTCATGCGGGAAACGTGTACAATTTCGGTGCTGCGGTAACGGCGGTCAGTTGGCACGACAAGAGGCGTCACACGATAGTTGACAGGTGAAGTCTGCTCTAAAACAACATATGGGCCGATGAATCGAGGCTGGAACTTGTCGCAGAGACCAGGTGTGCGAATTGGTGTCAATAGCAGCACCTCGTCACCCGGTCGGAATGATACCACACGATGAGAGGTGTCGTAGACGGCCTTCCTTGCTTGTTGCGTAGCTTCCGTGTTCATACGAGCGCGCTGGCGGCACTGGGCAAGGCGAGAAATGTATTCTTCGCAAGAAGATGGTGATGTAGGGCCATTGCTGGTGAAGAGGGAAACATCGATAAAGAAAGTAGGTGAACGTCCGTAAACGAGATAAAACGGTGAGTAGCCGGTTGTGCGCTGAACAGCGGTGTTGTAGGCGAAAGTGAGGAACGGTAGAAGTTTATCCCAGTTTCTGTGATCCGGTTGAATGTATACGGCGATCATGTCGGCAAGGGTTCGATGAAATCTCTCGGTCAGACCGTTTGTTTGAGGATGGTAGCTAGACGCCATCTTGTGCGTGGTACCAGAAACGCGAAGAACTTCACGTAAAAGCTGTGATAAGAACACCTTTCCACGGTCACTGAGAAGTACACGAGGAGCACCATGACGTAGTATTATGGCCTGAAGGACGAAGTCAGCAACTTCCGATGCTGAACCAGTAGCTACTGAAGTTGTCTCGGCGTAGCGTGTCATATGGTCTACGGCGGTGACTATCCATCTATTTCCAGCACCAGTAACAGGAAGGGGTCCATAAAGATCGACACCGACGACCTCGAAAGGTGTTGTAGGGCACGTCATTGGCTGTAACTGACCAGCCGGGGGAGATGTCGGAAGTTTGCGAAGTTGGCATGGAGAGCAGGAACCCACGTACTTTGCTACGCTGGTAGAAATCCCAGGCCAATAAAAGCGGCTTCGAATGCGGTCGTAGGTTTTGTGAAAGCCTAGGTGGCCAGCAGTCAAATCGTCATGAAAGGCGTTAAGTACATGTTGTTGAAGAGCGCGTGGCAGAACAGGTACCCAGCGTTGGCCGTGAGGATGATATATGTGACGATACAGCACACCGTCCTGAAACTTGAAGTGCTCGAGTTGTCGACGAAGGCGTGCATTGGGTGAACGCGTAGCTCCTGAAAGGTGGTCTATAATGCGCCGACAATACGGGTCAGCCTGCTGGCGAGAACTGAAGGGTTGTTCATCGTCGATTGGCGGTTGGTACAGCGAGGCGAGCAAGGCAACAGAAGTGGGAGTCACGTCCGCACTGGTGTCGTTGGAGGTGGCAGCCGGAGTGTCGAACGACGCCGTAGGTAGTGGGCAACGAGAAAGAGCGTCGGCGTCTTGATGTTTTTTGCCCGATTTATAAATAATCTCAAACTGATACTCCTGTAGGCGTAAAATCCAACGACCCAAGCGTCCGGACAAGTTCTTCATTGTAGAAAGCCAGCATAAGGCGTGGTGGTCCGTTACGATGGTGAATTGACGGCCGTACAGATAAGGACGGAACTTTTGTATGGACCGAACCACAGCGAGGCACTCCTGCTCAGTGATGGTATAGTTTTTTTCGGTAGAAGTTAGCACTCGGCTAGCATATGCGATGACCCTTTCCCGTCCAGAGTTATCGCGTTGGAGGAGAACAGCACCTATACCGCAGCCGCTGGCGTCGGTATGCAGGAGTGTTGGGGCGGTGTCATCAAAATGGCAGAGTACAGGCTGTGACGTCAAAGCTTTCTTCAATAGGTGAAACGCCGACTGACATTCCTCGGACCACACAAAGGGTGCATTAGATGCAAGTAGTTTGTGAAGTGGCGCAGCTATTGAAGCGAAATTTCGTATGAAGCGACGAAAATATGATGCGAGGCCAAGAAAACTTCGCAAATCCTTAAGTCTTGTGGGGCATGGAAATCGAAGGACGGCAGCGATCTTTTCGGGGTCAGGGCGAATACCGTCCTTGCTGACGACATGACCGAGAACCTTGATGGATTTGGTGGCGAAACGGCACTTCTTAGTGTTGAGCTGCAGACCCGCACCGGCGAGGCATGTTAGGACGTCATCCAAGCGGCTAAGGTGCTGAGAAAACGTTGATGAAAAGATGATAATGTCATCAAGGTAGCAGAGACACGTCTTCCATTTCAGACCACGCAGGACGGTGTCGATCATGCGTTCAAACGTCGCGGGCGCATTGCAGAGCCCGAAAGGCATCACGTTAAATTCGTATAGGCCATCGGGGGTTGCAAATGCCGTTTTTTCTTTGTCGTCATCGTGCATGGGAATTTGCCAATATCCCGAACGCAAATCAAGGCTTGAAAAGTATTCGGCGCCCTGCAGTGAATCAAGGGCGTCGTCGATGCGTGGCATGGGGTATACGTCCTTGCGTGTGATGTTGTTAAGTGCCCGGTAATCAACGCAAAAGCGCACGGAGCCATCTTTTTTTCGTACCAAAACAACAGGGGATGACCAAGGGCTAGTTGATGGACGAATTATTTCTCGTTGGAGCATGTCAGCGACGTTTTCCTCGATGATTTTTCGCTCAGCGAGAGACACGCGGTACGGGCGGCGATGTACAATAGATGTTCCCTCCGTCTGAATGCGATGCGCTGCAGTGGTAGTTCGGCCCAACGTTGAGGAGCAGGTGTCGAAAGAATCGGCGTGTTTCGTTAATAACGCAAGCAACTGCTGCGCCTGCATAGCTGTTAAGTCATCACTGATAAGAGCTGTGAAGGGAGAGGATGAGGCAGGCTTACTCATAGAACGGTCGTTGGTAGAGGCAGGGTTAAGTGGCGTGACGCTGACAGGCTCAGCATCCACAACACAGGCTACTGCAGTGCCCTCTGGCAGGAGAACTTTCTCTGGCGTTTCATTCGTAGCAATGACGAGCGCGGAGCCATGGTGAAAGCGTACGACACCTGATGCAAGGGCTACGCCTTTAGCGACGCAAGTCGACGACGGGGACACCAAGACGTCACCGTGGTCGATGTCCTTAGAGATCAGGGTCACAATTCGTTCTTGATGTGGCGGTAGTTCGAGATCTTCGCGAGCGAACAGGCGTAGAGGCTTGTAGACGCCTTCGTCGAACATGGAGTCCGTATTAGTTAGGTGCAGAATCCGTTCACCACAACATATAGCGGCTGAAGAAGAAGATAGGAAGTCCCACCCTAGAATTAGCTGGTGAGAGCACCGGGTAAGCACAGTGAACTCGATGTAATGCAAAATGTCATCAATAAACACACGAGCAGTACAAAGAGCAAAAGGGCGGATAGCGTTCCCCTGGGCTTCGACTAGATTGGGTCCATTATAAGGTGTCATTACTTTTTTCAGGCACTTGCACAAATCATACCTAATCACAGAAACTGTAGCACCGGTGTCCACCAAAGCGTCCACGAGAACTCCTTCCACCGTAACAGAAACCATGTTGAACGGGCGTGCTGGAGGAATATGAGTCCTACTGTTACATGCAGTTTCTCCTCCGAAAACTGCATCATTTAGTTTTCCGACCGGTTGTCAGTAATAAACGAGGCTGGCCGAAGAGGAGAGGAGGAGCGACGGAAGGGCGAAGGTGATCGTCGTCGGCTTGAACGGTGTTGTGCCTCGCCCAAGTTCCACGTGGTCTTCGCGGCCTGCTGGCACCTGGCAGCTGTTGATGAGTCAACCCTGCACCGGGACGGCGACGAACGCGGACAATCGGGAAAAACCACGTCGCCGGCTCCTCTTGTCACAAAAGTCGTTGGCCAAGCTTTTGTCAGCCGCCGAGAGCAACACTCCGAAGCAGCGTCGACCCAGCAGCTGTACGGGGTATTCTGCCTTGCTTGAGTCAACCTGGCTGCATCAGGGAGCGACTTTGCGCATGGGATTCCACGTCATCTCACTGTGGTGCCACGCTGGCGCGTGGGGTCTCCCTCACCAAACAGCGAACTGGGCATGCCTTGCCCCCTTTCCTAGGTTCAGAGGGAGGCGGTGTTTGGCTTTCCCTCTTCGGGGACGGAGAGGAAGACGACGATCTCATTGGAGTATCCTGCGCATAAATTTTCTTTGCAAGGGATCTTGGGAAGGCGGACGATGTATAAAAACGCTAGCGCAGAGGCGCTCGTGTGTGATTCTCTTTTCACGTTGTACCACGCTACCATGTAAATACTGTATATAAACATTTTTTTCTCCTTCTCCGGCTTCTCTCCTCGTCCTCTCCGGGGACTCGGATGGCCCGAGTCCGCACCACGCTACCCAAAGGCGCAACAGTGGCTGGCAGCTTATGGGATTCGCCTGCGTCGGCTGCATCGAAGTGGTGAGTGCCGCGTGTTTGCTCTTCTTTTCGCCAGACTCGTTAGCGCAGATGGTCGGTAACGTGGTAGGGTGATTTTGGTAAATTTTGATTCGCAGACCAAGAATTGGGTGGCTCGTGGGCAAAATTACCTTAGAAGAGAAACGGTGTGCATATCTAAGATGGAGAAGTTTAAGGTCCAAGAACTCCTCGAAATTTGTCAGGAGCTGAATATTTCGGTCGGCTCGGTTAAAAGAAAACAACAAATTTTGGAGCACTTGGGAAAAGAGGAAGTGAGTTTAGAAGAGGCCATTGAGGCCAGAGAAACCATTTTGGCAAAGAAAGAGGAGCGTGAGCACTTAGCCCGTGAACAGAGAGAGGAGGAAATAAGGAGGGATCGCGAGGATAAAGAACATGAAATCCGTCTGAAAGAACTGGAGCTTCGTATGTCCGTGGGAAATCGAAATTCAGGGGGTGGAGAATCAAAGATAAAGGATCTAATCCACACCTTCAAGGCGGGTGACGACATTGCATTATACCTCGTGCATTTTGAGCGAGCATGCGAAAATGCAGGGTTTAGTAGGGAGACTTGGCCACAAAAACTGATATGCGTACTACCAGGCGAAGTGTCCGATGTTATCGCAAGAATGAATAAAGAGGACTCCGAGGTGTATGACGGGGTAAAGGCTGCATTGCTACGAAAATGTCGCCTATCGACAGAGGCTTTCCGCCTGCGGTTCAGGCACTCTAAGAGGGGCAACGAATCTCATTCAGACTATGCCTACCAAATTAGAGCCAACTTTGAAGAGTGGCTCAAAAGCGCGCAAGTCTATGGCAACCATGACAAGGTCATTGAGTTGATGGTACTTGAGCAGTTTTACCGGGGAATTCCCGAGGAGGTAAGGCTTTGGGTGCAGGATAGGATGAAAGACGTAGACATGAACAGGGCAGCAGAACTCGCCGAAGATTACTGCTCACGCCGTAGTCTCCGCAGTACACCACGAACTTCGGAAAAAAATGAAAAGGTAGAAAGCTGGTCGGGAAACCAGGGACGCAAGAGGTTTGCAAGAAATAACTGGAAACCCGAGAATTCCAAGTTATTAGACAGTCAGCAGGGAAAGGACAGTGAGGGGACTAAGGCGGCACCTTCATCAGGTTCAAAGGCGCCTGGTGACATAGCGCATGCGTTAGAAGCGCGGAAGCCAGTTGTTTGCTACAGCTGCGGAGAAAAGGGCCACATGGCCAGGAGCTGTAAGAGGCACATGGCATTTGCCACAATTCAGGAGTCAGAGGATAGCTTAAAGCTGTTGAAGCCTTACATGAGGACACTCTCAGTGAACGGCCGAATGTGTAGGGTATTGAGGGACTCGGCGGCCACAATGGATGTAGCGCATCCAAGTTGCGTATCTTCCGAAGACTATATAGGAGAGTGTGCCTGGATTCGGCAGGTGGCAGAAAAGCAAAGCGTCTGCCTACCGATAGCGAGGGTTGTAATCGAGGGCCCTTTCGGCCAATTGTGTACGGAAGCAGCAATTTCAGCCAACCTTCCGGAGCACTTCCCTTACCTATTTTCAAATAAGTCTGAGGAAATGTTAAAAACACGTGGAGAATCATTTGCCACCGAAATAGCTTGCATGGCCCTTACCCGTTCGAAGGCGCGCGAGCTGACGCAACAGCTGAGCAGCTCACCCTCTGGGGAACAGACGTCCGAGGGCAGTGTAGGAAAATCAACAGACAAATGGAAGGCACCAATGAAACTAGTGCCCATAATCACAGAACCCTTCCGTCGGCTCGTGATTGACATCGTGGGGCCTCTGCCTCCATCTAAATCAGGATATCGGTACGTCCTGACCGCGCTGTGCGTTGCCACCAAGTTCCCGGAGGCAATCGCACTGAAAGAGTTGAGTTCAGTATGCGTGGTGGACGCATTGTTGTCTATTTTTTCTCGGGTGGGTTTTCCCTCGGAGATACAGTGTGACAACGGAAGTGTGTTCACAAGCTGCCTTACGACTACATTCCTAGAACGCTGCGGGATAAAAATCGCGCATAGCTCTATTCACCATCCACAGTCGAACCCTGTGGAACGCATGCACTCGGTCATGAAACGCGTTTTGCGAGCTTTGTGCTTTGAGCATAAAAGTGACTGGGAGGGGTGTATACCAGCTGCGATGTTTTCTCTGAGGTCGGCCCCACACGAGAGTACGGGTTTTAGTCCGGCTGAACTTGTCTACGGCAGGAACTTGAGAGGTCCGCTGCACTTGATACGAGAGTCATGGACTGGATATGGGGAGGACCCTAATGTGGTTTCCTATGTACTGGATTTATTGGGGCGACTGGGGACTACACGCGAAGTGGTGGAGAGCAACATGCGCGCAGCACAGGCGCTTTCCAAGGCCCGTTACGATAAGTCAGCTCGAAAGCGAGTCTTTAGAGTGGGCGATGAGGTGATGCTGTTGTGCCCTTCAAGAAAAAACAAGCTGGACGTACAATGGGAGGGACCAGCGACAGTGATGTCAGTGCTTTCAGACACCAACTACGAGGTAAAGTGGGGCCGGAAATGCCCCAAAGTGTATCACAGTAACCTAATGAAACCCTACATGCGACGAAAAGCAGTAGTAAACCTTGCACTCAATGTTCCTGAGGATGAGGGCGCGGAAATCCTTTGTCTTTCCGATGGCACGGTCAGCAGCACATTGTCAGATAGGGTAGACACAGGGAACACCCTAAGTAAGGCTCAAGAGGAAGATTTAGAGCTTTTAGTACAGGAATTCGCTACCGTTTTCTCCGAGAAGCCAGGCAAAACGGATGTGATTAAGCACGACATTGAGCTGACGGTTAACAAGCCGATCAGCTGTAAGCCGTATCGGGTGTCACCTAGACAGAGAGAGATACTAGAGGCCGAAATTCGCCGCATGATCGACCTAGGTGTTATCATCGAAGCAGACAGTGATTTCACCTCGCCTTTGATTTTGGTTGAGATTCCGGGCTGTGATCCAAGGCCATGCGTGGACTATCGCCGCCTGAACTCTGTAACAGTCGACCAGACTTACCCTATTCCTAACATTGAAGAGAGGGTAGAGACAGTGTCTAAGGCGAAATACATTTCTACGTTAGACCTTGTCAAGGGGTATTGGCAGGTCCCTTTGACAGAGCGCGCGAGTCGATACGCTGCTTTTATCTCACCCCTGGGCACTTTTCGTCCTTTGATGATGAGCTTTGGGCTCAAGAACGCGCCGTATTGTTTCAGCCGCCTGATGGATAAGGTTCTCCACGGGCTCGAGAAATTTGCGCTGCCTTACCTAGACGATGTGGCGATATTTTCGGACAAATGGGAAGACCATGTTGAACACCTTCGGATGGTTTTGGAACGGATCAAAAATGCAGGTCTTACGGTAAAGAGAGAGAAATGTCATTTGGGCTGTGCTGAAGTAAGCTATTTAGGGCACATTGTAGGAAATGGGCGTCGTCGACCGTCCGAACTCAAGGTAGCCGCGGTGGTCGGTTATCGTCGTCCCAGCACTAAGACCGAGATGAGAGCATTCCTCGGCCTCACAGGTTACTATCAGCATTACGTCCCGAATTACTCCGAGATTGCCAGCCCTTTGACAGATAGTTTACGCAAGACCGAACCTGTGAACCTTCAATGGGACTCTAAAAAGGAAGACGCTTTTCAGAAGCTGAAGCACGCATTGAGTGAGAAACCCGTCTTGAGGGCACCGGATTTTGCAAAACCTTTCACTATTCAGTGTGATGCAAGCGAACGCGGTTTAGGAGCAGTGCTATGTCAGACGGACCAGAGTGGAGAGGAGCGGCCGGTTTTGTATTTGAGTCGCAAATTGAGCAGCAGGGAAGAGGCTTATAGCACTTCGGAAAAAGAATGTGCTTGCATTGTTTGGGCCGTACAAAAACTAGGCTGCTATGTTGCTGGCTCTAAGTTTATTATAGAAACTGATCACTCTCCACTAACCTGGTTACACCAAATGTCACCTAAGAATGGTCGTTTGCTCAGATGGAGCATAGCACTGCAGCAGCACAATTTCGAGGTGCGCTACAAGAGAGGTGGCCTTCATACAAATGCAGACACCCTAAGTCGAGCGTTTTGACTCGTCAAAAGACGCGGAAGGTTTGTTTGATTTTTTTTTGTTTACCCTTTACCTAGTTTATGTGTACCCTTTTTTTTTTCAATGTGTTACAGTGAGGGCATAGAGAAATTTTTTACTGACTCCCTCGTTGTCCCGAGCTCTACAGTTTGCTTGTTTAGCTTGATTATAATGTTATCTCGATTCCAAATGGAATTACGTATGAAAGAGTTACTGGACACTTGTCCCGATTAGTATGCACATTGTTTCCTTGAGCTTAAGTTATTAAGATAAGATGTTTGCTTTGTAAAATCTGAGGCCTGGCGATGAGAGTGGCGTGCACGCGGTGCTTGTCGCATTGTGTGTGGCTGACAAAGGTCGTTTCTTGGAGCTTGTCACCCACTTTTCACCGAAGCGGGGCGCAGAGGCCAGCTCTTGGAGCATTCCAGTTTGACCAGGCCCTTCGAGAAAGCAAGAGCCTTGCCGGAACGTCGCCGACATCGACCCGGCCGAGCTGCATGGAACAACTCGACCTCCCGATGTATCATCTGGCGGCGGGGGTGCTGTTGTGCCTCGCCCAAGTTCCACGTGGTCTTCGCGGCCTGCTGGCACCTGGCAGCTGTTGATGAGTCAACCCTGCACCGGGACGGCGACGAACGCGGACAATCGGGAAAAACCACGTCGCCGGCTCCTCTTGTCACAAAAGTCGTTGGCCAAGCTTTTGTCAGCCGCCGAGAGCAACACTCCGAAGCAGCGTCGACCCAGCAGCTGTACGGGGTATTCTGCCTTGCTTGAGTCAACCTGGCTGCATCAGGGAGCGACTTTGCGCATGGGATTCCACGTCATCTCACTGTGGTGCCACGCTGGCGCGTGGGGTCTCCCTCACCAAACAGCGAACTGGGCATGCCTTGCCCCCTTTCCTAGGTTCAGAGGGAGGCGGTGTTTGGCTTTCCCTCTTCGGGGACGGAGAGGAAGACGACGATCTCATTGGAGTATCCTGCGCATAAATTTTCTTTGCAAGGGATCTTGGGAAGGCGGACGATGTATAAAAACGCTAGCGCAGAGGCGCTCGTGTGTGATTCTCTTTTCACGTTGTACCACGCTACCATGTAAATACTGTATATAAACATTTTTTTCTCCTTCTCCGGCTTCTCTCCTCGTCCTCTCCGGGGACTCGGATGGCCCGAGTCCGCACCACGCTACCCAAAGGCGCAACAACGGTAAGTGTTCCGCGTCTCAGTCGACGCGGGCGGAGATGGAGACCGCTGCGGTCCAGATGAATAACGCCGAGCGTAAGAATCCCCTCTGGAAAAGTCCCGTTCGCGCATGTCGTACCCGCGACGCTCGTCCTGCTGGCGCTTGCGGCAGAAGCGCGATATATGGCCACGATATCCACAGTAAAAGCATGTTGGGCGAGACGGGCGCCAAGGCGGGTAGTAGAGGGCGTTCGGCGCACCGGGAGATAGCGCACTCAAGTGGACTGATGGAGGGTCTGGTGGGATTGGCCGGAAGTGGACCGGTGGTGCAGCAGCAACCGGCGTGAATGATGGCAGCGGTGAAGTAGAGTTTACGTTGCGAGGAGGCGCGGCCGCAACTTGCGCGTACGTTGGAGGGCTAGACGGAGGTGGCTGGACGTAGGCTGGACTGGTGAATGATGTTAGTTCCTCCCTTACGATGTCACGGAGGGCCATGCTTGAAGGCTGTGTGACAGATGGAGAAGGTTGTGAGATGCCCATTGATTGAAGTTCTTCTCGTATGATCTCCCGTATCATGTCACGCAGGTCCCGGTCTGCTACGGTGTTCACTATTGCCCGACTGAAGGCGAACAGAATCAAGTTCGTCGAGACGCTGACACGTAGAGACGACGTCAGTGACAGTAGAAGGATTCTGGGCAACAAGGGCATTGTAGGCGATGCTTCCGATGCCCTTCAGGATGTGGCGCAGTTTGTCCGACTCGGACATCGAAGAATTGACGCGCCGGCAAAGCGCAAGGACATCCTCGATATAAGATGTGTATGACTCGCCGGGATGTTGTTGGCGAGTATCTAGGGCCCTCCTCGCTAGAGCGGATCGAACGGCTGGCGTGCCGAATACTTGGCGAAGCTGCTGCTTGAAGGCAGGCCAGTCGGTGAGGTCGATCTCATGGTTCAAGAACCATGTCTTGGCAACGCCCGTGAGATAAAGCGATACTCGGCGGAGCTTGTTAGAGTCATCCCAGTGATTAGTTGCGCTTACTCGCTCGTAGTTATCGAGCCAGTCCTCCACATCTTCACCGCGGAGACCAGCGAAGATCGGAGGGTCACGCTGGTGGTTTACGATGTAAAGAGGAGGGGCTTGCGGCGCAGTGACGGCTTGCGGCGCAGAGACGGGAGCAGAAAGGGCATCCGCCCACTCACTCTGAGACATGTTGGCGGACTGAGGGTCCAAGCGGCGGCCTGAACGGAGCTCCAGCGGGTAGGCGTTGTAAGGAGAGGTACTGGGAACGTCAATCCACCTCCACCACGTGTTCTGCTTTACGCGCTCAGCAAAGACACAACCACACGAGACGCTAGCTAGCAAGGGACTGTTTATTGATGGCCGCCGCGCCGCGCGCGCGCCCTCTCTCAAGGTGGCCAGGTGAGGTGGGATCATCCCGATTTATTAAGCGGTGGCCCGCCTGGTACATCCTCCTTTTTCTTTAGGTGATGTAGTCGGCAAAGCGCGTCGGTGCTCTACGTGGCCTAGTTGATCTTCTGAGACTCGAGTCGGCTGCTTCTTGTGCCTGGGAAGTGACCTTATGCTGGGACGGGACCACGTCGGGGTCCCTTGATGGTTGACTTGCAATGGGTGGTGCACGTGCAGCTGACTGGTTCAGTAGAGCATCCGATGCAGGCGCCTGTTGTGACGGATGTCGTTCCTTTCGTGATGCGGATGCTGTTGTCAAATCGGGCGCTGTATCTGATGTTGAATGTTGTCTATGCTGTATAGGCGAAGGGATTATCGGTGCGACATCCTTGTCATCCAGTGGGTCTAAGTGTTCGGGCGTCCTTTTTAGATGCTGACGATTCCTTCGATAACGCCGGCCTTCATCTGTACAGACTATGTAAGATCTAGGGCCAGCAAGTTTCTCTACTCGGGCTTTCGGAAACCACCCCTTGTCGTTTCTTATTCTGACGACGTCCCCTTCGGAGAGAGGTGTGAGAGGTATGCCTTTGCCGTGATCCTGTGGATGTTTCCGCACTGACGATGTCGAAGCCGATGAGAAGTCTGGAAGTCGTCCCCGAAGCATCCGTCCCATAAGGAGCTGACTTGGTGTGCGTCCGTCTATCAGGGGCGAGATTCGATAATTGAGCAGTGCAACCCAGAACTCCTCGCCAGCGTACTCACTTTTCTTCAAGAGGCGCTTTACGACCTGTACCCCTTTCTCAGCTAGACCATTGGCCCTGGGGAAGTGTGGACTGGATATGGTATGAGTAAAATCGTATTTTACTGCAAACTGTCTAAACTCTCGCGATGTGAACTGTGGTCCTCCATCGGTACAGACTTCAATGGGTATACCGTGGCGAGCAAACATGGTCCCTAGTGTGTCCACTACGACCTGACTTGTTGACTGAGGCAACTGTTCCACTTCTGGGTAGTTGGAGTAGGCACAGTACGCAACCAGGTAACGCTTGCCCCCATGGTCAAATAGGTCGACACCAATTCGCTGCCACGGCCGCGTTGGGATTTCCCTCGATAACAGTGGCTCTGAAGGTTGCCGGTAGGCAAAGTGCTGACATGTGGCACACTTGCTAATGAGTGACTTGATGTCAGCATTCATCCCAGGCCAGTACATCAGAAGGCGTGCTCTGGCTTTGCACTTGCTCATTCCCAAATGGCCTTCATGAAGACGTTGCAGCATGGATCGCCTCAGACTCTTTGGGATTACCACCCTGCTGCCCCGCAAAAGCACTCCATCAACATATGACAGTTCTGACAAACATGGAGCTAGTTCGCCTGAGACTGGTCGTCCTTCCTGGAGTGCCTCCACCACTTGCTTGAGGTATGGGTCCGCCAGGATTGCAGAGGTCAGTTCAGTCTTCGTGTTCTCACTTACGATGCTGGCTAGCACGCGAGTCGCATGGATGCATACGTCTTGTTCGCTTTCTCCGTCACTCGGTTGGGTTCCTGGAATTCGGGACAGTGTGTCCGCCACTAGCAGATGCTTCCCAGGAACATATTGCAATTTGATATCAAAAGGCATTAGCCTCAAGAAATAGCGCTGCAATCGTGGCGGCATTTCACTCAGGTTCTTTTGTGAAATAGCAAGCAAAGGTCGGTGGTCTGTTTCGACTGTCACTGATAACCCCAGTACGAACTCCCGGAAACGCTCACAAGCAAACGTCACGGCCAGCGCTTCCTTTTCAATTTGGGCATATTTTGTTTCAGCCTTTGAGAGCACCCTTGAAGCATAACCCACTGGGCGCCAATCTTGGTCATGGAGTTGAAGAAGAGCAGCACCTACTGCAAAGCTTGATGCATCAGCTGAGAGTTTCGTTTGCTTCAATGGGTCAAAAACTGCGATCACTGGAGCCGATGTCAAAGCCTTAATAAGATCTTTCCATTCTTTGTCATGGTGAACTTCCCATATGAATTCAACATCATTCTTTATCAATGACCTAAGGGCGTCAGTTCTTTTTGAGAGATTAGGTATGAATTTGCCAAAGTAATTCATAATACCTAAAAACCTTTGAACTTCCTGTTTACTCGACGGCTTTTGCATGTTGGCAACGCATTCAATGAGACTAGCATCGGGTTTTATTCCTTCTTTGCTGATACAATCTCCCAGGAATTTAACTTCGGCCTTCGCGAACAGACACTTTTCTTTGTTCAGTGTCAGGCCAGCCTTTCTCGCTGCCATCAGTGCTGCACGCAGGCGTTGATCATGCTGCTCTTTTGATGCACCCCAAATTAAAATATCATCGACATATACGCGTGTGCCCGGCAGGTTTTCAAACACTTCCGTCATTGCCTTCTGAAATACTTCGGGGGCGGACGCGATACCAAATGGCAGGCGCAAAAATCGGTATCTTCCGAACGGCGTGCTAAAGGTGCAGATCTTTGAAGTGTCTTCGTCTAAGGGGATCTGGTGAAACCCGCTATTGGCATCAAGCTTGGTGAACATCACCGCTCCTGCCAGCTCTGCTTCTATTTCTTCACGTGAGGGTAGCTGATAATGCTCGCGTTTAAGGCTTCGATTAATGTACCGCGGGTCTAGGCATATTCGCATGCGGCCATTCTTCTTCATAATAAGAACAAGTGGACTCACCCAGTCTGACGGCTCTTCCATTTTGCATATGATGCCCTGCGAGACCATCCGGGCCAACTCCTGCTTAAGTGGCGCTCGCAGTGCGTGTGGCACTTTCCTCGGCGGCATGATCGTGGGGCGCGCATCATCCTTCATTGCCAGCGAATATGGTCTACGGATGCAGCCCAGACCGTGGAATAACTCCGGGAACTCGGTGACCCAGTCGGTGCTAACGTCACTTCTTGAAGATACATCGTGAACGCGGGAAACCAGCCCGAAACGTTCTGCTGCATTCAATCCGAGTAGGACTTGCTTGCCTCTCTTGACCACAAAAAAACTGATATTCTCTTGCTGCTCTCCTAGACGTAGTGGCAGACTGATAACGCCCAAATGATGTATTTTGCTTCCTTCGTAGTTAGTAAGTACTGTGGTCGATGGCCGCACCATGGTCGGCAAACGCATCCTGCGAAAGTACGAGTACGGCAATATGTTCGCTTGCGCTCCTGTATCCACTTTCAGTTCTGTCGGGTGCCCGGCAAGGTCCCCTGCCACCGTCCAATCCTGATTTTTGGACACGTTTCTGATTTGTACCGTGAGAACTTGAATGTCTTCATCGGTAGCGTCCGAGGACTCCTCCAGTGCATCTTCTGTTGCAGCGACGCCTAACTCATGAACGCCGCGTCTACTCCTGCAGCAAGCTGCAAAATGGTTTCTTTTGTTGCACAGCGTGCACGTTTTTCCAAACGCTGGGCAGCGTCTTGGTCCGTGAATCTTGCCACAGTAGCCACAGCGTCGACGTTGTCCGCTCGTACGAGACTGTCCGGCAGCGTTTGCAATTTTTTCGACTCTCTGCACTTTCGCTTCGCTTTCAAGAGCCCGGTTCTGCGTTGCTGCCAGTTCCGCGGCTTTGCAGATTTCTACAGCTGATTCTAGGGTTAAGTCCTTCTCCTGAAGCAGGCGTGCACGTAGCTTCTTGTCGACGATACCGCACACTATCTGGTCCCTCACCATCGAGTCCCTAAGTTCGCCAAAATTACAAGTCTGTGCTTTCAACTGAATGTCGCGCAAAAACTGTTCGAAAGGTTCACCATCCTGTTGTTGCCGACTGCGCAGGACGTACCTCTCGAATGTCTCGTTGCACCGAGGCGTGCAGTAGTCTTCGAAGGCTTTGACGATCGAGTCATAGTCCTCTCGTTGTTCTGCTGATAGAGGTAGGGTGTTAAACACTTCAATTGCCTCTGGGCCCGCGACGTGTAGAAAGATGGCAGCCTTCTGTGCTGGCGTCCGTTTCTTGTTGGTCTCAGTAGCTTTGAAGTAGAGTTCGATTCGTTGGCGGAACTTTTTCCAGTTGTCGGCCGGAGTATTTGTCAGTACAAGTGGCTCGGGTGGTGGTAGGCAGTCCATCTTCAGCGCAGGGTTCGACTGTTACACTTCTGACACCATGTTCTGCTTTACGCGCTCAGCAAAGACACAACCACACGAGACGCTAGCTAGCAAGGGACTGTTTATTGATGGCCGCCGCGCCGCGCGCGCGCCCTCTCTCAAGGTGGCCAGGTGAGGTGGGATCATCCCGATTTATTAAGCGGTGGCCCGCCTGGTACACCACGTATGACGACTCGGTTGTAACGAGGTTTATTCGTCGTGAACTCGGGAACGAACAAGCGCAACGGACCCGACAAAGAAGCGCTCGTGCCAAGAAGATGATGATTGTCAGCCAGAACATATGATGATGATTGACTGCTGTTCAGATGAGGATGAAGCGCATAATAGATGCCTACAATATATATATATATATATATATATATATATATATATATATAGAGAGAGAGAGAGAGAGAGAGTGACTGTTCAGTTGTGACATCCGAAAACAGTTT
This sequence comes from Rhipicephalus microplus, assembly GCF_043290135.1. Taxonomy (NCBI): domain Eukaryota; kingdom Metazoa; phylum Arthropoda; class Arachnida; order Ixodida; family Ixodidae; genus Rhipicephalus; species Rhipicephalus microplus. The sequence continues at coordinate 45,162,225 of NC_134709.1, forward strand.
TCTTAAGCTAAGCATGCGACGATTGTTTCTTTTTCTTCTTTCGGGGAGTTTAAAGTTAGGGGTACGCGTTATGTGCGAGAAAATACGGTATACAAGTGCGTCAAACGTTTTAGCGTTACCGCTAGCAGCCACGTACGTTCTAGAACAATCTGTAATGTTCGCGGCGTTGTGCGCGTAATCGCATCGGAAGGTGCTACGATTATCTCGGTGGTTCCTACAGTCCATCAGTGCGGTTTGCGCAAGGCGACACTTACACGTGTAATGGGGTGATAAAACTTGGCAAAAGAGTGCGGCATGATTATCAGGTACACCGTAGCGGGAGTACCCGTTTTTACTTTACTCATGTGTAACGCGAGTTTTTTTAGGTTATTTTTTTTAAACTAACGTCGACCTCCGCGTTACAATCCAATACCGAAATGACTACTTCTTCTTCCCAAGACAATGAAAAGTCTCCTCTCACGTTTCAATCACGGTAGCGTTACAATCGAGTAAACGCGGTATTGATCCCCTTGGGTTCTTCGATATTGCACCTGATTTCAAGTACACGGGCGGTTTTCGCACTTCGCCCACATCGAAAAGCGGCAGTTGCCAGGATACTAACCAGCGCCCTCCAGCGTAGCGGCGCGATACGCAAACGGGACACGCGTGGCGAGAAATCGACGTCATAAACTCGCATGCTGCCTTTACTAGGGCCCGTATATGTGCTTTGCCCAAGTCACTTGTCACTAGAAGTGCTCGGAAGAGAAACAAGGCTGTCACTCAGTGCTCTTGAGACTGCTTAAATAAATAAAATAGATAGATAGATAGATAGATAGATAGATAGATAGATAGATAGATAGATAGATAGATAGATAGATAGATAGATAGATAGATAGATAGATAGATAGATAGATAGATAGATAGATAGATAGATAGATAGATAGATAGATAGATAGATAGATAGATAGATAGATAGATAGATAGATAGATGTACGGGGTTTAACGTCCCAAAACAAGGATGCGATTACGAGAGACGCCGTAGTGGAGAGCCCCAGCAATTGCGACCGCGTGGTGTTCTTTAACGCGCACCGATATGGCGCAGTACACGGGGACCTCTACCGTTCTGCCTGCTTCGACATGTGTTACAGTCGCGGCCGGGTTCGAACCGGCGACCTTCGGGTCGGCAGCCGAGCGCTGTAACCACCGGTCCGCCGGGGTGTGTACCGGCTTCTCTTCGTAATACGAGTGCAAACGCATGTTCCTCCCTATACAGCACCGCGGCTCCAACGAGTAAAGCATTGCGGAAAACTATGCGGTCCTCGCGATAAAAAAAACTGCGTGGGCGTGACGTGTGCAAAACGGCGAGGAGAAAAAAATGAATAAATAAAAATGTTTGTGCAGGCGAAGTCGACTCGGATGCACTGGCCCGAATGCTCATCGAAGCCGCAATGTCTATGTTCAGGGAGGCGGGAAAGGAGACCCTGTACTTGTCTGTGCAGAGGTAAAAGCCACCTACTCAGCCCCGCCATTTCACTACGCGAGTTTCCCTTCTGTGTCACGGGAAATTATGGCAAACACATTGCTCGGTGCGTGCTTGAGTACTTCGGAAACGTATGTAGGAGAGCACAACGGAAGCGGGCTATTCGTGTCAATAAATGAGCTTTAGAATAACGTTTGCAGGCGGTGCGGGCGCTGCGGGCGTCGCGGGAATAGCAGGCACCATATAAATTTTAGAATAAACGTTTGCCCCTCCTAGGGAACAATCTAGGGACTTTAGCTGCCCCGCAAACGAAAACTACACCTATAGTCTCGACACCAACGTTTGCGGGCCGCACACGCCGCCCGCTATTTCGGATTTTCTGCGGGCGGGCGAACGGCAGCTCGCGTTACGACGCATGCGCAGTAGCAGCGACCGCACCGCAAGTGCTTGCGGTGCGCTATTCTAAAGCTCCCTAATAAGTGTGACTACACGTGCACAGTTGAATCTCGTTGACAAGATCGTTTATAATGCATTTTCCGGTTTAATACGTTTCTTTTATATATATATATATATATATATATAGAAAAAGGAGTAATTCACACACAACGAACGTTTCAGCACAGTTTAGTCCGACGTTTCGACCGTGGGACCGGTCTTCCCAGACGAAGACCGGTCCCACGGTCGAAACGTCGGACTAAACTGTGCTGAAACGTTCGTTGTGTGTGAATTACTCCTTTTTCTATACTATCAGAGCCTGCGTGATACTTCCTATAATCCCTTATATATATATATATATATATATATATATATATATATATATATATATATATATATATATATATATATATATATATATATATATATATATATTCCGTACCAACTTCCTTTGAAAAACATCCATTTTCATGCAGTTATTGTGGTCACATGTTTACCCGAAATTCGATAAACATCGAAAGAGGATCATGACTAATATATTTATAAGCCTTAAGCTTATTCTTCGGCATACATAGCTTTTTTTACTTTTACTTTTGAAGAGAATATACCATCAGATATTTAAAAGAACAAACCTTAGCTCAAATAGACTAGCTGTTTCAATGTTACTGAATAAAAGCGAGTTTCTGACGGAGTACTCATACTTTGGCCTCTCCACTTAATAATTTTTTTTTGCGTAATACGCTTTATTTTCCGGCTCCCGTGAAAAAAAAACGTATCAAGAATATTCCACCGTATATATTGAATCAATTTTATTCGGCAGTGCAATATGTACCAGAGAAGAAACAGAGCTTGACGGCTGTCCTTATTTACCAATAGTTTTGAGAATGTAGCACTCTTCTTCACGGTTGGAAGAAGTAACTCAATGGCTCAATGTCGATGAGCTGTTGCGACAATGTTTAGGGGCAGTTTAGGCTTATAAATACTTCCCTCGTGGTATTCTGTGTTTTGCACTACACACACCAGCCATCCTATAGACATCGAAATTCCGGAGATCTATGAAGCAGCGGAGATGGATGGACGAGAAGAAAAGAAAAACTTCAACCCTTTTATGCACTGATATTTTTCATAACCGTAGCAACGTAATGAACTAAATGATTATCTGTGAATTTTTTAGATGTAGACTATCATACTGGTACTCTTAGTAATACAAAACGTACGCACGTATTTAATTAAGGGACTATAAACAAGGGCTCAGTCTCGTGACAACTGGTAGCCCCTTCCCTGAAGATAGAGGCTTTTTCTCGTGACATCAGTGTACTGCGGCAAAAGCGAGTTGTAAGGTGCACGGGATAGAACAAGGCGCGAAACCTTTTGAACATCTCTCCCTAGTTCTCTTGTTTCGCAATAGGGTTACGGCTCTTTTTAGAGCGATTTGTGCTTGTGCGGTGACGAGAACAAGTCGACATTAGGGAGTCTGCCGGGTAAATAGGGAGAGCTGGAAGGTATAAGACTGCCTTTATTCCATGAAGGGAGGCGGATGACTCCCTTCATGGGAAGTATTTTTGCATCACTAGCAATAGAGAGTTTTAGTACTGCGTACGCTGCGTACGTGGCGGAGTTGCGTACGTAAGGACGCCGCGTTCTGCGTAGTGCGCATGCGCAGACCGCAACGCGCACGAATCGCGTTACGTACGCAGCTGCTACGTACGCATGCATGAGATGCGTGCGTGCGTACGTATGAGGTGATCGCGCCGCTCTCGAACAAATTCGCGACAGCGCGAGACTTCGTTTTGCAAAATGGCGGCATCGAAGGCAAGCACCGACCGGCTCTGTGGCTTAAAATATGGCCATAATCTGGCTATAACACTTGGATTGGCTCACATTGGCTGTCAACAACACGTACTTCTATTTTGATATACCAGATGACGCAACACGCTTCACGCTCGTTATACGTACGCGGGTACTATACGGCGTACTAAAAGCCGATTAGTGGCAAACGACGCCACGTAACGCAAGGCGCTTGCGTGACGCGTACGTAGCACCATTCCGCAGTACTAAAACTCTCTATTATCTTTAACCTCATAAATCAGTCAACCAGTCATTCAATCACAAATATGTTCGTTTTTTCTTAATAAAAAAAAAACAACAGAAAACAGCATGACTGGCGACACTGTGCAAAAAAGGGCCGGCCGGAACAACAGAGCAGCGTTTGTAGCGTCAACTCCTAGAGCGTTTACATATAGACGAGAATGGGGCAGCTATTTGCGAAAGACGGCGCAGCGATGAAGGTGCGTAATGACGGTTCCTCGAGGAAACGACTGAACGAGGAAATCGTACGAAATGGCGACTTCAACATTTCGCACGCCCGGAGAACGAGGATGATATATAACCCGCCCATCGTATAGTAGGGAGATTAATGCGCTTAGCATCAAGGTCATTTGTTCTCAGCTGCCGCTCGGGGCATATATACGAATGAAGTGAGTGAGTGAGTGATTGAGTGTTGAATGTATGATTGAGTGGTGAGTTAATCATGAATCAGTGAGACTGAGTCATGAATGAACGTACAGTGACTGACGGAGAAAGAGTCATAAATGAATGAACGATTGAGTGAGTGAATGAGTGGGTGAGGGAATGAATGAGAGTGAGAGTCATCAATGAATGTACGAATGAGTGAGCGAGGGAGGGATAGTCATGAATGAATGAAAATGTGAGTTATCAGTCAATGAATGAGAGCGAGAGAGCCATGTATAAATGTACGAATGAGTGAGCAAGGGAGAAAGAGTCATGAATGAATGAAAATGTGAGTTATCAGTCAATGAATGAGAGCGAGAAAGCCATGTATAAATGTACGAATGAGTGAGCGAGGGAGGGAGAGTCATGAATGAATGAAATGTGAGTTATCAGTCAATGAATGAGAGCGAGAGAGCCATGTATGACTGTACGAATGAGTGAGCGAGGGAGGGAGAGTGATGAATAAATGAAAAGGTGAGTGATCAGTCAATGAATGAGTGCGAGAGCGCCATGTATGACTGTACGAATGAGTGAGCAAGGGAAGGAGAGTGATGAATAAATGAAAAGGTGAGTGATCAGTCAATGAATGAGTGCGAGAGCGCCATGTATGACTGTACGAATGAGTGAGCAAGGGAAAGAGAGTGATGAATAAATGAAAAGGTGAGTGATCAGTCAATGAATGAGTGCGAGAGCGCCATGTATGACTGTACGATTGAGTGAGCGAGGGAGAGTCATGAATGAATGAAATGTGAGTGATCAGTCAATGATTGAGAGCGAGAGAGCCATGTATGACTGTACGAATGAGTGAGCGAGGGAGGGAGAGTGATGAATAAATGAAAAGGTGAGTGATCAGTCAATGAATGAGTGCGAGAGCGCCATGTATGACTGTACGAATGAGTGAGCGAGGGAGGGAGAGTGATGAATAAATGAAAAGGTGAGTGATCAGTCAATAAATGAGTGCGAGAGCGCCATGTATGACTGTACGAATGAGTGAGCGAGGGAGGGAGAGTGATGAATAAATGAAAAGGTGAGTGATCAGTCAATAAATGAGTGCGAGAGCGCCATGTATGACTGTACGAATGAGTGAGCGAGGGAGGGAGAGTGATGAATAAATGAAAAGGTGAGTGATCAGTCAATGAATGAGTGCGAGAGCGCCATGTATGACTGTACGATTGAGTGAGCGAGGGAGAGTCATGAATGAATGAAATGTGAGTGATCAGTCAATGAATGAGAGCGAGAGAGCCATGTATGACTGTACGAATGAGTGAGCGAGGGAGGGAGAGTCATGAGTGAATGAAAAGGTGAGTGGTCAGTCAATGAATGAGAGCGAGAGAGCCATGTATGAATGAACGAACGAGTGAGTGAAGGAGGGAGAGTGATGAACGAGTGAATGATGATTGAATGAACGAATGGAGGAGTTAATAAATAACCGAAGAGTGAATGAATGAGAGCGAGAGTCATGAATGAATGTAGGAACAAGTGAGTGAAAGTGGTGAATGAATGAATGAATGAACAAATGAATGAATGAATGAATGAATGAATGAATGAATGAATGAATGAATGAATGAATGCGTTCCTCTGTGAAAGTGAGAAAGAAACTAAGCGAGTGAGTATTGCTAGTTTTGGTCTCGAGTTTCTAATATACAATTGGTTTTTCTAACAAATATTGCACCGTTATTTATGTTAAATGTGTACATTTGTTCCACTAGATTGCAGTCATATGTGCTGAACAAAAAGCGGAATATATGCCGTTTTTCCTAATTGAGACGTACTGCTGCCAGGTGAGGGTCCTTAAGCAAATTCGAGCTGCACGTCGCAAGCGTTCGCGTGGAGACCACCCAACAAACGTGCCGGAAAATGAATGCACTCTGACTAAAGGTGTACAGCGTCCTTTGGGAGGACAAGAAAGAGCGCGACCACTGAGCATACCGTAAGAAAGCGTTAGTTCCCTGCACGTTCCTTCGGGGAACATTGCTGCGCCCATCTTGCACGGATACCACAGAGGCCGCAACGCTCGCTGCTGACCCGCCCGCCCGAAGCAAGACCTCGCGCGGCGCTTATCGACAGTCGTGCCCTGCATACGCTATTTACAACACTGCGAACACACGAGTGCACTCCGGTATAAGAAGGCGCACTGCCACGCATTTATTTATACTCCGTACATTACAGTGTGCATCGACCCCACTTATCAGAAGGCACACTGGCACGCATTTATTTATGCTCCGTACATTACACTGTGCACTATAGGGCGTCGACCCGCAACGCTCTAGTCGTACGGCTTCCGTAACGTTGCGCAGATCTGGCGATACGGCGGAGGTAGCGGGGTTCGCAGCTCTCTCTGCACGCTTCCTCCATCCACTAATGCAGGGCGCGCGTGCTGGTGCAGTGCATCCACATTGCACCAGGCGCGAGGCACGCAGGCCTTCGTCCGCAACGTGCAGCAGCGGCACCACCACGCAGGCGCCAGCAGTGCATGGCTCGCCGTGGCCTACTTAACCCTACCACCGACAGCGGTTCCTCCTCCCGGCAGCAGTGAACCACCTCTCGACGCTACGGGTCACTTCTCGGCGCTACGGCCAGGCAACCACCGAGGGAAGGAGAAAAGCCAGAAGGGGATGCGCGTCAACAAAAATAGACAGCGCCGATAGGAACTACAGGCGAGCGATGGGAGCGAAAAATGAAATACCGAGAACGAATCAGATAGCGAGAATGAGAGAGAGAGAGACAAAAAACGAAAGCGGGCGCACTTCGAGGTTCGACGAAAATTTTGACCGACGCGCCAAGGACCCCTTTTTCGGTCTCTGACGCTTGAGGCGCGGCGATTTGATGAGGGTCTTTGCGAACCCGTTCGCTCTTGAAGAGGGAGGAACTTCTCGACGTCACTTGCGGCCTCGAAGAGAGCGCTCGTGGTGATGGTACACTGCGCCGCTTATTTATAGCTCGTAACCTGGCGGCTTCGGCAGGTGTGCTCTATCTCACTGTACGCCGAATTCCCGCCCCCCCCCCCTTTTTTTTTATCTCGAGTCTGGCCTCGTTGAGTCGTCCCTCCTTCCTGTCAAGTGTCTCCACATGCTTCTTTTTTCCCCTAGTTTGTTTTTTTCACCATGTCGCGGTTCGCTTCGTTATAGCGAAAAAACATCAGCGCCCGCATTCGTTATTTCGAGCAACGCACCCTCGATCTGTGCCGGCCCCGTGGTGTTGCTATGAGCGATTGCTCGCGCTAACCGCGTCTTATGGCTGCAAACATGGCCGCTAAACGTTGGCTCCTATGTAAACGCTCGAGTCAATGTTACGCCGATATGAGACGAACTGCGGACGCTGGAACAAAAGTATCGAGCACTACTTATGAATTTTCGCGTTCCAATCCATTGCATATTGCACGCGAAAAGGACTTGTATTGGGACAAGTTGATGCATACTTGGTGCAGATGATCCAGAGAACATGCTTATTTTTGCGAGAATTTCACTAGCCTTCCCTTATCATTCTTCATCAGACCATTCTTACCATTCTTCATCAGACTAGCCTTCATCAGACCATTCTTGATGATACAATAGTATAAAGCGTCATCACCCACCTCCCCACCGTTGCCACCATCGTGAGCCCACCTACGATGGGCATTGAATACTTTCCACTCGGAAGTGCACCACCTGCAACCAACCGCGATGCCAGTACGTGAAACAATGTCAACATCGTCACGCATACATTATCCATTTTTCAGAAGCGTGCTGCGTGCGGAAGCGAGGCCGTTTACATTGGTCATGCGTTCAGCAGCGCGTCGGCCCTTTAGAGTCCAGCGGCGAGCGTCGGGGGGGTCAACGACACGCGGTGGCTGGACCGTGCATACGACAGGCGAGCCGCTGTGCCGTAACTGCCGTTTCCTCCTTGCTTTCATTGTTTTCGCGGCGAAAGCGGGTCAACCGCCGCCGCCGCTACGAGCGACCGCGCGAGACGCCAGTTCTTGTCTCCCACTGTTATGCCTTCCGAGATGCACTATACGCTCTCTCAAAATCTCGTCCCGCGCCGGCACCGCTGTCTTTGTCGACCACGGACTCCAAGACTGGAGCTGTCGTAACGGACTGGCCCCGAAAAGGTCGCGACACCAGCAACCGGCCGCCACCCCTCCGGACATGCAGAACGGAGGGGTGGCGGCCGCTTGCTGGTGTCACGACCCTCCACCCCTCCGTTCCCCTCCACCCCTCCACCCCTCCGTTCTGCATGCCCTCCGGACATGCAGAACGGAAGGGTGGAGGGTGTTTTTTTTTTTTTTTGTTTCTTCACACTTGTTGGACTGTTTTCAGAATTGTGTACCAATTTACCATGCGGATTGATGCTTTCTATGTAATTAATCCCTGCCCACCTGCTTGGTCTTCGGACTGCAGTATGTCTTAAATAAATAAATAATAAATAAAAGAAAATCGCCGCATATCCCCGAAGTGAATTATGATAAGTGGGTAAAGAAAGCATCAGGGCGAACCGTTTTGCGAGAATCGGCCGAACTTCAATAATGTCGCCCACTCTCGCACTCGAAAACCAGGGGCCGTGCCAGGTGGGGGTGCAGGGACAACCTTTCCCCCTTCCTCCCACTCGCAGACACGAGGTTTGAACTTCGGGCGTTCGTTGGGCGGGCGCGAACAACAGGTGGCATAACAAGACCCTTCAAAGAAACGTCTTTCCCACTTCATCTTTCTCTAAATCTATACCTCTTATTTATAGGAGCCAGTATGCTTTTTAAAAAAAAAGTAGATTTAGAAATCTACCTTTTTCGAGGCAAGCACGGCAGGACGCAAGTGTAAATTGCGAATAGGAACAGATGTTTGCTACCTCTTTCACTGGCTAAAAAAAAAGGGGGGGCCGTACGGACGCATTTGGCGTTTCGCGACCGTGTAAAGTTGACGCCACGATATGCACAATTGAGAAATAATTCGTGTGAAAAAGGCGATAATAATTGCCACACCCCGGAATTTGTTCGTTATATCCGATATGCGCTGTAACAGAAGAGATATAAATCGGCACTAAGAAATCGCCAATCTGAACCGGGCGAAAATCTACGGATATAAACATGGAATAATGCAGGCTTCAAACCAATTAGAAGTGAGGTCCTTCATGCCTGTCGGAACGTGATATGGTGAAATTACAACAGAACCGAGGTTAGTGACAAAACAAACCTACACTGATATTTTTTTAAAGAAATATTCGTGCTTGGATTAGGTATGTAAAAAATGTGGTTGTGAATTGCGTTTCAAAATTTATCCTACCTGTAAATGCTACCATTCGACATCTGACGCTCGCACGAATCAAATTGTTTTTCGTTACAGACGACATCGGGACGGCTTTCACGTTTTTCTATTTCGTTATAACAAGAGGAACAAATGTAATTAACTGTAATGAAGCGTAACCAACCAACGCTATAGTATATAGTTCGGTGTAACCAACAATTCGCGTTCATTATGACGAGGTTTTCAGGTTTCTCGAGAAAAAAAAAAAACATTGTCGCGAGAGCCGCCTCGTCGAACGAGGAACGGACGAGGTTCCAAAAGGAAGTAAAAAAAAAAGGCTGTCAAGAGACGTCATCGAAGTAGTGCCACGGAACCCGATGTCATTGCACTTCGACGGGAAGTATCCCCGTATGTAAACCTTGGTCCCCGTACATATATAACTTCACACAGACGGCCGTCCTTCCACGAGCGCGTGTGCCCGATACCCACCCTTCTTTCTTGTGTGATTCGTAAAAGAAAAATAAGAGAAAAGTGAGCCCCGTAACTGTCTGCTTCAGAGTTCAACACCTCAACAGTAGCTCACAAGGAATGGAGGTAAGGAGGAATTAAGAGGATAGGATTAAAATGTATATAGAGAGAGAGGTATCTTGCCGGTACTTAGCTACGGAGCAGAAACCTGGAGACTTACAAAAAGGGTTCAGCTTAAATTGAGGACGACGCAGCGAGCAATGGAAAGAAAAATGGTAGGTGTAACCTTAAGAGACAAGAAGAGAGCAGAGTGGATTAGGGGACAAACGGTGGTTAAGGATATCATAGTTGAAATCAAGAAGAAGAAATGGACATGGGCAGGGCAGGGCATGTAGCACGTAGACAGGATAACCGCTGGTCATTAAGGGTAACTGACTGGATTCCCAGAGAAGGGAAGCGGGTTAGTGGGAGACAGAAGGTTAGGTGGGCAGATGAGATTAAGAAGTTTGCGGGTATAAATTGGCAGCAGCAAGCACAGGACCGGGTTAACTGGCGGAACATGGGAGAGGCCTTTATCCTGCAGTGGACGTAGTCAGGCTGATGATGATGATGATGATGATGATGATGATGATGATGATGATGATGATGATGATGATAGAGAGAGGAAAGAGAGAGCGAGGCGCAGGGACAGCGAGCGACGGAAGTAAAGAGCAGATAGGAAAGATGAACACGGTCGCAGGAGTCCGAGGACGGGGCACCACTCGGCGAGAGCTCTTGTCGGCGTCAGGAGATGGCGTAGGGGGGGAGCCCCAGTCGGCCAGAGCTGCGCTGTTGTCGGAGTTCGCGGGGGCCACAACCAGTCGGCACGAAATCCACCGAGCGAGTCGTACCCACCCGACTATCGGCAGGTCGTAATTTAGGCATGCATCGTATTCACGATGAGGAAAAAAGAAAGAGAGCTCTCGCTCCACGGCCGATTCGGGAACGGCGCCGAGTCACGCAGGAATCAAAGCCGGATATATGTGCTACACCACTTTACGTCTGTATATACGTGTACACTTACGCCGACAGGCATCATCGAGCTTATCTCTTCGTGCACACAATGCTCGCGCGTTGCCCGTGATGTAAATGACACGCGCAATATCAGCTTGCACCGTACGAATGAGGCTTGCCTAGTCGGAATCACACTTGTCAAGAGCGGTCGAAGGCGCGGCTGCGGACGATGCTGCTATCTCGCCCTAGCTGTAAGCTTTAGTTCGTGCTCGATTATATAGCACAAGGGACCAGCATGCGGTATGACTACGTATTTTCTATCGTTACGGCATTGTATCAGCATACATTTCTTTTTTTTTTTCAATAAACGGTGCTGGGCCGGCAGTATATACTGCCAAAGGAACATAACATTTTTTAAATACGAGGAGCTGTATGAGACAGACCCCTAGAAACTCGCAAACGGAAATGCGGTTCAGTATGAACGCACGCTGTCTTCAGTTTTGACTTCCAACTTTTCCAATACAATCCCTCTTTCGCCATTACACAAAAAATAAACGGTCCATTCGCTATCCTAACGGGCCACGTATATCAAAATGCGTGAACGTGAAACCTGTATTGCCCCTCGTGCGGTTAGTTTCGTGACAACAGGACGACAGACAAGTCCTCCTCTCGCGTCTCCTTTCTCTTGTTCTCGTTTTTTTTTTTTCCTTGTGCTTGTGACACGGTTGTTGCTATCTTCATTTGTTCCTTTCATTTTATACTCGTTCAATTCTCACTCCTCCTTACAGACTCAGCCACGAGCTAGCAGTTCTGTATAAATTAAAAAAAAAAGTAATAAATCGGCACGCCCGACTTTTCCTGGGATGAATGCCGCCAACAAGCTCAACTATCAGCCGTTCTGTGCGTCCTTGCAGTCTTTTCTTGTCCTTGTAATCCTTTCAGTCCTGTCAGTGTACACAGTCCTGTATGTGCCGAAGCACGAGAGAATAGGGCGAGGGGGGGGGGGGTGCACTTGACTACAAACTCGCCCACGGTGGTTGGGTGTGGAGGCTCAACCCTCCCTCGAGGTCGCATATCTTCCATATTGTTCTCGATGGTGCGTTAAACCTCGCACACACTTCTAAATTTCGATCGCAACGGGTCGATGACCTCGGGGGGAAGATGGCGGCCGCCGTCTCGAACACCTGCAATCGCTAATATCTCCGGTTCAGGTGAGGACATGCCCTGGTTCGCTGGGAACGTCACCAGGGGCGCCGTAGTCCGTCGAGGACACAGCGCAGTGTTGTTCGGCGAAAGAGCGACTCCGCTTGCATGCGGAGGATGTACCGGCACGTGCTGTGAGGATGGCACGTGTACAGACCCTAGAGCGCTGTGAAGGAAAGAGTTTTTAAAGGAATCGAGACGCCGACTTGGCCGCCTTATCTCATCTTCCGTGCGGACTAGAAAGAGGAGCAAAGCGAGGCGGCACGTATACACGGGGCTGATGACAAAGCCCGTCCAATACACAGTGGAGAAAGGGTAGCCGTCTGACCGGGAGGCATAAAATGTGGAAACGAAACCATGGGTATGCCTGCTTGTCAGAGTTAGGAGCTGCGGAACAAAGGTCACTGCCACTGAGTGCTTCGGGCAGTTTAGCTCTTTGTCCCTCGGGCAAACGATGACCCATTCTAAACTGCGGAAGGCGCCCCCCCCCCCCCCCTTCCCCCAGAACACTGCTGAAAGGGTGCCTCATAAAGTTAAGCACGGTGTAATGGAGGATACTGAGAATTTCTCGCGTATTCAGTTTTTATGATTGCTTTATTTTTTCTAATGTTTGGCCGTCCGCCGACGAGAAAGGAATACGTCGATTTTTGTAAGTTTTATTTTCCTCCTCATACTAACAGCAGCCAATGAGATATTTGTTTGTTTCCTTATATTTAGCAAAACTTAGCGCTCGAGTAGAGGGCTGTTGCCGAGACTTTAACAAAGAAGTAGACTGAATTTAAAAGCCCCTGTTTAAACCTTCTGTTATTTACAGTATACTTGGTAGTATGCGCATCAGCGCATTCTACGTTGCGTTTTCTCTGTTTTATGTTATACGCGCAAGTTTGATTTTGAGTTTTAGTTGTGTAGTGAAAATCGTTTTTGATTAGTCACCCAAGCAGAGGGTCACCGATTCGCTCATTTGTCCCCCGCTTGGGTGCGGTAGGTGTCGCGGCACGTGCGTTGCGGCTGTGCGGGTAAGCCCCCACCCTCCAGGAAATTGCGGCGTTCAGCGCCTTTGTCGGAACACCGATAACATGTAAAAAGCTCTTCGGCCGACAGGTGCATGTGTAATGGCTTCTGCCACGACGAATTCCTGAGCCAAACGTCACAATACCTAATTTAAGTTTTGAACGAACGCAGGGAAATAGAACAAGGGCGTTTATGCGTGTAAAATGTTTCTCTCTCTCTCTTCCGCTCATTCATCTATCTATAAGGCCAGAAAACTGGAGGTTTCACATCTATTCTGAGCTCATAATCATGGCGACTCAATTATAAGAAACTCCTCAGCATCTCTCATAACCCCCCCCCCCCCCCCACACACACACACACACACACCACTCAGAACGCTCTTTCCTCATGATGTCCGCTCTCCGATTTCGATGGTAGTCACGATGTTGCCATCCGTTGCACGCAGATTCTGAAGCGCCCCCTCACCCGCTTGCGCTCTTATCAATAAAAAAAAGCACGATCCGCTGCTACAGTATGCTCGCTTTCCCGCCTTAATCACGCGCGGAGGAAGGCCCCCGGGTTCTCTCAGAAGTGGAGCCGCACTTAGCGCATCGGCACGTTCTCCGGCCGGCACAGCCACCGGGCAACGCACGAGAAAAAAAAAAAACTTGGGACACGATCTGGCGCGAACAGGCGCACGAAAAAGAGATGGCGCAACTTGGCCGCCGAGAACGAAGGAAAACGATCCCGGCTCGTTGTAATGAGCATGAAATGCTCCGAAATATATATATATATATATATATATATATATATATATATATATATATATATATATATATATATATATATATATATATATATATATATATATATATATATCTGCGTATGCACGCGGCGAATGGCATGCATGGGCGCTGCACCACCCCTTGAATTGTTGGGTGCCCGTCGACCAAGCGAACGCCTAAATTGGCGCCTCGATCGCTCCGAACGACTTGCACGACGGAGTTATCTGCGAAGGAAAGACGCGCAGAGAAAAGTAACGGTCTGTTTCGTTAATGGCGTCCCTGACAATCTGAGACCTCCTTTTAACGATGTCTCGCTGTAGCGAAGTCGAAATCTCCTCATAGCGAGAACGCAAAGAGATGGTATTTGCGTGTGTATACCTTCGAAACTGGTGTGGAGGTATGTCTAAGTGTAAGTAGTAGTCAACCCAGGTGCACAGGTTGAAGATGATTGCATATCCTTCCCATGAATGACACTCAATAAATGCCACTTGAAATTTGTCATTTCCGGTTGTCATTTATACTTTTCATCCATCTGTTTTGATGGTCCTAGCTAAAGTGTTGAAATGGTCCAAAGCACGCCACCCTTACCGGACGGGCTTATGGTTAAAACATTTTCAACACCTTCGGATCATTAAGAAACACAGAGGTGAAAATGGTAAAATCCCTCCGGAAATGGGGACTGAAGTATCAATAACGGGCACGATATCAAATGATCTCTAACATGTCTAGGATACATCATTTCACGCCTATGCTGCATGCGATCATAAGCATGCACATGGTCTCCCTTCGGGGTGGGGGGGGGGCGAAGTTTTGTCGCAGCGCTGCCCTCCTCTATCATTTCAATACATAGAGATCACTTTGCCCCCCCCCCCTTCGATCCCTCCCCTATTAATGTCAATGTATGAGGCTGGCTTTGCGCCCTCCCCCCGTGCACACCTATGCTGCGATCGAGAAAGACGAATGTGTGACATGCTTACGTGAGTCAGTGCCTGAGCGAGCTCGCCACGTGTGTTTGCGAAGCGGACAGTCAAGTACTGACAGCCAGAGCAACGTTCTTTGTGATCATCCATATTTTTTCCCCAGACAGCTTCGTCGCTAATGTGTCCCCCACTTTCGGTTGACGAGGTCACCGCGACGTGCGCTCCGTTTGCAAGTGCGCAGCTGGGCAACATTGCAGCTCTGAATGATCTGAGCCCGCTGGAATCTGATGGACGGCCTGGCTTCCAAAAGATACAGGCGTAAAATAACGAGCAGGCCCAAAAGGAACGAAAGAAACAAATAAAAACGCCAGGCAGCGCGACCGTTTACCTTGTGTCATTTGATACGCACGATCACGTTCATGTTTTCTACATCTATACTTTTTTTTCTCTCTATTTTTAAAGCACGAGTTCAGTTCGTACATTCTTTCGTCCAAAACGGAGTTCATCAGATGCGTAGTAGAACGACTACACAATAAAATCAGATCCATGCCAAGCTATATATAGCTTCGAAAAACGAAAAGAAAACAAGGACGAGAACCTTTCTTTGTTGTTGTAAATTATTATTGTTTTGATTGGCTTCACCACCAAAGAAACACTAGTTTCCAGACAAGTGTCGAAAGAACGCCTGCCGTGCCCCTGCGGATCGTCGCTCTATCAAATCGCTTTTTTACAATTATTACACACAGATGAATGAATTAGACGAATTTATTTAATTAATTATATTATCATATGCGGCCCGGCAAACAGTGAAACGCGTCGAGTGTATTTTTGATTCTTTGCAGTGCACGAGCCGAGGTTTAAGGACAGCGGTCGCAGGTCGATCTTCGATGGACTTGGAATTGAGTCACCATGAACGAATGGCCGCCTGACGATGACGTGCTGTAGAACAGCAGTACGGCCTGTGACATAAATAACAGACGTATGCAGAGCGAGAAAGAGAGAAAAGAAATAAAAGAAATGTTTAGAAGTTAACTAGACTGCGTCCAGTTTTGCTATCCTACACGGGGGAAGAGGGGAATAAGGGACTAAAAGAGAGACAGAGAAAGAAGGAAAGACGTTTCACACCACTCACACAGTGCAAGGTGTCACAGGCTGTTGCCTTTCACTACTGCAAGACGGATCGCATGACCTCCTTCTGCACTGATGTATACTTGGAGGACATGCTTCCGAGGTCTTTTCTTGAGTAAAGGGAAGATCATCAGTGTCTCCTCAAGGCACACTGGAGAGCCCGGCGATCTTGTCCGTATTTGGGGCAGTGACACGTGAGGTTATGCATAGTGGGTACACTGTTGCAGTTATAGCTACAGTTTCTATATGTTGGCTGCTGTCTCAGTGAGAAGGGGGAAAGCGTATACCGTGCATGCGCACACGCATAGATAAGAATTAACGAGCATTCGCAGCTAATCAATAACGCAGACACAGTACAGCACCAACAAGGCCCTAAAACAACCATTAGTGGTTAGTATACCGGCTCACTGGAAGTGGCCGTTGTTCTGGCAGGTTGTAAGTTGCAATGGCGTGCAATCGTCTCACGATTTCGACAACAACGAGTCATATACGAACCTGCCGGAAGAATCTTAACTCGCAGCTATGCTTGTTACAGGCTACCATTGGACCTTACCTTAGTGCGACCTAAACAAGATGTCTCGGCGCTCAAACGGCCGCCAACGCTTTTTGTTATTATTATATAATTATTTTTATGTTGCTCGTTTGTTTACCTGATCGTCGCGCATGTATACATGTATGCACGCAATAGTGTATGCTCGCCGGGGGGCAATGCACAACGAGCGAGTGGATTTGTTCATATGTTGTATTTGACCTGGATGTAGGTCAACCAGAACACGCATGGAGTAGACCCTCTCTGCGAGAGAGGAACACTGGTTGGGTGAGGGACGGGACGGAGGGGGAGGGGACGAGCTCATCGCATGCAGAGGCCCAAAAGAAGTCCCGAGGCGTGGCTAGAAAAGAAGACCCCCCCAAAAAAACCGGTAGCCCAGTCACGACTGCTCCTGTTTCTGTGTTGCTCGCCTCTGAAAATTTCTCGCTCTCGATATGTGGTCGCTGTTTCTGCTCCTGTTCCCCGATGTATAATGAGCATGCTACACAGACACCGCTTGTCTACGTAGTACGTCTATGTACGCACTCGTGAGAGCGAGAACGATCCTGCATATCTGTGTATGAGCGAGAGAAATAGAGAGAGAGATGGAAGGGGAGAAGGAGGTGTGGGCTATTTTGAACCGATCTATGGCCGTTTGAAGCGCAAACGCGAATATGAAGACAAAGGTAGAACTGACAGCTGCGTTTGTGCGCGGTTTTCTCGCTCTCATTTCCTCTTCCCCTTTCTGCGCATGCGTGTGAGAGAGAGAGAGACAATGTGGTCACGTTCGTTCGCGCATCGTTCGAGTTTTTTTTTTTTTTTTTGGGCACTGCACCGTGTCATCCAAGAGGCAGACAGAAATTAGGTGCCTTCTTCCCGCCTTTCCAGGATCACTCAATCAATCTGCGATAATATCGCGGCCAGCTGCAGACTGCGTAGAACGACGCGATTCCCATTCGACACGACACAAATAAAACATGAAACATGCACGGACAAGTGCAAATTAAGTACGAAAAGCGTCCGTGCTATAGCGTACCTCACACGATTACGAAGCGTGCGAGAACCTTAATGATTGCGAGCAGATATTGAAGCCAAAGAAGACGTGCTAACGTTAATTGTACGGTTTCGGGTGTATCGCAGCAGCTGCCATGCAAGAGTGAACCAAATAATGCGGACGTAAAATCCGCTTGCCGCGGAAAGTGACCGAACTTGCGACTTTCGGATTGCGCACCCGGCGCGAATGTCAACTGAGGCAGCGGCCGTCCCCGCATGTGTGGGGTAAATATCTGCATTTAAACCTGGGAGTGTTAGTAAGTGCCGTTCCTAGTCATGACGGCAAGTGTGGACCGATCAACTTCTCTCTTTTTTTTTCGTTTTTTTGTAAGTCACGGAGCACGCGAATATTTAACGTGCTACGTTAAAAGAACCAGACTATGAAGCCGAAGAAGGCTGATATGTGGGGTTTAACTTCCCAAAACCACCATATCAGGCATCAGGAACGTTAATTGTGCTGTTTTAAGTGCATTCGAGATGGCGCCAGCGTGGGAAAGGCAGCGCGTCCATCTTTGTGGTCTCCGCGCGGGCACTCTATCGCGCAAACGGTTGCGTCATGTACACCGTCGCGCACACAGCCTCTCATCGTCGTCCGCCGTTTTCGACGGAACCGACGAAGCGCCACACATGAGAACATCCGCGCCCCCACTGACCGCATGCATGGCTTGGGGCGCTAGTGGCGCCCGCCGCACAGATGGCGGTAGGGTTACTCTACATGTAAAGACCCTTGATCTATATGCTGCATAGAGTTTCTTAAAATACACTAGAGGGAACTCTGGCGCTAGTGTCTATGGGAGCTGCAACACACGGCGCTTCAGCGAGCATGGGAATGATGGGTAGTACACACATTTGTCTAATTTTCGTACTTCTGGCCTGTTTCTGGCTCCGTGTGTATTCGTGTGGCTTGGAGCTGTTTTTTTTTTTCACGAAAACATAAATTAGCAAATGTTCACCGTTTGCGCTTCACAACCTTATTCTTTTAGGCTTACCATTTCGAATCAAGTCACCGAGTTCAAAAGGGTTCGTTCTTTCTTTCAAAACAAAACCGTGACCAGC
Organism: Rhipicephalus microplus; assembly: GCF_043290135.1. Lineage (NCBI taxonomy): Eukaryota > Metazoa > Arthropoda > Arachnida > Ixodida > Ixodidae > Rhipicephalus > Rhipicephalus microplus. The sequence continues at coordinate 45,180,971 of NC_134709.1, forward strand.
AATAAACGAAGCCGCAAGTACGATTCGCCGCCCGCAAGTACGAAGACTAGGCAAATGTGTGTACTACCCATCATTCCCATGGTCGCTGAACAATCGCAGCGCCAGAGTGCCCTCTAGTTAATTTTGAGAAACTCTTATGATATGCTATATCTTTAGGTAGCAGAGTTGCACCACTGATAGAACTCGCCGCTCGCGCCCCCATTCGCCCAGCGCGTTCACGTGCAAAAAAAAAAAAAACAAATCTTCCATTTTAGGAAAAGCCAACTTTACGGCCACGCGGGTTCTGGCGGCTGCCGGATGCGTCCGACGCCACTCGTGTCTTTCGTGTCCTTGTCTCTGTGTCGTCGTTTTGTTCTCGCGCTATAACTATCGTCATGCCATATACCAACTAGCCCAAGCTGCCACACTTCGTGTCTCGGCTCGGGGTGTTATTCTGGACACTGTCAAATCCCGCCATGTTGTCAGAATCCGCCATTGATCAATGCTGACTGGCCCGGTGGACTGCCACGACCTCACTGATTGGCCTAAAATGCCACCATTATAAATTTGACAATATATGGTGGAATTAGACAGTGTCCAGAATAGCACCCTCGCTCTTCTCTGGCGACGCGATGCTACGCGTCCCCGCATCACGAGTTCAATTTTCTTCTTTTTTATATATTTGTTGAATGAACGCCACGTCTTAACAAAACGAGCGGACGAGCTCTGGGCTCGCGTGGCGTTTCTTGCACGGATGCTGCCGGTGAACTCGGTCGCGTGACCGCGAGTGCTGCTGACAGAAGGGGTCGCTTTCCTGCATGTCATAGCCAACTTAGCGGGCAAGATGGCGGACCCAACTCTGCTACCTAAAGGTAGCATACACAGTAATTCTAAGATGGCGGCGGACGCCGCTAGATCTTCAAGCGGATCACGTCACTTGCAACTCCCCTACATGTTTCAAGAAAACGAAGCGGAAGAAAATTTGCCGCTGGCACCAACCGAACCGGCGATCTGCAGATGTATACCTATATCCCACCTATATCACAAACAGCGAAACACACTTAAAACAGTATACAATTAGCGTCCACTGTGCATTCCTTGGCCTGATTACCTGGTGCTTTTGATTAAAGCTATAAAGAATAAACATTCATAAAGCGAGTGCCCAGCCCCGCCGCGGTGGTCTAGTGGCTAAGGTACTCGGCTGCTAACCCGCAGGTCGCGGGTTCAAATCCCGGCTGCGGCGGCTGCATTTCTGATGGAGGAGAAAATGTCGAGGCCCGTGTGCTCAGATTTGGGTGCACGTTAAAGAACCCCAGGTGGTCAAAATTTCCGGAGCCCTCCACTACGGCGTCTCTCATAATCATATGGTGGTTTTGGGACGTTAAACCCCACAAATCAATCAATCAATCAAAGCGAGTGCCCACACTGCACAGGGGGTCCAAGTGCACGGGCAAAATCTGTGACATCGACGGGGTGTCGAACTTCCCAAAGCAGTACACGAACGACCGACGATCCCACGGCACGCGCGAGTCGCCGCCGATACATCTCGACTTCCCGAAAGTGGCCGCACAGTGGACGACCGCACAAATAAAGTTCACACGAAAACGCGAGCCTGCAGAGACGCATACGCAGTCAGTTGGCCGTTATTTGATATCGAAGGAAGGTCTGCAGAAGCGAGGCGAGAGAGAGATTAGGCGCAGGAAAACAAAAAGAAAGAACGCAAAAGCGTCGCAAGCACAACAACTACTCGAATTTGCATATAACGGCCGCGTCCAGAAATGGCAGCACTCGCGACAACAGGCGCGGCTCGAATCGAGGAAGCGTGATAACGCTGCACACATACCGTGCATCCACCAGTGCATCCACCATAGAAGAAAAAAAGATAAAACTAAGGCGAAGTCTAAGATGATCGCGCCAGATTAGAGTTGGGACAAGTGCAAGGCACTGCACCCCCAGCAATTCAGCAGGGAACAGTGTCTACAGCTTTCCTCTTCTTTTAGGGGCTTTTTTTTTTTTCATTGTTCATAGCGAGAAAACTTCCTGGTTTCACAAGGACACTGTGTGTGCTCTGATTGGCTATACAGTTCATTCGTACACACAGCACTCACAGTATCGTGCATGGCGGCGCTTTGCAAAGCCGATGCCCGTGACTGTGCCTCGCGGCACTTTGAAACGATTCTGGCGAGTTCTGCATTCTCTTCCCACACAGCTGCAGGGGAAGCCTTTCGGTTTCAAGCGCTGATGACAGGGATAAAGAAAGATATCCCTTCGTCCTTCCCGGTGATATCTCAGTACGACGGCCACGTTGATCTTTAGTGCACACTGCAACGGGGCTTCGAGGAAGCGCCGAATCGAGTTTGCTTGGATAGTTTATTGCACTTCCGATGGCGATGTGCAGCGCTGCCGACGGCTGTGTATGGGCGTATAGAAGCACAGCGTTCAAATGTTTTAAAACAATGTTTGCACTGGAGCATATATATACCGTGCTGAAGGCAGGTCAAGGCCTCGTCTCGCCTCAAGCGCGACGGTGAACGTCTGCATTCAGGTAAGTCGTGCGATCACAATCATAAGTGATAAAAATCACAAGCAAGTTCATGCGCGCTATAGTGTGCGGGAAAAGGAGCCAGGCGAAGCTTGACGTAGCCAAAATAGTTGTCATTTAATTTTATCGCTACTTTCGTAGCGAAAATCGAAGAGGTGAGGCATTGAGGGTAGAGTTTGTTGCCACAAACACACCAATTTGAATAAATAAGAAGCTGTGTGTGCTTAAAAAAAGTAGTTCACGATTTAGAGCACTGGGTGCTTTACTATAAGACCTCGACTTAACAGCACAATTTTTCCCTCTAGCTATCTTCAAATTACAGTAAGTGAATGAACAAATCATAAGAAATCCGGTGCTGCTAGAACAGTCTTGTGCCGGCCCTTTGAATGCACACGATTTAAAATTCAGTAAGCAATTAAAGATAATTCGAAACTATGCGACTGCTAAGTCTTATGTCAGGCATTTCATTTTTTGAATGGTAAATAACAGAATTACATTGCAACAGCCACAATCTCTCTCTTTCAACGTTGTAATTACGTTCTTTCAAACACCAACCTCAATGTCGTACAATTGGCTAAAACTTTAACTATTTTGCGCCGCGGCAACTTTTTTGTCTGTCAGTGCACGCAGTTACAAAAAATCGCTTCGCGGACATGAGCTTTGTGTCCATACACTTGTCCTTAATTAAACTGAAACTTAATTCAGTCACATGGCAAAGATACGCTGAAAAAACTGCCACTCTTGCACGAAAGCTAAAAATCTGGCCGACTGGGTGCTTCGTCGAATAAACTACACGCAGCCATTTCCTTCCAACAAAGCCGTCACGCATATATATTCAGACAGCCTAGACTATTTCTCATCCCTTACCGAAGGTCCGAACGTGCACTCGTTTGTGCGTGGCCTCTGCGCAAGCTTTTGCCACCACACTGGCCGCGGCACACACAACGTAGTAAAAAAAAATGTTGTCGACGCATTCCCTCGCGCGGGACCGGAAGTGAAACCCGGAGGCATTCCTGGTCGTGGACAGCCGATTGAGAGGGAAGGAAAACCCGGAAGCAGGTTCCGCGGAGCAAGGCGTGCACAGCCTTCTTTCTACCCCACTTCAAGCTTCGCCACTCTCGGCTTTCGCTTCGAGGAGAAAAAAAAAACTGTTGACACGGCCCGCTGGTCGAAGGAACGAACGCAAACGGAACAGGTTGGAGAAATGGCGATCCTTTCTTGTTCTACTGCGTTGTTTACAAGTCCCCCATCCCGAAACCTCCATCAATACGGAACGCGTTCCATTCCTCTTCAAAGCAACACCACGTGCGTGCGCGCGTGTTTGTGAGTGTGCGTGTGTGTGCGTGTAAGCAAGAAGCGAAAGCGCATGTACAACGAAGATGCGAGCGGATCGATATGCTCGGTTTAACGTGCCACAACCACCATATGACTATGAGAGACGCCATAGAGATGCGAGCGCAGCACCTGCACAAAGAACACCAGGATGCGACGCGAAAAGAACGGTGATCGGACCACGAAAAGGGCCTGCTATATATGCACATGTTTTCTTCACGCACGAGGAAAAAGGACCGCCGGAGCCTAAATGAAGAACGCCTATGCATACAAACCCTCTTCCACACTCGGACCTCTGCCTGCATCGCGCCAGTCCTGTCCCCTCCTGTTCCTCTTCCCAAGTCTTGACGTATGCGACCCGCGGGCCGGATTCCTTCACGTCTTTCACGCGTTTCTATTCTCTGCCTCGTCACGGGCTTATTTCTTTTATTTACATATTTTTTCCGCCTTTCAGTTCCGTCGCTTCCAGTTCCGACGTACGTACGTCTCGCATAAGGCGCATCCAAAAATACAATCGACGTAGCGCGAGGAGACGGGAGGCCACCAAGCGGCCGGCTGCCATCTTTGTTTTCCGGGTTCAGTGTCAGGGCCCTTCCCTTTCGGCGCGTGCATACGCACGGCCGGCATTAGGGAGTTTTAGTGCTGGGTACGCAGGCGGCTTGCGTACGTAGGACGATGGGGCGGCGGTATTGCGCATGCGCGAAGCCCCAAAGAGATGCGTCGCAAGATCGCTGGGGCGATGCGTCTGTGCGGCCATAAACAACGCTGCCACCACTGGCCTCCTAGCGGAGATAAGCTGCCGTGGCGCACATGCTGGCGCATCATGTTACCTTGACGGCGAGCAAAGCTGAGGCTGGCCTGAGCCACCACTTTGACTTTTAAGTTTTAAGCGCAAATATTATAGTGGCTAGCCACTATACGAATAGCATGGCACAAAGTCGCGAAATCTCGGACAGCATGGATCGGCCGCCTTGTAAGGTCCACCTTCGCGAAAATTCACGGTATCCGCACTGCGGATACTCTTGCCGTCGAGTTAAAATAAGCCAAAGTGCGATCACTTATAGCGATTACACGGTTTCAGCCAGATTTCCACAGCTAGAATGGCCTGGAACATAGAACTGAAAATTTGCCATCTCCCGACCAGCTGACTAGGTGGCGCCATCTAGCGAGGTCATAGTGAAACAGACAACCACACTTTTGTTATTGCAGAAACATTGTGCATGGTACATCTGCTGCAAAAACTGCGCAGCGACAATATTACAAATGAGTAACGATTTTATTCATTTTCACCTCAGAAACATTACGCGTAAGCTAACATGTTCATGACTGTGGTTGCACGAAGTGTCACAAGATGTCGACACTGCCGTTACATTAACTTTGTCTTTTCATTTTTTTTGCGTATACCAGGATACTGTACACAATAAAAAGTGTCCTGATCGCTATGTATGTTTAATTTAACATTTTAAATCATAAAAATACCTAAATAATACTTACGCGACAAGACGCTATGGCGCTGCGAGCGCCTGTGACCTTCGTGCGGCTTGCGTTTGCGTGCGTGCCACCGTGGTGCCAACTAAAAGGAATTCCGGTTGGGTATGGGTTGGGCACGCAACGCCGCACGCTCCCAAACCCGCAAGGCCCCAAGAGAATGCGTACCCAGCACTAAAACTCCCTATTCTCATTCACGATGGCTTCGTAAGGACGTCCGACGCCCGCATTTTTTTTCCCCCGCATACCAACGGACGTATGCGTTTTTTCGAAAGCGCCAACAAACCGTCGCTGCACGCATTTACAAAATGCACGCGGCATTTTCTTTAATTTAGCTCCCAATCATCCAGACCACTCGATGATCGGGCACATAACACCTACAGAACAGGACGCAAACTAATTATGTCGTAACTAGAGTTACAGTATATGCAACCTTTAACGATCATACAGAGCAGCCACAGGTTACGTCACACGCTCGCCTGACGTCAGTGAACCACGTATGTGCGCCCATAGGCGTGTGCAGGGTTCTCCGTTAAGCCATAACCACACGTACGCGCTACAACGCGTCAGTGCGCGGCGTGTAGAGTTAGCATCTGGGATCACGTTAGCTCTGGGATCACGATGCAGACACGGCGTGTAGACTCTGCCAAGGAAGGCTCCTTGGCACTAAATTGAGCTTAGCAGGGTTCTTTGCGATCTCGATGCTTGAGAACCCCTGCCCCGTGCCAAGACGACGTTCCAGTAGATCTACGAGAGGTGCGAACGCTCGGAGTTTGAGCACGAGTCTTTTTTTTTTATCTGCAGATTGGGAATCGTGTCGTGTCTGTGACTGTCTGTGATATAACTCGAACCTATCTGTGCTGAATCAACCTAGAAATGGCTTAGCACTATCTGGAGCCTAGCAACAACCTAGATTCGTCTAGTTTCTCTGTTGCAAATCTTGAGCTACTTAACGAAAACTTAGCTATGTTTTCATATAGCCCGTAATTACGCTAACGCGCAGAAAGTTTCATACACCTTCACTGCAAACAAGCCCGGCGGAGACTGAACACGGCTCGGAGGTCAGGACGCGCGCGTCTTTTCTCAAGACCAACGACCACGACAAACAGGAGGCGAGAATGCTTGTACATACTGCTCCAGATCAACGGTACTGGGGATCACGCCACGTTATAGATAAAGGTGCATGCACAATGAATCGAAAGAGAAATGCCTCTTTGGGATGGAAGGCGATCGACTTGGAGGACATGTGCGCAAGACGTGACGTTGGCGATAACTGGAACGGTCCAGCGGCGATGCGGGCAATTAGCCTTGCTCGCATATACTCCTGCTGCAGAAATGTTGCCCCATTCGTCGTTCTCAGCTCCTCGTTCATGATTTTAAAAAATTACAATAAAGATAACGACGTATTGAACCAACTGGGTCAGTTGGTATAGAGCATTGGAAGCGTCATTCGAAGGTCGCGGGTTCTGTCCTTGCCCATGGTAAGTTATCTTTTCGTTCACTATTCTTTCTCCATGTATTTGCATTACAATTACTTTTAAAAACGTCCCCTATACTTTCGTTGGCATGATTGTCTGTTAGATCTCATTAATATTGCTTCTAACAAATAAAAACACGAGCCGTTAAACATACACTTTCTTTCCCAAGAAGTGATTTGATATGCGTAATAGCTACCATTGTTTAGACTAGCGCGAAATAAGAATAAGAATCCTCACTGCAAGTCTTCGTTATCAACTTTCTTTTTTTTTTTGCAAAAGAAATAAGGAGACTTAAGGAGACTTAATTGTAACGCTACAGTGTAAACGACCATATCACCAGGTTGAGCTCAGCGCTTCTGAAGATGCCTATAGCTATGAAGTCCTACATGGGAAACTGGCTAAGTGCAACTAAATATGGAAGAGTCCTTCTCGAAGCAGTCACAATGACAGAGACCCCTCAAGGTGCCAGAGCGCATCGCCGAGGGGTTAAACCTGTTTCCCACCCCAAGTAAGTAACTACCCACTTTATTATTTTCCTTTTGAAAGGAAAAGAGCAAACGGATAGAAATCGGGAGAGGTTGCACACACACAGTAATCGTCCGCAACCCTCGCTGCCCAACCAAGAATGACCTCTGGACGTAGGGTTTGAACGTGCACACGGGGGCCTCCCACTGCTCCTCATTATTGTACACTTTTGAGAGAGAATGGGGGAGAGGGTGCTTGGGGTACCCCCCCCCCCCCACAAGATGTGATCAAGGTTTTCCTTTCTTGCGCAGCGACATTTACAGCAACAACACCCTTAACCCAGGGCATTGGGGGCGGGAGACAGGTTGGAACCCTGTATTGCAGCTGCCTGTCAGGTGTTTCTCTAGAGGGAGGAGGAGGGGGGGGGGGGGGGGCTGGCTGCCGGTTTAACAAGTCTTTATTTAAATTTGCATGCGTTCATACGAATAACACCCGCAAAAATGAAAAATCTCGAGGGAAAGAAATTAACCTCCCCCTCCCCCTTCTCATCCACGGCTACACACAATGCCTGCAGATATACAATCGAAAAGATAGATGAAACATCGAACATCCACAACACTCTCTCAAGTACAGAAGAAGCCCGGAAAGCTTCCGAACATTATACAATGCTTGGTCAGATAAGAAAAAAAAAAAGAAAGGAATTCTTCTCCCCCATGACGCACTTTCTTTCGCTGAGAGTATAGGTCACGCTGCATTCCACGCACGACCACAAAATAACGCTTGTATTTCTTGCGTGTTTTTCTTTTTTTTTTCAGTGAGGAATGACTTCGGCCGAGTGGAACGGGAATGGATAAAGAAAAGCCACATTTGACTCCCATATTACCACCACCTCTACGCCTTATCGGTCGGCGCCGTACGGGACGAGGCCACGCCGGAAAAAAAGCACATCGCCTAATCGTGGCAGGCAGCGGAAGCGTTCCACAACAACGCGGCCTTTACTTCCGGCCCCGGTAGATCGACGGAGGAAGCGAAGGTGTACGAAGCCGAAGAAAAGTAAACGGTAAAGAAAACAGAAGGAGGCTGCGGCGCATTGCTCGGTAGCCGCGCTGTGCTTACACAACTCGCGTACCGCCATTAACGACGTAGGCCGGCTACCAAACGCGACGATTCCCCACGAAGCCCATTGCCGGGACTCTACGAAGTGGTCCTCCGTCAATACTCTGCCCCACCGCGGTGGTCCAGTGGCTGAGGTACTCGGCTGCTGACCCGCACGTCGCGGGATCGAATCCCGGCTGCGGCGGCTGCATTTCCGATGGAGGCGGAAATGCTGTAGGCCCGTGAGCTCAGATTTGGGTGCACGTCAAAGAACTCCCAGGTGGTCGAAAGTTTCGAAGCCCTCCACTATGCGGAGTCTCTCATAATCATATGGTGGTTTTGAACGACCGAAATGCTGACTATAGTACGTAGACTCAGCGACCGAAATGCTGACTCAACTAAAATTGCCCGAGCTTTCATTGCGACGAAAAGTGGCTGTACACTTAATGAAACACCACTACTTTAACTTCAACCCCTACAAATTCATAGAAAACAGAACTTCACGTATTTCGCGGGTTGTTATAGATCTAGCCATGAGGACCAGTTTGTGTGTATGCCTACAAAGGTTGACACCTTTGAATATTCCCTCTTCCCAGAAAACGATTGAAGAATGGAACGCACTACCACATAGCATAACTCAAATTAATTCTACAGAGGAATTCGAAAAGACGGTAATGGCATATTACTCCTCTAAGTAACCATATCTAGGCGTTGTTACCTCATCTCTTCTACCCGGAGATGTTCTCTTTTTTGTATATTTTTCTATAACTGTGTGTGACGTTGGTAGGAAAAGTTCCTACGACGCTGGAGTTTGAGATGTATATGATGTAGCCTTTGTCAAGTGTGTTACATGAAGTTATGCTACCATGCCAATCGTTGGTCACTACTGTGTAAACCTTAATTTACTTACCTGTTGGATTGGTCATCTGTTAAAACTGCCCGTTCTGTTGTCTTTCTTGATTTCATTTTGTAGTGCTTGTGTCAATAAGTGAAGTGTATTTCTTTACCCCACCCTGTAACGGCATTTGGCTAAGAGCATCAATAGATGAAATAGATAAACTCCACCTATCAATCAATATAAATCCATCAATAATCTGCCTCGTCGTTCATTTGCTATAGCAGAGCACATACTGCACTTTCCCCAGCATAGGTTTAATCGAGGTTTTAGGGCGAGATCCATGCACTTTAAGACATATAAGTGATTTGAGTTTTTTTTTTTTTTTGAGTACCGAGATGCCACTAATATGACTCCCTAAAGAGGTACGTTAACTTTTTTGGGGGGGTCATTGTACTCTTTTTCTGAGAGTCTTTTCTGTGACCTGCAAGATTCCCCAATGTGGGTCTTAAACACTTATACTCTTTCTTTCGGCAAGTCATGACTTACAGAAAGAAGTCCCGCGTATTCTCTCTCTCTCTCTCTCTTGCTATTTTGTGTAAGTATAGATTCCTTATCAAACGGGATAAGTTATCATTTGCGTCGGCGTCGACACGGACGGTCCAGAATGTCAAGTGATCACAAATGACGTCGCCACTGAAGGCGGACACCGCGAACAAAAAAACAGGACTAGAATAAATAGACGACACAAGCGCTATCGTTCATCCTGACGTTCGTCCTGCTTGCGATTAATATATCGTGCGCAAGCCTCAACTCGCTCAATTCGCTACCTTACCGCAGATGACGTCATCATGACGTCATCATGACGTCGCGTAACGTGGTGTCACACGCGATGACGCTGTGATACATGCGACACCGTCACTTGGTCAAAGATGGGTTGTTGATACGGAAAGCAGGGTAACTCCACGCGAGCTGTGAAATCGTCATAAGCCCAAATCATACGGACACGTTGCAAGCGCGCCTGCACGCGATGCTGAGCGTCAGCGTCAGGCCGCAATGATGACCCAAGCTGAGACCTGCGAAGGCGACTACCGAGCGACAACTAAGGGCTAACTTAGAAGAAGCCACAAAACACGATACCCCGCCACCGAGATCCACAAGCCTCTACGAGGTCACACTCGGAAGACATGAAGCTTCACAACAATCTCGTTCCTTCACAAGATACACCCGACAAAGTACCCTGACCCCAACTGTGGCTATACTGCATGCCACGAGCCAGCAACGACGAAGCATATATATTCTGGTAATACCCCGTTCACGAATCAAGACGAGCAGCTTTTATGAAAAAAAAAAACAAAAAACCCAACCTACTCTGCCTCACTTACAGCAAGACATCGAGCAGACTACCAAGTGGATACTTGAAGGCCCACTCATCAGAGCCAGGCTGAATTCGTAGTGCGCTGCCTTGTGCACAACAGCGATTTCCTGCCCTGCAATAAGAAGCTGACCAGTGTGAGCTCACTCGTGCCTTTTCTTTTTTTTACCATGGTGCGAAAGCCAACAAGCGAGAGTACATCGTAAATAGTCCGACAGAGTTTTCAATCAATCAATCGAAACAGCCAATTGCCACGGACTTTGGTATACGACGCAGTAATTTGGGTGTACGACATCACTTGGAGAGAGGAGGAAGAATGATTTCTAGCTAGATTTTGATGATCAACACTAAATTCCAGGCCGCATGCTGCGCAATAATGTTGGGCTCGCGTGCTCTTTGGAGGCTCGGCTATACAGATCGGCCGCGATCCCTGACTATGCTGCGGGAAAAGAAAAAAAAATATTGCAAGAATGCTGTGGAACGTTGATACTGGTTTATGATGTTGCTTGAACGGCGCAAGTGACTATGAACGGTACTTTTTTTTTCTCTATACCCCACGCCCGGGGAGGTACTTATGCTTTTTTTTTTTTTTTCAGCCATCTCTTGTCATTTGACGGTGGTAGTGGTTAAAGAGGAAGAAGGCGCCTAATTTCTGCAGCGCGGTTGGGAGCACGGCGCAGTTCAGCATTACGCGCGTACAGCTATATATATACAGTTCCCTCACTCCTTCGATAAATGGACAACCGACGCGTCTGCGCCCGTGTAAATGCGAGCAACGTTCTCCTATTATACATGCCACGTGGTGAAGGTACATACATACAAACGCTCTGCTACGAAGAGTAACTGCCTTAGAATAGAAGGAAATATTTTTTGGCGGCAGCCATCTCCAAAAACGCGAGGTATCCAGCCTAACTAACTGTCATAACCCCTTTCTAGTATTGTAAGTTGATTTAACGCTCAGCGATTCCCACATTAAACACAGAGGTATAGCAAATTTTTTTTTGTGTGTGTGGTATATCCTCCCACATTCCAATTTCTTTCCTACATAATAAAAAAATTATTGCACCATAGTTCATACTAATTGTAACGGTACTTGAGCGTCCTTAAACGTGGACCACATAGCGTTCTGGTACGGGTCGTTTTGCCAACCGCACCAAACTGAGCAAAGACTGCAGTGGACCACGATGAAAAGACGTCCGTTCTCGTAACAACGCCAACATCGCCTTCTTCAATCATAAGCCCAAACTCCATAAGCGCGAAAATGCACGCGACAGCGACGAGCGACGCGACGTAGATCGGCGTCGCGCGATCAGTCGCTAGCGCAGGCAAACCTCATTCACGCGACGGCTTTGGCGAGCGAATTCCACTGTTGCTGGCATGAGGCCGTCAACTCGCACCAAGAAAACCGCGTAGCGAGCGGTATGCAATTTAAAAATAAGATATATTGTTGTGTAATGGAACGAAAAGTGTTTATTATTGCCTTGCAGCACTTTTTTATATGCACATGCGTAATAAACATTGCGTTATTTCTTGTTGCGCATACGTGACTCGGGCAGGGTCACGTGCGCCTATGTAGTCTTTGTCTGTTCCGGTTTTTCGCTATTGGCTGCTTGAGCCCAGCACTTCCGGGCGACGAGCGACGGTTTCCAAATCTGGAGAACCGAGCGATCGCGCGAAAACTACCCCGCGACACGTCGCGCGAACGCCCTGTTTCGTCGCTCATAGCGTCGCTCGTCGCGTGCATTTTCGCGCTTATGGAGTTTGGGCTATACGCTTAAACAAAACGCAGGTGAAATAAGCACAGTAAGGTGAGCTAAGCACAAACACACACGGTACACACAGACCACCCGCCCCCTCCTTGTTCCCTGTCCCCGATGAAAGAGCGCGCAATTCATCTCCGAGGGCGATGATCCATAATTCAAAAGGGGACGGCGTTTAGAGAAGCGGCCACAGCCGGCGAGCAAGCGCCGGTTCGAAGTCTATCCGGACGAGGAAGCACGCGGGGTACACGACCAACATAATTCGGTTGCCCTTCCGAGAGGGCCCGCTCGGCGTTGTTGCTCGCTGCGGTTACGTGCCAACAGCGCGGCAGGAGATCACGCAACCCGCAAAGGTGCGCGGCGATTGCCAACCCGTTACGCAATGTTCCGGTTTCCGGCTGCATCTTCCGCACTTCCGACGCCGCCGGCCAACGCCGATTCTCTGGGAAGGAGGAGACGCGGGGGCCCGCAGCGCGGCGTTAGTGGTGTGTGAGAGGAGGTGTACATGTAGACTGCAGGCGGCCCAATTGCGTGCAATTGTTTATCCCGTGTCTCAGCCGTGTAAGCGCTGGACCCCCTCCACTTTTCATTTCCGCTGGGCCCCCCGCCGGAAGTATACATACGCGGAGTTGTTCCGCGGATACATTTGGAGAGCCCCCGAGGAGAGAAATGCTTCGACTATCGATAACGGCCGAGCACTATACACCGTAGGGGGCGGGGGGGGGGGGGGGGGGGGGGTTGTTTCTTTTTCGATGGAAACCCACAATACCCCGGAAATAGCCGTGTCTGGTGACGTCAGACGCACTTACCCCGAGGACCGAGAACCGCCACAACATGAATGGGGTAAGGTTTCCTTCTTTTCGTAGTCCCACGCAATACTGAAGATGGCGGACCAGCTCGGGTCGCAAAGCCAATACTTCTTATAACTTGCTTGTACGTTGTACGGCACAGTGTATACAAAGTATAACGCACAACAAATAAGCCGCATATCTGTCCCGCCACAATCGCAGCTTCCGAGAGCCTTCCGAGAAACCGTGTCCCTCAGCATGCAGATGCGGCCTGCTGAATCGACAAGAGTTGCTGGTGAAGTCCTGGGGTGAACAGCGCGGCCCGCCAACGCACCCGATAGTCCTCATTGGAAAACACGTCCTCAGTCGTCAGTCAGTGCCAAATATATAGTGCTGGACAATCCCAGAGAATATGCGCATAGTGTGGCCCTATTGCACAATACTTGCATGAGTTCGTCGTATACAAATAGGGGTAAATGTGCTTCATAATTACGGCATTAGTGTAGGTGCCTGTTTTGTAATTTCCGTCATGTAACGGACTGGGAAGCATCAGTACAAAGCGCAAGCAACGAATAGACATTCCTGGTATACATGTATATTACGCCACACCGCATTGGTCTAGTGGTTATAAAGTACTCTCGGCTGCTGACCCGCAGGTCGCTGGATCGAACTCCGGCTGCGGCGGCTGAATTTTCGATGAAGGCGAAAACGCTGTAGTCTCGTGTGCCCAGATTCGGGGACATGGTGAACAACCCCCCAGGTAGTCGAAATTTTCGAAGCCCTCCACTATACGGCGTCTCTCATAATCATATGGTGGTTCTGGGACGTAAAACCCCACATATCTATCTGTCTAGTGACACGATTAGAGCAAGATCACGTGTGAATAAGACGCATGGCAACGTCAGCGAGAAAGAATGACCTCACGAAGATGCTCGAGTACAGCCGGAGTGTCAAAACCATTACGTACAATTGCACAGATGAGGTTTACGCAAGAACGGGTACCACGTCATCTGATAATGCCCCAGTACAGGACCGTTTAGTGCACGCGCATAACCCCTGTCACGGCCGGACTCGATGCTCCTTCCGCACGCTCCTTAAGGGGAGCGCCGGAGAAGGAGTCGAGTCCAGCCGTGCCCCTGTCTTATTGCTTGTACGTTGCTTATTGCTTGTATTCCTCCTGTCTTATTGCATTTAGTCTGCGTGTTTTTATTAGTTAAGGGTCATTGTGCGAGATCTATAAGAGTGAAATCCGAAAGCGTTCAAGCCTATTCCATGCGTTCGGTCGGTCTGAAGCAAATGTTTATATATTCTTTAGGGTTTAACGTCCCGCAATCACCACATATATGATTATCAGAGACGCCGTAATGCAGGGCTGCGAAAATTTCGACCACGTGAGGTTGTTTAACGTGCACCTACATTTAGGCGCCCGGGCCTGCAGAATTTTCGCCTCAATCAAAAATGCGTCCGCCGCGGCCAGAACATGTCAACAGTCGAGTGCTTTAGCCACTAGACCACCATGGAAGAGTGGTCTACACCAAAGGTAAGAAAACGACATACAAACTCAAGTGCGTACACACCTTATCAGTTTTCCTACCTGCCTTGTTATTGTTATTTTACCCTTTCCCGCCGGTAGAGGAGACAACTGCCTTTCTTATATCGGTGTTACACAAACACTTTCTATTGCGATCAAGGCCGATCTGGATCGAACTTTTTTATCGCGATCAACAAGTTTGTCGTCCGAGAGTCCTCAGAGCATTGGACTCCGCTAATTCGAATAAAGCTATAGGCGCAGACGTCAGCGAAATCGCGATGCGCAGATTGCGATCGTCTTGATCGCGATCTGACTTGACCGCGACTAAATGTGAAGCAGAAGAACCTGATCCGAATCTGGCCCAATACAGATCAGCCCTGATCGCGATCAAAAGTTCTCGTGTGACACAGGTATGCACTTGACTAGCACAACATACGTTTCGTGAAAAAAAAAAGGGGGGGGGGGTGGAAGGGAACGGAATGAAAGTGAAGAATACCTGAGCAATGCAAGCACCAGCTCTCCCACAAAGTTACCTCAGAAAATCTCATGCCTTTGCTCACAATTACCTCTACAGAAAATGAATGAAAGTTCGACAGAAAGTTAGGCATTTATTATTTATATGTGGGGTTTAACGTCCCAAAACCACCATATGATTATCAGAGACGCCGTAGTGGATGGCTCCGGAAATTTCGACCACCTGGGGTTCTTTAACGTGTCTTCCAAATCTGAGCACACGGGCCTATAAAGCATTTTCGCCTGCATCGAAAATGCACCCATCGCAGCCGGGTTTCGATCCCGCGACCTGCGTAGAAAGCGAGGAAGCATCTTTGCAAACGACACGCAAGGCGCCGTGCATATATATGGTCCGCTCTTTTCCCGCCATTAGCTGCCTCGCACTTGGCCGCTCAAGAAGCCGAGGTAATTTCGCGTGCAGCTCTGGACAGGAGGAGTGCCACGCCACATCCTAATCCCAGGCGGACGGCGCGCGCAGTCAAATTACGGCCGCGGAGATGGACTCGCGTTTGCGGTGGCGAACCGGCCTTTTCCAGCTGCACTTGCGGAAGGCCCGACCGAATTTTGCATTTAGCGAAAGCGGGAAAAAGGAGAGCTGCCGAACTGGGTTAATCGCGCTGACTACTATAAAGACCCGCACGTGGCGTTCGGGAGTGAACGACCGTGTCCAGTAAAAAAAGAGCGCGCACATTCCGAGGAGGGAGAAGAACGGGTGTTTCTTTCTTTCTTTCCTTGTATTTTTTTATGTTCCCTATGCAGGGCGTACACGCACTGGCAGTGAAACACGCATACAACGGGCACGCCAGCGCAACGCTTTGAGAGCACCTTGAGGAAAGCGACGACAGCACGTCTTTCTTGCTGCTCGTGTGGTTGTTCTTTCCTCTCGGCACCAGAGCAGACGCGGTTCCCCGTCTTTCGCGACGACGTCCCAGCAATAACAAAAGCCCCGCCACGGTGGTCTAGTGGCTAAGGTACTCGGCTGCTGACCCGCACGTCGCGGGTTCGAATCCCGGCTGTGGTGGCTGCATTTTCGATGGAGGCGGAAATGTTGTAGGCCCGTGTGCTCAGATTTGGGTGCACGTTAAAGAACCCCAGGTGGTCAAAATTTCCGGAGCCCTCCACTACGGCGTCTCTCATAATCAAATGGTGGTTTTGGGACGTTGAACCCCACAAATCAATCAATCAGCAATAACAAAAGCTTTTCGAGCTTTTGAATGCCAGGACATCGACATGGTTATCAGGAACGCCGTACGCATGCATGGGTGTCGGCGGAACATTGCTTTAACGGGTGCAAAGCAATGTTGCATCGCGGGTGGTGCAGGGTTGGTTGTGGTGGTAGTGGTTAGAAGATGAGAAAAAGGCACCTAATTTCTGCAACCCGGTCGGGAGCACGGCGCAGTGCCTGTGGTGGAGGGGGAGAACGCTAGTGCAGCTTGGGCGAAGGCAAGTGCAGGTGTAGCTTGAAGAGAAGGGGGGGGGGGGGGAGGGGACAAGTGCTCCTCTTGCACTCCTTTGCCGACACCCGTCAGTAGAGGGCTCCAGAAATTTCGATCAACTGCACGGTGTCCTTTTGAACAGGCACTACCACCACGCAGTACGGGGGTGGCAGTACACGGGCTTCTATCGATTCACCTCCACCGATATGCGACTACCACGACGGCCATCGAACCCGCGACCTTCCGGTCAGCAGCCGAGTACCTTAACCACTGAGTCACTGTGGTGGAAGGTAACTAGCAGGTACGCGTAGGCCGCAAGCGCCGTGCGTCGAGACAGCGCTGTGTTTGACGGCTCTTTTTGGGGGGACGAGGGAATGGGTTGTGACGGGGCGATATCTTTGTCATGGTCGTACGTGTCTTAATATTGTCTACCTCGAGTGCTTCCGGCATGGTCCGATCAATAACTTCTTCCCACCCAAACAACAAACAATGATTTTGTGAAAAACTCGAGAAAATTGAAGAGGTAACGGAAAGATAGAAGGTAAGTCAGCCAGGTGTGCGCTACCAGGATTGGGGGTGCACAACCTTAATTCAACTGAGCAGGGCTATGATAAAGTGATGTCATAATGAAAGGCTCACGAATATCTTGACCACACACGATTGAAAAGTATATATGTTATTTTAATTCAGCGACGTAGCCGGACATTTTGATCGTCAAAAGCGAGGGGGAGGGGGTCAATAATCCTTTATGTACCTATGTACAGTACAATCCACTGTTAAAGGAAACACTCGAATGCGCCCCATCAATATTCCTGGCCCTCGCAGAGCAAGTGGATAAGGAAACAATCTTCATGCACCTCAGTACTTCGTCAAGAGGAGTCAGAACTTCTAACCAACAGTAGTCTTACGCATATCTTAGCCGCTGTGCTTCCGTTAGATAGAGAAATCTAAACATGCTGCTCATCCAGGTGTTCCCTTTAACAATAGACCTGTCTGTACGTGCGCACGTTTGCAAGTGTGCGTGCATCTATATGCACACGCATACCTCGAAATGTTCGGAAAGGTTTGACCTAATCCAAAAAAAAAAAAAAATCATAACCTTGGTTTTTGCTTCAAATATTTCGTATAGACTGGCGAGATCAGCCTGGCGATCCGGGCTGGTAACCGCGTCACCAGTTTGTTTCTTTCCTTATCCTTTGGCAAATTGCATTTACGTTTGGTGTCACGTTTGCGCACCATTCCGTAGGTCCTTTGGGAAACGTCAGCAGTTGCGCAAACACGTTCGGATATCTTCCGATTGCAAGTTTCTCCAGCGGAATCTTCCTTTCGACTCCGAAGCACCACCACGATCTAACGAAATCTTCTACCCTCGTTGTCCGTCGTACTAGTGTAGCCGTTGTTCGCCTGCCGACATTAAGGATAGTCAATTCGATAGTGGTCACGGCCGCAGTATTTCAATGGAGGGGAAATTCCCGTGTATACTGTGCGACGTCAATGCACGTTAAAGGACACCAGATGGTGGATATTTCCCGAGTCCCGTCACAACCATATCGTGGTTTT
Organism: Rhipicephalus microplus; assembly: GCF_043290135.1. Lineage (NCBI taxonomy): Eukaryota > Metazoa > Arthropoda > Arachnida > Ixodida > Ixodidae > Rhipicephalus > Rhipicephalus microplus. The sequence continues at coordinate 45,199,148 of NC_134709.1, forward strand.
TGGGACGTTAAATCACAATAATCATAAATATTATTATTATCTTCTGCCCACGTTGGCGCTTCCTTCGCGTGTTGTGCATATAGAGGAATGCGTATAGTACTTCGTCTGCTTTTTCAAACCTCGACACAGTTTTCCCCCTGCATGCGCCGGATGCGGAAATGAGGAAGTTCGGCGTTATACGGCGGCATATCGGCGTCGTTGGCTCTGATAAGGCCTTTTGGCAGTGCGACGCATCGAGCCTATATATGCGTCCGATCCTCTGCTTTCGCCTTCGGTAAAATGACTCAGCGATGATAGCGGACGCTGAAAGCGTTCTAGAAGTGGGGGGGAAGGGGGAGGGTGTTAGAGAGATCCTCTTCCTCTCACCGCTGCGTTCACTTCCGGGATGCAGTTCCGGATCTACTCGCAACATCTCGAAGGTTCCGTAACACGGTCACGACCGTGCATGCTGTACGCTTATGAAGAGAGGAAACGAAGTGGCTGAAGCCGAACTGTTGGAAATAGCTTGCCGCGACTGAGAGAGGGAATAGACGGAGTTTGTTGTAGATACTATAGACGTAACGTGAAAACCACTTATGTTTTGGTCCCCGAAGACCAAAGGAACCGGCATATAGGCGTGCGAAGGTTTCTCCGATTGAGGGAGGGGCATAGGCACTGGAACGATTGTGAGGCATTACACACTTCAAGATGGTTAAAAAAACAAACAAACAAACAGACAAATCCACGCATCTCCACGAAGTGAATCGTGACGGGTGGGCGGAGCTCTTCATTACACCCTTCCCTATACATGACGTACGGAACTGAAACACAGGGCATGTACGGAAGAAGAGCGTTAGGGTTAAACTTTATTCCGACGCATTTTATCGATGACGTTATTGGAGCGGAAACACTCTTCCGTGAATACATGCCCAGTTTGAGGCTTAGCCCCCCCCCCCCCCCCCCGCCCTTCTGGCCTCATTAAAAACATTTCTCTCAAAACAGCTCTTTCCATCACGTCCTGAAGACGCAGCCCTTGAATCGGCCTTCCCCGACACTCCCAGACGGGCCACAGCAGCTGCACAGGCGTGCATCCAAACAAGCGTTTTCCTTCTTTCCTTCCAGCCACGCCATATTGGGAAACGGATATACATACTCTGACTACCGATTAAAAGGCTAATCAATTAAGCCACTGGACGCGCCCGTTTGCTGTCGCGTGCCCGGTCCACGCGATATACACGCAATAAGGATGCCGTCGAAATAACCCGCGATGTTCCGCGGAGGAAAAGGAAGAAAGAAACGACTTCACGAGTCATGACTTAACGAGGAAAGAACGTCAGGCGAGTACGCCGAAGGGTTTCACCCCCCGCCCCCCCACCCCACCCCCCAACCCCCTGAGCACGCTCGGATTTGCGGCGGACTGGTGAGCGGACAAGGAGCGTAAGAAGCGAATGCAAAATGAAAAACAGCAAAAAAAAGCAAGTGAATGAGAAGTTGAGACTATACGGAGAGTCCGAGTCGCGAACGACAGTATCTGAAGAAATTCTCGCCGTCTCGGTATATACTTTTTGTTTCCTTTGGAGGGAGGCTTTCAAAGAAACTTCCTTCCCAGCGCTTCCTCGCGTTCCGCGCCGATGCGAGGAGAAGAATTGTTACGGGCGGCTCCTTCACGAAAAGCTAAACTTGCGGCACAAACTTTCCGTTTTGTGTTTGTTTATGAATAATATTTTTTTTTCTTTTTTTAACGCTCATTTCGGGCTTCCTTGCCCGCTCTGCGCGTAGTTTCCGTCTTCGCCCAAGCATCTGGTATCTCGCAAATTTTTTCTTTTCTTCTTCCTCAAGGCCTGCATAGGCAACCCGGCTTTTCCGGCACGTCGGACAGCGCGCAGGACACGCCTGCCAAGAGCGAGCCCGTGCAGGCCGGAAATAGACCGCTCGCGAGTGCGTTGTACATACGAGACCACTATAGACCATAGCGTTGTGTATGTATATTCACTCGGGTGTATACAAGGAGCGCCGCGAGGTGCAGTTCTCGTAAGCCTGGAGGCACCGCTCTCGGATGATTAACAATGTGCTATACGACGACGGTGTCGTGAAAACAAAAAAACGTCGTTCGATGCGCTCCTGCTCAGTTTCCCACTGACGGTTCGTTAACGCTGTCAAAAGACTGATCCGCCGCTGTTGTTCTTGGAACCAGCTTTCTTAACGCACCGATTGGGTCGGCGCGTGGATGGTCTGGTTGGGCCCTTCATTCAAATCGTCGCTGTATCCATGTATATACGCGCGGTGATGGTCAACGTTTCGTGTTGTACACACTCACCGAAAAAGCTTCGCAGGGAACCAGTCTCGCTACTTTGCTCTAAGACGCGGGTTTGCTATATACTTGGACAAGTGTTCGAAGTTTCGCCCTTCGGTACTTTTCATGTAGCATCGGTACTTTACGGCCGCAATTGTCGTGAAAAACGTGCTTGACGCTCTTTTAACAATGTCGGGAAAAGTATGACAAAAGTACGGGACAGGCATGGCGCCCGAAGGCAATGGGAGGCAGCAGCCCCAGCAGCCCCACCCCTACCCTCACTGTACGATAATAGCGCATGAATACAGAGACCCCAATGACACGACGAGTGTGTCCAGTCGTACACTTTGGACATGACATCACATTCGGATGTGAAGATGCCGAAGTTACGACATGGAGGATTCTGGCCTCATGCTGGGCCAGCATCCATGGATATGTGGATGCTGGGCGATAGATGGGAAGATGCTGGACTGTACACCGACCACACTCTCGAACGACGTCCTCCGCTAGAGGCCTAAAGCGACTCCACTGGTGCTATTCAGAGCATTGTCAAATCCCGCCACTGATCAACTCCGATTGGCCCAAAGGCCTCTCATGGTTGGCTTGAAATGCCATCATAACGAAATTCGACAATGGCAGAATTTGATGGAGCCTCGAACAATAAATAAGGAGCCAATATTTGTTGAAGCAACTAAACCTGATTGCGAGGAGCCAAACAAGAACGCGGTGGTACAATCTCGGAACTGAATAAGTGTAGACGCTTCATAAGCCCCTGCGTAAATCACGGGGGTGTCAGGAGGGGGGGGGGGGTTCCTTCTGCGCTCGTGTTCAGATCGGGGGGGGGGGGGGGCACCTCTTGCATGTGTCCCACCTATAGATTTATCTTTCAAACACCATACATTTTAACAGCTCGCGTGTTTAACATAGTGTGGTACAATTTTTTTAATGCCTGTTTATCCGCAGAATCTATAGGACCGTGTTCGATATACCCCTCAGCTGCAGCGACACCATGGGAATCGCAACAGCCGCTGGACCACTTTCGAAGAAAACTCGCTAGGTCAGTGCTATCACGCAGTGCAATTTGAAAGGGTGATTTTAATCCCCGTATATAAATGAAAATATACACGAACTTACTGCCGTGGCAAGTTCGTGTATGCAACCCCGCTGGTGTATTTTTTCTCTGGATTTACGCCGGTGTTCGTTCGAAACACTTGGAGGAAGTCTTCCGAAGAAGAGAAACGTCGAGTGATCTGGTCGCGTGACCGCATGAGTCACGTGGTACGTGCACGTGGATCGGATTTCCTCGGAGTCACCTCACTCTGAGAGAGAGAGAGAGAGAGAGAGAGAGAGAGAGAGAGAGACGCAAGCCCACATCTATGTAAGTCGATATAAATATCGTGGCACTGCAAGCCACGCGCCACTTGTCGCGACATTTATATAGATATACACCCACAAGGTATCGCATGCGATGAGCCGGCGGGTACGGCCAAGCTCTCCCCGATGCGCCCAGGAAAACCAGGAAGGCACAAGGATATGTGTGTATACGGGACTTCGCCGAGCGTCGTGGGCCAATGCGTCGACGACGTCGCACGTTGACGACGACGGCGACATCGTGACATCCCTGGGGCTACAACGACGTTTCCTACACGGGCACGCGACAGGCCCGTTAATAGGACGCCCCCTCCCCTAGCCCCTGCATGCCACGCAGAAAACGTCCCTTTGTCGTCGTCCTCTTCTCGCGCTATATCTATCGTCACATCAACCAACGTCACACGCGGAAATCTGTAAACGTCATAAGCGCAGTTTCCCCGACGTGTACACTCCTACGAGAAACAGGCCCGTTATATATATATATACTGTGGACTGTATTTTTTTCTTTCTTTTCAGGTCACTCTCCTTTATCACGCCAGCTATACGCTTTAGTTGACACTGTAAGAAAGACAAAAATTGGCGCGAAATGCTACGCGGAGTGTGTGTGGTGTGTTTTTCGATGGCCGAAAGTGTAGTGACGCCATCGGGGCTCCGTCGAAGTTATCGAGTTACGTAAGAGGCACGCAGCCTCGCGAAGATTAAGCGCGAAGGAAAGCCTTATACGCACGGAGAAGCGTCGATTGCCGAGAGACGACTGAAAACGTCGTTCTCACATGTGCAGCAACAACCACAACTGTAATCTATACTGAAGTTCTTTGCAGGGAAGACTTTGGGAATGTTACCCAGTGCAATGCTACAGCTGTACAGGGTACTTTTTTTTTCGGTTTCCTGCGGTACAGCTTACCGGCATTGACAAACACAAGCAAAACAAGCCTACGAACGTTACTGTGGTCGGGCCTAGGCACTCCGGATTTGCCTCGGCTTGCCTCGTAGTGCGTCGACAATGGCTTCTATAGCGATCGCCGGTGACCACATCATCGCGACACAAATTGACATTGAGACACTCAGGACACGTTTCAGACATATTTCTCGGACACCCTGCCACCACCTAGCCCCTTTACCAGCAGACACATCACGTTCGTCATTTTTTTTCCAAACGGTCATCACATATCGCGACTCTTTGTCAACATGCTTCACACCCGCCGCCAGGCCTTCGACTCCTCCTTGGTGCCTGACTCAGGCTAACATCAGGCTAACCATACCTGGCATCCAGAAAAAAGCAGATATGTCGTCACCTGCTCCTAGGCAGCTTGCTCTGCTCTTGTTATACGAGACGTATCAAGGCTGTATACACGTATACACCAACAGCTCCGTTTTACAGAACAGTGCAACGGCATCTTTTGTTATACCAATAAACGCCACAACAAGCAAATTCAAGATCTGCCACCTTGCGACATCAATGGAAGCGGAGCTCACAGCTCTTCGTGCCGCAATGCGTTTCATTAGTGATCAACAGCCAAAAAAAAAATGGACAATTTTCAGTGATTCTAAGGTGACTCTGCAATCCCTTCTATCATTTTCACGCCACGGCCCGTACGAACAACTGGCGTTCGAGACTGCAGAAAATACTCACCATTTAATCGAGAAACGACATCAAATAGCCTTTCAATGGCTTCCAAGTCATTATGGAAAAATTGACAATGAACGAGCCGATCGAGCTGCCATTCTGCCCGTAATGAAAGGACTCAAATAACAATTCCGTTCTCCAAAACTGACGCTACACAGAAACTCCGCATGCCTGTTCGCAAGCGCACCACGTCGCAATGGAACGAGTCACATTTCACCAACGCACGATTATGTACCTTATACCCAAGTCTTCGAATCCCCCCAAAACTCCGCCGACGAGATGCGACTATGCTGTGCAGGCCATGGTTGGGTGTCGCATTTACCAATTCGTGCGCGTTCCGCGTAGGAATGGCCGACACTGGTGCATGTGACCATTGTGGCAGTGACGAAACAACTTGGCATTTTCTGTGCAAATGCCCCCAATACTTTTCGCAGAGACAGTCACTCTGCAATGCACTAGACGAACTGGACAACCAGACTCTTTGGAAAGAAAGAATCCTGCGCTACCGACAGGACTTTACTTCGCAGAATAAATCTGTGAAGGCGGATCGGAACGCCCTGCATTTTTTTCTCAATTTATTTTATATATCTCTATCTCTATCCTCTTTTCGACTCTCATTTCCCCACCCCTGTACAGAGTAGCAAACCGGTTCTTCCAGGTTAACCTCCCTGTTTCTTCCTTTTATTTATTTTTAAAATAAATATGCCCCACAAGTAGCAAGTCACATAGCTGTGCAGTACGCCCTTGACCGGGCCAGGAGTCCTGCTGGTTCTAACGTGGCAGCATTTAGGCGAGCTCTCCAGCCCTGTACAGAACATTCAATAATGTTTATTCCTCCCCCCCCCCTTCCGCTTCAAAATATCAGCCACACAAGGGTCTCCTAATAATCCACTGCGGGGCGACAGACACAGCCAGTCGCGTCAGAGAGAATAATCAATCCGGACAAAAGCAGCGTTTAGAGCATACGCAAGATACATCTAAAAAACTTTGCAAATGAGTCCGTTCAAGATTCATTACAGCGTTAGCGTACTGTATATGTATGCGGAGAGGGCAGGGGCGATGCCCGCCTGGTGGACGAAATCGAGGGAAGCCTAAATGCGCGCATGGTTGACCATTACGGGGGGAGGGTCGTAAGTTTCATCGCAGCCTCCCCATCTCCTCCTAACTCTCCACCGCTTTGCCCTTTTTGGTCGACGCCGATAGAAAACGAGCTCTGCAATGGATACAAAACTATAAACATGAATCCATCGGTGCCCGGCTTTCCAGGCATTTTTTTTTTTTTTTTGGTGGAGCGCAAATGTCATTTGTCCTTATCGCTCAAAGTTATGTGCAACCATGAACCTTCTCATTGAAAATTGACACTGAGTAAACGCTCGTGACAGCACAGCCCCCCCCCCCCCCCCCCCCAATGTTAGGGGTAAGGGTTGACGAGGGGGCGCTGCCATCTGGTAACCGACGCCTCTAACAACAGCTTAGTATATTACGTGGCACGTTACATGGCTGTAGTTATGTGCATCGACTTTCGCAAGAAGCTCGGCAGGCGCCAGTCACATACACTTAAAACTCATTTCGGCTGTACTTACGTGGTGGTATAGTATGGACGCGCTGTAACGTGCAGCCATAAATAGTCCGCACTATCTTCCATATATGTCGTATACACATAAGGAGCATCAGAGCATCGGCAAGGTACAACTTGCCGATGCTATAGAGATTTGCAGGAAGCGGATGATGCCTGTTGCGCATATATACGTGTCAATCGTGCTCACGGGTTCTCATCCCGTCGGGCCAGGTAATAAACGTCTGCGCACGCGCCGCAGGCCGTCATCGTGACCCGGTACGCGCGATCGCGTCACGTCCGTTCGCGTGGCTTCCCTATTAAAGATTACGCAAAGGAACGACAGCCGGCTTAAGACGTACGACGTTCGAATGCGGCAGTTACGGCCACCGAGCAGGTCTCGCAGTGTATGTAGCATAGCACGCTGAGCGCGGACAGAGGAAGAAGTTCGGTGACAGCGCACGCGTGGTGTGTGTGGACAACCGCTTCGTGAGTTGCTCCGAACGAGGGCATTGGAAGAAAGAAACGTTCGGTATTTGCATGATGACGATGAAGGATGACGATCGTGTTTTGAGAAGCGCCGTTGTGGACTGAATGATACCTACTCCGTAAGCGTCGTATATATGGGGTGTTACTTCTCTGAAGAAACCATGCGTCTAGTCAACATCGCGCGTTACGATCCATTACAGGTGTCGTAGCCTGGAAAGCGGAGGGGTAGGCAAGGGGTTTAAGGAAGGGTTTGTTTACACTAGGTCAACACGTATTTTCTACCACGCCAGTGTGATGGACTGTGACTGACTGCGTGCTTGTGTCTCACAACAGACACACATTAGACAGCACATATTCACTATCTTTCTCTCCCTTTCGATCTCCCACATCCCTTTCCCACCTGTAGGGTATGAAACCAATTATGCTGGACTGGTCGACCGTTCTACCTTTCTCTCTCTCTCTTTCTCTACCATTTGTTCTCTCTTCCAACTTCTTCCTTGCTCCCTCTATTACTGACCTTTCTTTTTCCCTTTCCAATCAACTCCGCGCGGGGTAAATAACCTTCCTGCCTTCTGCATTTCTTTCCTCCCTTACTTCCTCAGGAAACAATATCGGCAACTTTCAGTCATTTAGCCATCTTTATCCCGAAAATTTTGCGGCTACGCTATACTAGCACTCACGTTAGGTCAGAGACGTCAGTTTCATCACCACAAGGTGTACAGTACCAAATGCGTACGCACGAGGAGAGGGGGGCGCACTCTTCCAGTCACATAATTGGGGGAGGGGCAAAGACAACCCCATACAATCGGCGAAGGGGGCGCTGCGACAAACCTATGACCCCCCCCCCCCCCCCCCGATCCTTTGAAGGGGAATCATGCGCACAACTATGTACAGTACGATGCGCACGAAGTGTGCGATGACGATGACGATAATGATGACAATAATATATTTTGTTTTACGTGCCAAGACTTGAATATGATTCTGAAGGACGCCGTAGTGGAGGGCTCCGGCAATTTCGACCATCTTGGGTTGCGCTGACATTTGGACTTGCACTGACATCACACATGTGCACACGGGCCTACAGTATTTCGCCTCCAAGGAAATGCGAACGCCTCGACCGGGATCTCGCCCGCAACTCTCGGGTCGGTACCCGAGCAACGTCGCCACAGTGTCACCAGGGCCGCAAACGCCGCTGCTTGTAGTAGCAGAGTAAATACGGTACTCAGATTGCTTTGACGCTCATCATCGCCGGCGTCACGGCGCTGACCGTTGCGGGCCTAAGAGGCGTAACAAGACATTGTCTTCGGTGACAAGCAAAGAAAGCAAGGAATCGTCTCGGACTGACCCCTCGCGGCGCACGGGAGGAGCTTTTCCGGTTCACTTCCGCGTCCCGACCCTTGCGACCGCGAACCAGTTCGCTACGCCACCACGGACGACGACGCGAAATGCAGAGAGAGAGAGAGAGAGAGAGAGAGAGAGAGAGAGAGAGAGAGCGATGGGCGAGCTGCAGCTAAAGCAGGCGCGCCCTAGCAAGTTTGTACCGAAAATAATAATAACAACAAAGTTGGCGTTGAATACGACGCGCTGCAGACGCGCAGTGCGAAGGATATCGTGTAGTGGCATAGCCGCCGTCGTCTTGAGTGATTCGCCTGCTAATTAGGATTAAAGGTAACAAGCAAACAGGTATTACAACTCACACTGGGCCTTCATAAACAGTGAGCCACTGAACACGGCCATTGAGCGGTATCAACAGCAAAGCGGCAATTTTCGTTACCAAAGGAGAGAAGCGTATGGGTGGTACATCGCCATATTGAGTAATGCGCTGCCTAATTCGTATTAAGGGCGACAAACAAGTATGGATTAACAGAAATTCAGACCGGGATACACGTGGACGCTATCTCGAAGGATGGGCTGTTTAAAACGAACGAAGAAAGACAAAACTAGTAGGGAGTAATAGAAGTTTCATCTCGGGTATCCCCGGAAATTTCAGTGGACTGTGACTGCGGTTATCAAGCTGTATCGTGTGCAAGACGACAAGGTTTCTTCGAAGCGGAGGTATACGGTAAGCGAGATACAAGGCGATTACAAAATACGGGATACGCACGCTAATGCCATCAAGTTCGATTACGCTTCCCTGAAAGCGTTCAAATACGAGCAACCAAGTGGCATCTTAAGTTGGCAATTAGTCAAGCCTGGTGTCCCTCTACAATGAGTAACTACCCCTCGCCTCCCCAAATGAGTTCCAGTGTTTTTATGTGCCTTTAAAGCACGCCCTCAGCTCTTCGCTTTGCTTTCACCGCTGTGAAGGTGGGAAAAGGTTCTGTCCTTCGGTTCACTTCTTCATTTTTCTCAAGCGCCCGCAAAGGCTGTAGAGTCGTGAAGAAACCATTGAACTAACAACGTGGTTGGAACTCGACTCAACGGCGCACGATACGCCCTTGACAGACGAGGACCCCTCTTGAGGTCATCGGCCTCAAACGCACATTAACCCGAATTGAGCGGCGAATAATTTAAGGAAAGCCACCATGGATACACGGACGTAGAAACGACGTCGAACCCTACGAAAACTCATTGTGAGCCACAGGCGTTTCGACAATGATTGATCGATCGATAGATCGAATGTTTACCTGTTGAAATGAAAGACATCGACTGTGGAAGAGAGCATAATAAAGGCCACCGGATGAACTTTCGCCACCAGCAAGTTCCAACCTGCGTTTGGATGCACGATGCATTACGCCTTCATGTCCACCGGTAATCGAGGGCGACTACACGCACTTTTCAGCGCGACGCCACCACAGCCGAGCACATGCGGCAGTTGCTACTACGCGACGTCGTCTAAACCAAGTCAAAAACGCAGAATCGCTTACGCGTGTACAGAAGCGGACCAACAGCTGTGCGAAAGCAAGACAGTGTTAACACTGTGTTTTTGTGTTTCCTTTTCTTAGCGTGATGACGCGTGTTCACAATTCGTTTGCGTATACGCTGAAGAGCAGAGCAAAGCTAATCGGCAAAGCGCGGTCTACTCTGCAGTCTCGCGGGAAGGCCCCACTTCGGTCTAGTTTTGGGGTACCCCAAAACAAACCAGGATAATCGCTCAAGAGGAAAACATCGACGCTAACGTAGAAACTGGTTCAGCGAGCCAATTAACTAACTAGCACGTCCTCTAGAGAGGCCGCTGAATCAACGCAGTTCTTTCTCGCGGCGAGTGGCACACAAAGCGCGAAGCAACAGACGTAACGCTATCACGCAGTTAACCGTATATATAGGATCTTCGATCCAAACTCGTCGCTGAATTGATGTCACAAAACTCTTCTGCCACTCTCTCGCGTCCAGGTTTATAGTGCAAGATTGCGGGAGCCCAGCTTAACATGCAACTCCAGTAAAGGGTCTGCAAAGGGCTGAACTCATGAGGATATCACTAAAGCCAAATACCAGTAATAGTCTGGTTCCGCGGGCACGCTTGGCTAATCTCGGTTGCGACAGACCTCAGTTTAAGAGCAGTGAACTAGACTCCGTCAATCTTCCGTTAACTCGACTTACACCGGTTGCGTGTTCAGCCAACACCTATTGTGCCCTGCTAATTCTTCCGCGAAGAGAGATCCCAGGCATAGCAGCTTCTTTTGCAGTCATGGACGTTGGCAGGATTTTGTCTGGGGAAGGGGGGGGGGGGCGAGTTGTATTGTACTGGGCACGGGGGAGGGTGAGAAGGGAAGAGTTGCCCGGGCGTGACAGAAGTTCTGCTGTGGCTGGAAGGGGGCAAGTGTCCCTTCGGCAATCCCCTGCCGACGTGCATGCATGCAGCTATCTTTTCCGGTTTAGTGACCCGAAGCAGCAACTTTTTTTTTGTGCACTGCAGAAGTCTCCCTCGTAAACACTGGGCGCTGTCCCAGTCCAGCATTTAGAGCCTCTCCTCACCTGCTAGGACGGCGAACCCCACCGAACTGAACGTACTAAGCACGAGTCACAATACAAATGTCTAAAGCAATCTTTCAGGCAAAGATGAAGCTCCTGGAGGTAGCCTTTAACGTCACATGCGGAAGCGTTCGCCCCAGCAACACCCAGTGTTCATGGGCCTCAGTGAATAGAATGGGTGTCAGTGGAACAAAGCCCTGTAGCATCGCAGTGAGGACAGTGAAGGGGGGGGGGGGGGGGGGGGCTTGTGATTCAGGGGAGGGGGCAAGTGCCCCATCTACACCCCCTGCGGACGACCACGTACGCCTATGGTCCAGAATTTTTCGTCTTTCAGCCTGTAACCCGTACGCTGAAGTCTCGGTGTCACTGTGCAGTTGAAAGCATTCGCCCACCGAACCAGCACCCCCGTCGACTAGCTCTCACGTATAGCACCCAAAGGGTGTTGACCGAAACGACCTTCCTAGGTGTCGAGGCAACCCCATTGAGACCTCTTGCATTTCGTCGCGTTCCGTCCTTCTCTGCGAAACGACACGGTTGGATTCGTTCCAACCGCGACAGCTTACACCGTGCGAGTCACACGCCGTATTCATTCGGTCAGAGCCTCACCCACTCCGACTGTGCCAAATCAAAGAAGTTTTGAAAAGTGCTGACTGAAACAGACCGCGTCAGCACCTACCATTTCAATCAACACTAATGGTAAGCACTCGCAGATGGTGTACAAATTTAGAGTTGCGTACACTGATCCACCAGCTGTTTATGATTTCGTCGGGGCTCCGCTATGCGCCCGCCTATAGGTCAAAAGCTCATTTCGTATTTTAACTCCCTTACTTATGAAGTCATTATTACCATATGACTTCATAGTGTCGCCAGACCTATTTTATTTCATTCTTCTACACCACCTGGAAAATCCGCAGGCATTGTCCTAAGATGAAACAGGCTGCTAGGACAATACGCTAGAAGACCTCAGAGCAGCGCGTCCCAGCGTTGCTCTTTCAGAGAAAGATCAGAAGATTTTCGTGCCACGCGCCATCCCTCGTTTCTTTCATCTTATGCGCGCGTTATTTTAGTTGTAATTAACACCACTATTTTCCTCTTCCCAACTACACAGTAGAAGAACAAAACTTTATTTGCGAAAAAGACTGCGTTGCCGCTAAAACTGAGCAACACCACGTGGTCGGGCTCCTATTACATGGCACCATCCTTTCAGCTCTCCTGACAAGCCTCGGAAAACCGGAGATTACGTCTGGTTACTATCCCTCTGCTGCTGTATTTCCTCTTTGCCTCTCAGTTCTGGCACCCTTCCATTTCATTCTCAACTGCAGTTAGTATGAACACAAGTTTGCGGGTTTCGAGCATTCGTTTTAGGGTAAACAAAAAAACTAAAACAAAAAAGGATGTACTCGTGGGAAAAAATTTAGCGTGACTTCGTGGTGTATACCTAACGTGTGTTCACTGCTGCCTGTCAGGGAAGCCACGGCATTCCAGACGCTGCTTGTGGGGTCGATAGATCCGACGTCGAAGACTGATCGATAGATGGATGGACTGCACCATTTACGATAGGCCGCCGGCTCACGTTATTTTACAGTGAAGTGTTATCTTCATGTATAGTGAATGACTAAATTTCGCTCATGCCTCAATTTCAGCCATCAATCGGATGATACCCTTTAGGTTATTCCCGCCTGCTGAGGTGGTGTACACGCTGAAAAAATCAGCCCCCATTGCTTTGAACTGTAGGATGAAGCCTTTTACAGATAAGTGTTCAGGTGTTCAGCTGCATCCTCTTGCGTGCGCTTATCCCTTCATTCTTGGCTGTGTACGTAATGACACGCAATACTCTTGTCCTGGAACCCAGCAAATAGTGACAGCCCGGCATTCCGAAACATGCGCGCCCAGTAGCACTCAAACATTCAAGAAAGCCACTCAGTTTTCAACACGGGTCTAGCAGCGGGTGCGATGTCAGGCGAGGATTCGCCGCTTTTCCCATGGCATAGAGCCCCAATGTGAACGCCTTACCTCTGCGTCCTCGTCGGGACAGGGTCGCACGGTCACCGCTTCGTTGACGTTCTCCAGTGACATGGTCCAGAAGGACATCGTTGCTGGCGGTTTGGTTGCACCCTTGGAGGAGTACAACAGAGCGGTTGAAAAATCCCTCGGGCAGTCGACGGACGTACGCAACGGGCCACGGAAGGAAGAAGAATATCACACAACACCGGTCGCCCCCTCGCACGCCCCGAGAAGCACGAAAGGAAAAAAAAATAATATCGAAGTGGTGTTCTCGTCGAGCTGAGATTACGCCGTCTCCCGAAGTGTGGCAGAAAGGTTCACACAGGGTAGCGGAGCGCGCGGCTGCCTGTTTTCCTTCAAAGGCGTGCGCAACGAGTCTTCAATCACAGGACCGGTGGCTGCATGGCTGTTCGGTCGGTCGGGCTGCTCGGTGCTGCGACGGGCTCCCTTCTTCGGCGTCCTGGAAGCGAGCGGGTGGCTGGTTGGCTCGCCGGTCGGCCCGACTTTTCGGTCCGGGTCAGTCGGGCGAGGGGGTCACTGCGCGTCAGAGTGGAGGGGAGCATTATAAAACCGTCAAGTACCGGTGTGGCGGGAGCGGGAGGGAGAGAAGAGAGTAGCGAAGGAGCTAACGGGACGCGCCATGCAAACAAGAAAAAGCGAAACGAGAACGCATAGGCGAGGGAAGGACAATTCTACCCGAAGCAAGGTGGAGCCACCGCGAATGGCAGACGCGGTGGCGTCTCCTCTCGCTCCGCTTGCAGGTGCATCGGAACAGGTCCGCTCGTACTCCTCGCTTCCGCGCGCGGGCCTCCGGGATTCGCGAGCGACCCGCGAGGCGAGTCGCGGTCCGAAGCGTCGTAATGTCCATAACGTCGGCAGTGCTGCTACTCTAGTCACTGAGCGCACAGTGACGATTGCCTGTATTGTATCAGCATGCTTTAGAGGCCGCAGCACTACGTTCATCCAGGTAAGCGCGCACGCCGAAGAGCTAAAAGGATCCCTCTCTGGATCTGATGGTTTGTTGAGGTGGTGGTGGCGGTCAGGTGTGGAAAGAGACGTTTATTTCTGCGGCCCTTGAGGGAGCACGGCGCAGAGACTGGTGGTTTGAGGTAAGCAAAGATGCTGCTTTGAACGTGTGGAGGAGATTGAAATACAGGAGTGTAGAGAGAAAAAGCGAAGACCGCCTTCCCCAAGAATAATGTCCGCTCCTATACGCTGTGGTGCCTTGGAGTCCTAACCACACGCTGGTCAGCTTGCAGACCGCTGCACCTCATCATGCAGCTGCCACTATCTGGGCGTCCTCTTGCAAACCTGATCAAGAGTTTGGCGTTCAGTCAAGGCGTATCCACGAACTTTGCCCATGATAGCGCTCCTTCAAACCCTCCGCTTTCCGGCCACGGAAAGCTCTCGCCATCGGCTTTTCTTCTATCACACATGTCATCCGGGCTAAGGTTACCACCCGTCCAGTGCCCCGCTGGACCATTCCGCATTGAAAGACATCCTCACGCCTTCTGCAAGAGGTGCCAAAATCACAAAAAATAAGGGCATTTCACGATTATTGGGACACTAAATTGAAACAATGGATCGGTTTATACTGACAAATTGTACTTTGAAAACCATGATGTTCATGACCCTCATACTTTCATTGACAGAGAGGAAGTCAAAAAACTTTTTGGGGGCCTAATCAGTGCATGTTGACGAGAATTCCATAGCGCAAGAAAAAAACGCAGCGCACAAGCAGACACACACACGCTTGTTCTGTGAGAGTCTGTCTTGTGCGCTGCGTTTTTTTTTTCTTGCGCCAAGTAATTATCATCGAAGTCAAAGTTCCATTTTTGAATTTCACGTCCAAATCTCCTGACCTGAGTAGGACTTAAAGGGGTATTCCTCGTAATTTGGGGACAGTATTTGTCAATATTTTCAAAGCTCTGAGCAGGTTGTTGCGTGTGGCAAAACTAAAAAAAAAATATAGTAAATAATCTTTGGGCATCCAAGGTTTAGATTTGTAATTACCTTCGTACTCATCATCATCCGCACCTTTTCTCTACCTTCTTTACCACCAACCCTTCTCTTACCTAACGCTAAGTAACGGGTCAGAAAATTGACTCAGGCCGACCTTTCAGCTTTTCTCTGATAATAAACAAAGTTCTCTCTCTCTCTCAGACGACAGTGTACTTTCCATTTACTGATTGGGAACCACGTGGCACGTATAGACTCCGTAAATATCTGTGACGTCACGACATTGGACGCGGGACTTTCAAGGTGCCGTCGCCACGCGAATTTTCTTTTTGCGAGCGGTCTCACTCACCAAGCTTCTTCTCACCGCAAGCGTGATGGTTTTTCAAATGCGAAAGAGTAACTTGCTAATAGGAGAAAAATCGTTTTTGTACGTATTATTCTTCGGCAGTGCCTCGAGTTGCACTCTAGCTGTCCACCCTGTTTTTAGGATGGGTCATCATCTTGGGTAATCGTGCATGTAGAGGACAGGGATGGTCTAAAGACACTGCAGACGCCGATAATGGGTTAACTGCAGCTGCGATAACTTTAAGAGAAAGTCAACTCGCCGCGCAGTTGTTCAAGGTGGTGACCGATAGCGGCGACGAACGCCCTCTGGCGCGAGCAGCGTGCACGAACGCCGCAACCTTCGGGTCGCGTGTTCGGTACCGGCCACGGCCTTCGCGTTTCGGTGGAGGCCAAATGGTAGAGACCCGTGTACTGTGCGATGACAGTGTACGTTAAAGAACACCAGATCATCGAAATTTTCGGAGTCCTTCACTACGGTGTCTCTCATAATCATAAATGCCTTGGTTTTGGGGCGTAGAACCACATATTATCATTGGTAATCCCGATATTTTGCGGGTGAATATTCTTACAGTAGAGCTGATATGCCCCAAGTTTGCCGCGTGTCGTAGAAGAAAAAGATCGCAGCATATCCGTGGAGTGAATGATGATGAGTGGGGCGAAGCGTCCGTCAGTCTGTCCGCGCTTCCGTCTGTACGTTCGTTCTTGCTTCCGTACGTCTGTTCGTGCGTCCGTCCATCCGTCTGCTTGTCCGTCCATCAAGTGAACACTCCAAGTACCGCTATCTCGCAGCTTTTCGTCATATATTCATCATATAGAAGTACCGCCATCTAACGGGCATTTCAAGAACTAAACGAGAGGTGGCTACTTACTACTATTACTACTAATACTACTACTACATACATACATACATCGCGGACGCACGACCCACGGCTTAAGAAGCTTTGCCCCTAGGGGCCGTTCCACGCGCTTCCCGCACAGCCGCAACGCACGTGCCGGCACACCTGCCGCACCCAAGCAGAGGGTGAAAGAGCGTCGACAATTAGCTTATTTGTCCTCCGCTTGCGTGCGGCAAAGGTCCCGGCACGTGCGTTGCGGCTGTGCGGGAAGCGCGTGGAACGGCCCCATCACCATCTTGGAGCGACATGCGCTCTCTTCGTTCGCTTTTACTTGGCTCGCAGAACAGGCGCGCTAGTTTGTCGAGCATGGGAACGTCACTTGGGAACTCTGACTGGCGAGAGGACGAGTACAAAGAGAAGAAAAGAGAAAGGAACAAATTCTTGGAGAGGCGATATTCGAGCCCGCGTGAGTTGGATTTAAAGGCAAACGTCATAGTAATCACTTCGAGCCTTCCAGAAAGAAGGTGAGAAGGCAAGTGAGGGTGGGAAAGAAGAAATTGGCGAGGGGACAAGTACGGCGTGGAAAAGATAAATAGTTATTTATTTCGATTCGATTTTCAAACAAATTGAAAGATTGGGTCCTGATAGTCACAAAGACAACCTTCATTCCAGGCAGAAAATACTAAGAAATAATGAACCTAAAGCATTTTTCACAACCTGCGGCGTCTAACGGCCGCGCCATGAACTAGAGAAGGTGGCGTTGGATGACGTCGCAAACACCCGAAACGACCTAACCAACATCACACACACCATAATAAAATAGTCGGAGCAGAGATAAGAGATACCACGTCATCATCATCATCATCATCAGCCTGTCTACGTCCACTGCAGGACAAAGGCCTCTCCCATGTTCCGCCAGTTAACCCGGTCCTGTGCTTGCTGCTTCCAATTTATACCCGCAAACATCTTAATCTCATCTGCCCACCTAACCTTCTGTCTCCCCCTAACCCGCTTCCCTTCTCTGGGAATCCAGTCAGTTACCCTTAATGACCAGCGGTTATCCTGTCTACGCGCTACATGCCCTGCCCATGTCCATTTCTTCTTCTCGATTTCAGCTATGATATCCTTAACACCTGTTTGTTCCCTAATCCACTCTGCTCTCTTCTTGTCTCTTAAGGTTACACCTACCATTTTTTTTTACCACGTACTATATAACAAATGCACGACGTCACGCAACAGCCCTCCTTCCCTTTCCTCAGCGAAGTAATCGGAGGTGCTACACGATAAGCCCGCAGTGCTTTGCGCAAATAGCGAAATGTTCGCCGACTCTGAAGAACAAAAAACGGCTATTCTGACTGGCATTGTCATTGTCACGTAACAGTATACTACCACGCGCGTTTATTGCTTCATTTTGACGTGTTAGGGGTGCGAGGAGCGCAACCTAAAACGCATCTCTCGCTCCGCTTGTGAAGTCGGCTGAGCGGAGCGTGAAGGTGCATCGACTTCGTTTCGGCGTCGTTTTGCAGCCAAGCAGACCGAATATCGGCAAACGTGCTCGTCGAAAACGCGAAATCGTCCGGTATCCCGGCTTAGCGGGATCAAAGTGCGTATGCACAGATACATACGTTACCCGTACTGCTTACCGTACGCACGCTATTTTTTTTTTCAGATTCAACGTTACCGTAGGAGTACGCAGTGTACGTAAAACATAGCGGCGCTCTCGGACGCCCGCTTCAAAGTAATTTTGGCGTAGTGTTTGGAAGATTCACTTTGTTGGCAGCAAGCGAACTGTTTATTATGACTTTCCTTGGCTTCAGTTAGCTTCGACGACCGAGTATTAAAGATAAGTTGGCGTAGTTCTTGAGATAGCTTCCCATTTCGAACCTGTCCAGGCCGAACTACAAGATCGATGTAAACAAAATGCGGCAACAAATGTTTTCGTGTTTAGTGCGTGGTTAATATTTATTTACTTTTATATTTACTAAAATGAACTTGTAACAGTGTTTTGCGCGGTTACGTGAACAGTCATTCTCGTTTTCATTTCCTTTTCATTGTTCTTACTTCTCAACCCCCCGATAGGTGGCGCCACCATCCCAGTTGAGTAGTAGTAGGTGCTTTGGTAGTAGTAGGAGCTTGAGCGCTCCGGATCGACTGCGCAGATAAGTGCTTTTGCATGTTTTGAGCTTGTCTTTATAATTATAAGGCAGCGGTTGAAATCTTCGTAACACTTATTTTATGGTACGGCTTTTTCGGGGGCCAGTCACCAGGTATTTATTAGTTAGTGCGGGTGTGTGTGTTTGATTTTTTTGTTGTTTTTTTTTTCTTTTGCCACCCCGTGGGGGAGGTGCGCGTACATTGAACACGCAAATTTTTGTAGTAGAGCTTAGATTTTTTTTTCTCGTAGCACAGGGCTCGAGTTTAGTAATTATCGAGTATAGGGACAATTGGTGTCAAAAAGGCATGGTTAAAAAGACTGTAAAGTGTTCAGGATGTGGAGTGGGTTTGAAAGTGGACCCAAGCGTAGAAGTGGATGGAGAAGAGGCTGACGCGAAGTGTAGGCAATGTGAGGTCGAGGAAAAAATGAAGAAAATGATGGTTGCCCAGAGTGAACTGCTGATGAGAATCGCCAAGCTCGAGACTGAGTTGGCGACAGAGCAAGAGAAAACGAGGGCAATGGGAGAAAGACTGAAGTCCGCCGAGGAAGCACTAGCGAAGCTGAACAAAGAAGCGACCTACCGAGAGAACAGTAGGGAACCGGCAACCAGAACGATGGAGAAGGAAAAGCAAGCAAGTTTCGAAAAAACAGGTTTAGCCGGTTCAACTGTCCCAAGGCCCAGCTTCAGCGAGGTAGTGGTGGGGCAGGGAGGGAACAAAGCAGACGGCGTCACAGGTGTAAGTAGCCCCCAGGTGCAGAACGCTCCAGCTGAAAAGTCGCAGCATGTGATAATCGCCGGGAACTCAAATTTAAATCGATGCACAGAAGCCATCAGAGAGAGGGTAAGAGGTGACAAGAGGGTGGCAGTAGGGGCGTTCCCAGGACGCAAGCTGGAAGCAGTCATGAGGCAAGCGAACGCAAAGCTCAAAACGACAGCTGATAGACGAAACCTAGTGATAATTTCAGGCGGTTAAACGATGTCCTAAATGGAGATGCAGCAGGACTAGCAGTCACACTGGCGAAAGGCGTCGATGACATGCGCGCCACTTCTCCTAAGGTACAGGTAGTGATATGCACGATACCGGAGGTACCGGTGCGTGATAGCAACCTGCAAAGAGCGGTGGTCAACGCAAACCAAGAGATATGGCGGATGAGTCGAGAGAAAGGCTTTGAGGTGGTGGAAATAAACAGAGAGGTCCATAGTTGGGGGGGGGGGGGGGGTTTCAACGAGACAGAATTCACTTCGATGGGCGGCTAGGTCATGAGGTGGGTTGGCGACTTGCAGGACGCGCAGTAGCTTTTTTGGGGGGCAAGCGAGCCCGTCGGGGTGCAGGATAGCTAGTAACGAGGAAAACAACCAGGGAGACTCTTCGACAGGTGGTATGGACAGATACGATTCCAATGTGGCACCAATATCTAAGATAGGTAGAGTCCGGGGCATAAATAGACGTAGCCACGAGCGCCGAGCCAATTCAGACATAGAGTATATTAACATGCAGGGTGGTAGGAACAGGCTGAAGTGGGAAGAGATAGAAGAACAGCTAAGGGAAGAGAGGCCGATGGTATACGGTTTTGTAGAAACACATCTCAGGGACATGGAACAACCTCCGAACAATCCGGACCACGCGTGGGAATATTGTAATAGAACAGAAGGCAGCAGAAAGGGGGGTGGTATTGGGGCATTCATTCATAAAAGTACAGACTGGCAAAGGGTCAAGCAGGAGTGCAAGGAACATTTATGGCTAAAAGGGAAAGTGGCAGGTCAAATGACACTCCTTGGTTTCGTGTAATTGTGGACGGGAGCAAAGGCCAGAGAGGAAAACCAGACAATGGTAGAGTGTATATTAAAGGACATTCAGGAGTTAGGAAGAGAGTGCGAGATAATTATACTAGGAGACATGAATGCGCACATAGAAGATATAGATGGGTATACCGACCCGACAGGCGAAATGATCATGGATATGTGTGAAAGGCTTGATTTGATCATTTGCAACAGTACCGAGAAGTGTGAAGGGCAAATAACATGGGAGGTAGGAAGGCTTCAGTCGACGATAGATTATGCACTGATGTCACATAGGATGTATGATAAGCTCAGGGGAATGCACATAGATGAAGGTGGCTCCAGAAGTCTGGGTAGCGATCACAAACGTATCAAGCTAAGTTTTGGAAGAGGAGTGAAAGTGGGAAGGAGACAAGATGAGCAACTACAGGAAAATTTTTATCCAGAAAGGAAAATTGAAATAGCCACTAAACAAATTGAGAAAGTAATCACGGAGGATAATAAGACAGTGTGGACATACACGAATCTAATTAGACTCTTTGAGCTAGAGCTTGCTAAGACGCGTGACAAGTCACCCCGGAAAAGAAGACACAAACCCAAAAGTTGGTGGGATGAGGAAGTTAAGAGAGCCATAGCAAAACGTCAGGAAGCCTGTAGGGAACACAGACATGCTAAGCAGCGGGGTGAACCGACAGATGATGTTGAAAGGAAATGGGCAACCTTTCTAAGCTGTAGAAGGGATGCATCCCTTCTGATCAACGAAAAGATTAGAAGGAAGGGAGCTCAGTGGCTGGCAGAAGTACATAAAAAAGATAGAAAGGCAGCTGCGAAATTTTGGAACCATCTAAACTCCCTAAGAAATGAGACGAGCCTAGAGCAGAGATTTATAACTACAGCCCAAGGTGCTAGGCTAGAAGGGGACGAAGCTATTGAATATATAAGAACAAAAGTGACAGAAAAATTTCAACAAAGAAGTACTTTATGCACCACAATAGACGAGGACGAATCAAGTGGTGCAATGGCTCCATTTTCACAACAAGAGTGGGAAAGGGCTGAGAAAAGGGTTCCTAGTAGTACATCAACAGGCCCAGATGGCATTCCAATTAGGCTGATAAAGACATTAGGTCCGAAGTCTAAGCAGGCTTTGAGAGAGGCAGTGAGCACCATAATAATCGATGGTGAAGTTCCCGATGGATGGAAACTTAGCAGGATGAGCATGATCTATAAAGGAAAGGGGGACAAAGCTGACATAAACAACTACCGTCCTATAACAGTGACATCAGTGGTCTACAGGCTGGCGATGCAGATTATAAAGGAAAGACTGCAGGCGTGGATAGAGGATTAGGGGGTGCTGGGGGAACTGCAGAATGGGTTTCGGAAACACAGGAGGTTGGAAGACAATCTGTTCTCACTGACGCAGTGCATCGAAATAGCAGAAAAGGAACACAGGCCCCTGTGGCTAGCATTTTTGGATATCAAGGGAGCGTACGATAGCGTGGTTCAAGAGGAATTGTGGGGAATACTGGACACACTAGGCGTGGAACATGTAGTCACTAATCTTTTAAAGGGTATCTATAAAGGTAACAAGGTAGTTATAAAGTGGGAAAAGCAGGTATCCAAGCCTGCAGAGGTAAAACGGGGGCTTAGGCAGGGGTGCCCCCTGTCACCCTTATTATTCATGATGTACCTACAAGGATTAGAGGCAAAACTAGAGGGAAGTGGACTGGGCTTCAACCTCTCGTTATTCAAACAAGGAAAACTTATTGATCAGGCACTACCAGCATTAATGTACGCAGATGATATAGTGCTAATGGCCAACAACAAGTGTCACACCTGTCCCGTTTATTAGGGAGGCGATCGCCGGGCTAATTCCAAGAGCCGAAGTATCGGCCCCCCGAACCGCACCACGAAAGCGTGGACAATTTAGAAGTGGTCCTTTTTGGTGCGCCAGCGGACGCCAGCTGTGGCCCAAAGAACAAGTCAGAGCCGAGAGTTGATAAACAAACAAATTATATTCTCAGTAATGGCAGATCGAAAACAATACATAAAAATGCACACTCCACAATAGTTGCATACAATATGTCACCAATCAAACCAATCAATCAACGTACTACACAATACAATCAGCCACACTCAAAACAACGGACACAGACAACAATACGCACTACAATGCAGTCGCATGCATTGAACAACCAAGACACTTAAGGACTAAAGAGATAGAAAACCTATTCAGTCCAAAGTCCTTGGAACAAAAGTCTGAATGGTACTCTTCCGAGAATCACTCACTCAAAGTCCAGCGTTGTTGTCGTTCCGTAGTTCTCGAAGTTTCTCTTCCAGGAAACCTCGCGTCCTCAAATGGCCACTCTCCAAGCTTCAAACTTCTTCGCCGGAAATCCGTCGGCTTCACACACGCAGCTGTTGCCCGCGTCTTCGCTCGATAGCGGTAAACCCACGCTCTTGCCTGTAGCTCGAGCCGTCCCTACGGACCAAAAACTTCGCCGACTACACGGCGGAATCTCTACGCACTCTGGCGCTCACTTCCGTCTCCTCCTGTTCTGTCACTACGGGCAGAACCTTCGCCGACTCCACGGCGGAATTCCTACGCGCTCCGGCGCTAACTTTCCGTCTTCTCCTGCTTTCTCGTCTCGGCCGCTCGATTAAATACCTTCCGCGCCACCTTCCAGAAATTTCTCGTCATTTCGTCGGCGCGATACGCAGCGAAGGCTGGGGAGAGGCACGAGACGGTTCGACTGCCCTCTCCGGAGGATGATTCACTCGGTCTGACCCCGCCTCCTTCGTTCTAGAAAAATCGCGGTCTTGCTGGGCCGCCGATGTGGGGTGAGGAGGATCGTCTGCGAAGACGTGCTTCTGCGGGGAGAGCGCGCGCCCGGGAGCCCTGGATGTTGGCTTTCTTTTTTTTTTCTTTTTACCTCGCGGCGTTTCTGCCGCCCGTTGTCGCAAGGATTTGGCGGCGCGCTCTTGTTTAGCGCTCGTTCTGTGACAACAAGGAAGATTTGCAGAGATTGATGGACATCTGCGGTAATGAGGGAGATAGGTTAGATTTTAGATTCAGTAAGGAAAAATCAGCAGTCATGATTTTCAATGACAACGAAGGTAGTGAGCTTAGAATACAGGAGGTCACGCTAGAGATAACAGATAAATACAAATATCTGGGCGTATGGATAAGCAATGGGACAGAGTATTTGAGGGAACACGAAATATACGTGACGACTAAAGGTAACAGGAATGCAGCAGTCATGAAAAATAGGGCACTGTGGAATTACAATAGATATGATGTTGTGAGAGGAATATGGAAAAGGGTCATGGTTCCTGGGCTGACGTTCGGCAATGCGGTCTTGTGCATGAGATCAGAAGTTCAAGCAAGATTAGAAATTAAGCAACGTGGAATAGGTAGGCTTGCTTTAGGAGCTCACGGGAATACACCAAATCAGGGAGTACAAGGTGATATGGGATGGACATCATTTGAGGGCAGGGAAGCTAGCAGCAAGATAAAATTTGAGAAGCGATTGAGAGAAATGGGGGAAGAGCGTTGGGCTAGGAAGGTTTTCAGCTACTTGTACATGAAGAATGTCGATACAAAATGGAGGAAGCGAACCAGGAAGTTGACTGGTAAATACTTAGAAAACAGCAGGTGGCCAAACCAAAAAGAACTATCGGTTAAGAAGAAAGTGAAGGAAACGGAGACTGACATGTGGAGAATCGGTTAAGAAGAAAGTGAAGGAAACGGAGACTGACATGTGGAGAATGGGCATGATAAAGAAGTCCGCACTAGGGATCTATCGAACGTTTAAGCAGGAAATTGCCAAGGAAAGGATCTATGATAATACTCGGGGTAGTTCTCTACTGTTTGAGGCCAGAACGGGAGTTCTGCGAACCAAGACATATCGGGCCAAATACGAAGGGGTAGACACAGTATGCAGTGCGTGTGGAGAGGAAGAAGAAACTGCCGAACACTTGATAATGTTCTGTAAAGGGCTTCACCCTATAGTTCAGGATGATGGCGCAGAGTTTTTCAAAGCACTGGGGTTTAGGGACCGGGAGGGCAAAATAAATTTTAAGCGGGTAGACTTAACTAGAAGGAGGCTATCTGATTGGTGGCTAAAGTCAAGGCACGAGTGAAAATTAAACTCTTCACTGCATAGTACGAATCCTCAAACTCTTTTTTTAAGAAAAAAAATATATTTTTTAGTTCATTAGGTATTACGGCTTGGTGGCGCTAGCCACCGCCTGATCTAAAGGGTACAGCCATATCCATCCATCCATCCAGGTAGAGCTACTGTATGTGCTACTTTTAGGTCCGTAGGGAGCATATACAGTAACTCGAAGTTGGGGTAAAGCTGGGACACGTAAACGTTACCCCGCTAAACTATAAGACGCTGTCCGCAACAAACGCACGGCAACGCCATTCATTTAACCTCCGCTTTCACGCTAACGGTAAATTATAACTGTCCACTACTGTATCGAGACGCTACGCTATCGCAGCGGCGTGCGTCAGCGCACACATTTTTACGGGCAGAAGTGAGCGTGTTAGAGGTGGTGCTTTTATAACAAATCAAAAACATACCTTCGAATCACGAAGAGACCACATATCGATGTCATCCCGATGAACGGCAACGCTCCCGTTTCGCTTTCTAATCGTTCTTATAGGGAACGAAAACACTTAATTGGACGAGCGGTTGGTGATATGCGGCTTGCAGAGCCCGCAGCAACGCCCCATTACGAGAGCTTGCGGACGTAAACCGCGCGACCATTCAGTGAATGAAGCACGTCACCACGCAACACTTCACAGAGGCAGAAAAACACGGTATTCTTCGCGCAGTCGTCGATAGAAACACCGGTACGCCACGGTATAGGCTCCGTCGGGCTAAGCTATCGCGCTCTCTCGAACAGCGGGAGAACGCACGCCTACTCGGTTTATTCGATGAAACTAGGGTCAGAAATGAATGACGTCAGAGGCCATGCCCGCAGCAGTGAGCAGGCCTGAATTATTCTTTTCTAGGTGGCATTGCCCTAAACCACGCCTAGCTCAGATGCGAGACGGAAGGTTGGCCACCCTGCAGCCTACAAGCGCTCATCCTCCTCTCCATTCATTTCCTCGTAAAAAACGTGGAATGACTGCATTAAGCGTTTGGTCAGTGGAGATATCGCGCTTTTTAACTAGCCGCTGCCGTTCTCCGTTTGCGCAGTCGCAAATGCAGAAAACGACGTGAAATCACGACGATAGTTATAGCGCGAGAACTAAACGACGACACAGAGACAAGAAGGACACGAAATACGCGTGTCTTGTCGTGTCTTTCTCGTCTTTGTGTCGTCGTTTTGTTCTCGCGCTATAACTATCGGCATGCCATACCAACTAGCCCAAGCTGCCACACTTCTAACTGAAATCACGGTTTATCGCGCACGATGGATAGATAGTCATGCGAGACAAGGAACAGGCATGCGACTGCGCTGCAAAGCAGGGTAGGTGACGATTACCAACAGATATCTCTCGTGTATGGATCGATCGATAGCTTATTCCATCCTGACGCCACGAATTGTGCCGCAAAAACGAGAACGGACAGGAAAGAATAACGCGTTTGTATTTTTTGGTACTTTTTAGAGGCTGTTTAGGGGGTGTCTCAAGTTTGTTTTATCTATGCTTCTTTCTCTAGATATTCGAGAACAGCAAGAAGAGATGCCCTGTAATAGATTTTTTAGATAGACTGCACAACTGCGCTGAAAGTTTATTGCCTCTCTATATATACGGTTATTTATGACAACCCTAAAGGGCCTGGACACTTTCGAAATGAGTGTAATCAGCTTTCAAAGTAAACCATGTTTACCGGATTTACATGCACAGTGTTTTGATGAGTAAATTCACAAAGGGACACTAAACAACGATTTTTCGCGTATTCATCATCATCGGCCTGACTACGTCCACTGCAGGAAAAAGGCCTCCCCCATGTTCCATCAGTCAACTCGGTCCTGCACTTGCTGCTGCCACTTTATATCAGCAAACTTAATCTCATCTGCCCAGCAAACTTTTTATCTCCTCGTCGCCTGCTTGCCTTCACTGGGAATCCAGTCAGTTACCCTCAATGAGCAACGGTTATCCCGACCTACACGCTACGTGCCCAGCCCATGTCCATTTCTTCTTCTTAATTAAGGTGAATGCACAAGAACACATGCGCCGCAGCAGGACATTTTTCAAATGATCCCGATGACATCAGACGGACCACCTACAGTTAATCACTAGTAACCGATCTAGCTGCACTAAATAACCTTCCTTGCATGAAGTGGGGCAATAAAATGCTGTTTGTTCGTTTTTGTTTGATTCGTGGAAAAAAGAATCGTCGGATATTAGTATGGGAGACTGGCGCGAGTGATCCAAAAATTCAATTTTCACGTAGTTGCACTGGGCAGGTAGTGATATCTAGCGGGGCGCAATTGAACCAAAAACGTTCGCAATCTCGGAGCCAATGGCGAGAAACTGGCCAAAGGTCGTTGTTGCTGCTGTGGCTCCCGCTGCTTTCGGTCTGCTGCTACTAGCGCAGTAAAGCCGGGCAACGTTGTGCACGGCAACAGTGACGTGAGACGGTTCGATCAGTCCGCTTCTCGCAGCGGGTAATTTGAAGTGCGCTAATCCGTTGCGAACCACTAAAACGTGATTTTACTTCAAAATAGGCCCTTCATTAGCACAAAAGTAACACTACGAGGTTTCTGGACCACTATTTCAACAATCATCTTCGACTTGATAGTTTCCTTTAGTGTCCCTTTAAGGCTACACCTATCATTCTCCTTTCCATCGCTCGCTGCGTCGTCCTCAGTTTAAGACGAGTATTTCGAGTATTAGTAAAGTGCAATTTCAGAGTCCCCAAAACACCACTCTAACCGCGAGACCACGCTTGGTAAACGAAAAAGCACACAGAAAAGAAAAATGCAAGTGAAGAGGCCAACACCATGACGCCATAGTTTTACAAGGCGTCTGCTGGGTCCTATGCAGTTTCTCATCTGTAAAAATGAAATACGTTGCCATCTGTGGGTGCCATAGATCCAACATACGATTTCGTCCAGCCCATGTCACGAAAATAATTGACAATTGTGACGTCACGCGGGGAGATAACAAATTTTAAAATTAAAGTTTTACCTTGATTCTCTGTGCTATTAACGATCTTATGAGGGTGAAACTTGAGAGTTCTCAGAGCACATTTTATCAACCTAAACTGAGTTATTGTTTCAGTCTATTGTCCCTTTAAATCCAGCAGTGAAGCCAGGGGGGGGGGGCACACTTGTGAATTGTATGCAGTGTGCCACTGGCGCTCCAGGCTACACCATTGTAATCATGTGCATGGAATTCGGCTGGTATGGGCGTTTAGATGTCTATAAACCACACGCAAAAAGCTGCATGCTTTGTCATTTCGTCTAACAGGACTCGATTAACTAACTAGAAACGTTTATTTGGAGGTATTTGAGCAGACAACTTCATTGAAAATTGCAGGTTGCTAAAGAAATTTCGAGACATTTTTCGACGCAATAGTTTTTCCAGGGAAGTGCAATATTTCCTGCTAAGACTTTTTTTTTGGGGGGGGGGGACATTGGCTTTGATGGTTTGCTAGGAGCTCAGTTCAGCAAGGTGACTTGGCCAGCGAATGGTACTTCGCTCCAGGCCCATGACCCCCCCCCCCCCCCATTCTTTCTTATATATGCATATATAGAGGGAAAAGACCATTTGCCTGCCCTGCCCCCACTTCAGATAATGAAGTAGCCGACCCCCCCCCCCCCCCCCAACAAAAAATAAAAAAGTCTGCATACAACCCTGGCTTGACATATACCCGCTGCACGTCTATGGCTGAAACATGTCGTACACATCCCAAAGCTAAATTCGTTTGGAGTTCTATCATTGCCACAAGGCACGAACGAAACTGTGCTGACTGCACCAATCAATGTCAAGATACCTCGTAGCAATGGTGCACTTGACGTCATTTGCGAGGGTCACTAGCGTCGGGGTCGCCATCTTGGCGGTTCGCACGCTCGCCATGCACGAAATGCTCACTGCACGCGCTGTGTCCGAGATCCGTACGGGAACTTGTATGTCTAGTGACCTCAGGAATACCTCCTGCACGCCAAAGCACGAACAGCTGGACGAGCGTACAAACGGACCTTCATTATGGCACAGCGATAATGCTGCCCCCTTGCGGATTAAGGCTCAGTGCATACCCCCTTAAACGGGGGCACCAAATCTGGCCCATACCTTTCCGCAGACAGGCTTGTCGCGCAATTGTTTAAATGCATGGTTATGTGGCCAAGCATGATTTTTGGGAATAATGGCATTCGAAGATGGCTGACGTGGTTGCTCCTATAGAGTTAACTTCTCGCCTTAAACTCCCCCCCCCCCCCCCCCGGAAGCCTGGGACCAAATTAAGGCACACCACTGTGAGAAGCACGTTATCGCTTCAGTTTTCCTTTTTGGATATATTATAGAAGTTTGTTTTCTTTATAAGAATGGAAACTTGCGCGGGTTCATATGGGGCCATCTTGGTTGAACAGCGTTTTCTTCCAAGACTCGACGAGGGGAGCCGAGGGTGGCCTGATGCTTCTGCACAACTAAACCCCCTCCCTCACTACACTCGTCCTATCCTACTGCACCTGTTGTGTTGTGCAGTCCCCTGCGTACAACACGACCTCTGCCTATGTGCCCTTACTGTTGTTGAAACACTGCAGACATGTGTTCCCAACAATTTCTGGTGTCGTACGAAACAGCCTCCCAAAAAACGATGTGTGAAAGAGAAAGTGCGGTGATTTGTGCTTGCATAGCGCGTGCCGGCGTAGCATGTGCGGCCATGCCAACCGGCAAGGTGCCTGTGGAGGTAAGACGAGCCACGGTCCTTATAGCGAAGCCCACTGTCGACATCATCTTTATTGGAACTCCTACAGAATAATCATCCCAATGATGATAGTCGCTTCTCATTTCCACAAAATTTTCAACATCCTCCAGGCCCCCAGAGTGAGGCCTCATGATGAACAATACCACAGTTGTTGTAAACACTAAACACACAATGTTCATCACTAATAGTTTGAGGTCCAACTCAATCCACGTGGAACGATTCGGGTTTCCTCTTGCGCCTGGTCTTCCAGCGGTGCTTCCGATGCTTGTTCCACGCTCGTCTTTGTGAACGCGTTTCCCATGATGGCTTTGGAATGTTGATGGTCATTTTCCATTCGCATGAACAATGATAATGCCGACTCTTCCACGATGTTCTTCTACAGTTCATTTTAAACAGTTTTCTTAAGTTCCATGTCCTGTTTTCGTTTACCTCAGAAGCACTAGCCTTGTCTCTCTATGTTGATTTGGTCTCTCTAATTCGCGGCTGTGATGCTGTTTGGGCATTCTTCGCTGAAGTGTGATGTTTTATCCACATTGCTCTCAACCTTGACATCATCATCTTTCTAGAAGAGGAAAACTGTGAGCTGCGCATAGTGCTTGCTTCTGTGTTCTCGTGGTCTTCCTTGTGTTCACTCTCGCTTTATAAAGTGGCCTTGATTTCCTTTTGTAGGGCACTCGTACGCATGCCAGTGAGGACGTTATAACATCTCAGTCTGTCGACGTTGGCTTGGACGCATCCTTACCATCTCGTGGGTGAACATTTGGATATACAAAGTCTTCCGACCTTTAAATCATGGGAATGCCTTCCACCTTGAACACCGGAGTTGTTGTACATGTCTTGTCGACAGTTTCATAGTTATTGAACGCTGACAACAGTTCTAAAGGCGTGGGCCAAATCTTTGTAAGTAGGGGTTGTTCTTTGTGGGCTCTTTTAATGGTTATTACTGCAGTCAAGGTGCTAATCGGTTGGCTTCCACCACGCTCAAGAATATATCCTGAGGCTGACTTGTCTGGTATCTGTGCTACAATATTACTGTCTAATAGGCTTCGGCTGGATGGTGGTGACGCAGATGCAGAGTGTGCCTCTCTTTCTGCTTCCATTTTAATCTGTTGTCTTATTGTCTCCAAATGAGCCTGCCGTGGTTTTAATGCTTGGGAGATCTTATATTCGGTTCCGACCTCTAGAACGACCTGGCGCTCACAAACTTCCGCCTCCTCCACCTGAGCTTCCAAATTATCAATGTCAACTGCATCCTCTACTTCTTTGTCGATTCTTCTAAGCTCATCGTACTGGTAAATCAGAATTCGGCGAATATTCCGCAACTCACAGATTGGTGGGCGATCCAATTGACGAAGAGGTTCGATGTCTGCGATGACTTGCGTGATGGTTCTGCGTACTTGGCTCTGCCTTTTGTAGAGGGCCTCCATGATCTGCTTCAATGTTGGAAACGTGAGAAGTCACTGGCCGGCCGTGTCACGAGGCAAAGTTTGAGTCAAACGGCAGCCGTCACAGAAAGTTCAGACAACGAATATCCGTCAGTTGTCGGCCTGTCATTCTTCATCATCTTGTAAATATCGGGCCATCGTCGTGAAGGGCGAGTCAGGACGGAGCCGTAGTAGACTTGAGGGCTCCAGTCTCCTGAACGTCCAGACAATTCCTGCACTCATGTCAGTCCATGGGTGCTCCTAGTGGTCTCAGTTCCAGCCATACTCGTGCTCTGGAGTCTCGGTGGTCGTTAGGCCTCGTTCAGAAGCTTGACTTAACGGCAGCATCAGAAAATCCTGCAAGCTGCATATGCGGCCGAAAAGTTGTGAAATGCGCTCTGTTCCACCTCTGAAGGCCTTTTCTCCCAGGTTTCACAGCACCAAAATGATGTGGAGAAAAGGGCGAGCCGCCGTCCCCATAGCGAAGCTCACTGTTGACTTCTTCTTTATTTTAACAAGCTCATCTCATCTATTCCTGAAGATGATATCGCCCTTCCCCATATTCTACACAATTTTCAACAGCACCTATGCCTGACGCGCTCTAGCTGACAGGAACCGGGCCACGGTGGGCGGGGCCTAAGCACCATAGCGGAGAGCGCGTTCAATTCCCATAAAGGGCACGCAAACCATGATTCTGTGGGCAAAATTGGAATTTATTTTTTTAGGTTGTAACTAAGTGTAGTCAAATGCAATCTCTGTCGCGCTGTTTATGCATTCCCCTTTGCAATTTGTCGAACCAACAAGGTCGACAATTCGCTATTCTGGTTCATCCTGTTTGCGTCTCAACAACCACTTCAAGGATGAGTATTTCGTCAACCACTTCATGTCGGCGTAAGAGTGCTCCACCCGCACTTGATCGTGTGGAATTTCCCACTGAGTAGCACTGTCCCTTAATGCAGCAGTTTGTTCACCAGCCTGGCACATGACCGGGAACATCAAGGGGGCATTTTTCTGCGTGGAAACATTTCTTTTCGAGGTCCAGCTCTTCGACGAATTCTGTACAAGCTTGGCCAGATGGGCTTTCAAACCCTGCATAAAAGGAAAAATTAATGATTGCCTAGACCGCACAATTTAGTTCACACAAGACAAAGGCGATCAAAAACCTCGGAAAGAGACCTCACTCCATGACTTACATCAGGTGCAATGCCAGAGAAGTTAGCGAGACTTTCGCACCAAGAAAATGATTAAATAATTTAAGAACCCATATGTAACCATAATGAAAAAAAAAATGGCATTATGCAACGTCATCTTTTTCCTCCTTTTTAGACTTAGTTATAAATGAAAATGCTTTGTGACCCAGAAATGAATAAACCTAGTTATTTTCACAGTTTTTCTGAATATCTCTTTGTTTTTGAACCGCAGCTTTTGCAATAAGTAGTACCAGTAGAGTGGAACCACAGCCGATCGTAGAGGCCACATTTTCAACGACAAAATACAAGCATAGACTCACACATTTTGCTCACGCAATAACCGACCGAAGTTCTTGCATAGCTCCCACATTGTCGAACTTGATGTATGAAATGGAGCACACGATGATGTGAAATGTGCTGTGAATTGTGGATCATGATGGACTGTTTCATACTAAGCAGGTATGCTTTGGGCTGGCGTCTGTCCCCTCAACCTTCCAGCAGCTGATGTCGCAGATTCCTAAAAGATGCTCTGGTGTTTTGTTCTACACAGACAATATTATTGTGCGTGGCAGGACCAAACAAGAGCATTTTGGCCACTCTTCTTCATTGCATCGAGTCCCCTGGACTCAAACTTAATAACAAGTGCACCTTTTTTGTCGAATAATTGTGTTTCTTGGGCCACAGGATCACTGCTCAAGCCATTTCACTGCTGCCAAAAAAAAATGATTCTAGCCTGAATGCCCTCACTCACACTGAAGTTGCTGGTCTTCATTTGTTTTTCGGCTAAGTCAAGTACAATGCCAAGTTTACCTCATCCCTTGCTGATGTCATGGATCCAATGACATCAGCAAGGCCTGCTCCGTAAGTATCAAGGCTCCACCTGGAGTGATGCCATCTATGCTAGTTCCTACTCAAGGTCAAGTTCCTACTGTCATCCAGCAGAGCTTACTTCAGATATTTTATCCTACTATTCCAGTGGTTGTCTCCACGAATATATCGGACTGCAGCCTTAGGGATGTTTTTCCGACAAGGAGATGGGCACCAGCTGCGCACAGTCGCCTTCTTCTTCTGCACACTATTCCCAGCAATAAGGAATTACACAGTTGGTCAACGGGAAGCACACTCATGTGTCTGGTCCTGCAAGCGTTGGCACACAGGCTTTTCAGGATGGCATTTCACACTTCGTACAAACCATCAACCCTTTGTGTCCCTTCTATCACCTCGAGAATTGGGAATACGTCCCCTTCACATCACATGTTGGTCAAAGTGTCTTAGACGCTATAATTATACAGTGGAATACTGCAAAAGGTGAGACAATCAAGGTACAGGTGCATTGTTCCACCTTCCAGTGCCTGTTTTGTATGCAGATGTCTTACAAAACGAAGAGATTGTCTCTCTCACTGCTCCATTCCGCCTCACCACAGAACAGTTCCAGCAGCACTTGCGTGGAGATGCTACGTTGGAACAAGTCAAGGCTTATGTTGAATCATTTTAGCCATCTCACAAGTTTGTACTGGATGTACTACAGCCATTTTTGCCATGCACAAAGTACTCTTTTTGGTCGATGACTTGCTTTGCCTGGTAAATGCCTCATAGTTTATCCATCCCTTACTCCACAGGTCATCTCTACCATAGACGAAGTGCACCCTAGGATAGTCCGCACTAAATCACAACTACGAGAGCATTTCTGGTGGCCTAGCATGGACAAACAGGTGAAAATTGCCATCCATAACTGTGCACTCTGCCAGAACACGAGAGTTCCGAGACTGAAGTAACTCTGCTGAAAACGTTTCCCCTTCCAGAGCATCTATGGCAAAAGGTTTCTATCTATCCTGTCAGTTATACAGAAAGAGCCCCGCATGATTTCAAGTTCACTGTCACCTTCGTATACTACTTGTCCATGCTGTTGGTAGATCAGTTTTGCAGCAACCCAGCTAGTACAAAAAAAAATATCCATCTTATTCAAGGATATATTGTCTATACCTTCAGCATGCCAGATTAAAAAAGTCAACTTCAGGACAAAAAATCCTGCTATAAGAGTACTTAAAGACACTTCCAAGCATTTCTTTTATAGTGGGCCTTGACTACCTTTCTGCTCTGTCACGAGCGATAGCGGACAACGCTCCATGAGTGTCTCGCAACTCCAGGCGAAGAAAATTAATATCGGTGCTGAGCTCGTGCATGCACGGGCACCTAAAGAGAATAAAGAAAAGAGTCTGAGAGTCCCTTTTTAGACCACCACAGTACCCACGCATATCCAATGGGTGCAACGGCACATCGCACGTTTCTACTTCTATGAAGCCTGCTTTACAGATTACGAGTGCTTCTAAAACATGCCACGCATGGTATGTGATGTATTGCTTGAACGATGGACTGGTACCTGTCAATATTGACACTCCATCCTGTCCCCTTTTTTTGTCTGCATGGGTTGCATCCATAACCTTTCTTCAAGATTGCTTGTCAAGCCTTCGGCTCTTAGTGCCATCCTGGGCGGAGCCTCCAGGCTGACCTAAGGGTCGGAATGGCCCTTACTCAGCCTCCTCAGAATATTTTCAATAAAGTCAAATCTCACTCCCTCAAGATGTCAGCTCCAGCGATACCCTATGTTCAAAAATATTTAATCTCGTCTTTCTTCCATCTTCCCCTGAACTTCCGCTTTATTTAGATTTACTGCCACTGAGACACACCCGAAGAAGAGCAGACGAAAGTTACTGCAACAGGTAACAGTTTTTGGTGCACCACAGTATGCACTGAAACAATGCACCAGATATAATAGACTATACAGTAACTCGACGGTTACACTATCATTGAATACTTCACCGTCTGAAACTGCCCAATCACCTACAACAAACGATGTATAGCTGTGCTTCAGTATATGTCAGGCAGATGGGACGCTGCATTAATAGGCATCAGCAGGAGCACAGCTATTCCCTCACTCAACACAGCGGGATGCAACTGCCTAGGCACTGCCAGTTTTGTAAAACGACGGGAAAAGTAAAATGCGTACCGCTCTTCAGGCAGGCCAAGATCGTCGGCCGTGCAAATGACACGGAAAATAATGAAAGCCTTGCATGTTACACGATACGGGCCTGACAAGTGTATCAGTGAAGCTTGGTTACACCTATAAAAGAAAGAAGTCGAATTTCTTGTTTTTAAGTTGTCGTTCACAATGTACAGTTGCGTTTGATGGTGCACATGCACTTTGCTGTGGTAGAAAAAGAGGCGTCATCCGAATAAAGCAGTTGTTAGTCAGTGCTGGTCCCATCCACATCTTTCTTCTTGAGCCCTGTATGTAGGCGTAGTTTAGTGTTTTCATTGTCTTGCCAACTAGGCCCCCACCGTACACTTCTGAGGTTCCCAAAGCTTTCACTTTCACTCTTTTTGCATGTACTTGAACTAAGTGCACTTAAAGGGGCTGTGCCACATATTTGTGGCTTGCGCATTCTTTGCTAGAATGCATTCCTTACAGCTCCAAGAAGCATGATGCACACACCATGATTCGTTTCTTCTCGCTGAATGATCTTATTTCGCCTTTTTTATGTGGACAATTTTCCGTTTTCAGTTCCTGGGTGCACAATTGGGCTGTGACATCGCAGTGTAGGCTGTGACCCTACAAGGCTGTGAGGCATGTTGCGCTGATTATCATCTGCTCTCACACACATGTGCCAAAAAAAATCATCTGCAAAACAAATGTGCAGCAGCCACAATGCTTTGCCGAGTACGTATGTGGCAAAGGTCTCGGGAGGTCACTCACCTCACTACAATAAGCGTGCGCATGGGAGAGGAGTAAGAGAGGTGACAACTACTATAATCACCAACGAGGGGAGGTGGGTGAGAAGGGTGCAAACACAGCCCCATACATTGACATAATAGGGAGGGGGTGTGCTGCGGTGAACTTTTGCCCCCCTTTGCAGGGGAAACCTGTGCACAGCTACGCTAACTACAGAACTGGTGCGACGTCACTACAACCTTCAATGCCCTCCCAACAGAGCTGTGCATGTTTGATGCCTGGGTGTGTGTGTGGTGTGTTTGCGCTCGAATTCATTTTTTGAAGAGCTACAACAGTTCTGAACATACTTGCAATGGGCTTCGGACGGGAGAATAGGCGTTTACGTACACTTTGGAGGTGAATTAAAACATATTTTACATGTTTGCTCTGTCCGACAGCTTGTGTGAGCTTCAAAATCTGATGGCGCCAACACTTTAAAAATGCCAGCCAAGGAGATTGGAGTTCTATAAATCGACTTCTGTAGAGCTGAAGCCTAAACGAAGGTTTCTCAATCTGACGCAGTGATGCAATGGTTCACCTACCTCGCTGTTGCGTCCAATATGCAGCGTCAGTGCTCGATTTGAAGCGGCTGTCTTTCCGTTAACTAAGTGCATAGAGCACACCTGAAAGCAACACATAATCATGGGATCAAAATTCACTGAAGACAGAGTTGGCACACGTGTATGACTGTATTCAAGTTATATTCAATCATATTTCTTAGAAAATCATTTGTCTGAAACATACAGAAGAAATTTGCGATACAGAAGTCGTATAAATGAAATATATCAAAATACACTCAAACTTCAATATAACAAATACAGATATAACGAAATAGTCTATAACAAAGTAAACTAAAAACAGCCTTGCAATAGATAGATAGTGTAAGGAATATAAATTTATAACAAATTTTCAGATGTAACAAACTTGTTTTTATGTAAGATGAAACTTTGTTATAACGAGGTTTTGGTGTAGTGACGTGTTGAAACAATAATCTATAACTCCCATTTCGATTCATTAATTTTTTAAAGCTTTACAAGGGTGGAGGAATTCAGTGAAGTAAAACTGCTGACAGAACATGATTAGGATATAAATAGTGAAACCATGCCCACATCTTGAATCAAATGATGTGCACTGAACTGCGGCACATATTTTCATGACGGAAATACGTCGGGACCCCAGCATAAAACACCTTTGTTTCAATGCTTTAAGGAATTATGGGACGAATCAGTCGCACTTTTTCTTCTTCACAAATAGCTTCCTCCGCCACTATGCATCGCTATCAGTGCTATGATATTCTGCTGATGAGTCAAAAACATCTAGAAAACAAGCAAAAAAAATAGATGTTTGCGATATGTTGCATCGGTGATACATTTAGTTTATATTTGTTTCGTTCAGTAGAAAATTTTTAATATTTTTGTTCTATTGTGAGCAAGTTAGCGAAAGTGTTATATTTATGGTACATTTCTCCTTTTCGGATATTTTGTATGAACCTCAAGATTTTATTTCAAAACTGAAGCGGTAGATGAATAATTGTGTTAAATCATGTGTGCACAAAAAATGAAGCAGCTGCTTGCTAAGCCTAGCTGCATAACAGGCATGTACAAATGTTTTTTCAAGTTTAAGGGAAAACTATACGTCATGAGACAATGCCTTATGATGGAAAAGGCCGTAAAATTCCTTGTTACCTTTTTTTATTGCCACGGTAGCAGTGGCAATGAGATCACAAGCTGTGCCTCAAACGAAAAATGAAGCAGTGGCTTGCAAAGCCTAACTGAATGTTTTTTTTTTTTTAGTTTGAGAGACGACGTCGCGTCACGAGACGCCTTATGATGGAAAAGGCTCTGAAATTTCTTGTTGTTCATTTTGACTGCTATGGCAGCAGTGGCAAGGAGACCGAAAATCTGTGCCTGAGATGTTCCTGAAATTGAAGGCCGAAAAAAAAGAAGGGCAAGATCATTCTGTAGACAGTCGGGAAGCAGTAGAGAACACAAATATACAAGATGTAGGAGAACTGAGACACCTTCAACCTGGATTGTGTTGATGAATTAATTTACAGGACTTAGTGCATTTGGCGACACCACATTGATCTGGCTTGCCTCGATTCATAGCCGCAATTTTATATGAAAGTTGCTCATTCTTATCTGCACCGACAAAAGAGACAGAAAGGAGCTGAAAATGTTGGTGTATGCAAAGAGGTCAGACAGAGCTGCTGGCACCGCGGGACAGGAGTAGGCCCACGTTGTGTACCTCAGCGAGAAATTATTTGAGGGAGCACTTCCTTACGTATAGTGCCCCTGCAGTACAGTGAAGTGCCCCTCCATATCACTTTTGGGAGACTCTTCATGCGAGAAATTCTGCGAAAGGATTTCAGTCTAGTGCACTCACGAGACAGCTGTTGTCCGTCTTTTTTAAAGATACGTGACGGGTAAACTGGACAGATATGTCTCACTTTGTTTCCCATAAGCTAATGGTAAAATTCCGGTGAAAACTGCTTTATACGATTTATAAGGACATTATTTTTGCTACTCCGCATGTACACTTTCTGTTATCACATCAAAAATATACCTAGATGAACCCGCAAAGAGTTAAAAAAGAAGCAGCTCCATTTGCACAGCACTGATGGCCCAATCTTTGTTTCTATAAAGTGGTCGCGTCAGTGCAAGTTTTCATTCAATTTTCATTCAATGCACAAGCCCTTCCTGCTAATGCAAACACCACTCATACTTGTAAAAGACTGAGTACGATGTCACATTTCTAAACAAAATTTATGGTAGGTTCAAGCCTTCTACCTGAAATGAGCGACATAAATGTGTGTCTTTACAAAAAGATCAACTGTGCTTAAATAGGCAAAAGTGCTTGCTGTCACAGATATGAGCAGAGGTAAGTGAACGGAGTGCCTATGCCAATTTTCTTTGAGTGAAACAGTGACAACTGTAGACACAGCGTAACCTCGCTGTGCACATCGTTACTGACTACAGTAGGGACTAATATCGAATACCTTCGTAGTGAGTCACAATGTTTTCTCAGCAGCAACGGTTCGCAAACTATCAGCACCAACAGCACATTGGACGATGCAAGTTATGAATGACAACACCAGTAACTAACTAGGTTGTCTGCAACAGCGCCTGAAAGGATGTATGTAGTTGTTTAAAGTGCACGTTATTAAACTTTTGATTCAGGATTAATCCACTGTATTACACTTGCTAAACACAAGAACTGTGGTGACGTCTTAGCCGAGTACTTCAGATATATTTTAGTCATCCGGGATTTTTTTTTACTGCTCATACAAGCGAAAGAACGAGTGATTTCGTGTTCTCTTTCCTCCAAAGTAAGATAAATGGTCCCGAGCAATTACAACTCAATCGCCAAACCATGGCACGCGAGCCACGGCATGACGAAAAACACCCCCTCTCCTTCTTGCCTTGTCACTTCTTACCTGAAGGATGAGATAGCAGTTTTGACCCAAAATGGGAATTTCGCTGGTAACCTAGCTGGATTTGATGAGAATTTTGGCAGGTGCATTGAAAATAAACATGAATACTGATCTAGTTTGGTAAGATATTGTCAATTCATAGAGTTTTTCTCTGCATCTATAAAGCCCCCCTAAATTTCCGTCCGGCTTCATGTCGGACGCTCTGTTGGCTTTACGCAACTTGGCTTTCCGCCTCAGAAGGTTTCCCACGCTTGAACTAGTAAGTCAATTTGACAACAACTACCTTTCAACAGCCAAAGTTGAAAGTGTACCCACCCACGTGCTATATGTTAAGTGATCGTCTGGTAGAGAAAACGCCACCTTCCAGTTCTCATGATGCTTCCACACGGACGGAGGGCGGTGGAAGGTGAAGACGCCGCACCCGCACTTGGACCTGGGCACATTGTGATCGGGACAGAGTTCCGCCATCAAACGCTCGCGTTTTGAATTCGTGTTGCCGCATCCAATCACGGCGCAGGACTGATTCCGCGGCATGGTCCTGGTCTGTGGCTTGTACCTGAATTCACCTGCGCGCGCGAAACAAGTGCGCACACTGTGAATGAGCATGATTCAAACACGAATGCGCACAAGAGGCTCCAGACGTCACGACTGGATGAACTGAATCAATTGCGTTACTAGCGTCAAGCACATGAGTGTATGCACGGGAAGGGCAGGCGGGGTGGCCTCCATCCTCCAACTCATCTAGACAAGGGGGGGGTTGCCCTAAAACACTTTTCACTGTGACCTGTCGCATCACTGCTTGAAAAGTGGACTTACGGCTACAAGACCTTTTTTTATTTTATTCTGTTTACAAATACTACTGTCTCAATTATTGAGAAATAGCAGGAGTGGACACAAATTTTAATTAAACACAACGAAAATACGATTTAACAAAATACATGATTACACATCTTTTTTTCAAATTTCTGAGCATCGAGTCTGCGCAGAGTCGATTTGCAAATTCGCACCCGTTTAGCTCATTCCATAAATCTACGGTCCACAAAAAAAAACTTAAAACATTTAAGATTAGCTCTAAAGGGTGTAATATTTAAGGGATCGAATCGTCGAGTAAGGCGTGCAGAAGCTGCAACGAAAGAAATGGCCGTTAAAAACATTCAAGCTGGCGTTAATTATTTTATGCAGGAGGATGACATGACCGCTAGAGCACCGATGTTCGAGAGACTGCAGCAACAAAACGTGCACATGCAAACTCTAGCATAGCTACGTCATGTTTGTGGTGAGGTGACCAAACAACCGGCACATAATCGAGTACGGGCTTGACCAAGGTTTTGTACACCACCAGTTTGCATTCTTTTGTCGAGTTGCTTAACGTGCGTCTGGTATACCAAAGATTTCTAAGAGCCTTGCAGGAGATTGTTTCAACGTGAGTGTGCCATTTTAAATTTGTTGTGAAAGTTACACCACGGTATTTAAACTCAGTGACACGAGCTAAACTTTGGCAATAATGGCAGCCAAATGCCATTGATGTTGCCTTCAAAGAACTGTTTATCTCGCCTCTCTACTCTCGAAAAGCCAGACCAAAGAAAGGCTATTGTGAGAAGCATGTCGTCACTACCTTCTACTTTTTTTTTTC
This sequence comes from Rhipicephalus microplus, assembly GCF_043290135.1. Lineage (NCBI taxonomy): Eukaryota > Metazoa > Arthropoda > Arachnida > Ixodida > Ixodidae > Rhipicephalus > Rhipicephalus microplus. The sequence continues at coordinate 45,239,787 of NC_134709.1, forward strand.
ATCTACTGTGAAGAACATATTGCTGGGAGGCAGGGGAGGTTGCGATGAAAATTTGTCTCCCTTCCCTCACTGTGGGGAACTTTGCACACACCTCAAACACATGAACGTTGTCTATCTGGGCTGCACAAACTTTTAAAATCCTCAACAACCCAAACCTTTTTTTTCTTTCTTATCCACAGATGGCAGCACGAGCTCACGACCTCTTAATCAAGCTTTCGCCAGATTAACCTTCCTGTACGAAAGTTCCTGCACAGCAGGCCAGTTCCACAGGTTCTTTACTTCCAATTCAGTGTGTTTTGCCACATAAGAAGCCACCTGGCATTAGGAACAGCTTTGTCAAAAAAAAAAAACTCACAGGCACCCTTACGCATCCACCTCAGTCGACTTGAAGGTGAGTGGAAGCCACCTTCTTCTATTTGTTCTAAGCCAACGTACCGAACCTCCCGCACCACCCTCCGAATGCTTTCTGCATCCAATGTGGTTTGGCGCTGCCTCTGGAATCCGCAAGCCTTCGACCAAGCAATGATGTCATGCGATGACATCGCAGTGACACCAGAAATTTTAGCGACCTGTGACGCCATGATGTGGTCATAAGGCGACGTAAACGATGTGATGATTTCTCGTATCACTCATGTTGACACTGCTGACAGAGGACGTCAGTCAACTTGCGCATTTGACAAAGCACCTGAAGCTTTTGCCTTAACAAAAATAACAATAAGAAGAAAAAGAAGAAAAAGAAGGCAGTGCCTCAAACAAGAGGAAGGTTTCATTAAGGTGTTTTGCCCCGGTATTAGCATGTTCTGCGGCAGCACTGGCCGTCATCACAAAGAAAGCCTGCTTTCGGTGCCAGACGACACACTGCTCCGTTCCGGTACACTATAGCAGCACCACTGGTAGTGCTCCTAGCACTAAACATGGGGGGATTGCCGGCCGTTTTGAATCGCGCTAGATACCAGGGATATAACTCAACAAAAGTGATAGTTATTCGTCCCTCAGTTGCGTATTAGGTCGCGAATTGCTACTAGGGGATCGATAGCTACTCGTTGATAGAAAAATCTTGGCATGAGTAAATTTTATGTCAGTGGTCCTATAAGGTTACATTATAACTTCCTTTAACTCTTTTTATCCGATTCCAAAACACTTTTGCTGAAAACTGTGCAAAAGCGCACCCCGGATTTAAAAGTTGGAGAACAAAAAGCTAAATTTTCTAGATGCAAAAGCAACACAATGCTGCAGCAGAGGACCGCGATTTTGCTCCCACCAGAAAGCAGATTTCTGTCTTCAACTTTCCTGTTTCAACAGGCCTTTATCTACATTAAGAGGCACAGGAAAAGTAAATGTTTAATGTGGCTCTAAGTCTTCAATTAGCTACATCCAAGATGTTGCTCTGGTACGCTTTACCATTGGTCTGACCAACGCCTGTATTTTTCTCAGTGCCAGTGCAAACGCTCACTCCTAAATAGGAGCCATTCATTCACCTTAGTTGATGGAGTTGCTATAATGCGATGCCTCTACCCCAGAGTGTACAAGTGTTCAAGTCACACGCACATCGCAAGGTACAATGCTCCTGTTCTTGTGAAGATTCATTAAGCTTAGAATAACAGAAACTGAGCTAGTTGGTACGTATTCATTCTTAAAAAGATAGGGCGTGCAAATGCAAACAGGTAGCCAGGACACCACAAACGCCTTTAAGTACAAAGGGTGTTTGTGATGTCCAGACTTGATTCTTCAGTCCGTGCTTGCACGTCCTTTTTCAATATGAATCCAGTAGGCGCATTGTCCCTCTCTTATATCACACGTTAGTCAGGCCTTTTCCTTCATACTCATTCCTTTGTGGCTCAAAGCAATACCGCCACTGATGAAAATGCGCATATGACACATTTTGAAGCCACCGCATGCAGCAACATCGCAGTGATGCGCCCTCGTTGGTATCGCGCGTGGTGCCACAAATGGAGACACGCCTTCTCAAAACACCGTGTCCCTTGGAGAGCGAGCGTGACGATAAAAACAGCGATCATGAGGGATGCAAGACGCCACCCCACACATGAAAACACAAGTGAACAGAAAATTACTTCCTCCAACTTCCATTGCTAAGCACCACCTAAAGGGTAGCCCCCCCCCCCCCTGAACACAAAGCAGGCGCTAACGGTAGCCAATGGGGAATAGAAAAGAACAGTAGGAGAGAATGGTGAATGGTTAAATCAGGTGCATCTGCCTGGCACTGGAAAGTAGAGGAGGTGCTGGTTCGACAATCATTTTTCCAGTGTTGGCTGCTACTAGTGCATCATAATATCACCAATGTCGATGTGCATGGTTCCACGCTATCACTTGTTTAGTAACTACAGATGGACATGTGCTCGGAAGTTGAGCAATACAGCCAGGAAACGGAGCGCCATACCACCTAAGAATGCAAGAAATAGCCTTTCTAGACTGATGGCTTACCTCTTGCCGAATCAGTCGGCGGTGTACTTTGGGAGCCCAACGTAATTCTATCATTCTCGTGGCACACTTCCAAGGCACTGTTCGGGACTTGGCCTGCACCAAGAATGAGGTCAGTAGGCAGTTCGTCAAAAAGCGTGACCACTACACGTGGCAAATAAGCTCTGTGGTTATAACTTTGTAACGAATGCAAATTTTATAATGTTTATACTTTCTGTAAGAGATGCAGTTTTTTGTTGCCCATCTCACTGAGTGTGGCAAACCGAAGATTACGCTACTAATTCCCTGTAATTTAGAAAATTTATTTACTCTGGAAATTAAATACGGTCTTCCACACAAATGTATCATAGCTCCGATAGCAATTCAAAAACGAGAGGAACGAAATACTAAGTGCATATACAGCACATGTGTTTTACGTAGATAGCTTCTGCTATGTATAGCTGGCTAACTTTGAAACTTTTCTTTTTTACGACCAACAACTTTGCATGTAGGCAATAAAGTTCAGATAGTTCCTTTTTTGCCATGAAGATGTCTTGTTTTACAGATTTAATTTTGTATAAAACCACTGCCCATGTGTTAACTTATCACCCTACTGCAAGCTCTTGCACATAGCATCAACTGTTTCATATCTTTTGTCTTAGAACTTTCCTTTCTTTGATAGGTAATTCTTTCACTTCCACCACTGAAAAATATTGAGAAGTAGCTTGTGGTCAATGAATGGGAAGCTAGAAGTTTCTAATACGCTTTGGCCTGGTTGTTCTCACCTTTGTTGCTGGGTGCTGGGCAAGTTTGTCCGGACTGCACCTTGAGATCCTGCAATACGGAGCGGCTGTGAGTGTTTTCCTGTTTTATACAGTCCTAAGGTATCTTGTAGCTTCACTAAACTTCGCGCCTCATATCTAGCATGCTGTAGATGCTATGCAACCAGTACAGTCAAAGAAAGCTTGCTCTGCCAATTCAACAATGCAGTTACTTTTCTTATCTGCAACATATTCCTCAGAATCAAAACTTTACATCTAAAAACAATTTCTCGAATCAAGACTACGTAACGCCTTATTTCTGCATCTTTGCATGACGCACCGTGTTTCCACTGTGAGCCGAACGTGGTTGCTGCTGCAGTTGGTTAACAGCAGGATCTGCTTGTTCTGCACCAGGGTCGAGCAGCGTGGATGAATTTGTGATAACATGTACGCAGACATTGTCCTCCACACTTCCACTTTCGGTTTGTTGCTCATGGTCGCTGCTGGGTTGGTTGCGTTCAGCAACACGTTGCCGATGCCTTCTTTTGACCACCTGTGCAATGAAAGCAAAACACGGATAGTTGCCGCAAACATCCCTGCACTCACCCCTTTCACGTACTGGCATGTCTGGAAGCTGCATAAATAATTAAATGACAGTAGCACAATGCATGCAACTTGTGCCAAGCATCAAATCGAAGAGTGATGACCTCGTTAGAAATGTTCATCATCAAAAAGTGTATCAATGCATGACTTTCAGAAATAAGACAAACAGAAGCACAGGACAGGTGCCAGAAACAACTTCCCTTCTGTGCATCTTTGTCTCATTTGATTCAGCACTATCCCACTTTTAAAGTTACGAACCAACTAGCCCAGCAATGTATTTCATTGATCAATGCATGTGAGATAACATGGAGTGCTGATAATGTGTCCACCTTGTCTGGGTGATAAACATGGTGGACGAACAACCAAGTTGTAAGTTTGTGCACGATCCGTTGTCAATGTGTCCCTGTTTCACAGTACCCAGTGCCAGAAGAAATTATGAGCAGTCACCAACTAGCCCAATTCATCGCTCTCTAGAACTGAACTGTCCTCCGATCAAGCGGGAGCTCTGCCAGCCCACATGGGATAATTGTGTGTATGCATTTGTATATACGTGAGTGTATGTATTTATGCTGGCATTGCTGACCACTACATGCAGATGGAGGGTGTGAACTACAGTTAAAATGTCCCAGCTATTAGTTTTTTTTTTTTTTAATTCACACAAGCGTTCAGGCTACAGCATTCATTTACGCCATCAGTTAAGCTACAATGGTTGCTTGGGCAGTAGGGCATACTTCACATAAAAACTGCATAAGAAGGACTAAAGACCAGAAAAGGCACGCAAACAGCAGTACTGCCATCGATTCCGTTGTTTCTCTGGTCCTCCATTTTTTTTTGCCTTGCTTTTATGTTAAGCACCTATAATTAAATCACAGGTCATTAAATAGCTTTCACTTCGCTATTTCTTCAACGGGCTGCCGTTCTCTAGAGATCAGCTCCTGCCGAGGCTATGCACCAGCATATTGCTTCAGACCGCTCCCCTTCCCACACAAGTTGATCACTTCGCGAAACAGCAAAAATTTGTTTACACAGTGCTGAAAAATGGTATTTCACGAGGAGCGGTCTCACGACCATCGTGCCACCACACAGGAAGTCTACGCCGCACGAAGTCCCAAGCGCACTGCAAAACGCCTACGTCGAGAGGCGCACACCTCCGTTTATTTTGCGATCCGCCGCCGCATGTGCAAAAAGCGTCTACCAGCGATAGGCCGCACGGCGTGTCGCTAGTTGCACATGCACAGTTCGGAAGTTCTGCACGGATGCAAACACGAAAAGGGCTCGCCTTTTTAGTGTATCCTAGGCGAAGCACCGGCACAGGGTTTTCTTCGGAAGGCTTGCCGTCCACAAAGTGCTCGGAGCACACCTGCGTGTCGCGCAAATGAAGTTCGTATTAAAAGGCGAGCGTCCGTACTGCCCGCATTTGTGCATACTCACCCGGACATATTTGCTCGGCTCGAAGTCTTTCCTGTTGACCGCAGCTATCCACTGACGACGAAGTTCGGGGTTTTTGTCCGCGCGCGGAAACCGGTGGAAGCTGAAAAGGCCACACCCGCACCATTCCTGACTAGTGTTGTGTTCTGGGCAGAAAACGTTCAGCAACCGGCTCCTCTTTCGCTGGTTGTTTGAGCATCCAAGAACGACGCAGTGGTGTCCAGACGACCTCCTGTAGCCACGGTAGCAACAAGCGCCGCGAAGCGAGGGATTTCCGGGCGTACTGGCTTTGGTGCTAACGCTTGCCATGTCTGCTTGCCGCATACATGCGTACACGCTCCGCTTCACGTAGCTTGCTAGTCGCTTTGGCTTTGATTTTGGCAGCCCAAAACAATATGGCGACTGCCGCCTCATTTAGACAGCAAAATAACCTTCATCGCACTGAAAAGTTTATTGTGTAGTCCACAAAGTAGTGAAGCCGCTTATTTTGTGGTCAAGTCCACAGAATAACTGTAGCACCTATTCCGTGGTGCGTATCTTGACGCGAAAAGTGGAAGTGGAGCCCTTGAGTGGTGCGTCGTGTTGTTACGCTAAAGGAGCGCGTTTCGCGAAAGTTGTCGGCAGTAATCATGAACCCGTACATTGCAGACATGGGGATCAATTTGGATGCTGTGAACTCGGGCCTGAGAGCCGTGAAGGCGCTTCGATGCACTGTCGGAGAAGTGTTTCGTACTTTGACGGATGGCGTTCCTTGTTCGCAGGGCGATGAAAAGAAGGAAAAGAATTTCATTCTGGAACTACAGGGAACGCTGGGTGCAGTCATCTCTCGCATAAGGGAGTTGGAAACAGCTGTTACACTGCTTGGGTCACCTGTTGCACCTCTCAACTTGGGAAGCACAGGCCACCTGTGTCAGGATCCAACGCTGGACAGGACTTCCTTGTATACAGACATGATCAAGTCATATCGATGGTTCGACAAAGTCCACGAACACACGAGTCACGCGTCAGCAATTCTAACCCAGAATGGACTGAAGAGATCTAACAGCTCGTTGTTCCCAACAAAACGGTTACGAAGACCACATAGCAACGGCCACAATTTCTCGCCTCAAAACGTGGATGCATTCATCAGCAGCGTGCAAAGGCAGTTCGTTGACATGTCGATTGAGATTCTCAGGCCGTGCGGCAACTCCGCTGTTCTCAAGATTACGCTGAGCCGGACCTTGAGAGCCCTGGTGTGCCTCCGCGGCCTCATCATCGAGTGGGTACTCGTTAAGGCGTTCAACGAGGACTTCTACACCGATGACGACCAGCTTGACATGTGGTCGAAGTCTCGGTACCAGGTTTTTGAAAAGGTGACCGACCATGCCAACGCGGCGATGCTCCACTTCTTCTCTCCGCAACTGCCCGACTTGGCCGTCAAATCTTTCCTCACCTGGCTCCACAGTTACCTGCATCTGTTCTCGGCGCCGTGCCGCAGATGTGGAACACGTCTACAGCACAACATGCCGCCAACGTGGAGGGACTTGCGCAACCTGGATGTCTACCACGAAACCTGCCGGCCGTGATCATTCCTCGGACCATGTTGTGCCATGCTCATCTACGTAACATGCACATGTATTCGTGTACGCCTTACTTTTCCCTGTGAATATCAATACCGTTTGAGGCGATTCTTGGTCTCATTATTTCACAAAATCTTACCGAAAGCACACCCTTGACTAAAGAGGCTTAAAAAGAATTGCTAGAGTGGAAATTGCATGACAGAAATAGGAAGGGCTAGGTTGAAAGCTCGTGATGCTTCAGAACGGTGCTAACAGTTCCTGTGGGCGAAACGCAATCACATCAAAATAATTAAGGGTGGCTTCGAAAAATAAACTGCTTGCTCATAATGCCACGGATGCAGCTTCTTAAATTACCGATTCACCAACAAGATGGCTTTGATAACATAGAGGCAGCATAATTACATTAACCTGCTTTGTGAATGTTATTGGCCTCTGTGCCTCAATGACTAAAGAACTTGCAAGTGATGTAATGATAACATCAACGCGCGATGTCGTCCACCACGGTGATGCAGCGGTGACGGTGCTCACCTGCTGGTACGAAGGTAGCGGGTTTGACACTGGCCACAGTTGTCGCATTCCGAAGGAGGTGTGCTGAGCGATGTTGGTGCACATTAAGGAACACCACACGGTCGAAATTTCTGGACCCCTCCACTATGGAGACCCTCATAATAATACAGCGGTTTTGCGACGTAAAACTTCCGAAATTATTAGAACACGCGACGTCATAAACATTGTGTGCCACCATGCGGTGCACCAACCACCATGCAGTGCACAGTGCGGTCTCAGTGACGTCGGTGCAAGCCATCTCAATGCTGTGCTGAGGTTCTTGCTATGTCCTTTGAAGGACTACTGCTGCTACGTAGCGAAACAGCTCTTCGTTCACAATACTGGTGTAAAAGTATAATTTCTCGTATTTCTAAGCAAAATGGTACACAAAAACATGGGACAAAACAAAAAAAGAGGGACATACTTCATCCTACGTCTTTAGACGCTGCTGCCCTGACAACACCAAACCTGCAATCTACACCTTGATACTGCACAAAATCAGATTCAAAAGATACCGTTGAAATACGCAGCACGATGTTTACTATCCACCATGCTCAGGCCAATGGAAGATTCGCAATGTGGTATGCACAAGGCTGCTCATCGGAAACATGTTTCTTGCATCTCTACAAATTTCCTGGTCCTCTGCACATGTGCCAGACGCTGGCCACAAAGCAATCCTTAGATAGTGCTTTTTGAGTGTTCGTGCATTTGGCAATTATCGTCAGGAAGACACTCCCTACGGGGGGGGGGGGGGGGGGAAATGGTCATGTAGAGCGTAGCAGTCTCGAATGCTACAATGTTTAAGGCTATAAATGATTTTAATCACTGCCTTCTAAGCAAGACTGCTTAGACCCTGTTTGCCATGGCACTGTTTGCAAGGTTGGCGTGCCAACTAGGGTAGGCCCATCCTAAGGGAAGTGCAATTATAGCAGTGAAAATAGGCGTCTTTCTAAAATAGTCAAGCTCTTCAGCCAGTGGGGTTGCCCTAAAAAAAATTTCTGGCTATGGGCCTGGGTCGGAGATATGCGAGAGGTTTCGCATAAGCAACTTCACTATAGAACCAATGTGTGCTTCTACTGACTTCGCTATCGCAGCAGACAATGTGTGGGTGGAGCGAGCCATTGTTTGTCTCGCCACATCGTAACAAATTGATGTCCTTGGTACCAAAAAAGGTCTGCGGAAACAAATGTCGCATTACCGTATCTACTCGATTCTATCGTGCCCTCGATTGTAACGCGCACCCGATTTACACTGCGAAAAACAAAAAACTTAAGACATCGATTGCAACGCGCACCCATTTTTCTCGCTGGCCCGCACGATCACACCACTCGAAAAAACGACTCTTTTCGGGAGCGTCTTATATGAGGTACGGGCGAAGCTTGTGCCCATCTGACGTGTAACAGAGCATTGCCGTCACTGTAGTTTTACCGTGGACCGATGCCAGCACGCGAACTTGCTTCGTCCCCTTCTTCTCGACGGTTGTGGTGCCAGGCATGTCGAAGTAAAGAGGCGTTTGATCGGCATTCCCGATTTGCCCAAGCAGGTAGCCGTTGTTGTGCCGCAAGTTTAGGATGAACCTCTGAAAACTGTGAAGCTTTTCATCGTACTCTTCCGCAAAACGTTTCGCATATGCATGTTCCCCTTCGGAAGAAAAAGCCTTTCCTCTTCATGAAGTTAGTTAGCCAGCACCTGCTCACTTTAAACTGGCTCCGCATTAGACCTTTTTCTAAGACTAATAGCATAGCCCACACTTGGAGCAGTTCTGTCGTTACGGGCTGCTGTGCCGCTCGCTGCTCAAGCACATACTCGCCGAGCAGCTCTTTAATTTGCGGAAACCGATCCTGCTGTGGTCCACTGAAGCCTTTGCGTGAAGCTTTGCTGTCGACAATCTTCTGCTTTTGTTTCCGCCGGTCTCGCACGCACGTTTCGGGAACTCCGGACGACTGCGATGCGGCCCGATTTCCGTCGGTTTCTGCACACGCGATGACTTTTCCTTTAAAAGCGGCATCGTGGTGCACTCGAGTTTTTGGAGTCGGTCCTTCCACACCGTCGATACTAATGCACTACTAGATGGCGAACTCCTCAGCACACGTACGAAGTGCCGCACATGGGAAACACATAGGCAGAAATGGCCGACGCGCCATGCCGACGCACGTAGGTGGCGGCCATTTGGATTTGCCGATGGCAATACATTGACCGTAATTTTTTCGTTCGTACTCGATTCTAACGCGCATGCGATTTATGAACTCGCTTAACCGGAAAAAAGGTGCGCGTTAGATTCGAGTAACTACGGTATGTCCTTTCGCGTGCTCCATTGTCAAGAAGCTTCATGTACCAAAAAATCAAGGATAAGAGAGGAGAAAAAAGTCTGAGTGATATTACATTATCAAGTAAAATCTTTGAGCCGAAAGAAACAACACAGGACCAAGAAAGAGAAACACACAACACAAGCGCTTGTGGTGTATGGCTCTCTTTCTTGGTCCCAAGTCGTTTATTTACGTTCACAGATTTTACTTAATCACTAGATACCAACTAGCCCACCTAGCTACATATACTATTACATTACCTTATTGGGCCTTGAAAGTAGATAAAGGTGACATGTAGACCACATGACGTTCCTGTTCTTAAAGCATTTACATGATTACTCCACATGGAAACAAACTTAATACGAGGCCCATGCACAACTTTCTCTCAAGAGCCAACCTCACCCCTCCAATTTCAACAGTCATGGTCAAACTCAAAGGACTCATGTCAGACGCACTCGTTCTAGCGTCACATGACAATGTCAAGTACCTTGCGTCTGCACAGAAGCACGGCTTCTGGCTGACGTCACAGTGCAAAATTCCTCCTGCTGCCGTCATCTCAAACAATTAATCACTGCGAAAAGTGTTACAGTAGTGCTTTGTGATACAGTGCGCAACCAAAATTTTTAACAAGGCCCTTTGACGCCAACTGCAAAACGACAAGTACAGCAGGTCTGCCCAGAAATATCATTTAATTAATGCCAGGTATACTTTGTACAAAGTTCCAACACATTTCACTTCACTTTTGCCTTGGCCATAATTTACTTGCAGGTCAAATGAGCAATGACGGTCCAGTTCCGAACCTTTGCATTCGTGATGAGGTCCGGAAACTGACATAAAAGTTAAAACACAAAACAAAGGGTGAGGAGGGGAGAGGGAATCTTTCACTAGATGGGACAACAACAAATGGACACGCATACAAAGTCCTAAACTTCGTCTGGCAAGTATAAGGAAGTTGACGATTGTGAGTTTGTGCGAGATGGTTGTTGCAGGTCGAGAGGAGAAGCAATGTCGTCTTCACTTGACGTCTTCCGTCCGTGCTTTCATCCTGTTGATGAATGCTTGGCCTTTGCTTTTGCGGAAGTTTTCGTACGGGTCGTGAAGGTTGATGCCGACGCCCTTGTAGAGGTCTTGACGGTCTCGAACGTCGCCCGGATGGATTGGGTCTTGAATGCCTTGCTCGGAGGCACCGAGACCGGCCCCTCCCCAACCTAAAAACAGAGTGTTGATTAGAGTTGGTAAGTCTCTCGAATGAGACACGTACGAAAAATTCATGGTTCATACTGACACCACCAATATACTTATTATTTGTTGATTAATATGTATAGGACCTCTTACTTTACTTTTGATTTAAGACTGCAAATTACAGTGGCTTCCTTATCATCTCGCACAAGACGAACGATACAACAAAATTTCTTGAATGTATAGCTTTGCAGATGTGCCAAGTCAGTTTGTAAAGAGAATGCAAAAACAGTAGACTCTCAGTAAACGGAAATCTCTTAAACGGAACTACAGCTTAAATCGAACTATTGCCTCTGCAATGCTTAGTTTCGGGTTTGTATTCTGCACCCATGTTCCCTTCTCAGTGAACGGAACTCCTATTAAATGGAACACATTTTCCCAGTACCTTCAGGTTCCGTTTACTGAGAGTCTACCTTACTGTTATATACAATCTGTAGCAATTGTTCATAGCTTTTCTATCTATCTACCCCTCACATGTCAAGTGTCTATCACCATCACCACAATGGACGTATGTACTCTTACAAATTTAAGAAGGAATTTTCCCTGCTTTCGGGGAAAGAGGGAGGTGGGTCGCACATCAACTTCTATTGTTTTCCCTTCGTAAAGGGGCAAAGACCCCAGCACTCAAAAGCTTTTATCACCGCACTCTGAGAGACCTGCCTTTTCTAGTAGATAAATGTAAACGTACTCTGCTGTCAACACGTGTATTTCTCGACTCAGCTAAACTAATGTGCCAGCAAAAGTGTGTAATCCCCAGAAAGTACTCCAGAATGTAAGAGGCGTGCGTAACTGACAAAAGGACTTGACCCCTCATGTCAGATTTGATTTCAACATTTTATAACGTTCTGTTTTCTAGACTGTTCAGTCTAGAAAACGTCGTTCTAGAAACGTCGGACTGACGTCGTTCTGTCCACTATTTTCGGCAGTGCAGTTCGACGTCACAGTGCTTAGCAATGGGATCCCTTAGTAGTGGCGGTTTTCTGAATTAGCATGGTCGGCAGAATTCTATTTTTGCAATACCTGCTTTAGGCACCATAATCATGTCATGTTGCTGTACACATCAAGCAAGTAGTACGTCTTAAATGTTTTTGCACCGAGGTATATTTAACATATAAAAGTTATACAGCAGCATAAACAGCACAGTATTACAATTACTGCTGAAACACTTCATTAAGAAGGTAAAGTTAGCCTACATTTCCACAAACAAACTGTGTTTCGATCCAATGAACTAAGCATTAGGTAGTGTGGGAACACTTAGTGACGCACTTACCCATTTTACGAAGGAGTTGATGACCCTTGTTAGACTCGTCCAACCTCGAGTCTCTGGGGTCACTGCCATAAGATGAACCACTGGGCACAGACAAAGCATCGTATTTAGCCACAGCAATGCTTTCACCCCACTGTTTTGTTACCTGCAGACATAACCACCTTTTCGAAACATCCTTTAAAAACAATTTAGACCATATTTATAATCCTCATTACAGATATTAATAAGAAACAATGACTACTGCCCCAACTTCTCTAGATCCTGCAGATTAGTCACAGCTACCAGTGACAGTGAAATGATCCTCAGTAGTGCCTTCATTATACCATAAACTTTTTGTATTAAACACACTCCACATGTCTTTAAAGGAGCCCTGAAACACTTTTTTGAGTAACCATAAAATTAATTCGCTCGAAAAGCGTATTACCTCACAAATTGAACGCTGTAAAAGTTTTAAGAATCCGTCCAGTACAAGCGGAGTTACAAAGATTTGTCACGCTGCAATCACATTCTCTGTCCCAACGAAAGCCCTGGAAGCTGAGCAGGGAGGGATGGGATGAGAGGGGCAAACAAAAAACATCACTCGCGCTTTGTGACCTGGTGCATTTCTTTCTTTTTTTTTTTTCCTTCAAATACGCGGCTTTTTCAGTGCAATCGTGCGCGCACGTGTGGACAAGTGATGGCCTCTTACGGTGACATCTGTAACAACCGAGCGCGCCATGTTCAAATCAGCCAATGGCTGATAGATGGGCTTACTGGGCTTATTTTCCGTGATATGTCGAGAGAAGAGAAAGCTATTTTTAGCTGAATTTGATAATTTATTGTGAATTCCAGGCCGCGTGCTGCGCTATAATATTTGGCTCACGTGTTGTCGGAAGTCTCCACTACCGATCAGCAGCGTTTTCTGACCATGCTCAGAAAGTGTTGCAGGGCCCCTTTAAAAATAAAATTATGTAATTATGTGGTAGTCACACAAATATCAGAGAGAGTCTAAATAAGCCCTGCAACAATTCTTTCACCATGGTCGGAAAATGCTAATCAAGGCTCCACAGAACATGCGAGCCAAGCTTGATAGCACAAGTGGCCTGGAAGGCAACAAGAAATACAGTAAAAGCTCGTTAATTCGACACCCGTTAATTCGGAAACTCGGATAATTCGGACGGTTCTATTGGTCCCGGCCAAAGTGCATGTTAATCTATGGGACCAAACCTTCATTATTTCATCGGAATTCGTCTCCGCACCGCTTAATTCGGACAAATGCTGACGGCTGCTGCTACACAAAAGTGTGATAAAGCAGCGCTGGCACCACTGGAGTGAAGCCGAAACCTGAGTGGCATCGCCATCATCATCAACTAGTGGGGACGATCGCAGCGGCGTCTTTCTTCTCCACTCAGAGCCTCCGACGCCATTTTCTCTTGTGTTGTTGTGTCGGAACCATCTCTTCTTGCGGAGTTCTCTTTTTCTTCCATTGTGATCGTATTTGCATGCCACCCCCATCGTGCGCTACAGTGATGGCAACGCCGAAAAAGCGGCAGAACTACGACGCGAAGAACTTGGCGACTAAAGTGGAAATTTTGGAAGCACTGAAGAATGGCGAATCGCGGCAGCAGGTTATGACCAAGTACAACGTGAAGCGGAGCACGTTGGGAACGTACGTGAAAAATGAACAACAGATTAGACAAGCCTTCGAAAGCGAGAAGTTTCATGCCTTTAGAAAGCGGTTGCGAACCGCAGCTCATCCCCAGCTCGAAGAAGCCTTGCTCCGGTGGATTACTGACTGTCGCAACGCGCATCTGCCTTTGAGCGGACCTCTCATCATGGCGCAAGGTGAGAAGTACGCTGCAATGATGAACATTGAATCGTTCAAAGCGTCAGAAGGGTGGTTTGCGAGGTTTCGAGAGAGACACGAACTTGTCTTCAGGAGTGTGTGCGGCGGAAAAGCCAGTGTTGACGAAAGCGTGACCACCGAGTGGAGAAATGTGAAGCTGCTGGAGCACATCACCGCATATGAACCACATGACGTGTTTAATGCAGATGAAACTGCTCTATTTTTCAGAGCTCTGCCCGACAAGACGGTGACTTTCAAAGGGGACGCGTGCATTGGTGGCAAGAAGTGCAAGAAAAGGATAACTGTGCTTCTTGCCGCCAATATGACTGGCACGGAGTGCTTGCCACTACTTGTCGTCGGGAAGGCGCTTAAGCCACGTTGTTTTAAGAACGTCAAAAGCCTTCCTGCCGAGTAGACAGCGAACAGGAAGGCATGGATGACATCGGACATTTTTCGCGGCTGGCTGCAGCAGTTGGACCGGCACTTCACGTCGAACGATCGCAAGATAATTATGGTTGTTGACAACTGCAGTGCCCATAGCTGTACAGTCGAACTGAAGAGCATCAAAGTAGTTTTTTTGCCGCCCAACACTACGTCTGCTCTTCAGCCCATGGACTAAGGTATCATTCACTACGTGAAGTCGAAGTACCACAAGCACTTGCTAGAGCGAATGATCCTATGCTCAGAAGCTGGAAAGTTGTATCAAGTGGACTTACTCGGCGCAGTGCACATCATCGCCCACGAGTGGAAAAACACTCCGCCGCAAGTCATCGCCAACTGTTTTCGGCACAGCGGTTTTGTGAGGCCCGAGCATGCAGCAGTAGCTGACGATGGCATCGAGGAGGTGTCAGCCGAGTCCACCGATGATGACTGCCCGACTTTCGATGTTGTCCTTCCCACAGATGTGACCTTTCAGGACTACATCGCGATTGATCATGGTGTCGCCACAAGTGGTCTCCTGACCGATTATTAATGATGTCACGGGCGCCCATGAAAACCACAATTCCGACGAAGAATCATGCGAGGAGATACAGCCGCGACCTCATCGCACCTCACGGGAAGTCTCGGAGGCGCTGTTAATAATAGAGGACGCTTGCCTGAACACTCCCGACAGCTTGCGTGCTGTTGGCCATTTGGAACAGTTAAGAAAAATTGTGATGTCAGCCAGAATCTGCGCGAAAATGCAGACGACAATTACAAAATACTTCAAAAAGTAAAGGTATGCTTCTGGAGCTTGATTTTAAATGTTGTTTTCCCTGTTCATTCGTTAATTTGGCATTCGGTTAATTCAAACAGTTTTTCCGGTCCCGTGAAATCTGAATTAACGAGCTTTTACATTAGTTCCCTCTAATTTCTGCAAATGATGGCACAGACCCAAGTACCTGTGCTGTATACAGTGGACGTACGAAATTCCAGACATACCCGATTTCTCGGACTCATCTGTGACGCCGCCAACTTTCCCAATCAGCAAATGTACTAAATAGTTCCAAATTTCAGTCGCTTACAGCCTTCGTCATCGGATTTTCCAGACATTTAACCACTGATCGCAGACTCAGTCACTATCAATGCCACCATTTTCGTTGTTTTCATATCCTCGAACTCACCGCACTAGCATCGCAGGTGTGGCCAGCAGCACCACGCCATAGCTGCCGTACCCTCGAAACAGCTGCAATCTAGCGCGTGCTAATCGATTGCCAGCCGTAGGTTACTCAAACGTGTAGTCAAACCCCACTGTGTTTCTTCACACACTGTTTGGTCAGCTGAGCTCTGCAGTAGATCCTGTGCTGCTGCGCGCTATTTTCAGCGTTCACATTTCCCAACCTCCAGCATCCACCAAGTTTCTAGCTATTTGAAGCTGCGCTTTTCGTCAAACAAATTCACCGTTTAGAGCGATGGCACCTACTGTTTCTTAGTCTTCGCCCACGCCTTTGAAGCGCACAAATCTCCCCCGTAGGCTTACTTACGATGGAAAAGAAAGCCACCATCAACAAACAAGTTTAAAGTGGCTGGTCGCAGGCAGAAGTTAGGAGGGAGTTCGGAATTTCAAAGCAAACTGTTTCGAACTTCACGAAAAGTAGGGAGAGGATCTAGAAAGTGACTACCAAATCAACTGGGGTTTAAAAAAAAAAGGTGAGTCAGGGTGTTTACTTGAAGTTTGATGAAGTGCTCTTCGTGGCTTAATACCATGATCACTAAGAAAATCCCCGGTGTCAGGCAACACCCTGAAGCAGAAAGCGGAGGTTTTCACGCTTCAGATGAATGTGAAGGACTTCAAGTTAAGCAATCGATAGCTTCGCAATTTCAACCGCTGCAGTGACTTGAAGTTCAGGGAGATGTGCGGGGAAAGCAGCGTTGTCGATGATTTTGTATATTAGTAGGCTTTGTCGGATTTCAGTTCGGACGAGTCTGAGTGACAGCACTTTGTGGCGATCTGGTGTTTTAACTACATAAGATTAGAGTTCAAATAAAAAGAAATTTCACCACAGTGCAGCTGGTTGTGTCGTGTATTTACCAAGGTAAGGGTGCGCCGCATTACTTTACAATTTTTTTTTAGATTTAAAGTTTGGGGGGGTCGACCTATATTCCGGTTCTTATCGTATCTCCACACTCTATGCCACCCCCTACCCCCCCTTAATTGCTGTTGCTAAATGCTCATTCAAAGGCTAAAAACAAAACTTACAAAAAAGAAGGAGGTGTTGGACTGCGTTCCGGAGAGCGCCGTCTCAAGGGAGACTGTGAACGCGACCGGGACCTTGACCGAGAGTGTGACCTCGAGAGCGACCGTGACCGTCTGCTGTGCCTCGGCGGGGACCGGGACTCCGATCGGCTGCGACTCCGCTTCTTTCTCCTAGGCTCCTCCTCATGCCTTGCACTTGGGGGGCTGGAACATGATTGAGGAAAACTCACTGGCATTAGAGCCAAGCTGCAGCCGTCATAAACATATCAAGCAACACATAGTGCTACACAATACAAACAACACACAGTACGTTTCAAGCAACGCATGGCCGCTCCATGCGTGTGCATCATGTTCGCTTCTATCCCTTGCTGTTGTCACATCTCGCCTTGCTCTTCTATATAAGCTGAACTAACACAGCCAGTCGGCAATTCTTACATTACTTAGTTAAGTTTAAAGACGTGGCATCTAGTGGCACGTGCATTTCTCATATCTTTACAGCAAAGCTGTCCCGGTCTACACTGTGCTGTCGTCATTGCCATGGTACAGTCGAGTCCACATGGAACGACCCCACTTAAAACGAACTTTCGCTTAAAACGAACAATATCCGCGTGACCGTGAAAATACACATTGTTTCAATGACACAAAATCGCACTTACAACGAACGTCTCCGAGAGCCGCCGATCTGTTACAGTGAACGAAGTCGGCGCTCTGCCGACTTCCCGGGAAACCACTTTCGACCATGGATGAGGCATCGGCGAGGTGCCCATAGATTTTTATTGTTAAATGCCGACCCTACCTTTGCGTCCCTCTAATTGCCGCTCTCCCCTACCGCTTTTCGTTCCCACCCTTTCATCCTTTGCCCCCCCCCCCCCCCTCCTTCCGCTACTCTGAGCAAGACGAGGTTTGTGTTTTCACAATGCCATTGATCTTTCGAAGACCGGTCGGCCATCTCCCCGGTTTCAAATCGCTGGTACTGTCGTTGGCCTCACCGGCCTGGAGTGACGAGACCATTTGCCAACATCGTCTGTATCTGATCGTCAACATCGTCTAGTGCACGCGCGTACGCAACCCCACCCACCACTCGCGATTCTTTTCGTGTTCAGGACATATTCTAACTCACTACACACTCAGCTCAGCATGCCCTCCGCACGCGTGTGGGAGCATAAAAACAGCATTTAATTTGCGCGAAACGAATCGCAAAATATCGAAGTCGGTGAGGCCATGCAAAACCGCCGGTGCAACAAAACGATTCTTTGACCACGGCCGCTGATTCTTTGAACACCTCCGCGCGCGCCGGTCCAGACGACCATGTTTAGACCTCTGCGCGCGCATTTTATGCGCGAGTTGCGCGGACCTTTCAAGCAAGCCGCCCGACCTGCCTCCTTCCCGTGTGTTTTGGTTTTCAAGGTCGCCTTGCCGCCGCATCCTCCCCTCTTTTCACTCCATCGCAATTCCTTGCCCATCTCTCGCAAATCGGCTCTTCTCTCTTGACACAACTCCTTCGCCTGTCTTCACCGACGCCAGCACCAGGCTGACTCGAATTCAGAAGTTTTGTTTTCTGACTAGAAACGGGCCCAGAGCTGTACCACGAGTTCTGGCATGTGTGTTGCGTGTGCGCGTCTTGCTCGTTTTCGGTGTCCGTGTGTGGTCAGGATGGAGGACCGGAGTCCTTGCATGCTTTTTCCTGCCGCTCAACAAAACGTCGAAAATGTGACCACTTGGCTTGGGCGTAATCCGCGCGTTAGGTGCTGCATTGCGTAGCGCTTTCTCATAGCTGTTTACCACCTGGCAGTTAACTTGTCGCATCGGGCATCCCGGTATTCAGCTGTGGAGATGGTAAATATTCCGTGGGCGGTGGTGTCGGCTACAAAACTGTTTTCACGAGGCCGACTTCGTCGGCGTCGGGCCCAATGCCGAGCCTGAAGCTTCCGAACGGGACCACTCCGGCGGCGTTTTGTGGCCGCGCGTCGTCGACTCCGACCTGGTAGAGAGGGTGGGACATAAGTTGCGATGTTTTACTAGTACGACGACCATGCGTCCACATCCATGCAATAGTGATACGCGGCAATGTGAAGTGACAAGTGACCGCGATACATGATTAGATTGCCTTATCAGTAATTTCCGAGTGCAAGAAAGCCCACAATCAAGATACTGATCATCGGAAAACGGTGCATACACGTATGCAAGCGATCAGTGTATCTTTGAGGGCTGTAATTCTCTGCACCAGCGGGCGCTAGGTTCTTTTTCGGTCACACCTACAATACCAATATTACTTACGAAGTGACACAAGCTTCGCTTGAGTCCCGCCACTGGGAACAGTAACATCTGGTCACCCGAAAAATGAGCCCTACACGTGCACCGTTCCTCACCTCTTGCTCTCGCGGTACTTGCGCCGGGCAATGTCGTCTCTAATCTGGTCTTCGATCTCCTTGGCCTTGGCTCTCCGCTCTTCCTGCTGCTCGTCCCGGTCACTGCGGCCGCGACTGTACCCGTCCCCTTCGTCGTCTGACGAGGGCCGCTTGCGAACGTACTGGCTCTTGGCCTTGAAGAACTCGTACAGGCCCAACTGCTCCCATCCCTCGCTGAAAAAAGAACAATACGCATTCATGAGGAACAGCTGACAGACGTGATCAAAAGGGGAACACCAAGGACAAAAGGGCATATGTAGAATGGGAAAAAGTTTGGGTGTGTTGGTAGTTCATCCTATTCTAGAAACAATAGTGGACTAAACGAACAGAACACAACATAAAAACTGGAAAGAACTTCTGCTGTCTTCATCCTGTCCCGTATTCATTTAGTGCGCTATGATTTCTGAAGTACATATGCAGAATATTTGTCATAGGGTGGGGGGAAGGAGAGACTAGCTGGCAAGGCTCGCTCACAGATTCATAATTTACACAACATGGAATGAGACGGACACACACAGTCCCTGTCGTGTTGTGATGGGCCGTGCGAATTTCGAAACCTAACCGACTAGCCCAGCAATGGGCTCTATGAAATTTCAACTCTAAAAGAGGTGAAGGGCAGCTCAACCAGATTTTGTGAACAGAGCTTGTACTGAATTCTTAGTTAATCATCAAGCAGATAATATTGTAGTGCTACAGAGCTCTAATCAGTCTGAGCCTAAAGGAAAGAGACAACAAAGTATGGAAATCACAGGCAACAGGAGAAGTACTGAACTGCGAACCTGTACCTGTGTCGATTCTATGGCCCTTGATAAAGGTGTGCTGCTACCTACCATTGCGAATGTTCCCACAGGCTGGACCCCGAGCATGACTACCTGGGATTGTTTCTCAGAACCTAGCATCATTAATGTGCTGAACGTGCGAACCCCTTCACAGTGCTCTCTCCTTTGCTGGCGTACCTCGTACAGACGCTTGATGCATCAGAGCACCCCAGCTGCCCCCTTCAACCCTTAGTGTTTCGGTGCTTATAAAAGGCCGGCACATCTAGCAATGGAGGCTTCCTTGTCCACATGCTTTGTTCGTGAACTGTCTTTGTTATGAATTAAACGCTCTTTTTTTTTTCGGCTGTCTTTTGCCTTGCTGCTGCCTGGATGTTCCCAGCCTAGACCTTTGGTCTTCACGTCCTTCTACCCAAGAGACCCCGGGGCCTCTTTTAACACCATACAGAACATTATATGGCTCGCTTACAGCATACAAAATGCCATGATAGCACAAACTGTGATTATGCACTAACTTGTCAGATATGCAGTAATTGGCTCCAATCACAGCTACCCTTCAAATCAATTAAGTGCAGAACTGGAAGTGTAGCAGTGCAGAAATAGCGTGTTAGACTAACCTGTTACGCGGCCGCTCGTGAGAAGGTGGACTGTAGAACATCTCCACGGCTTGCATCAGGGCCTCGCTGGGGGGCGCTGGTGGAGGCAGCCGCATTTCCTTGGGGTCCAGCGGCCTGTAGTCGCTGTCATCGAGCTTCATGCACAAGCCCAGAGAACAAAACGTGCGGGTGAAGCAACGGATCAACTAGACAAATAAAAACATTAAGCTGGCACACCTGAACTAGCAGCCCAAGTGGTCTGTCTGAACTCCATCTTGTCACTCAATAGGCAGTGCTATAGAAGTGCATGTCGTATGATCATAGAAGTCGAGCTTAAATATCTAATTGCACTCAAACCTCATCATAACGATGTTGCATCTTACAGAATATTAAGTTCTTTATATCCAAAAATTCATTATAAATGTATATTCCAAATGCTATATTGGAAAACTTTTTCATTTATTTTGTTATAATCGATATTTCATTATATGGAGGCTTCAGTGTAAAGCCAAATGTTACGATGAAATGCCCGATAGCACCCACTGCAGAAAATTTTTTGCAAACATGGCCCAAGTGCAAAAGGCGAGGCCACGTACCCTGACGAGGGGCACAATGAGGCCCGCGGGCAGCTCGTAGTACGGCATCGTGGGCACCAGGCACTCCAGGGCCTCCGGGGGCAGCTCCGGTGGCATGTACCCTTGAGAGTTCATGGGGACAAACCCAGGGGGAGGATGGCGCGGGTCAAGTCGGCCAGGCCCTGCGGGCAAGTCTAAGTGCCTTCGCCATCCACCAAAATACCCGTTGCCCATCCCCACACGATGGGAGGGGGAGAAGGCCATGCGACCCCCCTTCCTCCCATGTCGCGACAGTGGGGGTTGTTCGGGAGCGTGCTGCCTGAGGAAGGCTTACGCTGTGGCATCGGGCGAGAGTAGTACTCGTCCAGAACAAGCAGCAGATTCCACGGCGCGCAAAGGAAGCGCACGAACGAGGGGGAACGTGATCCACCTCGACGTTGCGAGGGTGTGCACCGCCCACCCCGTGAAAGCTCCCGTCAGGTCGCACGATTCCCCCTGGAGAAGGGAGACTGACTCAAAGCCACAGACGAGCCCCATCGACAGATGGGGATTGGCCGTGAAGCCCTCGGCGGTATGGCCTAGCCTACTGTTAAAAGGAACGCTGAATGTGCAAACCATGTACACATTTCCTCCTTGGTCACAACCGCCCGGCTTTACGGCAGTGCGACACTTTTCCTATTTCTGCGTGCTACATATCATGAAATTAACAAAAGTTTTTTTTTTCAATATTACACATTTGTTTTTATTTGCTTTCACAAGTTTAGCTTCTCTACTTTTTCTACACACACAAAAAAATTAAATTGTAATTAAACTCAAAGTAGGTTAAAATTGTTTTAAAGAGCACAAGCTGGCTATAAAAAGCTAAGATGAGCTCATTGTCTAGACTCCCCTGGGTATTCTCACCTGGCTGCTTGCCATTGCATTTCACGTGAGGGGTTTACTAAAGCCACCGGTTCAAAATAACAATGATTGCCAAGCTCTCATAAAGGAAAAAATCATTTTAAAAACATATCTTTGCTGCATAGATGACCTTTCAGTTATGCCTTTAAAATGCGTTTTTCGCAAGGTCTATTATGGGACAACTTCGTGAGTTAGAAAATCATGTTCTTGGCAGTTCAGATAGCCTTACTGTAATGAAATTTTGCCCACATAATCCTTGACATATGAAGGGTGCAAGTAATCTGCTTTTAACCCTTGATACAGCCTGTATATTTATTACAAACCTAAAGGAGGTGTTTATTAGAGGCTGAGAATTCTAACTCTCACATTACAATTTTTTTACTACTAAAATGTTTTATGCCCACTTTATTGATAGTTATTTGCATTCTACAGCTAAAGTAGAGAAATATGAGCCAATTATGGCTCAGAACTATAAATTTTTAGCAGCGGAAAATGTTTGTTTAAAAAGAGTTATACTCTATAAATTGTCATGGCATAAAAAAAGTGCAACTTTCTATAAAATTATTTGGATTTTTGAAATCAGCATAAAAGCTTATATATACGAAAAAAATTTTATTGCCCTAGGCTGCATATTAATGGAACCTTTTTTTTTTAAATCGCATCTCCTGTTAAGAATCAAAGATTGGGGTCAACACGTATTATCAACAGCTCGCCCTTAAACTTCGTAGCAGCATGCAAACTAACGAGTCAAAGTTTCCAAAATTTTTTATGCTGCCATTTAGTAGTGACTAGAGCTCTCATGACAAGAAAAAGAAAAGAAAGTAAGACTTGTAAAAGCAAGCTTTGGCACTGCACAAACGGCGTCTGCGATGCATGTTTCACATTGTGTAAACGAGCGGAAATTATGCACAAGCGTTCTATGCAAAACGTGCCGTTATAACATACACAACGCTGTTATGGCCACAACGTCTCCATCACTAAAGCTTGCTAATCTTACGTTTTCTGTCAAGCTAGTGAGGAATCCTTCTTTTTTCTGCTATAATGGCAGTGCCCTCAATTACAACAGGTGCCTCAAGAAAAGGTGTGTTACATTTTAAATAAAGGCGCACAGCGTACGCTACACACACGTGCACATGCAAGTATGTGCAAAACTGCATTCTTCTCGGTACCGGCACTGGGATGGCCCATGTCACCACGAGGAGGCATGCTCTCCGAGTCGATGTAGAAGTTGCCATAGTCCTGCCGGGATCTTGCACCTTTAAAAGACAATATGCAGAAATAAGGGTAAGAACCAGATAGGGAGAGTTGGCCGAGATGCACTTCTTTTCATAGTTTCAAAGCGGCCAGGCAACACTTTTTAAGCTTGGGCAGACCAGGAATTTTACAGCACGGGCCGAGAATTTCTCTAAGCCCACTAAAAATCACTCTCTCTTCTTTGCACAAATGACTGCTGTGTAACCAAAGGTCCCTGCCATATACCCAATTTCCAGGATTTGAGCATCGTAGCCCCATAGTTACTGCGCTCACCGCGGGAGGGCGCCATGTGCCCGCTATCACATTGAAAGTAAGCTGTGTGTGACGCAACTTCTTTCCACCCGGCTATCCCTGCCTGCTTAGCGGCTAGCGGGCTCGTCGGGACGAGCGGTGCATAGTTTCCTAAAAACTAGAGGAGACTCAGGCGCTGCGATTGTTCAGGCGCCGTGGGGACGATGCGATGAATGGTACAGGAATTTGCCCCGCCTTCGTACTTGAGGGCAGCGAATCGAACTTGTGGCTTCGTTTATTGCTGTGTTTTGGTTCTGTTTCGAAGAAAAGAACGACGAGCCCTTTTGAACTTCGTAACCCGATTTGAAATGGTAAGCCTAAAAAATTAAGGTGGCGCAGCGCAACTGCTGAACATTTCCCGATTGTCGTTTCTTGACAAAGCAGCTTCAAGCCCTGTGAAGCCAGAGTGAAGGTAAAGTACGAAGACTAGGCAAATCCGTGCATTACTCATAATTCTCATGCTCGCTGAAGCATGATGCATTGCAGCTCCCATAGACACTAGCGCCAGAGTTTCCTCTAGTGTACATATAGGAAGCTCTACAGAGAGAAAAGAGAAAGCAAGTACAGCATGCAATCTCTGCAACTCTGCTTGTATTAGACTGATTCTAAATATATTTGCAGCGATCGATTCGTGAGGCAACAAGCTAGTTTTAATGAAGCGATACGATGGCTAAATGGAAATGGGTTGCAAGGCCCCTTTAAGTAACGTGCGAGAAATGCAGAAGCTACTTATGAATATTTACTGTTGACATTTCTAAAAATAGCAAACAAAAACTCCGCTATCACCTGAAGCATAGTATTCAAGTTAAAAGTACATATCCCGTATTTTAAGGGAAAATGGCCATAAATGTCACGAACTAACCAACCTGCTCAATATTTCTTAAAAAGTTTCACAAGGCTTGTGTAAATGCTAATTTTTCGGTTCAAAAGAAGCGGAAACAACTTTGAATAGTAGCAGCATTTGACTTTTGATAAAATGTAAATAGTAACCTGTGAAATAAGTTTTAAAATTTACTATAAATATTACAGTTTATATGCCAGTATAGCAAGCTTCTAAACTTCAAAAATTATGAATTGATGTGGGAGTGATATGTTCATTTAACTTTTATTGACTGATATGTCGGGTTTAACATCCAAAAACAACCATATGATTATGAGAGACGCCATAGTGGAGGGCTTCGGAAATTTTGACCATATGGGGTTTTTTAGCGTGCACCCAATTCTGAGCCCACAGGCCTACAGCATTTTCACATACATTGAAAATGCAGCCGCCGCAGCCTGGATTTGATACCGCGACCTGCGTGTCAACAGCCGAGTACCTTAACCACTTGACCACGGCGGAGGGGCGTTCATTTAACTTTAAAGAAAAACTTCTTGGCAGTGCGGATTTCTCCTGAATACCGTATTTACTCGCATAATCCTCGCACTTTTTTTTTGCCAGAAAACTGATGCAAAGTTGGGGGTTGCGAGAATTACGCGGGGAAAACTTTCGATAAAAACGCAGAGAGGGAAAAAGAAAACGAAGTGGCCGCAAATCGGGATTCTCACGCCAGCAACTTACAGCAAGCTTTAAGAAGTACTAATTAGGGCTTACCTCAGCAATAAAAGCAGAGGTTCAACACAAGGCAAGA
Source organism: Rhipicephalus microplus (assembly GCF_043290135.1). NCBI lineage: Eukaryota > Metazoa > Arthropoda > Arachnida > Ixodida > Ixodidae > Rhipicephalus > Rhipicephalus microplus. The sequence continues at coordinate 45,264,847 of NC_134709.1, forward strand.
TTTATTTGAGACACAAAAAGTGGAAGAAAATAGTCGAGAATTAGAATACCACATGCAGAGCTTGTGGGCGTTGTGGGCGTAGCGGTAGCGTTCGCAACAACAGGAGCCCTCAAAAGGTAAGCGTACGATGTTAGTATTGGGCTGATGGCAATTTAACAGAATCGTCCGCAGTTTCCTTCTGAAGAAATAAAGTTTACCATCAATCCCAGTTTTAGGCACACAGCAAGCCAAACGCGTCTTGGTGGCTTTCAGCTGTCGTCACCAGTAGCGAACACAAAACTCGTAGGCTCCGAAGGGCCTACCAGCGGCCTTGTTGCCGCTGTTTAGCGCATGATCTATCCCTTGCCACTTGAAGCAGCCGAGTGGTTTCAGTATCGCATAACGTGACAAGATTGCCGGCACAACATACAAAACACGCCGCAACGCGCAACGTTACTAGATCCTGCCTGGCAGGATCTAGTTACTAGATCCTGCCTGGTAATGTTGGCAACGCGCACTGGCCACTTCCGCTTGGCTTGGATTGGATTGAATCTCCGTGCAATAGTACGCTTGATGCTGAAGAGATGGCGCCAGATAGCGCGTGCTATCATCATCAGTGGCTGGAACGAGCAGACGACATTATTGCGGCAGTTTTCGGGGGTGCGATAATTACTTGAGGAAAAAAAAAATCATATTTTTCTCGGGCGATGTGGGGGGTGCGAGAATTATGCGAGTGCGAGGATTACGCGAATAAATACGGTAAATGTTTTCACGGCTCAGCAGCCCTTCACTGCAGTGAAACCACCTTTACAAGGAAAAGTTCATGCGAATCGATAAACACCTGAATAAGTAAGTGCTTTACTGAGAGCATTGAGAGCAAAAAATTATTGAGAGCAAGAAAGTTCAAAATGTTCTTGTGACTTGCTCTTTTGTTATTCGTATTTTAGCTTTTTCTTTGTATTAACATAGGAGGTCCCGCCTGGGATTTACTACCTTGGGACGTCCTCCTGCATACTTACTCACAATGTACATTTCTGATGCTAATAAAGAAACATTTATTGATTGATTGATTGACTCACTCATGTCATAGTCGTCGTAGTAAGGCCGGTCGTTGTCCATGGGGTCGAAGCCTACAACATTTCAAGCAGGAGTTAGGGGCTTTCGGTCGATGAATCAAAAGAACACACAGTGACTGAAGTAGAAAAGTAGAAACGGTAGGGCTGCGTACGTGCACAAGTACGCGAGTGAACCACAAAGTAAAGACACATAATGAGCTGTACTCTGACACCCAATTGTTTTCGCAGTTCTAAAGCTGCCTTTTTTTTTAAATTTAGCTACTAGCTTAACCCCCCGTATTTAGAAATGCTTTTTAATTAAACTTGACTTGCCACTGCCACAAGGCAATGCATTTTAAATGCATTACCACTGCCTTGGCATCGCCTAAAGATGACTCGTTCAAAAAGCAATTGTGCTGCATTGAAGGTGGCGGCAAGTCAACTTGAAGTCAAAGAGCGTTTCTCAATACGGGAGTAAATTTTGTAGCTAGCAAAGAACAGAACATGGAAGGCAGGAATACACGTGTCAAAGAGACAGGGCACACAAGAGAAAGGTCAAGACACCCCAAATGCCAGCTCTCAGCTGAGCCCTCCATTATTCCAAGCAAAAAAGACTGCTTCTGTCTGCGCAACGAGCACGCGATTCAGTTATAGACTGATTTTGAGTCAAGCACGTGTTCACCTTGTACATTTGTAGTTTTCTAACATGCACCAATTGAAATACAAGGTGCTTCTGCATTCTGTCCTCAAGGAACTGTGACTGCTGTATCTAGGAATCTAACACCTTTATCTGCCAAGCTGCTGTAATAGGCTTCTGATGTCCACACAAGGCTTACAACACAAGACTTTCAATGCCCACACAACACTTATGCAGCTTTCAGAGCATTGCTGGCTAGGAATGGAATCGAGTAAAGAGCCACTGTTTTTCTCTGAGAGCATGCAGGCAACAGACGGAGAGGCAAAAACTACCCACCATGCATTCCATGAGGTGGCATGCCACCGTACTGGCCGTGCGGGGGACCTCCGTGATGCATGTACCCGGGTGGTGGTGGGTGGTCATAGCCAGGCGGCATGCCGTAGTGGGGCGGTCCCTGGGGTCCGAAGTGCGACATCGGTGGTGGAGGTCCGTTGCCCATGTACGGTGGCCCTCCACCACCCATGTGACCGCCGCCCATGTGACCCCTGCCACCCATGTGGCCGCTACCCCCGTATGAATCGACCCCGTATGAATCGCCTCCGTATGAATCGCCCGGGTAATGCATGGGGCCTCCGTAACCGTGGTTCATGCCACCTAAGCCAGGAAAAAATAAAAAGGAATCACCACGTTTTAGAAACTCCCGTGGCTCTGTGACTTGTTTATTGCGACAGCAGCAGCAAGTTCCCTTTGCATGCAGCACAGGTTTATTAAGAAAAATACTGTCAGCAACAAAACTTTACAGGATCTGCAGTGCGAGCAGCAACGACAGAAAATTTGCATCGTCGAGCCACTTACTGTTAAATGACTTAGTATCCAGGCTATCGGCCATGGCCTCCACGATTAGCTCTGGCAACACACCGTGTTGCAGGATCTTATCGCAGAGGCCATGGCCGATGGCCTTAACACCATGCCAGTGATGGCAGTTGACGCAGCAATGTAGTTTTCCATTGCTCCACCTCATGCTGCAGATCCTGACTTTTATGGCCGACAGTACAGTACTCACAAACTAAAGCACGAAAATTTAGGGCTCAGTAATGCATATACTTCAGCTTCTTGCTTTTAGAGTTTGTGTAATATCGAAGCAAATTTGACTTGAACGCTTACACCAAAGCCAACATAACCTTGAGCAGAGTTCTCACGAGCAATTTCTTGTGGTAGATGCTATATAAAAGAAACGATGCCGTGTTTCAATCTGTGAGTACTGTACATGCTGTGATTTATGGGAGGCAAGATGTTTGTGAAGACCTCAAATATTTCCCAACTAATGTTTTGATTGTCATCCTAAGTAGAATTTACCTTGACGCAATCTGCACATTCATCGACTACACTGCTTCCCAAGGTATGCAAGAACCAAACAGAATACAAAGTGTAAGATGTTGATACAGTGATGACAGTGAGTGAAAGGAAATGGCATATGGTTGTCAACGAGAGAATGACATAGGCAAAGGTCACTCTCGCAACAGTCGCCATGACTGCCCCCGCCTCCATCCTGAAACATCAGGCACGTTCTTGGCAAAATTTTTTTTTCCAGCTCCGTTGCATGTGCCTTCTCAAATGTGTCAAACTTTAAACTATACTAAATTCTTTTTGAGACCACACGGCGCCGATGTCCTCTGCCCCATCAAGCTCCAAGACATACCGCAGTTTACAAGCAACAATTAATGAAACTGTGTCGCACAGAATGGGAAGGCACGTCACGTCTGGCACTGCTTTACCTCGCAACATTGATTAGAATTTACGTGCAACACACAATAAGCATGCATTTTAGTTATGACCGTGTCACACATATCCCAAACACGCTACGCTGCCGCTGCGTAGCTAGCATGGTTTGTATATCACCTGTTATATGCCTGCAGTACACATACGACTGCAGTAGGGCACAAGCCCTACGAAGCAGTTAACTGAAGATGCTTGTCATAAGCGTCGTCAGCAATTAGGCCATGCTGGTGTGTTTACCACCTCCATCCTTCACGTCTCTGTGTATTTCTGGTGCTTATCCATAATGACATTGTCATGACAATGGCCCCTTCAGATTTTCAATACACGTCTCACCTATCCCACTTTAGCTTTGCTGCAAAGCTGCCTTTCGGACTTGGCTACGAACTCAAGTGGATGAACTCGCAAGAGTGCTAGTTCAAACCTATGTTATAATAGACGCAGCAGAGGTAGGGCTTCAATTAACGCCGTTTCAGAACTGCAGTTTGGCCAGAAAGTCTGAAAAAGCAAACGTTGAAAAGTGTTTCAGCGCCTAAAATTTTCAATATTTTTGTACACTGACATTTATGGAACTTGTGACACTGCTGCTGGAACTGTGACACTGTAATCCATGGCACTCACCAATACTGATTGCATACTAATTAAAAATTTTGCAGGTACGAGTCTGAACATGCTATAAATGAGAGGGCACATTTGCTCCGTTTCTGCTTCCATTGCTCAATGGCTATCAAAATCTTAAGAGTTGTGGAGTATTTCGTTGACATGATAGACAATTGACTGAACGACCTTCGCAAAGTTTTGTACAGCTGCTCGAGCTTGAGCACCGAGTCCAGTAGATTATCATTTCGAAGGCCTTCCAAATGCCGGTGTGACAAGGGTATGAGTTCAGGATAAAATAGAGATTTCTAAAAAAAGGGGGGAAAAATTACCCCTTATCTGCATGTTTCACTGCAAATGTCCTTGAAAGACAATAGTCTTGCGTATGGAGAGAGTGAACAAAACGTTTATTTGATCTGCACGAGAAAATAGGTGAATGGCATTTTGGAGGCGCTGCGTTAGAGTGCCCCAATGCGTGCAGTGGAGGCGAACGAGCGCAACGAGGCACGTGATAAATGAGCGCTATCTGTCAGTTATCTTGGAAAGCGAAACATGGCCTCTGATATCGCAAGCGCGCGGCGTGCGCACCCGTCTCGGAGGCGATAAGGTATATAACGCAAAGCGACGGGTAGGTGCCACCACTGGTTCGTCTTAGCAAAGCGTTGGAAACACTTGCCTTTTCATTGCCAGCGCAGCGTGATAAACGCTACGGTCCTTAGAATTACTTCTGTATGCCATCTTTAGAATAAAGGGACACGCCACAGAATATTGACGTGTTGCTATTGTGCCTCAGGTATGTGCATTAATGCTTTCTAATTGACTATTGTACAAGTATCAACGCTGATCAGTTTTAGGTTTACCAATAGCCAGCTGCAACAGCCCACAAAAGTGGGTACGTGGTCTGCGGCAGGCATGGCCAGCCACGTTACATATGATACGTCGTCTGTCCAACAAATACTGAGGTGCACTACAACCAGCCTGTCGCACTCTCGCAAGAGCTGCGGCCGTTGGAAAGATTTTGTACGGCACACCCATATACATGTTCTCTCCAACGGACATCCAAAATCTGGAACGCCTTTAACGGGCTCTCCGTACCATCGCGGGGCTCCCCAAACACACTAAGATATCCACCCTTGAAGGCGCAGGGGGCTTGCTCTCTCTGAGCAAAACGTCATCCGTGAAGCTCGCACTCGACACCACATCCGCCTGGAAATCACGCCGCAAGGTCGTCGCTTTCTGACCTGGGATTGTCACCGGCATGATGATGCACCTCTTCTTAATCAGTCCTTACCCCCATGGGAAACTCCAATAGCCTCTCGACTGTTCCATCGCCTCATATCTTGTCACAATAATACTGCCTGTCAGTTTCTTGCCACGCGACAACTCAAGGAAGCGAGCTTAGATACCGTAGACATATACACAGACGCTGCCCTCTCCGACGGCGAAGCTTGTATAGCATGGATCTGCGCGCAGAACACCGAGTACACTGGGGCATGCAGGTGCCATCAACCGAACGGTACCCCTATGCATGTCGATCTACTTGCCTTATGGGGAGCGACTGCAAGCCTCCCATACACTATACAGAAACCCCTTCGTGTCTTTACCGACTCGCACGCCGGCTACTCGGAGAGAGAGAGAGAATAAACTTTTATTAATAACAAATGCACACTGAGCCTTCTTTGGGTGAGGCCCTCAGTCCAGGGCTCCGTTGCCTTGCGCGACCCTGCGAGCCCGCTGGACCAGCTACTGCTGTTCCTGCCAGCGTAAGCTGAGCAGTGCAGACTCCCAAGAGGAAAAGGGGTGGGGCTGGGAATGGGAGGAATGCCCTGTGGGGCAGAGCATTCCCACGTGGAGTGGTACACTGTCGGTATGGATCCACAGAAGGGATAAATCGCTTTCATCCGACTCTCTACCCCTCCTACTGCCTACTCGGAAATATTTCGCCCCACGTCGGAGGATGCTACAGCTGCTGCTATTCAAAGCATCATTCGTAGGCATAAAAAAGCTGACAGGTCAATAGAAATAATTTGGACGCCGGGGCATATTGGTGTGCCCGAGGGCAATACGGCGGCACACGCCACTGCTGCTTCTGCAGGTGGGTCGACCAATCTTCCTCTACCCCCACCCCTCAGGGTTAACCCGTATGAGTTCTCAAGTCAAATGGCTCCCTCGGTAGCCACAATGCACAACGTACGCACGTCCCTGCATCATGCTAGTAAAAAACGCATTGCGCGGGTTACCCCACCAGTCCTATTTTCCAGCAAATGTCCGCTTTCACGCTCCCAAGAAGTCTTCATTAATAACGTCTACGCAAATTCTGCACACACTGTACTCTTTAGCAAAATGACGACAACCATATAATGCGACAGTGATGTGCAATCACTGCGAGCTGCGCTGCCGTGCAGACCTTCACCACTTACTGTGGCAGTGTTCCGCATTTGAAAAAGGGCGAATGGCCATACAAGCTTTGCAAACCACAAATTATCGTGAAGCCCTCCTTACGGACCCGGACACGCTGATATTATCTGCCCAATATGGAAGTCAGAGCGACCTGATCAGAGTAGTTTAGGGGGTCCGACAAACCACAGTATTGACCCTATACGCCTCAGTACCAGTGATGGTGAATACAATAAGTGTAAAACCCGTGACACTGTGAACTAGTAGTGTAGTTAGAAAGTCCTGTGCCTCCCCCCCAGAATGCCAGAAAAACAAAGCCAGAATGCCAACCTTTCCCTTCATGCTATCGTTGCTTTTACGTACTGGCACCAGATAGTACTACTGCTTACAGCACTCATACACCAAATATACTTCAGCAAGTCCACGAAGTTCTGTGGTAACCAGCTGGAAGCAAAACTGCGAATCGACCTAGTTTGAACAAATTCGCCTGAGTGGTTCTTGCGCAAGTGCACGAAGACAAGGAAGAGAAACACACATCCAGGAGCAAGCATTGAACTGGTCTAGCAGCAACATATCCCACAGACACAACAGTTGTAGTGAAACGAGCGAGAGAAAGCCGGTACCAACCTGGCCTCATGTCTCTCGATGGCATCTGATCGGGCATCATGTGCGGCGGAATGCCATCCATGTTCATCGACATTGGCCCATATGGGTGCTGTTCCTGCGGCAAAGGATGCCCACTACCGAGTCCATCGTCGGGCATCGAGGCGGGGCCCAAGTTTGGACCCTGACCCACGTTCGGACTGTGGCCCTGAGCCAGTTGAGGGTCCGATTCCGGGATGCTCTTGCTCGCTTGCGCTTCCAACGGCTGTTGCGACTCATCTCCTTCATTGGCGCTGCCACCACCACCGCCGGCACCTCCACCGTCGCCATCTCCGCCTGTGCCACCTCCAACCTCAGATCCAGTAACGGCAGAGTCTTGGCTTGTGGCTTCCTGCAAGGCCCCACGAAGAATCTCATTATTATCAATCAGCCTGACAGTGCCCACTGCAGTACAAAGGCCCTTCCCATGCTTTGCCAAATCAATCCAGTCCTGTGCTTGCTGTGGCCACTTTATTCCCATAAAAGTTCTAACCCCTTAATTGTTTTATTTTTTTTTCGAATTTTCCCACCAACAGCTTTTTTTCAACTTGATATTGAATAACTCTCTTCTAAAATGCATGTTTTGATCAACGAAATAAAAAATGAAGCTAACATTAAGTTAAATTAGCATATCGAAGTTTATTGTCCTATGGTCTAATAGTTTCTTTCACAAATCCCAAAACAATGTCATTGTAGAGAAACTGGCGAATATCACACATCAAGTCATCAAAGTAAATTTCAATATCTGAATAATTAGTGTCCAAAGAGCCATACGATGACAAAAGGATTCTGTTCTGTGACGCTGCATAAGAAACACATGAGTCTTCATCGGAGGACATTTTCTAATCAGTGAACGCAGGTCATGCAAAAATGTGAAATGGCCGTTAAATAAAAGTAATTGGCAAGCAAATGCCACCATCTGTGATGCAACACATGAACTAGCTTGGAAACAACCAAGTCCTATTCAAAAAGCTCACGGGGAGATATCTGAAGCGGACGAGTCACACTCACCCAAAACGGTGTAGGGACACAGATGAGCAAGGATCTGCGCTTGTGCAAAATGGTTAAGGGGTTGCTCTCATCTGCCCACCCAACTTTCTGCTTCCTCTACGTGCGCTTGCCTTCGCTTGGAATTCAGACTGTTACTCTCGAATAACCAGTGCTCACCTGGCTTTCTCACTACGTGCTCAGCCCCTTTCCCTCTCTTTTGTGCTCTCTTTTTTTCAGTTACCGCCTATCATTTTATTTTTTAAGACTCTACAGAGCGAGCTGAATATGAATCTGATTACAAGTGTGGTCAGCAATAGTGGTTTGTCTTACGTTCCCGTGCCTCTCCTATGTTTGACCAATCTATCCAGCCCTGTGATTACTGCCGCCACATTATCCCTCCAAACTTCTTAGCATCTGCCCACTAAGCTTTCTACTCCTCCCCCCCCCTGACATGCTTGCCTTTACTTGAAAGTTGGTCTTACTATTGTATTTACTCCCATAATCCTCGCACTTTTTTTGGCCGAAAACCGATGCAAAGTTGGACGGTGGGAGAATTATGTGAGGAAAACTTTCCACGAAAATGTACAGAGCAAAAAAAAAAAAGTGGTCGCAAATCGGGATTTTCACACCAGCAACTAACAGCAAGCTTTGAGAAATACTACTTAAAACTTACCTCAAAAATAAAAGCACAGGTTCAACACAAGGCAAGATTTACTTGAGACACAAAATGTGCAAGCAAATAGTCGAGAATTAGAATACCAAACGCAAAGCTTGTGGGCGTAGCAGTAGCGTTCATCACTCAACAGGAGCCCTCAAAAGGTAAGAGTACGATGTCAGTATTGGGCTGATGGCTATTTAACAGAATCGTCTGCAGTTTCCTTCTGAAGAAATAAAGTTTATCATCAATTCCAGTCTTATGCACACGGCAGGCCCTGCGCATCTTGGTGGCTTTCAGGTGCCATCACCAGTAGCAAACGCAAAACTCGTCGACTCCGAAGGGCCTACCGGTGGCCCTGTTGCCGTTGTTTAGTACATGATCAATCACTTTCAACTTGAAAGCAGCCGTGTAGCTTCTGTATCGCCCTATAACCTGACAAGATTACAGACACAACATACAAAACACGCTGCAACGTGCACTTGCCGCTTTGGCTTGAATTGGATTGAATTTTTGTGCAATAGTACGCTTGATGCTTAAGATATGGCGCCAAATAGTGCGTGCTATCATCATCAATGGCTGGAACGAGCAGGCGATATTATTGGGGCAATTTTCGGGGGTGCAATAATTACTTGAGGAAAAAAAATCGTATTTCTGTTGGGCGATGTGGGAGGTGCGAGGATTACGCGAGTAAATACGGTATTAAAGACCAACGGTTGTATAACTTATCCTGACTATGCACTTACGTGCCCTTGCCAATTTATTTCTTGATTTTGACTAGGATAAAGGATTTCTTTGACTAAGGGCCTTCAGACTTCGCTGATACCGGCTTTTTCCCTTGTATGATAAGATGGGCTTGTGGAAGGAATAACTGCCACGTTAAACCAACTGCACAATTAGTCCAACAGTCATCCAATTATCAACAAGCATTCGAGCTTCCTGCATATGAATTTGTGGTTCACTATTAAGGGCTGATCAGCCTTTCATGCTTTACCGCCACAGCTTTCGCTGCGTCCTATGAGTAACAAGCACAGTGGGTGTTGCCCAGAACATATACACTCAAACCTCGATATAACAAACCTGGATGTAATGAAATAGAGTTATAATGAAGTAAATAAAAAAAAGACTTGCAATAGACATAGTGTTAAGCACAAACCATTTAAACAAGTTTTCGGATATTAACGAACTTATTTTTGTGTAAAATGCAACTTTGTTATAACGGTTGAAGTGCAGTGCTTTTGTGTGTATGCTTTTTTGTTGTGTCCTGTGGATCAGTCAAGCTATATAGTGCACAGTAATGCTCTACCAACACGCCCAGTCTTCAACCTTGGAAGATTCTAACCAATCATCAAGTGCTATTGCTGGGTATGGAATGCAAATGAAACAGGATATTTATGTCCTATGCAAGGGCCTGATGCTATCACGCCCTTGCATAGGACATAAAGCAGAATAATGATGATAGTGACGACGATGATAGAAGGCCAGGAGTCACACTCGCCTGTTCTGAAGCAGGAGCTTGCTGAGGCTGTTGTTCACTGCCAGTGCTCCCAACCGGTGTGGCGGCCGTGCCGATCGCCACTTGAGGGCCCGGGGCACTGACCGACGTGGGCGGAGGCAAACCAGTCGACATGGGTAGCGCCTGGCCGGTCGTCGTTGCTGGTGCGGGCGCAGCTTGCGGCAGCATGCTAGGCGTTGGCAGGGCGGAAACGCCGGTCAGGCCCGCCTGTGCTGCCATTGCAGGGGGCAGCACCTGGAGACACAGATTGCACAAGGTACTTCACTCGAACCACAACTACGCTGTCCGACAAAGAAGACATTAGTAATTGACCCCTGAACACTTTTCCGAGAAATCGCCGGATGACTTCCTTTAACCGAGCTTACTGCATCACGCATAGACTGCTGCCGAAATTTTTAAAATCCGTCAAGCACGAGCGGAGTTGCAAGGACTTGTCGCACACTTCAAGCACTTTCTCTGTCCTTGCATGTCATCGAGTGCACTGAACTGCGCAGGAAAGGGGATAACAAGAGGGGAACAAGTGGCCTTTCTTTGTCAGCGCACGTCATGGCCTAGAGTACGTTTTCTTCTTTTTTCTTCAAGTGCGCAACTTACCTTCACTGTGATAATGCGCACATGGCGGCAATCCGTGGCGGTACCGATTACTACGCAGCTCACAGTGCTCGATTCCACCAAAGCCCGTGAACATGGGGTGTAAGTCACAGTGATTTGGTATATGGCATCATTTGTTGGGAGAAGAGCGAGCAATTTCTAGCGGAAAATTGACAGTAAATTCCGGGCCGCATGCAGCAGTTTGGCTCGCACACGTTCTCAGATGCTTTAACTATCCCTTGGCAGCATTTTCTGACCACCAAGTGCGTTGCAGGGACCCTTTAATTAATAAAACTTAATTGCCCACAATAATTCACATGGCATTAGAAACCAAACAAAAAAAACAAAGCCAGCTGAAGATGGTCTGGGACCAGCGAGCACAAAAAAATCCCCCAGTTACTCACCCCAAACTGCAGTGCCTGTAGCCGCGCTGTGAGGTGCGCCACAAAGTCCTGGTGTTGCTTTTGAAGCTGCGAGTACTTGACCTGCACGGCACTTGTCACTGATGTGATGACTGTCGCATGCTCTGTTATGAGGCTGGCCTGAAGAGAGAGAGAAACGGCAGCAACCAGGGGCGTTGAATACAATAAGAGCAGGTGTGTATTTGACTTGAACACGGTATTTTTTTTCATGGCAGGTATTTGACCCCAGCTAAACCCTCATTGTTTGTTAAAAGTAGAAGTCTGCTTGTTAATACGATGTTCACCAAAGAGCTGAAAAGAAGTAACCAGGTCAACTTACTTGGTAGTTTGCTAGTGAAATCGCCGGGTTCTTGAGTTGCTGCGGAGAAACGGAAAAGCAGCGTCTGTTAGATGGAAAGTTACAAGTGTCCTTTCATTCGCTAGCCATGCAATGCAGAAGTTAAACGCTGTGCGCCCAATTTTATTGATCCACTTTCACTTCACTTCATATAACTGCTAGAGCTCAATGGGCAATTTTCCTGATCAACAACAGCGCTTCTCTGCTATGCAGTTCGTACTACTGATGGAGGGCAGCCTCTTACTAAAAGCAATTTGTTCGAGCCCGGAAAATGTCGACTCGGCCGTCTAGATGTAGACACGGGTAATACAAGCCCCAGCACGCGGAACTAAGACCTCGTTTTTACTCGAAGAACCACTCGTTCCGCCAATAGTAAGGCAAATATGCATCGCAGAGAAGTGCTCTTGCACATTAGGAAAATCTCCCCATTAGAATAAGGTATATATTACTTTCCCTAAGCTTCCCCTAAATGCATTGTATGTCTGCTTCAAGTGGTAGAGATCAATGAAAATGGGCATGCTCGAATGACCGCCTATCTCGTCATTCATTTCGTAGTAAAAGCCTCAACTCCAACAAGCTTGCCAATGTAGAAGGGTTCACTGGTCAGATGGCTTATCCTCAAGTTCCCGTAGCACAGTGTGTCCCTTCTTCAGCTCACATACCTGAACAGATACTGATGCCGCCGTGCTCTCACTCAAAATAATGTTCGGCATAACAATAAGTGGTGGGCAACCCACGACTTCGGTAGCTAATAATCTAAACTTAATGAAAAACAAAATGGGCATTCGTTTGCTCTGCCTTCCAAGAAACAAGTAGAGGCACGTGCTCATCCTGCCCTCTCAGGTGCAAGAGGCCAGACTTCAAGGTATGTAGTGGCACGCAAGTCTACTAAAATGCTTACCTCGAGAATTGACGCCGGGAAGTAGTTGTTGGTCTCCCAAAGCTTCAGCAACTGTAAAAAGGGAACATGCATACTTGGTGCGATTCCACAATCGAGCACTCATCACACGCCGTTTGTAAAAACCGAATGGTCAATGCATGGGGACGGTCTACGAGGAACAACCAACGCATAGAGCACGTAGAGCAACAGTACACATTCGCAGGCTATCACTAGACCAGCCAAACTACTGTCCATCAGAAAGCTTGCAGACGAAAACATAGGCTGGCAGTCAGTGTAATGCAGAGGTTAGCTATCAGGTTAACATTCTGACCTGGACATAGCTTGACAAGTAAGTGATCAATTGTTGTGGTCTGTATCGCGGTATAAGCCTACATTGGATGGTCTAGTCAGAGTAACATGGCAGTTTATCAACAAATGCAAACAGGCTGCACAATCCTCCCATGGCTCCTTTATCAAAGAGGTCCACTCGTTCATTAGCACTGATGCACAGAGAAATACAAAGCCGCCAATCCGCTAATGTGGCTGCTAAATGACTGGGCACAGAACGCCGCTGCCAGTCAAATGCCATGCACTAATTTCTCGCAATTAAATGCACTTGCAAGAGGTGATGCCACACCTTACTTACGCCGGGCACTGCAATCGCTGAACAGGTGTCGCGATCCCAAGTGACAAATATTGGCAAAGCATGTAATATTTTCAGCACAGGTGCAAACTGGCACACACATAACAGCATCCAGAACAGCAGCAATGCAATGTTCATCATGAACTACGTCACCTTTAAAGTGGCAATGATCACAGAGCTGTCTGAAACTTTATGCAATTATGCACAGTAGTACCCCGGTATAAAAACACTAGTTGGAGAAATCGGAAATTCATAACATTGAAGCAGCAATTCATAAATAAGAAGGGGGCTGATTGAAGAGCTTGCTTTAAAGTCTGGGACAGACTTACTGCCAAGAAAGTTCGGCTGCTTTGCTTATCTGTAACCATGGCATACAAAAAGACATGGGTAGGTCAAGAATAGAAGAGCCATTTGAAATTCCCAGCACTGTTCTTCTCTGATGGGTGTACGGTGAAAAACAATACCTGATATGCATGTTCAACAAGAAATGAGAACTGGGAGAATTGGCACGCTATGTTTGAAGGGCAAGCACTACAGCAGACAAATTTAAAGAAAAAAAAAAAGAAGAGGGTACAGGATGATTGGGTGAGGGGGGGAGAATTCCGGAAACTGGACCACACATCAATTCTTCAACTGCTTCTTACATCCATTCTATGTTAGCTCTAGTGCTTCCATTCAAACACACTCAACAAGGACACGCAAACATTGAGTGAACTAACGAAGTTACAGCCCAATAGGTTAAATCTTTGGGTTTTTTGGGTCAATTGCAGACTTCCCCTTTAATTTGAACATAAATATTTGAGAAAAATGACAGCACAGGACACCAGGGTATGATGCGCGATGTTGTGCCCCCATTGTGACATAAAGCAAGCCAACGTAATGCTTTGGTATGCTTTACGTCCAACATGAAGTGCGACCTTGTGAAATAAATTGTGCCACCACCTTAGAACAGTAAGCGTGCAGGTTTGAAGTGTGCCGAACATCAAGGAGTGACGTGCCGTCTTGTTGCTCCCAGCATTATCTAAAGCATGCCAATGTAATGCCTCGGTAAACTTCATGTCCAACGTAAGGTGTGATGTCAAGCACAATGTCAGCGTGTCATCAAGCACTGGCTTGCTTTATGTCACAAAACATGCTGGTGTAAAGCATGTGGTGGTATTATCACCCCCTGCAAAGTCGTTCGCACCTAGTGGCGCACACATGCCTCGCAGATAGGCCGCATTTAGGTTTCGCAGCCAGCGCACGGGAGGTGGCACTGAGCTCGCACGAGTTCAAGTTAGCACATTGGCTCCAGCATCGCTGCTGGTGGCGGAGAGGCCAGGCCGGTGCACACGAAAAAGTGACAAGGCTTTGGCAGCGATCGTGGATGGACGTCTCCTGAGGGGAATCCACGAGGTGGGGGGCAACCGCAGGTTGTTTCCCTAAGATCCCTCGTGGTGAGTCAAACACAGGGGTGGAAGTACTGCACCATTTGCACCATTCTGCGCCAATCTGACCTGCTACGCCAAGATGTGCCAAAATGGCAATTTGCGTGAGCAACATTCAATTTAGTCGAGTTTTATCATCGACCGAGCAACACATGTAAGTTATACAAAGGACGTGATTGCGTCTATATCAAATCAGTTCGATCAGGTCGTATTTAGGTTCATGCATGCATCTTGTTAAGGTGGCGGTTGTGTGCATGCCTCATTATGCATACATGTTTTAACTACGAAGCTGTTAGCTGAACCATATAAACTGAAAAAAAAAAATAAGAATCAGTTTCACCGGTGAAGAGGTGACTGCAATAGCAATAATTTGTAAAGCTATAATGGTAATGCAGTACGCGCTCCTTTCTATTTTTGCTACTGCACCGTTACGCGTGTAGCGCTGCCTTGCGCAAACCACGCCCGAATGACTGCGGACAATCTAAATATTTTTCAAACTTTTTAATGAGATTACGCGTACAACGTGTACCTTAGAATTTGTTCCGGAACTTACACAGCTGCTAGCGATAACGCTGGAATCTTGGATGGAACATGTGTAAATGCCGACGCACTTTGCTGCTTGGCAGGTTATCGATGGCCAATGCTCTGGTTTGCTGCTATCACTCTACAGCTTGTATTGCTTGTAGAGTGACGTTTCGCTTTCCGGGCACAGGTTTGCCCAAATAAAATTCACTCATGAATACAGCGGCTGCTGCCTTGGTCGATCTCGCAACCCCGTGACAATTCGAAGGCTGGAAGCTAACTCTTTTGGATCCGACATCATGACATTCTATAAAACACTGGTGTAAGAGAAAGGTACGGCCGCGCCTGGGAGAAATGTTCTTATCCCACAATCTGTTCCTGTTGAGAGCACACCACGTAGAACAGTTTAAGAGCCCTGCGCTGATGCTTGCCGGAACGCTCGTGCCAGTTTATTGCAACCACGCCCTTCGAATCAAAGTTCACTGCTGCTGCTCGAGCAATGGTTCCCCCCCCCCCCCCCTCCTCCGCGTATTTTTTTTTTCACGCTCGTTTAAAACAGGCGGCGTGTTTCATCTCAGCTAGAGCATTCGACGGCTGTTCTAACACACGGTGGGATGCTAGCGCCTGCGCCCTCCGAGCGACGAGATCGGCCGCCTCGTTTAATCTCTGCTTGAGCAGCGCTCACCGCCCCAGCTAATGCATTTTTTCGCGCGGGTAGAGCATAGGAAGCGCAGAAAATGTTACCAACTTGTAGCTCACACAGAACATGGCGGCGAAAGCAAAAACCTGTCGAGTGTCCATATAGTCCCTATGGTAATAATAAAAATAAAAAAACAAATTACCCAGCAATGGCACGGCGAGCCCACCTAAAATTCTTTGCGGTTCTTATGTCCACTGTGGCACTTCAATAACCAGAACATAAGGTTTTACATTCATGTTTCTAGAAATGTAACTCACAAGAGTGGAAGCTTGGGCTAGTTGGTCTACCCTGTCCTTTTTCCTTTGATCGCGCGCTGAAACATCTTGCAAATATGTTTCTAGAGCCCTATTGGTTCAGAGAACATCACTTTTTTATATTAGTTCATCTCTAGTCTTGAGTTGCTGTGCTTCAAGCTTTGATGTTATATATATATATATATGTTCGCAAACATTGACGAAGACCAGTTCACCGATAGAAACCATTGGTAATAAAATTAAGACAACCGCAAAGTTGTGTTTCTTCTCTTCCTATATATATACGAAAAGCAATACTTTATTACGAGCGTTACGGCCGGGACCGGCCTTCGTCAGGGCGTACATTATGTATACATTATGAGGATGTATGCCCTAATGAAGGCCGGTCCCCGGCCATAACGCTGGCAATAAAGCATCATTTTCTATTTGCTCATCCGCTTCATCTGATGACTTATAACTCGACCGAACCCAGGAAGACTTTCAAGAAATATATATATATATATATATATATATATATATATATATATATATATATATATAACCTTTTGGGGTAAGCTGGTCACTTGATTAGCATTAAATTCTTAGTAAACAGCACTGAATTTTTTTGTGTTTATGAGAAAGCAAAGAGAAAGCGAAAATTATAATTTACAGTGATGCCTTTCGGTGCTCCAGAGCTGCTCCAAAACGCGCCTTTTGCTGCTCCAATACTTTATTATTCCTGCCCCCAAAGCTGCTCTGAAAGACTAAAGCCCACTTCCAACCCTGCAAACATTTACGATGCTGCATTCGCGGTACCTTGTGTTTGTCTACGTTGCTTGCTTGAGTTTTGTATTACAATATTGTATAAGGTTGCTTAGCGTGCCAAGTATTTGGTTGCTTGACCAAGTCGGTTGTGTCCATGTGTTCAGACAGTGTGGCTCATTGCAAGACCCCACAAACAGGCTATAGCAAAGCGTGCCAAACATCAAGGTGTGACGTGTGATATGCTGTCAGTGTTATCTGAAGCATGTGAATGTAATCCCTCGGTATGCTTTACGCCCTATATAAAGCAGCAAGATGGCAAGTTGGGCCAGCTGGATTATGTTCATAATTGAAAATTTTGTTGAAGTGCACTAAAAAACGGACGTAAAGAAGACGCTGACAAGGACAGCGCTTGCTGACAAGGAGCAAGCACTGTCCTTGTCAGCCTCTTCTGTCCGTCCGTTTTTTAGTGAACTTCAACAAAATTTTTAATTATGACCTATATAAATCGTTATATATAGCAAAATCTAAGCATGCATTTGCGTAGGCACACTTAGTGTAACGAAAGCGTGCCTACGTAAAAGCATGTTAATGTAGAGTGCCCAACACCGGGTTCTCAGTGTGGTATGAAGCGTGCCAATATAGTGGGGTGGGTAAAAAAGGTTGGGGTTTGAGTGCACTTAGGCAGAGAGCTCTCACTTTGGCAAGTTTCTGGCCTTTCTCCTCGTCAACGCCAATGCTGGTCGTGCAAAAGATTGGGACGACAACTTTGTCCAACGACTGCTTCAAGCCATCAGCGTTCTTCCGCACGCTGCAAAAGAGATCCAGGAGCATGACGTTTTTCCTGCGCACGCCACGGTCACAACCGAAAAAAAGAGAGAGAGGACTTTTGTTTTTTAAAGGTTTCTCGAGCAAAAGAGCATGGCGGTAGAGGGCTCGCAAGAAATGAAGACAAATAAAAAGTTGGAATCCAGAGAAGTGGCTAATTTACCAGTGGTGCAAGACATCATTGATCAAGTACACAATGTGCAGTTTCATGTCGAAAGGAGCGCCCGGCACGGTGACTCTGAGGAAAAGAAGACAAGAAGCATTTAGAACGTAAGAGCAAGAAGACAGAGAACTCAACTAGATGTTTAAATGTTAACATGCAATGCACTTTACACAACAAAGTGCAAACTTGTGACATAAAAGGGATACCAATATGAAAGATAAAATAAGTTTCAATTGGTAAATTATTCTTCCAGAAATCTATTTTCAATTTTTCCACCATATGTTTGTTATTAAAAGGGAAAACGTGTGATCAAAAGTTCAATCGTAAATTTTGTTCCATAAACCACAGCACCCGAATGTCAGCATAACATCATAAATTTCAATTCTTTTTTGTATTATATTATTCTGGCTGCATAAAATTTCCTCAGACTAGATTCATTAGGTCTTTATTGTCCTTGGAATATGACGTAGTTATTCAGCAATAAAGGGTTATATAGGCCGTAGTAGACATCGTCAAAACCTGACAATGTCGCAGAGAATAGTTTTGAGGAGGCATCGCCAAGTGCGTTTTCTTTTGGCGTGCTCTCTGGCCTACCAAGTATCATCTCGAGACAAGAGTGTTGCTACCAGTATTGTGAAAGCCCGATGTACTAACATGACAGAAATCATTTTTCTCTTTTTTAGCATCTTTTGAAGTTTGATGAGTTAAAAGTGAAGTCGTCTAGCGAACTAGCAGCGACAAGAGGTTATACAGGACAACAGAGAGATCGATTCCTGAATGATGCGTCGGGAAAGTGCGACACTGTCAAAGAAACAGAATGCAAGGTGTTCTTATCTTTGCTTACTTCTTGAGCAGATACTGGCTTATTAGCTCATTACGTTGCGGGGTGGTTGAGTGAGAAAAAATCCAGCCCTTTCCTGCCTGTAAAAATGAAGGACTCGTACTTTTGAGACAAAAAACATTTCCAAGGGAAATACTCTTCAAGAGAGCACACACAGAGCAAAATTCTCACTACAGAACAGTCAGGCAGTTTCCACACAGGAGAGAGTGTTCGTAATTTTCATGTGCAGTGCACATGAAATGCAGTACCACTGAATTCTGCATCTGACTCGCACGCATTAATTCAGACTTCCAGGATAGTAAAGACTGCTGCTCGAGATACTGAAAGTTGGTTCCAAGTTGATGTGCTCAAAAAAAAAAAAAAAAAATATATATATATATATATATATATATATATATATATATATATATATATATATATATATATATATATATATATATATTTCACATCGCCTGAGCAGAGAGATAAGCAACCATAGTTAGACACATTACTGACTGTCAAGAGAGTGGCACTGTCTTATGTTAACAACTAATGTGGACTATCTGGAGCAGCTTCGATAAAGATTCAGAGCAGTCCGAGCATCAAATCAGCACATATCACACACCTTGCCAATGGCGCTTCTCTTTTTTTCTTGCTTTAGCCATGGAAGCTAAGTGAGACTGAATTCTATGAAAGCCTTGGTTTGAAATAGGCAGCATTTAAACGAGCCCTGCAACACTTCTACAAGCAATCATCAAATGGATTCATTGCCTCCCGAATCAACACGTGACAAAAATTTTTCGAATTCATCAAGCGCGAATGAAGTTACAGGGATTCGTTGCATGCTCTATAAGCTCTCGTTTACCTCTCATACCACAGAGATTGCTGAAAGCTGCACAGGGAGGGGACGACAAGGGAAAAAGAAGCATGTTTGTCCGCATGAATTATGCCATGAGCGCTTCATTTTGCTTTTTTTTATTAATATTCGTGACTCATTTTGGGCTCGTGGCGCCATCCTGTGACGGCCGGGGTAACCGTGCAGCTCACAATGCTCAAATCAGTCAACAGCCACAGACTTTGTTTTTATGCCATCATTTGTGCTGTGCTGTAATGTTTGGCTCACACTTTTTTCGGGAGCCTCGGCTACTAATCGACACTGCTTTCTGACCATGCTGAAAAGGTGTTAATAGCGTTGCAGGGTCCATTAAAGCAAATCTTAGATATACAGAGTGACCAGAGCATTCCAATGTATTCAAGTCTTGGACTCGCTATGAGTTGGCTGTAGTGCGTAACTGCTAAGACAACTGATGGGACATTAAAAACTAACATAGTATTTGTAGATTACAATGAAGGTAAAGCCTCGCAGACAGCTCGCAGTCACTGCTTTTTCAACGCTTTTGAAGAAGTGTATCGATAAGTTTTTCATCACGAAACTGTCAAATGAGAAACCGTGAACTCTTTTGAGGTAGACTGCAAGACGTTCATAAAATGGTACTGCGTGAAAGAACCTATAGTCACGTGTCGTGGTGTTTAACAAGTTAGCAAGTCAAAGCATGAGGAACTTTTCAGGACTTCAGATTAGTGAAAGCATGATGTGTGCAGTATAGTAAAACAGCTCGAAACAATGAAATCAACGTATCAGTTCTAGAGCAAAGAGGTAAAATTTCATAAGAAGCCACCAGCAAAATCAATAAGCATTGGGAAACATCTTCATGTCTTGCAGAACAGGATAAGCAGTAGACTTTGTACACAGCAGTTAAATGTGTAAAGCGAGAAGAGCCTTGGAAATGTTCAAGTTTGCTTCACTTTCTTAATAGTAGTGCGATAATCAGAAGTAATGATGCCAACAGACAATACTGCTGGAAAAGAACATACATTAAGTTGTTAAATGTGGGAGCAGTACTCAGTGCAAAAGAAACACGTCAGACAATCTCTAAATGTTATACACAAGTTAGTACATGAGAAAGCGTTAAAGCTGAAGCATTCCAACCTTTTTTTTTTAACGAACCATTACATCACAGTGCTAGGAAATGCCCAACGAATATGTGCTCACCGAAATGGAATCCTTGGTGCAAGACTCAATGATAGGCTGAAGGATCTTATCCAATTCTGCAATCTCTATGTCACAGCTCTTTGCCTGAGCCATCAGCTTGTCATCTTGGGCCTTTCGTATGGCCTCGTCTAACTGCACCTGGAATGCAGAATGATAAGATTAGACACAGGACATCAGATGAATTGGGAAGACTCTGCAGCGAAATTGAAAATTTTCAAGACACGATAATCGATCGGAGTGTTCTAGTACAGTGATGAGGTACTACCGAACACCAGTTTCAAACTAAATGATCACGCTTATTATTTCCACCAAAGTGCACAGCTTTCGATTAATTCCGACTTAACAGGACTTATCTCGCACCTGAATCAAAGTACAGGCACATACACTCCCTCAAATGAAACCCCCTTACCATGAGATTAACCCATGACAAAAACTGAGCCGTTAACCCATCACAATGAAATATACGGCATAGATCTATCTTTGTTGGAATACCAG
Source organism: Rhipicephalus microplus (assembly GCF_043290135.1). Taxonomy (NCBI): domain Eukaryota; kingdom Metazoa; phylum Arthropoda; class Arachnida; order Ixodida; family Ixodidae; genus Rhipicephalus; species Rhipicephalus microplus. The sequence continues at coordinate 45,285,967 of NC_134709.1, forward strand.
AAAGCACAGACATAACCAGCAAAAATAGTAGCTTTTTTTTAAGGTCGCAGGTTCTGCCCGAGGCCTATGTACTGTGCAATGTCAGTGCATACTAAAGAACGCCAGATGGTCGAAATTTCCGGAGCCTTCCACTTATGGCATGCCTCAACCTAATCATGGCTTTGAAACGTAATTCCCCTCCCTCTTTTTTTTTTTTTAAATTTTAGCACCGAGTATGTAGCCCCTTCAACTGAAGGACTGATGTGGCCCAATGAAAATACAATAAATAAAGTCTTGTTGAAAATCAGCTTCAAGGTTTTATCCACATCTTCATTTTCGACTCCTTCCATGCACCATTGCTCTATTGAGCTTCAAGTACAGATTTGTACGCACTCCACTAACACCGCATTAACACCGTTCCAGGAGATGCTGACATCACCCCCACCCCTATCTCCAATAATTATTTTACCCCCTGCCCACTTACACCCAGGCTCTTATCCCCCCATCCCACTTCCGAGTTCTGGTAACGCCTAAAAAATCAACATTCTGGTTAAGCCCGTGGCTTCAACAAGCCTCAACCAGGCTAAATTAGCCCTCTCCCGCTCACCTGTTGCTGTTGCAAAAGGACTTGGTGTTGTGCGGCCAAATTGACCTCACTCTGTCGTATCTGCTCCTGAATCTCCTGCACCTGCTGCTGTAGCTGAGCAAGCGCCACGTTGGACGTTGCCTGCCATGGCATGGGAGCCGGCGGAGCGCTCGACATCGTCGGCGGCACTTCCTCTTTCGGCTTCAATACTGCAGCAGGACAGTGACGACGAAAAAGAAGTTGGTCAACGACGGCAATCAACACTGAAAATGCCGTATAGTTCCGCTCAAGTAGGTGGCTCTGCAGACGACAGTTTCAGAATCATGGGCGCCGCCATCTCAACTTTTCACCCAAATAATTTCACAGCTTTGCACGTTATGGCATCGTGTCAATAAGGTTGTGACACACGAAATGCATTTTTGAAGTGATTTTCACATGCACAAACATTCAAGCCCACTGTACAAATGTTCAATTGTTAGAGATACAAAAGGACACTTACAGAAGGTCAGCACTGCTGAATGTATCCATAAAAGAGTCCATAATTGGCAGTCACCACTGAAACAACCTCAAGTTAATAATTTTTGGAACTTTACGTCCCAGAACGACATGGTTACGAGGGACATCATAGTAGAAGGCTGTGGAAATTTCGAGCATGCGGTGTTTTCATGTAAATACATAGGATCCTAGTATTTCACCTCCATCGAAATGCAGCCACCACAGCTGGGATTCCATCCCATGACCTTCAGGTCAGAAATCAAGCACCACAATCACTAGACCACTGTGGCGGGTAAAGACCATAAATTGTCACCGCTAGACAATGAGAGGTGCACAATTACCAAAGTTGGACAGCATGAGGCTGCAATTGTAAGTAAACTTTGCAAAAACACACCTTGAAGTTTTTAAAAGCCAGTGACGCCACCCTGGTACAATCGATAAAATAAATAGCGATTGTTAGAAAAGTGCAAGAATGTGTGATCCAGGCAAAACACCTTTTTCATCCTTTAATTTAGCAATAGCTTGGAACATTGTGAAATTCTTTTTAGACTTGTTACTCAAAAACCAAGTGGTGAAAAAAGATTTGCTCGAGTTAGAACAGGCAGTAAGGTTATGCAGAGCGTCGAACGAAGATGTCAGCAGAAAAAGAATCCCATGTGTGAATAACACGACCACATCGAATGTCAAAGCTGTCACTCACATGTAACCCAGCACAAAAGTGTGGGGACGAAAATTGCGACAGGATCTTGAATTGTACCGAACAATCAGCAGACAAGCCCATATCAAAAAAATAATTAGAATGCTTGTGCTACACTTTCAGGTGTATGTCACAATAGTGCAAACAGATGGCGTACGTATCGCCTTCCCTATTGCTAGCCTGGCTTCGTTTCTTGGTTTATGCTAACAATGCCACGAGAAAACACAAAGTTCAGACGCCCTCAGGCTCCTAGATGGATGCATGTATTGCAACAACACATGGAAAGCACAACTGTGGGTCGTTTGTGCCACCTCGTGGGTGACAGTAGAGCCTCTCCTATACTGAAGAAACTCCGAGATGTGTGTACTCCGAACAGCAAACGATGCACATAAAGAGCTCACCAACAGTACGCCACGGCATGTATGCGTGGTGGCTGAGAACCCAAACGCACTGCACCCCGAAGCGAGGAGTTGCAAAATCGAATCTCCAATTCCTTCGAACCAAAGTTTCTTTCATAATTCATTTTCGTCTACCTCAAACGGACAATGCTAGTTTTTCACTCCCAACCAATGACACGAACACCAGAATTTCTGTGAAATGAGCTCTTTAATGCTCTCACAGTGATACTCTATTAATATTCACTAAAATACTGTGACGAGATTCGTAGATACAAATGTTTAAACCTGTTTAAACCACAGACAAGTCAGAGGGACACGATTCCACAATAAACAAATATTTTTCCAGTCAAGTTAACTCTAAACCCTGAGTGTCATATCTAAAAATCCAGACGTAACAAGCTAGAAACAAAAGCCATTGAAACTATACCTACTTTAAATAATGAGATTTAATAATGTTGGTTTTTCATAGATGCCATTATAATGCTCTGTCAATCTTATGTTTCAATACAAAACAATCAAGCAAATTGGAAGTATTGCCCACTTAAGAATGAGAAAAGAGAAATAACAGGTGTATCAACAATTCAACTACAAAAGCTATGTTCTCTGCAAAGCTGGGCAGCCAAATATATTAAAAAAAGGTAAAAAAATGTTACCCTAAATTCAATCCCAGAAACAAAAGTACATTTCAGTGCTAAGCAGAATATGAGTTGACTGAAATGCTCAGGCCTACATGGTTGACAATTCTCATCCGTCCCTCACACATGCAGAATGTTGCACAAAAAATGTCTCAAGATGCTTACATGATTGTCCAAAAGACATCCTCAGATAGGTGAGGGCTACTAGCACACAAAAATCAGAAGCTTGCAAGTGCACATTCACAAAGGGAAAAGAACTACAGCTTCTTCTTCTTCTTTAGCCTATTCATTCCACCAAGTACTTCTTCTTCTTCTTTTGTATTTCACAATGTGGATTTCACTTGCAAACAGAAAAATGTCTTGTAGACTGCTCATCCTATTAATGATTGCAATATAACATCGAAACTCTTTATTTTTATAAACATGCTCAGATGGTTTGACAATTATGTGACGAAATGTCACTTAAATTACTAGCTTTTATAAAAAAAGGCCTCTTCAATTGCGAGCAAGTTCGTTATAAAGTGACAAAGAAAAGATAAACTTTACTAATCAGTAAGGAGACCCAAGCACACGTGCAATCTTATTTACCTAAAAATGTGCAGATGCCTTTTTAAAACTGTTTAAAGCCACATAGCCGGTAAGTAGTCCTCAAGTACAGCTTACCCGACGCGAGAACAATAACTGGATGCACAATGACAGTAATTGGAGCAGTGATTTATATTATTTTTCATTATGAAACCTTGGAATGTTATTTTTAACATGCATAGACCAATAGATAAGCCCAAAATGCCATTAATCAAAAACTTGTTTGACAGGCTGTGATTTTCTCCCACACATCAAGCTAAAAGGTGCCCAGCAAGCCAGGCTAGCAAACAGCACAGAGAAGGTTAAGATGACAAACGAAGCAATAGCAGCAAGGAACAGTTGGCCAGAACGTTTCGTTATGACTTTATTAAAGTACACTCAAGTGATGCACACATTTCCGAAATTCGAGGAGATGCATACACCGTAACAGCTGTTTTCAGACACTGCAACTACTGCTTTGTACAGTCCTTGCGGAATGAAATGTGACAATTTTGGGCTAAGGAATGCACATACTTTTTTTGCTTCCACTACCTTCGATTCACGTCAATACCAATGTAACTTTGACTACAACATTCAGATCCAAGCAGGCCTTATATTTAGCAGCCAGTTGTGAAGCAACATGATGTGATGATATCAAGCAATTGTGCATACCAATCATTACACTGAAAAGTTAGGTGCTGCAATCAGTGAAAACGAGTACACAGAAGAACACAGCAGGATCCTCCTGTCAAGCCATACCTTTAATTTAGTTTCGTTTGCTCGAATCGAGAACTCTGAAGGTCGCAACGGCTGCTCCACTGGGATAACAATGTTCAACTTGTGCAAGCAGTTCTTCGGCTCTCCCAATCCCACAGTACTCAACTGCATACCTTCCTTTTAGGCTGTTCCAAAAATTCATTAGAAAGCGAGTATTCAAAGTCCTTGATCTGAAGTTGGATGCAAGCAGGGCTATGAAAGATGCTTAAGCGAATCAGTTTCACCGGCATTTTGTGAGAACCTATATCCAATCGGCTCATGCCATCCCGCTATTACAAACAACGAAGAATGTCTGTAATGTCATTTTTGAACAACACAAGTTGCTACTGAAATTCTGGACGCAGCATCAGACATACTAGTTTAATACATTATATTGTGAAAATTTTTATTGTTTTCTAACAAAACTACACTTGTGAGTGAAATTATAGGAAGCATAGAAGCTTGTGTCAATGTAGCTGTCAGTGTCACCAAGAGGTGAGCCATCTGCTGCTGAAAGCACTGCTCGGGTGACATTACTGCCAAGGTAGAGCTCTTGATAGCAGACAGCTCACCACAAGAAGGTGCAGACGGCAATTTCGACACGGACTACCGTGTCCAGTATATTTATGGTTGCAGGTGCTGTCTTCTTCTGTGTGTTCCTACACATGGCTTGCGCCGCCGTCCTCTCAGCCGCCGTGTTAGAGTGCCACCGACATGGGAAACCTTAATTTGCCGCGATCAGACATGGAGGATTCTACTGCAAGTCCTCGTACACGCTACAGCAGTAATAGGATTGCTGCTCAAGTCACATTGCAGCACATAGTGCTTCTGCTACAAGTTCTTGCACACACACTAGCAGTGTTCTGTGGCACTGATACACTGATTTTGTTCCATAGCCATCACATCAGAGCATCGGAGGCTGCGTGTCTGCCGTCACATGCAAGGTATACCATAAAATCCAGAGCAAGCACCCCTACCGGAGCTGTGCCCCCCTCCCCTACAAGGGCATTTCAAATATGCGCTACCTCCTCTACACCCACCATTTTTGCTGTTTCATTTATAGTTTTCATACACCTGGCAATGACGACTTAAAATAGTGAATGCATGCACATTTGAAAACCTATCGGAGATGTGCAGGCACGAATTCCTTATTTTTAGCAGCTCTTCCGCCACCATGTTGAACTTCAATTCATGACCAAGAAAGTCCTTTCGAATCTTGTCAGATTATCCTTCACCGTAAGGGGGGCACTTTCTCGGGATTTTAAAGTATGTTAACGAGCGTTCTTTCACAGCAATATTTTTTTAGGAGGTGGCTCATTTTTCCACAAACATAAAACTGGTGCAGCTTATGCCTAATTGTTACATTTAAACTGAAAATTGCTGTTTTGATTGTTTGTTTATAGGTTTTTCAGCAAACCAAATTTTTCCCAGCAAGCGGCTAGGCGGTCCAAGTGGCCTTTCGGTTGAGGTGTTTCGAGCAATGTGTTCATTGGTTGAAGTGTTTAAAGAAATATGTTCCATGAATACGTCATTAAGGTGAAAGCTAAAATGTACACATGTGTGCAAGAAAGGTTCCAGGCCACACACTTCGCAGGGCCCGATGAAACAGGGAAACCTTGCAGACGACGTTGAACAAGTGCAAGAAACGAAAGGTCATTTCACTCACAATTCTGTTGCGCGGCAACCTGGTGCTTGTAGTAGGCGTAGTATTCGCCGCCGAACAGGAAGGAGAACTTGGGGTTGTCTTTCTGTTTCTGCTTGGTCATCTGTTCAAACTCCGGGCCATTTCGGGCAACAAACTGGGCCAGTTTGTCAATTATGTTGCGCAGCTCTTGGTCTGGGAAACGAAACGCGGTCGGGGCGATTAGCACCGCGTTTCACGAGACGATGCAGGCAATCATCAGGCTACGCGGTATTTGCAAAACCACACGGCGCGGCGACCAAGCTTCTGCGGTATTATACAATATAAACCAAAATTATTGGGGTTTAACGACTCTAAACCACGATATGATTATGAGGTATGTCGCAGTGGATGGCTCCGCAAATTTCGACTGCCTGGGGTTCTTTGACGTGCACCTAGATCTAAGTATGTACACGCGTTTCAAGCGTAATCGCCTACATCGAAAATGCAGTCGTGTTCGATCCCGAGATTTCAGGGGTAGACATCGTTGAACTAGAAAGGCTTCAACAGCGAACTTGCGAATCGACCGCAGCAAGCTCGCACGTTGCCGCGTAGCTGGTTCACGCCGGTAGTTACGATTGTAAATTGGGTAACGCTTAGGTCAGCCGCGCAACTTAAACCGCTTGAGACACTTCAGCGCACAGTGGGTATGAAGGCTTTATTAAACCGCAGCACAGTGATAAGCGGATTGCTCAGAATCCCGCGACAGCGCGCTAAGTGGCTGCCAATGCCTGCAGTGTTATGCTACCGAAGTTCAGCGGATTAGACGGCGTAGTTCCCGGGACGCAATTAGATCGGATAGTGAGGAAGATTACCGGTCTACAGCATCAACGCGGACCCCAACGACACCCTCGATGAGGTTTTGTTTTCAACGAGCCGGACGTCATCAGGCGATCGGCGGCACACCGTGAGGACGAAACGTGCGACGCCAACGAGGGTGAAGCGCTTGGCGTTGCATCCGCCCGAAGTGCGCGGGTACGAAAGAAATGGCGCGTTCGTTAGCTTACCCGGAGGGGCAACAGGCATTTCCATGTTGATTGGCATCAAAGGGCACTACAACGCGAATATTTACAGCTTCCACCGGTCACATCGCACAAACACACTCAACAACCCGCTATTCTAGTGCACTCTAAACCCGCAAATGCTGCGCTCCCGGGTGGCCACACATTGTAGTCATATTCCGCTAGATTTGGCAGCTCAGTCTAATAACGTTTAGCGGCCGCGAGAGTTACGTTCGAGAAGTTATCGCCTGTGACGTAATTGTCAGTGAAATAAAATTTCTGGTGATCTTACAGAGGGTTGCAGTTACGGCTACAGTTTATGGTAACCACGACAAGCTGTATGTTGTAAACGTTAGTTTTTATCATCATCATCAACTGCTTGTTGATAATGATTTTTGTTTTGTTTATATTGATCTATATATTTTGCTAAATACCTAATAGTTGTTGGACATTACTGTTGATAAAACTGTGATGCGTTGACACGGCGAGTCTGGCGATGACACTACTGAGAAGGTTCACCATCTTGCATCGGGCGCAGTCGTAAAATCGTGTACTTGTGGCAGTGCTGGACTTTCAGGGCAAGAAAATACAGCCGTTTTCTTCGACCTCGAGTGGAGAATTTTGTGTGGACCTAATTTACCTAACCTGCCACAATCAGACGAAAGCAGAGTATCGGGATCGTGCGCACATAAAAACACATGCTGAGAACCATAGCAGAGAACTAAACCGTATTTTTTTTCTTCTCTCAAGTGATCAACATTTGGCTCAAAGAAATTGTTTTTTGTGATCCCACCGCATCCTCGTTGCCTGCACGGCAGCTGAGGGAAGGACTCGCACAATGAAGATGACATAACCAGCCGCTACGAGATGAAATGCGGTGGTGCCATCAGATGACGCAATAAAACCTTATCATTGGCTAGGGTGTCACAGAGTGCCCGCCCGATACGAAAGGAATAGCGTCACTATCATCATTTTATAATGTAAATGCACGGCGCAACAATACTTTAGGCGAGCGAACTCCAGAACTATCTGCTGCCCAATAATGTTCTGCTTTGCAAGGAGCCCGAAAGATGGCGCTACAAGCTCTGCACTGCTAAGGTCCCTAGGTGAAGTTTTTTCATCTAGGGACCTTATGCCCATACTTCCCTCCTCCCCCCTCCTCTTGGTGTAGGCAGGCCAATGACGTAGGAAAGCAGCAACACTCATTTATTGTCGCCAAGACACCTTCGCCACACCGTCAACGTGAGTGCACTACCTTGAGAACAAAAGGTTACAGCAAATTTTAAGCAACCCCAGTGCATCAAGTTTAGCAATGATCGTTATATCCAATAATTTGTTATACCAAACTTTAGTTGTGCAATGATCAGGTAACTGCCTGCCTAAGGAAAATATCAATTGTGTGGCGCATCATTGGTTGGCCACCTATGAGCAGCAGGACTTGATATGATATATAGAAGGCAAAAGAGGGAAAGAACCCATAGGCATGCATATATGTTACAGGTCTCTTGCAGTAGCTTGATATTCAGGCATAAGCTTGCATGCCGATTATGCTTCACCTTTACGACTCGAGCGTGATGGTGTTATCAAACACAATTGCGCTTACTCATTTGCTTGCAATTTGCTTCTCGGTTACAGCTGCTAAGAGAGAGAGAAACAAAACTTTATTTTTTGTCCTTGCTTGGGTCAAGAGAGGCGGGTGTCGGGAGACTAGTCCCTACTGGAGCCAAGCTTTCTCGGCCGGTGGTCATACCTTGGGTCTTGGCAGTGTCTTCAGCCAGCTGGACTGCCCAAAGTTTGTCATGCTGCAAGGGAAGGAATGTCCGATTCATGGAGCAAGAAAGACAGGAGGGGAAACTCCGGCCCAGCGCGAGCATGCGTCGCGATAATGTCACCTTGGGAGAGGAGGTTGGCTAACTACTAGAGTTACTCCATATGCTACCTTTAAAGTATGCAGTATGGTGGCTAGAGCCATATATGCAGTAAGTAACTCTAGCGAACTACGTGCGCGCAGCGATCCTTGCGGCGACGCACAGAAGTATTCGTTTCCCGCCGCGGGAGGACAGTACGCGCCCACGCGGTCTCCGACGCACTCGAATGTCGTCTGCTAGATCTGCTTCTCACCGACTCCACTATCCTACTGGACGCAGCTATGCAAGTTTTTCGCCGGTGCGGTTTGCTAAAACAAAATAAAGTAAGCAGAACGTCTTAGTGCCAGCATTTTTTTAAAATTATATCGTTCGATCAGTTGCTTTGCGGACAACGAAAGAAATGAAGTGGCAGAATTAAAAAAAAAAAAAAACATTGATTGATATGTGGGGTTTAACGTTCAAAACCACCATATGATTATGAGAGACGCCGTAGTGGAGGGCCCCGGATATTTCGACCACCTGGGGTTCTTTAACGTGCCCCCAAATTTGAGCACACGGGCCTACAACATTTCCGCCTCCATCGGAAATGCAGCCGCCGCAGCCGGGATTCGAACCAGCAACCTGCAGGTCAGCAGCCGAGTACCTCAGTCACTAGACCACCGCGGCGGGGCAAATAAAAAAAAATACAGACGATCTGTAATCGTAGCTAGGCGCGTGTCTAAAATCACCCATTGTGTAGCTTGACAAGGGATATTTTGCACGTTCTTCGATATAACAGTGTCATGCAGAACAACTGTGTGCGAAAGAAAGACAGGACATTGGTGAAGCACGTTTGAGCAGACGGCAATCGATTTGAACATGAGCAGAGACTTTCTCGAGCTGTGAATCAATTATGCGTCAAAAAAAGAAAAGAAAAAGTTTGACTTTTCAACGCTCCGTCTGACCAAGAACAGTGGCAAGAATGGGCGAGGGCTATATGAAGAGGAATAATTTTTGCAGCCGAACGGTCCGCAGGCACGACACTACTCCAAGTTTAATTTTACAGACCTGCCAAAGATCTTGTGTCTCGCTGAAGCGGTGCCGTCAATACTTGAGCGGAGGTTTTACTTACTCGTGCCCAGAAATGAAGCCAAGAACTGGCCAGAATATCACTGAAATTACCGATAAAAGCAGCGCCAAACGAGCGAAGGTAGAGGATACCCGTCACGAGACAGAAGTCTTCGGCGAATATTTTTACCAACCTCCAAACTTTCAGCTAAGCTACATCACGAAAACGGCGTTTTTCTCAGTTTTACGTGATTGGTTGTTGCAGCTAGGCGTGAACGATTGGATTTCAGGAAGTTCCAACATAAAACAAGCTTCGGAAGAGAGCAGACACACGAGAAAAATGTTTTTCTGTTTTTTTTTTCGTTTCTATTTTTAATTTTTTTTTTCTTTAATATGAAAAGCTTATTGTAGGCCATGTTCCCACAATTAATGTTCCTACTCTCGCATGCGAAGGTGAAAGAGTGAAAATTAACCTTTTTAGTGCTTCTGGACAACTTCGCGAGACTATCGCGGTACGGTCTATCTCCCAATTAGGGCGATCTGGCTGGCTTAGCGAAAACTCGTCGTACCGATTCGCCGTCTCGCTTAGCGAGTGTATCTCAGCTGTACACTAATACATTGAGGGGCGAGAGTAAGCGTGCAAGCAGACGACAAGAGCTGGAACCACGCTTCTCGCTTCTGCTGCTCCGGCGCGGCAGTTCGGCTGCGCTTCTGTAGGTGGCGCTGTCACGACGTTTGCCGCCCAGGAGGTGACACAATCGCGGTGCGGAAAGGAGTCGAGTTTCCCCTCCTGTTTACTCTTCCTCCGTGGTCTGGGCACAACACCCGAAGTTGTCAACTCTCCCAGGGCTACTTAGTAAAAAAAAAAATTACAGCATATCCACAGAGTGAATGACGAGTGGGGCGAAGCATCCGTTCGTCCATCCGTCCGTGCATGCGTCCGATCGCGTTCGAGAAGGCAGACGGCGCTTGGGTAACACCGACGAGACGCGAGCCAAGAAAGCCGAGCGCAATCGTCTTCGACGCGCCCGCCGCTCAACACAATTGATAAATCCGATAGAAACTCCATGTTATTTCAAATGAGTGAACTGGGTTCACCAGCTAGTGTGAATCCATTTTGATATTTATTGTATCACCAATTCATTATGTCGTTTAGGCCCATTCAAACCTAATAGGATGACCCATTAAACCCTTTGGAACTTTCCAATTGGTGTCCCAAAACACAATAGTAAACTTCTAATTGGTTACAATTGGAAATGTCCAATTGGTTTCAATGGGGTCCAATTGAAAATATCCAAATGGTCTGGATGAATTTTTTTTTACTTGGACCTACTGCAAATACAGTTCTGAACTACCCGCTATGTAATGATTCAGCACCATTTTTCAAGTTCCGGTGAATCGGTATGCACATCAACATAGCGGCAAACTTTCCATGTGGCTGATAAAATTATGACCCATGCTCTGTAATGAATGAGCAGCATCAAACCGAGCACCAACTCGGGTTCCCAATTCCGATACGCTTATGCCACACAATATTGCACCAGTTGAGATTTTTTTAGTCGACAGAATGCAGATTTGAGGTCTTTTTTCTGAAGCAGCTTAAGAAACTGGCGAGGCTCTACAGTACAATGTTCAACTGCCAAGCACCAAGTGTGGGTTCAACTCCAGATTGAACCCATGTTTTTATAATTTTATCATGAATGACGTTACTAATACTAATTAATCCCTTGGTTCTATCCCCAAAACCGATACCAACGCAGACCCTTCAGTTTCCGTGTAACGAGTTCTTAAGCACCGCTCATCAATGCATAAATTCCGCTGCAGCCAATGCGATCAAACAATGCTAAACCCATAATGCGACTAAGCTTCACTTAGTCACATTACAAGAGCTTCCCATTATCTTTAATGCCTCAAGTTCTAGAAGCTGTAACAGAATACTAAATTGGTATACCCTCAAACAGCAGACTACGAAAGCACCGACTTCATTTGTCTGTTCTTGATAGTCTCAACTCGAAACTGTGCCGAGACAGACGAAAGACACAGGACACAGTTTTCGCATTGGTCGAAAGATTTTTTTTTTTTATTTTTCACAATTCTCTGTCATTATATCAACACAAAGAAAAATCAAACAATAAACTTTGTACTTTTTTTTTTCATACCCACATGGGATGCGTGTACATTCTGAAGAAAGAGTTGTGATAACATGACAATTTTGATCCGGAAGCACAGAAACGTTTTTTCTCCAGCTACATAAGAAAAGAAAAAAAAATGGAGCCGAAAACAACGAAAAAAAATGCACAACACCACGTTTCCCTATCAATGTGACAGGACCGCAGTCTGCAATGACAATAGTACAGTGTACAGAGTGTGTGTACATATATGTATATATACGATTGGAAACGTGTACAAGCAGCAATGTTTACATTTTGTAAAACTGTGCAGCAAGATTTTCGCCTTATTACCATCATCTTGTGTATGTGTGTGCTTGTTTGAACATGTCACAATCTAGGAGAAACAAAACGGTATTCACTCACATGCTTGCAAGATCCTAGCGACATGCAACGAAAACCGATTTGTTTTATAACCACGCTTCAAATTTTGGCACTACAGCAGCATTCATTGCGATCGAAGTAATCGAAGAACATTTTCTTCAAAAGAAAAGAAAAAAAAAAGGTTTTTTAAAGCTTATCACAGATACATGGACGACAATTTCCAGTAGTAACAGCAGTAGTTGACACGGACTGGACAAGGTTTTCAGAAGGAGTGGGGACAAGGAACAGCGTTCCAAGTTCTCTCTCAAGAACATGGAGAGAACTCGTGCGGATGCCAACGAAATATGGAATCATGTAAAAGAAAAAAAAAAAGAAGAGAGAGAACGGGCACACTAGAAAATGGCGTTGGGTTCGAGGATAATAAAGCTCATTAAGGCATAAATCACGACAGCTGTTCCAGGCATCAGTTCCGACAAGAACAGACAAGAACATCTGGATGAACCTGTTTAGGAAAAAAGATTCCCAACACGAAGGCACCGCTTCTATAAACCTCGAAGACTTGTAGAGCAAGGTAGACGACTTTGGAAGGGGTATTTTTCAACGTAATAATTACTGTGAGAGAAATAAAGAGGACTAATTTTGCTCCCCCTTCAAGAAGATGTTTTGTAAATCTTTACAAAAAAATTAATATATAACTGGGAAAAGGAAAGAGATGACTGAGAATGATTTGTTATGACTCGAAGACTACCCATCCTCGGGAGAAAAAAAAAAAGAATGGAAGAAAAGGGTGACAATGAGTAATGGAACATGACGCACATGATCTTCCTTGAGCGATGGGCGCAATGCGTTATTCTTAAAGCCTTCTTTTCTTCCCATTTTATTTTGCAGGAAACTGAACAACTACATCATAAATAAACGGTAAAAAAGTACGAACAAAGACGTTCGGATCAAATTAAAAAAAATAGAGTTCGGGAAGAAAAGCTCGGGAAGAAAAGCAGCAGTTCACGGCTTTCGGCTGACACGAGCGACTTGCGACGTGCACCACCACTAGAATAGACCGCCACACATCAAAGAGGCGTGTAGAAGACTAAGCAAGATAAATCGCACGCTGGAATTAGTCTGGCACGCCACGGTTCTACACAGGTACAACAGAATTGGCAGAAAAAGTGAGACAACGAGAAGAATAGAAACAAGGGCCAGCAAAAGAGCAAAGTATAACCGTAGCAAGAACCAACGATGCCTTCCAAAAAACCCACGGTTAGGCTACACAAGGAAAAAAAAAAGCGCGGTCCATGAGAGACTGCATTGAGGCACACTATAGCGTTACATTATCACTTCTGACATCGAAGAAAATAAACTTTTTTGGTTTTTTTTGTTTTTTTTTGTTTTCCTCTCAGGACAGCACTTGCAGGTTCCATCTATACAGGGAGGTTGTGACGAACCAACAGCGAACCCTGTTCAAACAGTCCTGTGCACTTTTTTTTTTTCTTTTTTAACAGAGGTAACCCTTCATCTGGCAGACAGTTAAGTGGTTATGCACACATTGCCATTTTTTTTATCTGAAAAACTAAAAAGATGGCTGGTTAAGTACACAGAAAAGCCTCCAAGTTTGCTGCATTGTCGCACACAACCTTCCCCACCTTCACTCCTCGTTTCACACAACCAGAAAACTCGAGAGTGAGACAGAGAGACTGTTTTGCGGTGGGTGGCAAAAGGAGGTGGGCAGCGAAAAATTAAGGGAGGATGGAGCCAGGCCAGAAGAAACTCTAAAAGCACTGCACACAACCTTTTTTCCTTTTCCCCAAAATTTGACCACGGAGCGGGTCGCTGATAGGGTGAAGCGGTCTCGATTCCGTACTCACCAGCCTCTCCCCCCCCCCCCCTTCTCTGGTGATACTTTCACGAGACCCTTCCAGAAAACTAAAGCAGCTACTTTTTTCCGGGAGCCTTCTGCACTGCAGCTGAAGTTCCGAGCACCGACGCATTAAGCCCTCCGATGCGTAATGGCGAGCTGGCTTGACACCAAGGTTGACACTTCCAAAGGCAGTCTGTCACAGAAATGACAATGACGACTCGACGTGGGACGGCACCGACTGATCTCGAAGGAAGAGAAAAATCCTCGGCCGTCGCAGTTCTCGTTGAGGAGCAACAACACTTCGTCGTCACAACCGAGCCAGTTCACAGATGATTGTTCACATACAGTTTTGCGGTTGCTGACAACGCACAACTCGAGCACTCAAATGCCAGTTGCAGTCCAAATGAACCCTGGAAGAAGGCGCAGCTTTACACTGTCTCTTTAAAGAGGTTGAGGTAGGCAAAAAACAAGGACGTGAAGTTCTTCACAGAGTCCGGGGCATGTTGGGATTACCCTCTGAAGGGGTGCTCTCCTCTAAAAGGAAGTTTTGCGAACACCCTTTTAAACAGGAGTTTTTGAGGGACTTCTTTACAGTCCATGGCTCAAGGAGGGGCTAGAGTGGGGATAGCAAGTAAGACAGACTGGAGAAAAAAAGGCAACAGGAACAGGAAGAAAAGGCAGAAAAAAAAGAGAGGGTAGAGGGAAAAAGCAAAAGTCAGCCAGAGAGAGAGATGGACTCGACTGAGCTGCGCAGGCTCAGAGAACGGCCAGCGCGACGGCGTTGGGCGAGCTTCGACTCCCCGGGAGGGGAGAGGCCAAAGCCGCCAGTTGGAGGAGATGGATCGGGGGTGTCCAGTGAACGGGGCGGGCCACAGCGCAGCTCCATGCTCCAAGCCATCTGGTGTTGGACCAGCCGCTTGACCGCATTGGCACTCTCAGCGAATGCGGCAAGGTCGCGAGCACTGTTGTTCCTGAAAACAGGCATAAAGAGCAGCAATAGAGAATGAATACAAGAGCAGAAATGAAAGAAGCCCGATATGCACAAACCTTAAATTGACACCTAACTGAAGGAAACCCTACTTTAAAATTTTTCCGAATCCGAGAGCATAGTGCTGATCATTTGTTACAAGTTTGCTTGTAAGTTTCAATGAAAAATTTTCGATAGTCGAAGGGTCAGCAATCAGTGCATTCACCAAACTCGCTTTGCATAGCCTTGTACTTTGCACTATCAAAGTGAATAGCCTCAACAGTAATGCATCACAAATAAGGGACCAAGTGAAGTAACAGCACTTATTGTGGTCTGCCATGTTATAAGCATCTCTATTCAATTTGAGGTAGAATCTGCTATTTCCACTCTTGTCAACAAAAGCAGTCTCGGCTAACGTTTCGAAATGCACAGTACCTCCAAAGCGTCAATTGCAACTCTGCCGGGTTCCCAATGACTGACCACATAAGTTATTTTGAGAATGTTCTTCAACATTACAGCCAATTTATTCATTTGCTCTTCTGTCAATTCCAAACACTGGTTTCTTTCTCCGTGCAGCTCTACGCAGCAAATAATGCAAGAAGAGTGGTCTGGTCACCGCGAGAGGTTCTGCTAACCTGCGAATGATCGAAGGGGTGTGCAGGGCAGTACTGGGCCCACCGTGGGCCACCCAGGGATGGGCGAGGACTTCCTCAGCCGTGTAGCGCTGGCTGGCATCCTTGACGAGGAGGTGCGAAATGAGGTCCTTGGCCTCGTCTGAAATGCTGGCCCAGTCACGGTCGGGGAAGTCATACCAGCCCTCCTGGATCGAGGTGAACAGCTGGTCCTGGCAAGCCTGGCAAAACTCTCCACGCTCCCAGCCGCAGCTGCTGCCACAGCGTCCATAAAACGGCGGGTAGCCGCACAGCAGGATGTAGATGATGACACCCAGGCTCCAGAGGTCACAGCGCTTGTCGTAAGTGTGCGCCTCGCCCACAAATGCCCCGACCACCTCGGGCGCCATGAACTCGGCCGAGCCGACAGGCGTTTGCAGCTCGGGCGTTGTGGGCGGCGTTGCCTCGTTGCCCGGCAGCAACACCACACCAGAACCCAAGTCGAGGTCGCAGATCTTTACGGGCCAGATCTGCACAGTCAAAGAAAGCAAAAAAAAAAAATATGGGCTCATTGAGATTTTAAAGCCATGCCCCTCCATCGGCTGACAAATGGGCACTGAATGTTAGATCCATCGTTTATGGCAAGTAGCACAGCACTTCAAAAGGAGGAGGTTTGAAGTGTGGAGAAGCCCATGAAGATAAAATGTCGCTGAAGACAACGTTTGGGCAAGTGAGCTTGGGCGAAATTCTTTATAAGATTTTCATTTACGATAATAACAAGCGCACAGCTTTGCTACAGCAGGACATATGCAGCCAAATCTGAATGTACTAAATCTGAAGGGATTCCAAGTAGTTGGACATAATAGTAGTTTAACACGAGATACGTATGCCGTAGGTAGCAGACTTCTCAGCAAGACTTCCCCTTCCACATTGGTATGCTTCACCCCATTACAATGCAGCCTTGCAGCAGTTTATTATTAATGCAAACACATCGGTGGGCACCAACAAGAGCATTGTTGCGCAAACTGTTCATGCTTTGGAGCAAGCACCTCGTTCACCTTCCTACCATGGCCTGTAGTTCCCTTTGGAATTAAATGCCCCATTCGACTGTATCTGCCATCTCATGGATATCGGATGCTAGAAGTGACTGCAGTACCATTAGTAGCATGCCTTTCGATACAAACGAAGTCAAATGTTACAGCTACTCAATATACAGGAGAGCGATAGCTTCCATTAGCTACGGTTAAATTATATTCTTAGTTTGAATTTTCTTCATCAAGACACAGCCAGGAAATTAGTGCATCATTAACAGTGAAGCAGCCGTTGCAGCCTAAAGAGCATTCCCACCTGATCTGTGTCGAAGCACAGGATGTTTTCTGGTTTGAGGTCCCTGTGCGCAATGCCCTTGGAGTGCAGGAAGCGCAGAGCTTCGGCAATATCCCGCACCACACGGCTCGCCTCATGCTCGGTGAACTGCACTCGCTGTTCGATGTGTCGCAGCAGGGGACCCCCGCGCATCTTCTCAAAAACAAGGTAAAACCTGAAAGACAAATGTGCACCTTCTTCATTAAACATTTTTCTGGCAGACCATTAGTCACAGCAGTCTTTGTTAGATACAGGTACAATGCAATAATTGTTAATTTTGTTGTGTTAATTTTGAAGGCTACAAACGCAAAGATTAGGCGAATTCGTTGCCAGATTTCACATTGTAGTCTAACCTTGTCTAAAATTTATTAGCTTAAATGAACCAGCCCTACTAATAGGGCACAAAGACAGCAAGTAAAGAACTTATTGCAAATCGGCCCTCATTTCTAATGGAAAAAAAAGTTGTGCGAATCGAGAGTGTATCAGCGAATGGTACCTTTATGTCTAATGAATAAGCAATGAATGCATATAGCTTTAAACACTGTTCAAGCCTAAACAGGCTAACTAAGCAATATATATATAAAGCGAAGGACATGAACAAGACAGGCAAATAGATGGCACACCCACCGATTTTCATCTTCAAGGAACTCAATCAGCTGAACGATGTTCTTGTGGCCTGAACAGTGATGGAATGTCTCCACTTCCCTGAATACACGGGCCCGGCTGTGGCCAGGACCTTTCTCAATGATCTGTAAAGGCGAATAGGGGACAGTGAAGAGCAATCAGTGAAAAGCACTCGAGAACAGCTTCAGATCAAACAATTTACAAAATCGGCAGCTGCAGCCTACAAAGCTACGACTTTCGTCGTGACAATATGCGAGACCTGCCAAAATAGAAGGCTTTCTACAGAAAACAATCCTATTCCGCGAAATAATAGGGACTGTGCACCGACACGATCAGCTTGTGGCACAATCATCCCACTCTTGCACTTTCAGCACTCTAGGCTGAAGGCAATAACAATTTTGCGAAGTCGAAGATGTTCAAAGCCAGACAGATTGCGTTGAAGACCACCATCATCTCTTGAGCATATAGCTGCACAACAGCTCGGCCACAACACTACACTACCAGAGCGCACTTAAAGCTGGAAGGTATGAATGAAGCTCAATCCCTTTCTTAGTCATCGATGGCAGTTTGATTTAAATGGTACGCTTGAAGCTTCTGTAGACATCACATAACATTTCATACATCAGATGCATGGCAGCTAGTGACACCTCTTGCAGTAGGCGAGTTGGAATTAAGAAACAGTTCAATGAATTTGCCACCTGTAATGCGTTTTTTAGAAGCTGAGAAATGAATAAATGTGCTTTAGGCCTTTATGCCTGAACAGGTTGTTCTAGATCACTTTTAAGTGCTTTCATATGCAGCATCCATGAGCTCTGGCAGCGCACAGTCGCAGCTAACTAGACCGCCAAGCAAATTGTGTATGTCCGTGCATCATACACCCCTTGCTGACTGAAGCTCCTGCATAGCTTGCACAGCGTTGTGCTCGATGTTTCACACATCGAGCGCTGCGCTCGATGTGTGAAACATCGTACAACGCTCGCAGGAAACCCGAGAAAAACATTAGGCACAAAGAGAACGCACCTTGACGGCATGTTCCTTGCCGGTGTAGAGGCAGATGCAAGTCTGTACCGAGGCATAGGCACCCTCGCCGAGCACTTCCCCAGTGAGGGAGTACAGGTCGGAGAAGTTGCTCGCCGCCAGGCTCGAGCCTGTGCGCTTTTTCTTCTTGCGCCGGCGCTGCTGCTGCCGCTGCTGTTGTTGCTGCTGCTGCTCCTCAGCGCAGAGCGTCCCCTCCTCAACAGAGAGGATGCTAGGCAGATCTTCTGCATCACAGAAAAGGAAAAAAGAGACAAAACAAGAGATAATTGCTTAGGCAACGGCTGATGAACCTTACAATTAGGTCAAGCTATTCTCTAAGGAATTAATCATGGAAAAGGATAGGCAGGCCCACACAACATCTAGAACACAAACAGTGCAAATACGACTATCTACTGAAAAAGTTCAAATTTAGTAGAAACATATCACATCAATTAAAATAGGCAGTAGTTGGGGAAGATGGAAGCTTGAGGAGCTGAAAATTTTGTTTCGACAAGCGGTCATTTTTTCAAGGTTGCGACTGGTGCATCTTGAACAAAGAATGGATGAATCGATGGTGTGCAAGATAAATTATGATGAAATTCTGATAGCAGCTCACTAGGTTCGTTGTAGCTGCAGATTTGAAGAAGGCAACACTGCTTGGACAAATGTTGCCTCCAGCGACACCCCATGCTCACCAGTTTTTCACCTCGCCGAACAACTGGAAACTTATGTGGATTCATGCCGAACGGCAATGGTTTAACAATGACGATTATCGATTTTCTTGCAAAGGAATTAAATCAACTCGAAACACTTAGCCTTAGTATCCATCAGAGATCATGCATACTGAATGAACAGTTACATGACATTTTGCAATATTAATAATAAAAAATAAATAATCTGATCTAATTTGATCTACCTTGCACATATCTACACGACTTGCACTTTGGAAGTTACCTACAGTAGCCAAGGCATTCCATGCGATAAGTCAAACAATTTCTCTTACTAAATACAACCAAGTCTGCATATAGTACTGTTTCTTGCACATTGACTGCACTACGATACCATAGCATTTTCCACAACAGTTCAATGAAAATTACAGCAAGTGGTAAAGAAAAGCCAACATACTTAAATATTCAGTTTAATGTAAATTATTGTTTGAATTTATGTTTTTTACATCATGCGTGAATTTTAGAGATTTTTTTTCAGGAGATAATTTCGTAACTTGCAGATTTCTTAATCCAAACAATTTGAGGTCGATTGCCACGGTGACTAGCTAGTTGGCTACTCCTTCAGGATGTAACGTTCTGTTGGTTAATTTTTGTAGAAAAACACAAAATGGCTTGATCATAGACATATTAATTATCGACAAAGAAGTGCAGCTCTATCTCATTTTGTATTGCCCAGCATGGTTGGAAAGGGGGCAAAATATATATTATTTAAAATGTAAGCAAGCGCACAATCAAATAAAACTAGGCAACAATGCCAGTTGCACGAAACTATGATATGGTATATCACATCTGAAAAATTGTAATCGGGTAAGCTTTTTTTTATTTATTTGAGGCTGCATTTCTGGTTGCACAAAGATGATATTAATGAAACTTAGCTAACATTGATTCCTGCTACGCATGCTTGAGGAGTTTGATAAACGGTGCGGTGCAATGTTTACAAGTGACGCACTGATCGAATAGTGCACTTAACGCGGATAAAAAAAAATAAGGGGGGGGGGTGGCATTTAAAAAAAAATATTTCTGTAAACGCCGGTACGTCGGACGCGCGTAAACGCTAAGAAACCACACGCTACTAGTTACGGTGGCACTGCAAACGCAGTCTACAGCGAAAGCCCAGCAACGTGTCGGGTTTCGGATTCAGGTCGGCGCTCCCCAAAATAGTTTCGCATGATGCAAGACGTCGGGAAAATTTTATCAGAGCGGCGGAGGACGCACGAGATACATGCACAGCTGACAACTGCGAGGCTATCATGAACGGCGATGAAAAAAAACGACACACAATCGCATATTACATCCGTGCGAGCTCGCACAACGCGTGCATTCCCGGAACAACAAAAAAAAAAAAAAAACCACGGCGGAGGCTTCCGTGCGCGCTGGCCTTCGGGCCAGTCGGTCCGGTTTCTTACGCGAACTAAAACGCTGGTACACAACGAGGCAACTCACTTATTTGAACCATGTTGAGTGTGAGATCAATTGTGCGTGAAGCAGTGACTAGGACGTCGAGCAAGCTCGCTGATGCGTAGGCCTCCTCGGGCGATGGAGCAGACAGGGACGGCGATGGCACGAAGTGACTAGAGGAAAGACGTCGACAGCACGGCGACTCCGTCGACGAAACCGAACGGCAACTGTGGTGGTGGTTGACGAAGACTGCGCGGGCGCCGAGACAGCGCCGATCAGTCGAGGTCGACGCGACTCCACGTAGCTGCTAGTACGGCAGCAGCACACAGTGACGGTGGTCGTGCAAGGAGCCGCAGGAGGAGAACAAGCAGTTGCCGACGACGAAGGCAAGCCGCTGCCACCGCTCCGCACCACGACGCGCCCGACGGTGCCCACACAACGCCGCTCCGCTCTACTCATTCCAAAGAACTGAGCCTCGGGAGGAGACTGCGTGCCAGCTAAATAGCCGGCTGCCGCGCCACCGTCGCCGGAAGACGACGACAACAGCACGAGACAGGCAACAGTTCGAGAGCGCCGCCGCAGCGCTAGGCCTTTTTTTTTTTTTCTGTCTTCCTGCTGTAACAGACGGCGCACCGAAGGACGCACGGCAGCAGACGACGAGAGAAAACCACGCGACTCGGGCGCCATTTTCTAGGTGCGGAATCGCACGACCGGCACGTCCGCGCCTTCCCATTGGCTAAAGGTAGGAAAGAAAAAAATGACGTCAACAAAAATCGCGCCTTCCCTCTCCCTCGCTCATCAGCCTGTTGCGCTACGGCCGCTACGGCGGCCGTTTGGAGGGCACGCAACAAACGCGCCTTCTTCCCCGTCGGATCACGTATGCAGCTGGGAATGACTCACTCCACTGTTGTGATACGGTGCTAAAGGGGGAAGCGAAGAAAAAAAAAAGATTAAAATACAGAAGGAAAGCGCGCGCGAGCGCGTGATCATTCGCGAGGAAAAGAAAGAAAATAGAGAGGTCGAAAAAGACGTTTTCCCGTCTCGTGACTCGACTGAGAGCGCCAGTAGACGTGGCCGTTGCGTCAACTCGTTCAATTTCTTTCTTGTCGCTGCACACCGCATAATTTGCCCGAGTTGGCACACGCAAACCAACTAGCCGGAACGTCCAGGCTCTAGTGTTTTTTTTTTTTGTTTTTTTCGAGACCGCTAAGCCGTGACACTTACTCATAGTTTCCAGGTATCAGTGAAGGAGAGGCAAAACAAGTGCAGTTATAGTGACGGCATCGATACAGAAAGAACACGAAAAAAAAAAAAAAGAAAGTGGCTCTCTCCGAGATGGGCGACTTCGAGTATTGCCGTTTGCAATGTGCAAAGACGAACCGCAAAGATTGCCGTTTCCAAGCTTACGTTGCAATCGGCACCTTTCTGGAAAACGTACGTAAGTAGTACTTGCCACTCGCAGGTTTTTTTTTGCACGGTGATCTGGCTCTAATAAATTTGCACGAGCGGCCGCACACGCAGAGGCGATCGAAAAGGCAAAAGCGTGCTTTTTCACTCAACGCTCGACTAATAGTCTCGCACGACTCAATTATACATAAACCCCGCAGCTTTGTACGAAAAAAGCACGTGCAATAAATACGCAGAGAACGCATCGAAAAGCAGAATTGAGAACCCCCCGGTAATAGAGATCGAAATTTCCAGGCCTTTGTCGTAAAATTGTGCTCCACAGATCTTCATTTTGTGCTTTATCACTGCCATTAAACTTGTAATTCTAAATAAAGTAAATCGCGACTACGCGTTGTTTTTGAAATGCAAGATGTTTCGGGTTCAGAGCAACTCCACAACTCTTTGCTTACTATTCGACGCAGAAATTTGGGCTCGCTAGTGGCCACTGACCTTCTTCATACATATGACACGCAAAGCAACTAGCGGGCCCTGCCCTCATCGCCCTTCCCTTTAAAAAAAAAAGAAAGGAGAAAAAAAAGTGCCACTCCAGGGATCAGATAGCAGATATACCGTATATTAACAACTGTCACATGAAAAGCGGAGACACGCTCCCAAGTGAAGGTCGCAAGATAGAATCGCGCCACCCTTTCAAAAGAGGCGAAAATGCCCATGGGCTTATCTTTAGGTGCACGGTAAAGAACCCCAGGTGGCGCCAAGTTTCCGAAGCCTTCCACTATGCGGCCTCCCCCGTCATATCGTGGTTCTGGGTATACGTTAAGCACCACTAATTATTATTATTACTCCCAAGCGTCCGGCTGGCTTATCCCGTCGAAGAAACGCTGGTCGAAAGGTGCTGGGCACTGCTGGCCAGTAACAACTGTTTATTTTTTTCCGGACTAGCGCGCTTGGCGGGCGGTCCGCAGCCCTATCTTATCGAGCGGGATTAAAAAACAGTCGGTGGCGCGCCCCTTTATCGCGCGGCGGTGCACTCGACTATCGCCCCGTACAAAAAGCGCCCACTCTTTTGAGCAACGGAAGAGTTTCGACTTCACGTGACCTTATTAACACACGCACACGTGATAAGCGAAGCGGCATTTGCAGGTGATAGTGATAACGAAGGCGGCTTTTGTTTGCTACAATGTCCGGACTCCTTCACTGCATGCGTGCGCAGAACGGTACATCGTTTCGGAGGAATTGTATATTGAAGCTGTTCCAGGAGCTCAAATGTTTGCTCACTCTATCAGCTGGAAGAGGCAGAGACTGTCCACCCCCCCCCCCTCTCCGTTAGGTGGGCTGACTATATATAGGCAGGTATGGACGAAACTTCGTTGACGACGCTTTGTCTCGTCTCGATTCCATTCGGCAAACCGGAACACTCGAAGGCTTTGTCTTACTCCTGAGGTAATTCAATACTCCGTCAAAAAGTACTCGGATCATATAGCGGCCACTGTAGCTTGAACCAGAGGCTTCCGCAGGGTTTACCAATGCGGACGAGGAACGCGGGGAAGAATTTTACTTAAAAAAAAAAGCAAGCTTCCCAAAGGATGCAAAGTGAATAGGAAGCACTGTAGCGCTGCCGATAAAAGCCTGGTTTCGGTCCCCGCGGCTTTCCGAGGGAGGGGGGGAGGGGGAGTACACCAGGAGTAGAGTTACTGAAGCATATACAGTATTTCTAACCAGGAGGGCTCGCTTGCAGTTTCGAGGCCAAAATTTTTTTGGATGAGTAGGGGGGGGGGGGGGGGTCACCATGATTTGTGTATGTTCGTGCGTGCGTTTGCATGGGTGGGTGTCATATATAGAAGCAAAACTGAAAATTCTCAGGGGGGGGAGGGGGGAAGAATTTTGGAACCGCCCCTCCCCCCCTGGCTACGCCCGTGCTCACCTGCCATTGTCGTCGAAAATTTGCAAGGTCCTAACCCTACACATTAGCTCATGACGGGCCAGATCAGACAGGGTAAAACTCGGCGCCCTCCCGAGATGATTGATGGCTAGGGGGCGTCTTAAGGAGGTGGCGCATCCGTCGAATTGATTGATTGATTTGTGGGGTTTAACGTCCCAAAACCACCATATGATTATGAGAGACGCCGTAGTGGAGGGCTCCGCAAATTTCGACCACATGGGATTCTTTAACGCGCACCCAAATCTGAGTACACGGGCCTAAAACGGCGCATCCGTCGAAGTATCTCTTTCCGGTCCCAGGAAAAAAAAAAAAAAAAGCTCTACGCGTGGTTCACTATTCTTCACCAGGAAGGCACCAAGGAAAGCTCGATCGCGAAGGCACACAAAACTGGAAGTGTTTTTTCGGAAAGTCGCGAGGATTAAGGATAAGCCTGCCTCGCAGTTCTCTCTTCGAGAGACGGTGAACGTCATCTCGGTGATGCGGACAAAAACAAAAAGCCTTTCGGTTTTTCGGCAAATAAAAAAAAAAAAAAGTCGACGGTTGGCTGCCGGAGGACGCGGCACAGAGAAGGCTGCGGAAGGTCGTATCATCTTCGACCGGGGCAGAGCACGAGACATCGCTGACGCAACGGCGGCTCGCAGAGACAAGACCGCGTGGAACGCTTTACTTTCTGGCAGCCGAGCGCTTTTTCTTCTTTATTTGTCGTCGCCCCCGTATACTAGACGCGGTGGCGCCAACTCGGCGAGAGTCTTCTCCGTCCCGTAGCGCAACAGTGAGGAGAGGCTGTAGAAAGAGAGAGGTCGCAGAGTCGTTGCAAGAGCACCGGCCCACACGTACGCAAAAACACGCGGCGCAAGAACCAGAGGAGTTTTGGCAAGGCCCGTTTCCGGGAACCTCCCCGCACCCTTTCTACAGACGGAGGACACAAAGAGTGATGATAGCGCGACCTGCAGAAGGGTCACTAAGAGAGAAGTTACGTACCTATAGCAGTGACAAACGGAAACCAGGTCAGGACGGCTGGCCGGCAACGAGCGGATCGCTTTATGATTTATTATTTTTTTTATGACGGAGTTTGTCGTACACACCGTTCACACTGACAGCGCTCGCTGCGTCAAGGAGGAGCTTACACCGACGTTACACGCACTGAACCACGTATTACAGTTACAGACCTTCAAAGGCACGTTTTCCGACATTCGAAGTTGGCATGGACGCCAAATAAAAAAATAAAAAAAAAGAGCCAACTTTGCGACTGTACGTATAATGAAAGGCGTCGGAAGTTGCTATCCCGATATCAGGCACGTAGCCGGATTTCTTTCTTGTTTCTTTCAAGGGGGGGGGGGGGGTAACCATCCCTAAAAGCGCAGCCACATTTTTCGGGGGGTGGAGATAACTATTCGTTATGTAAGCGCGTGTCTGTATGTGTGTGTGTATTGTGACAATTTCGGGGGTGGGGTGGGGGTGAATCCCCCTTCCCTGGCTTCGCCAGTGTCTAACTGATATGCTAACAGTAGACGCACTTTCTCATTATTCTGCCCTGTTTTTATCCTGTTCCCCATTTCTTACACTGCTGGTTGTTTATTGAATACAGTAACGCATATTACGAACAGCAAGGCGCATACCATCGTGAAGAAAATAAATGTATTAACCCATAAACCTTAGACAGGAACATTCGTTGTTTCAAATCAAGCGCCGACGAAGCTGCTCGCTTTAATAAAAACTCATCACTCGCTGCTTGTCGCGGTCTCACTTGACTCGCGTTGCAGTAAAATAGATTACTTACGATCAATTGCAGATTAGGCGTATACGGGAATCGATGATTTTCCTCATTCAGTGGATATATAGTCGTCTACAGGTATACACATTTCCAAACGAATTCGACCACACGTGAGAGAACACAGCTAAACGGTGTCGATAAGTTGGGCATATATTCACCTTGAAGCAGCGCCACGTGGAACGAGCTTTCAACAAAACCGTATACCAAGGTCTCGAGATGGTCGCAGATATATATGTATACGTTTGGCACGGTATTGATGTATCCGACGCTCGCCGTACACCTTTGGCCACGTCGAGCAGTACGCCACACGTGTTGGCGTTAGTGGATCATCCAGATTAAACTACAAGTAAATGAATCAACAAACGCACGAAACTTGGCGAAGCAAGTTGTTCCCGTTCTTTTAAAATAAGGCACCGTGACAGACGCGGGACAAGGGAAAGGATTATCCACAGCAAGCCGGTGTATTCAGCTGGCATTCTACACTCGTACAAGCAAGATTAGGCGGCGGTTCAATAAGCGCGTACAGAATCGATGCCAAATAATATTTAGCTGGCATTCTACACTCGTACAAGCAAGATTAGGCGGCGGTTCAATAAGCGCGTACAGAATCGATGCCAAATGAGCGAATCAGGCCCAGCGAAGGTAGACGGCTGTATGTATACAAGTTCGGTGAATGCGAATACTCGGGACGTATACAAGATTATTACAAATCCCGACGCAGGATCCTTGATTTCTGGTTTTCAGATGGAGGCGGAAATGTTGTAGGCCCGTGTGCTCAGGTTTGGGTGCACGTTAAAGAACCCCAGGTGGTCGAAATTTCCGGAGCCCTCCACTACGGCGTCTCTCATAATCATATGGTGGTTTTGGGACGTTAAACCTCACATATCATGATTTCTGGTTTTCGCCGATTAGAAGACTCAGGATTACGTGGCAATAATCCACTTTTCAGACCGGAAGCAGGGTCTGCGCATTCCGAGATCGCGCATTACCACAGACGATACTATAGACGCCCGAGCGCTCAGCACACCTATAGACTTACTGATAAGCCACTGTCGCACGGCCGAAAAAAAGAGAGAATTAAACTCACCTCCACCGATGTACAGCTCAACTTAAACAAGTGCTGCTTCGCCGCTCGAAAACTCCTAATTTTAGGCCATGTTGTATCTACAGAGATGGCATTCTTCCGGATCCGACGAAACTCCATGCCGTTGCTGAATTTACAAAGCCAAAGACCTTCAAAAAACTTCACAGCTTCCTCGGCTTATGTTAATATTTTCATCGTTTTATTCGCAACTTTGCCTCCATAATATCGCCCTTGACTTACCTTCTTGCCAGCAACAGCGACCTTTCTAGTTGGTCGTCAGCTTGCGATAATGCATTCGCCACACTCCGCCACCTTCTTACGTCACCTCCAATACTGCGACACTTTAATCCTCTTGCCCCGACCGAAATACACACGGATGCTAGCAGAGGTGGTCTCGGTGCTGTGCTCGCCCAGCGTAAACCTGGATTTGATGAGTACGGCGTCTCTTACGCCAGCCGTGCGCTCACAAAAGCGGAAGCCAACTATTCAGGCACCAAAAAAGAGTGCCTATAGCCATCATATGGGACACAGGCAAGTTTCGACCCTATCTTTACGGGTGCCCATTCAACGGGGTTACAGATCATCATGCATTATGTTGGCTTTCCTCGTTAAAAGATCCCACGGGCCGGCTCGCCCGTTGGGCGCTTCGGCTACAAGAATACAACATTACAGAAGTTGAAGCACGCTTTCTTTGAGCACAGAGGTTGGTGACGTCAGCATGGCCCACAGGCAAGACCCGAGTCTCCTCCACCAGCCGGTGCTGGTCCTTAAGGTTTAAATCAACAACGCCCCCCAAAGAATCTCCGGATTTTGCTGTATCCGTCAGCGGGAATGGGGAGGGAGCACTATAGGGTTAATTTCGTCATCTCCATAGCACGTAGCACACGGATGTTCGCTGAGAAAAAAAAGACTCTGAATCGGATATACGACAGGTGACTCGATTCGAGGCGAATGCCTTGAACGAGGCTGCATACGCGTACAAGTTGGAAACGTTTCAGATGCTGCGCAGTTGAAAGCTCGGCTCCTCGAATGAGAAGAAGGGGGGGAGGGGGGACGCTTTTCTTTACGCTCTATAGCAAGCGTGCGCAATAGGAAGCGCGCGTATAATTCTCGCGCGATAATTAGCGCGCGCCAGCCACCACCGTTTCCACCTCCGAGCGCTTCTTCGAGCCTGAGCGCGCACAATTAACCACGTTGATTACGCAACGCGCCGTATACAAACCTATAGGCAGTACATGGTGTATACGTATATACCTGTTTAGGCACGTGCGCCTTTCGTTGTAACTGGCGTAGCCGTGTTTTTTTGCAACGCTTTCCTTCATTCTCCCGGTATACATGTTTTCTTATCGTTATAGTGTCCGTCGCGTATATACAACGCTTATGACGTCTCATATAAAACGGCGACTGCTCCAACACGTGGCCTAGAAAGACCTTCCACACGAGCCCCTTGTACACACGGACACCCACACTATACAAGGAGGACAGATTCAGGTGACTGCGGCCGTATAGATAACGCCGCGCTCAAAGCGCGTATGAATGGTCGGGACTCTGATCTCCGAAGTGTGGCAGCTTGGGCTAGTTGGTATGGCATGACGATAGTTATAGCGCGAGACCAAAACGACGACACAGAGACAAGAAGGACACGCTCGCATCCTTTCATTACTCCATAACCAACCGCACATGTGCGGATATATACAGACAGATAGACTGCAGTGCGGCGTCACTGGAGTAATTAACACTGTACGACCGCTACGTGGTGAGAAAACGCGTTGTCCGTGAATGAAGTCACGCGAATGTTATCACGCGTTTGCCAACGTCCCGCAGCAGTGAATACGCTATACATTATAAACTCGTTGCAGCCTCCACGTTGTAGCAAGAACCGAGAGGCTGCACGCGAGCCTGTACGTCACGTGGAAGCCGCCAATAGGGTAGCAAACCAGAGCATGAGTTCGTTTTAATCTCTCTGGTTTTCGTGGGTTTATATCACTATCGTTAAACCTCCCCAATGTGTGTGTGTGGGCCGGGGGGAGGGGGGCAGAGATTGCGTAGCAGTGCAGGTATATATGAGGTACAAGAACAACAACAACAACAACAATAATAATAATAATAATAATAATAATAATAATAATAATAATAATAATAATAATAATAATATCTGGGGTATTACGCTCAAAAACTACGATGTGACAATAAGAGACGCCGCAGTGCAGGGCTCCGGAAGTTTTGGCCGTCTGACGACACGGGCCGTTTCACAGCCCATCGAAACGCGACTACCGCGGCGGGGATCGAACCAGCGACCTTCGGCTCAGCAGCCAGAACAAGGAAGCGAGATGGACCGTCTATGACAACAAGGTCGTCAAGTTCAATCGCATCTTGAGCGAAAGTCTACAACAAGTAGCATTTAATGTAAGCACAACAAATTTACTACACAGCGTTTCAGCTGACACTCCTGAAACCATCACCGATACACAAGTGTGGCTGGGAGCCCAGAATAAACAGCGGCGCCGTGAGATTGCCTGGACGTGCTTTAAATTAAAGAAGTAACGCATCCTTAGGGTAGTATCCTTCGGGTAGTATTCTTAGGGTAGTATCGTCTGTGGCAGCGACACATGGCACTCGCACACAGCGACACCTACGTACACTTCGAGGAATTTCTTACACGACGCAGTGACGTCACGCAAATCAAGCGGTTAAGAGAGAGAGAGAGAGAGAGAGAAAGAGCAATGAAACGACGTGCATTGTCTATCTAACCAACGGATCGGCCACAGTTACACGAGATATAGAGATGATGGTTAAAAAAAAAAGTGGTGAGAAGGGAGGTTGGGGTCACAACGACTGGCCACTCGAGATCGATCGTCAACGATTAAAAAAAAAGGGGGGGACGGAGAGAGAAAAAAACGTGCTCAGAGCGAGGTGAAAAAAAATATATATAAAGGCTTATTGTGTGTGTGTGTGTGTACGTCGCATACAACAGAACTCGTGGCTTGCCCAGCAGGCATGAATATACACGCACACACACAAGTACACACACACTTCGAACGACACTGGCGACCTTCGTTGGCCCAGATTCGCAATCTGCGACGCCGAGACGAAAACGTAGGCACGTGGTGGCCTTTCTTTTGAAAACTGTACACAATGCAACGAGGGGAAAAAGAGAATGGACGAAAGAAAGAAAGAAATAGACGTCCTTTTTTATAAATGGGATAAGCAAATAAGACACGGCCAGCGCTGCCAAAACGAGAGCGCGCGTCGTACACACGACGGCGGCGGGGCAGACCGCGACAAAGACCGATTGCAGACAGCGTTAACGGCGAGACGTGGCAAGCCGGTCAGCAGAGCGACGCATAACCCTCCGCGCGGCCACTCGAAATGAGAACAGTTCTCCGAATCGGGAGAGCGATCGCCCGGACGCGACCCTTTAGAGTATAAGAAATAAAGAAAGGCTGAGACGACAAGGTCTGCCCCGTGACTGGAAGGGACACCGCAACTTCTATTCCACCCTTCCACCGCCCCCCCCCCCCCCCCCGCAATCGTGAATCACGAAGTGGCCCATATTTGGTAATCGTATAAGTACACAGACTGTCGGCATGCTTGTACTTAAAGGACAACGAAGCGTGCTTTGTTTGTTTGAGCCTTGCACAATATGGCACACATCCACTCCGAGGGGATACGCCAAGATGTAGTGGTTTCAGATTTAGTAGATAATTTGAACATCGTTCAATAATACGTTCAAGTAACCTTCGTTTTTTTAGATGGAGGACATATGTCTTGAGACATGCGTCAAAGACGTTAAATATGCTCAGGTGGACAAAATTTCCCGAGTCCTCCACTACAGCGTTTCTTTTCGTAACCATACGGAGGTTTTTGGGTCGTTAAAGCACAATTATTAGTCTTAGCTTCCATTATCACTGGCCGTGCGTAAGCGTCTAAAAAAACACCGCAAAGAAGCAGAACCATTTTCTGAAGGAGAGAAGCCACGCCCTCCATCAACAAGAAAAATCCCGACAGAAAAAAAAAAATCCGAAGGCACAACCGTTACACCTCACGTAACCTGGCATGTCCACCTCCGTTGTGGAGTACGTGCACGTTATCATTCCTGTATTTAAAACTCGAAGTAGCCCTTGTTAGTATCGCTAGTGCACACGCTCGACAGTTCACTTCCGGACACCGACACTAACGTATGTAACGCAATCGCACACGAATAATGTGCCTATAGCAATCATGACTGTGGACTAGCAATCACACCGTACGCAGAAAGAAAGCTTCACACTTTATACGCGCTTGCAAAGCGCATGAAACGAAATTTCATTTGTACAGAACGAGAGAAGTGAAAAAAAAAATGGCCCCGTATCTGCATGTTAATTCGCAAATGTCGTCGAAAGGCGCTATAGTCTTGCGTGTGGAGAGAGGGAACAAAGCATTTATTTGATGTTCTGCGCAAGAAAATCGGTGTTGTTACGGTGCCTCAGATATGCACAATAATTGCTTTTCAATTGACAATCGCACAAGTATGAACGCTGACTGTCGAGCAACATTGGTGGGCGCTGCGGATGAGGTCGGCCGTTTAGGGTGTCGGCTGGTGCCATTTAGAGTACCCGGTACCGTTAAGGGTGCACAAACAGACAGATCAAAATTTTTTGCGTCGAAGGCCCCCCAAGAAAGACTATCGTCTTTAAAAGAACAATG
Organism: Rhipicephalus microplus; assembly: GCF_043290135.1. Classification (NCBI taxonomy): domain Eukaryota; kingdom Metazoa; phylum Arthropoda; class Arachnida; order Ixodida; family Ixodidae; genus Rhipicephalus; species Rhipicephalus microplus. The sequence goes on from NC_134709.1 coordinate 45,317,621, forward strand.
CAACAAAAATAAAGCAGAGGATTTGCAGTTACGGTTAAACAACAACCAGGAAAGCAGAGTTGCGAGTGTAAACGTTGTGTGAACTGAATCGGGACGTACTCGAGAACAATTTTTGCACTAGGCACTGCACATCGATGAACGGCGACGGAGACGGAAAGTATATCAATATATAGGAAACATCACTATCTCAAGCCGGACAAATGCAGAATAGCCAAAGAGACGCAAGTTATCATTTCAATACAGTCGTCGTCGAGTGTTCCCCTTCCTTCAGCGCTTTCCTAACCCGCATGCGCGTTTGTGCAGAGAGAGAGAGACATTCTCTTGCATAACAAACCACTCAAGCAAGAGAGAGAGAAAGATCGCGTAGCGCGAATCGAGTCGATCCGAAAAGAAATAAAGATAAACCAAACACGATAGATTGCGTGGCAACGGCGCCGCTCCGATCGCCCCCACCCCTTCCCCCTCCTCCTTAAGTTCTTTCCATATCGTCAAGCTATACCTACCTTACACCTGAACAATGGAACACGAAAGCTCAGAGGGTAAGGGTGCACACGGAGTGAGGGGGAAAGGCACATTCGGAAACCGGAGCTACACTGCAGAGGACACCGGTGCACGTGCTGAGGAGCACGAGCATAAACAAGAATCGTACGATCCGCTTCGAGGAGGAGGGAAGGAGAGAAGGGCGACGACGATCAGTCCACACACACACACACACACACACACACACACACACACACACACACACACACACACACACACACACACACACACACACACACACACACACACACACACACACACACACACACACACACAAGAGCATGCACTAAAGAAAGAAAAGACAAAGATAAGTTGCGAAGGAGGGAGGGAGAGAGAGAGAGAGAGAGCTGTAGGACAACGGCTGCTGCCTCGCGAGCCCCGAAAATAGAGTAGGTGGCCTGGCTGGCGTGATGGTCGGCCCGGTCGACCCCCCGCGGAACGACACGAACAGGCCGACCGACCGACAGACCCTCGACCTCGCTTCTTTCACTCCCTCACTTCACTAATACCCTCACCACTCGCTCACTCCATTTGGGAGGTGTTTCACCGCCTCCAACAACAGTAAAGATATAGGGGGTATACAACAGAACACGCGCGATATAAAAACAGGACTGGATATTTCTTTTTCTCAGCCGCGCGCGCGCGCGCAAACACATCACTCTCGGGACAAACAGGGCATTTCCTTCTTTCCGTCCTAACAATGGATTAGCGCACTCTCAGCGTATGCTTAAGGAGGAGAGAGAAAGCGAGCCAGTAAACAAGGTATATAACGACGCGCAATCGCTATATACGTGCTTGTATAGAAGTGTCCCTCGCCGCCACCAGGACAGCGATAAGGAAGAACGGGCGAGATCGGGATGAGATAGCGATGAGACCCCCCCCCCCCCCCCCGGAGAACGATAAGGTCACGATAAGAGAGAGAAGTGGCGGCGAGGGATGTGGGTTGAAGTGTGTCGGCCAAGTCGTAAACAGTCGGGAAGAAAGAAATTGCGAGGCGCGCAAGTTCTTACCCCCTTCACGCCTCCCCGTCAAATAATAAAGCCAGAATGTACCCTCCTAACTCTGCTTATCTTATCAAGATTTATAACCGCTTGTGATGGCCTACCCGCGCCGTCGTATCGCGCCAGCCTACGTGAGGACAGCGCATCCACAAAAAGGGGAAAAAAAAAAAACGTTTATCACTCCTGCGATGGATGGGGACAACTCTTGACAGCGGTCGATTCAGGTCTCTTTATTCGAGCAGGCGGGCGATAATCAGTTAATTATATCAATCAATTACATCAATCAAGGCCAGAGAACACATAGGCAGGCTATCTCTCCAGTGATGGGCGACTGAGGAGCAGTAGGAACACGCAAAGACACCGTACATTTGAACGCTATGTATCTACGCAGGAAAGTAACTGTACTGCTTACCTTTATTCAACGTACTTTTGCACCGAAGCATTTCACTGCTGAACATATTCTACTTCCATGTCACGCTATAGACGCAACCATCTCAATATCTTCTTCGTAGCGACGAAAAATACAGCAAACAGCTGAAAGAGCTCAAAATGCAAAGCATTCACCCGTGTGTCCCACATGCAGGACATTAATTTGCATTCTCTCTCTTTCTTATTACCACTGATAGGAGAAAATAAGGAAGTAGAAAGTACCTTGACTGTATATGCAACGACAAGCAAACAAACGACAAAACTAGATAAATAACGATCGGAACAGACAACTATCTCCAACCACGTTGACAACCATCTCCAACCATCTTCAACCCTCCCCCTCCCGTGCCTCTTGCTGGCACCGCGACTGCTCCAGTGCTAATTGAACGGCCACACCCTAAACTCACCGCTACGGCGACAGCTTTAGATTCCTCATCGAACACGAAAAATTGGCCGTCGGTGTAAACACGATTGTTGCAAAAAAAGAATTATCCTAAATGTGACGACGTCCCCATACGAAGTTATCGCGAAGTCAGATATCGCTTGTTGGTGAAAGACAGCGATTACCGAGGCAATGCACAACGACGCGAGGCGCGGAAAGCTTCGCAATGCCTCCGATCTTGGAGTCGGGCGTTAAACCACGTTGTGTGCATGCTTTCACAGACGGCTGCGGGTGGATCCCAATCGAACGAGAGAAAAAAAAAAAAAGACGAGTGTGAATGCCCCGCGAGTCCTTCTGTATAGCTTCCCATGACACAGAAGTGAGACACACGGGCTGTTTTTTTCAGGGCTACGCGCATAAAAACTGTCTCGACGAACGAGACTATAACGCCGCCAGGAAAGCTCGCCGGCATGGGCAGCAATCGGCCTCATCGGAAAAAACACGCACCGACGACGTCAAACACCTGCTCTCGGGTACATTTTTATCTCTTTTTCTTCTTTAGATCACCCGCCTCAAGGACGGGGGTTCTCCCCAAAGGAACGTGGTACCTCGATCGCCTCCCGCTGCCACACTGCTCATTAAATTTCACCCTCTCGCCTCCTGTGCGCCCTCGTTGCTCTCTCTCTTTTTCCACTTATCAAACAGCGAGACTGCAAAACGTGTATGTATAGGCATACGTGCCCCGAACGCCAACGCACTTTCCAGCCTCGCTGCAAGTACCGTGCAGCACTAGTAAGGGCTCGCGTACGCGGCTCGTCGTATGCCAGCGATGTGTTCGATGTCATGTCGACGAAGCTTATCATGCGGGCGTTTCGAAGAAAGACGACGCCCAATTTACCGCGTAGTGCGGCAAAATGTGCGTCTGGCGTACGTACCCGAAGTCACCGTAGAGATAGCAGAAGCTTCTTTCGTCACTGTATCGACGTAGCATTTATTATTTCTATTTTTCTGGACGACGAGGAGAAACATAAATCTAGTCGCACAACTTAGAATGTGAAAAAGCGCGTATTTAAGAAAGTATTCGTTGTTGTGGTTGTTTATCGTTAAAAACGACAGTATGCGTCAGAAAGTTCGACAAGGATTTGTGTTCCCGAAGAAAATTTTCGTATTAAGACTGACGTCACGATTTAACGGCCATCACATATTCATTCTTACTTTCCACACGACACACACTTTCCTTGATTAACACGTGGGGTTTAACGTTCCAAAACCACCATATGATTATGAGAGACGCCGTATTGGAGGGCTCCGGAAATGTTGACCACCTGGGGTTCTTCAACGTGCACCCAAATCTGAGCACACGGGCCTACAACATTTCCGCCTCCATCGGAAATGCAGCCGCCCGCAGCCGGGATTCGATCTCGCGACCTGCGGGTCAGCAGCCGAATACCTTAGCCACCAGACAACCGCGGCGGGGCACACACTATTTCCTTGCTATGACCAGGTAAAGAGCTAGGTTTGTAAAGCGCTAGAGCTAATTAACAAATATAATGACGATCACGAGAAAGAGGATGCGAAATTCCATTAAGAATTTCTCTGTTCATTTCCTCAGAAACGGTATAGGTGTTAATTTTGATTGATATGCGGGGTTTAACGTCCCAAAAACCACCATACGAGTAAGGTGTTAATTCTACAGAGTGCTTTCTTAAGAGAGAGCGGGGTTTCCCGAAAGCCGCACTGCATGGTACTGTGCTTGCGCAGAACGTCGTCAGCCTCCGCACTGGCGGTTGCCAAGGCAGTTATCACCCTACGGGGGCAAAGCAGCGCAGCAAAGCTCTGCTATAAGGATTAACGGAAAGCAGCAGCAGCAGCAGAAACGACAGCCTTGAACCATTTGGAGCAAGGTGCGGTGTAAACAAGCGAATTCACATACGCACGGTGGCCTTACATTGATATACAGGAACACGTGACGCACGTGGACCTGTTCTGTCTCTTTTTTTTTTTAAACAGACATACGGGAGTTAGAATGGGAAAGGGGGTGCACTTGAAGGAAGAAAGGACGCTTATACCTGCCCCCCCCCCCCCTCACTTATTCCGAAGGAAGGGAGCTGTTTACTAACAAGCGGGAAGTCTCGCCGCTCCGACGTCGGGCGCCCCAGGAGGACAAACGCATTATTCACACACAGCTTACGTGGAAAATCAGTGGGAGGAGGATAAAAGGGAAGGCTAACAACCTGAGCGTGCCCCTCTCTCTCTCTTTTGGCGACGTCATAAGGGTTAGCGGACGTCCTTGGTCTGTGCGCGGTTAGGACGATACGCGTTACACGGAGTTTAGTTCTAAACTTCAGAAAGAAGGGGAAAAATATTCTACCCAGTTCGAAGCCGTTAAAACTGCCCCTTTTTCCTTTGGCAATAGATTTTCACTTAATCATTTCATCCGCTGTTTCTTTGCTCTCCAGGCTCAGCTGTGTGGGTACCGCGCTAGTTTATATATATATATATATATATATATATATATATATATATATATATATATATATATATATATATATATATATATATATATATATATATATATATGCTCATCCTCGGACGCACTGGGACGCTGTGGTAGTAGCGCAGGTGCGATCCAGAACCAACCCACTCGTCCAGAAATCATAACGGTGGCGAAGATACAACGGTAGCGTTACCATTCATCATTTCGTTTTACTCATTTTTATATTCGCTCAAAACTCTTGTTAGGTGAGCTGCATGACTACTACTACTACTACTACTACTACTACTACTACTACTACTACTACTACTACCACCACCAAGGGATCCCGAGCACTAACACCCCCCCCCCTCCCTTTCTTCCTACGGCGAAATATGAGCGACGTTTTAAGGAGAAATGGGAGAAGGGGGGGGGGGGGCTTGCTCGGCATTTTACCACCACCACCACCACCACCACCACCACCACCAACACCACCACCACCACCACCACCACCACCACCACTACTACTACTACTATTACCACTTACTGTTTGTTCTGCTTAGCAAACTTTTGAAACAAACTTGTTGTTAGCAGATGTTTCTGTTTTTACGTCTGCTGTAGACGCCGGGAGGCGGTTGATGAACGGAGGGACTTCGCGCGGTATATTGAGGTGCTTGGCCACAAACAAACAAACAAACAAACAAACAAACAAACAAACAAACAAACAAACAAACAAACAAACAAACAAACAAACAAATTGCGACCTCATCATCGTTAGCGAAGTCAAACTGCGACTCGCCATAATTACCGGCAGCACGCAGGAAACGTGCGCGACCTCGCTTTAGGGCGAAGGGAAGTGCGCGAAAAGGAAGGTCTACAGTTCGGCGACCCCGAACAAGCGATTAGGCGAAGATCGACAAAGCGGAAAAAGAAAAGGGTGCGGCGAGTGTGCGAAGCTGCCTGTAGGCAGCGCAATCGTATATACACGTCAGACTGAGTGAGTACCGTCGTGCACGCTGCTGTGAGCGATTATTGGGAAAACCGCGGTAAATGCTTCGGCATCTTTTAGGCTGGCAGTTAGCCGTCAGCAGTAAACAGCAGCCGACGTTTATACAGTTAGCATTCGAGCAATAAATAACGGCAGTAGAATTCGATCGCGAACTGAGCAAGTTTTTATACACTCAGATGTCGTCGCCCGCCGAACAATCGACGAAAACTAGGTCGGGTCGTGAAAGACATCCGAAGAGAAACTATAGCCTATATATACAACCTATATGGCATATTACAGCTGTAGTCGATATTGTGTGTACACACACACACACACACACACACACACACGCACGCACGCACACGCACACACGTGTAAATTACAAGAAAACAACAGCCGCCGACCGGGCAGATATGCGGGGAAAGCAAATGCTAAAGTGTGTCAACGGCTCCGGGAAAGATTGTAGTCCGCTGGGTATATAGCGTGCGTGTACTACGTGCGCCCTTTGTGTACGCAGTTCGTTACTGCTATCGTGCGACACCAACAGAAACAGCAACAAGCTTGAAGGCGAGGCGCTGCCAAAGCTCGCTCTTCGAATACTCTCTCGTACTCGCTTCCCCCCCACCCCTTCTACCAATCACTTCAGTTAACCCCCTCCCCCCTCCCTCAACATCTCCTTCACCTTTCCTAAAGCACCATTCCAGGCGCCTTATAAGACCGACGCCAGTCACCTGCAGCGGAAGTGACAGGCTCTTAGAAGTACTTGTTGCTGAGATAGTTGGTTCGTCATACTGAGGGAACTTCTAGACGCATAAAAAAACACACCACAAGAAGAAAGACACACAGAGAAAAGAGCGCGTTTCTCTGTGTGTCTTTCTTTTTGTGGTGCGTGTGTTTTTTTACGCGTCCTAGAAGTTGCCTCAGTATATGACAGGCTCTCAAGCGAACCAGTTTTCTTTTCTTGCTCCTATATCGCCTCGTTCGCTGGCTTGTTTGTCTTTTCTTTTTTTCTTTCTTTCTTTCTTACTCCTATATCGCCTCGTTCGCTGGCTTGTTTGCCCTTTCTTTCTTTCTGTATGTTCAGGCTTTCACGCCTCGCCGCTAAGACGGAGAGACAGACAACCGAGAGGAGGTCACGCCAGTGGAAACGGAACGCGAAGTCAACAAAGTGACCGCGGGGCGCGACCGGTGCACAAGTACCGGGCGCGCCATTCACATCGGCGAATGGAACCGCGTAAATGTTGTCCGATTTCGAAATTGGGAAACGCGAAGCACATCCACCAGCTTTATCCACCAATACCATTCGGAAACGACCTACGAACACTGCCGAAAAATGCGGAACAAGCAGTAATAAAAAAAAAATAATCGGTGGACATCTCGATCGCTACAGTGAGATTAAATGAAGGCGCTGTTGTCGTATTTAATGATAGCCAACGTCAGCCCCAGCTAAACAGCAGCTATAGCCAACAGCTGCCGTAAGTTAGCGATAACTATAGGCAACAACAGCCTGCCAAACCTATATGAACGACGTAGCTAACACAAAGTACAGCGAAACTAAACAATCACGCACTTTCTCTGCGAACGAACTAGTTTTCACACCCATGGGGCAGCTCTCTCAGTCGCACTGGGCCAGCTAGACAACTGCGTTCACAGAAGACGAAATGCTAGGCCACTGGCCCACCCTGTCTTCAGCGCGAGCGGCTACATACGAAGGCGTTCTGCGGTTTCTTCGAGAAAACGGACCGAACGGCGCACGAAGAAGCGTGGCAGCTTGGGCTAGTTGGTATGGCATGACGATAGTGTCCTTCGTGTCCTTCTTGTCTCTGTGTCGTCGTTTTTGTTCTCGCGCTATATAACTATCGTCAGGCGTACTATACGACTGATCTTAGACAATGTTGGCGTTCTGCTTTTAGACAGTGCTATGGCCATGACATTGAAGTGTTGTCAGAGAGACTCCTTCTCTAGCATTCTTTCGTACTTTCATACCACTTCTCCAATAGAGGGCAGCTAACCGGGGATTTACACAGGTTCACATCCCTACATTTCCTCTACCTTCATCTATCTCTGATCAATATCGTCAACACAACCAATATTGTTCCGTAGTTGGCACTCATTTAGCCATAATTAGCGAACACTATCCGTCACTTCACCAGTGCTGGTAGGGTATCGCATTCGAGTCTGTGTGTTTACGCACCATGGCAGACCGTGGATGGAGGAGGCCCGCATGAACCTCGCGGCGAGCGACCGATTGCGAGCCGACTGATAACGAACGAATAACGTCCGCACTGCGCCATCTTGCGCCGCAGCATCGGCCTTCCCCGTGCATAACGGAACCGGCGAGCACGCAGAGGACCCGGGTTCGAATCCCATTGTGTCTTTAACATTTTTTTAAAGCAACTCGAAGGGCCCCTTTATGCGTTCGCATAAAAAACGACTCGAACACGAAAATTTATTGTAACTAAATGTCTTGATCCTTCCATAGGTCCCCTCCGAAAGCTTTCTGGACCTAACTTGCTTTACGCGTTGCCTCCGAGATCGGAGGCATTGCAAGCTTTGTGCACTTAACAGAGCTTTAGCACTGCCTCCGTGATCGGTCCACTTTTGATCAAGCGACGACGTCACGCGACGACACCGCGATGAAGGCACAATTTTAGCGCTATATATGTGACGTCATGCTGCCGTCATAACGTGATCTTCTCCGAAAGCTTTCTGGACCTAACTTGCTTTACGCGTTGCCTCCGAGATCGGAGGCATTGCAAGCTTTGTGCACTTAACAGAGCTTTAGCACTGCCTCCGTGATCGGTCCACTTTTGATCAAGCGACGACGTCACGCGACGACACCGCGATGAAGGCACAATTTTAGCGCTATATATGTGACGTCATGCTGCCGTCATAACGTGATCTTCTGCATCCCCGCGTGTTAACACCGACGGTCGACATTTTTGTTTGTTTTTTTTTTGCGTTTGATGAAGCACCTAAGTACATTTATTTTTTTTTTCATTTTTCGCCTGAAAAGCATACGGCGGGCATAATATAGCACACCGTGAAACAACTAGGAGCCTTGAAATATTCATATCAGTTTGAAAAAAAAAAAGAAAAGAAATACTCTGTATACAGCTGAGTCTGCGGCCACGGTTTGAAGCTATTACTGCTTTCGCACATTTATTGCATTCAGCGCTCGTCGGCTTGCTAAAGCAGCAACGGATGCGAACGAGACGGAAAGAATCAAAAAGAAGATTTTTGTATAGACGGCAGAACTTCCCATGGGTTTCGTCGCGTATTCAAAATACCATGCACCGAAGGGCGGAGCCAATCTTCGGAATACATGCTCAATAAAAACCATTTCTTTCAGCGCAAGAGACGGACGTTCTGACTCACAGGTTTTGGTGTTGCCAGTAAGGAGATTACGTCAAGGGAAGGACATACTCGAGGCCCATGTGTACTTAGATTTAGGTGCACGTTAACAACAACAACAACAACAACAACAACAACAACAACAACGCAGGTGGTCTAAGCTTCCAGAGCCCTCCTTCACGGTTCCTCTCACAACCATATCGTGGTTATTATTATTATTATTATTATTATTATTTAAAGCGCGGACAGTGAATCAAAGAGCCGATTGCAACGCCTTAAAAACAGACGGTGTAGAAAGAATTTATCAAGGAGCCCTAATTTACTTACGGCGATTCATTCCTACAATATTCTACTGAGCTACGTCGAAAGCGAAGCTTAAAAATTAACGAATCTGGCAACGCCGGACACATGTGAGCAAGCACGTGGGAAACGAGCCGAGGTGATATAACGGCGCGGGTTTTATCATCACCATACTCGGAGCGCAAAAAAAAAAAAAAAAAACGAGCTTGGAAACTTTTTTTATCAGGTGGTCAGCCCGAGCAGCAGCAGGCAGACTCTTTTCCACGTACAACGGAACGGCAGATCGATCGTCACACATGATTCCCACGTGCGTCGCCTTATCAATATCGCGCGACGGTAGATATCGGAAGAGCAGGCGACAAAAAGCAGCAACAACACACGTAGACGACACAAATACGAGGGGGCTGATACATCACATAGCTCGGATGGATATGTTGGGTTTGAACGCCCCAAATCCACCACATGATTATGAGAGACGCCGTAGTGGAGGGCTCCGGAAATTTCGACCACCTGGGGTTCTTTAACGTGGTACCCAAATCTGGGCACACGGGCCTACAACATTTCTTCGCCTCCATCGGAAATGCAGTCGCCGAAGCCGGGATTCGATCCCGCGACCTGCGGGTCAGCAGCCGAGAACCTTAGCCACTAGACCACCGCGGCGGGGCTATAGCACAAAGCTCAACGATTTATATTCGTACCAAACATAGTTTCTACCGAATCGTACTGATCACCTTATCTGATGAAAGCGAGCAGTTGATAAGATTGTACGAGGGTGAAACAACACAAACTGCGTAAACATCATCCAGTCACCGATATTACATTCGCAAGTGTCTTGTTTTCGTCGTCAGTGGCCGGATGTGTTTTTTTCTTTTTTTCAAAATGTAGCTATGGCAAATACGCTGTACCCCGCTTATCAGACATGCATCACACCAAAGTCTCTGAACAGAACAGATAAAGATAATTAAAGATAATCTCGTTTCCACGGTGTCTACGTGCTTGCAAACCTGTACGGCCAGAACCAACGTGTTCTGGGTTACAACCGACAATTAATGAACGTAAGTGAAAATGTTTTAATGAGCAATGCCGCAAAGACCAAGGCACGGACACGAACATTACGTTCTGTGCTTGCTGGCATGAAAAAAAATTAAGATTGAAGATTTCAATACCCCATTCCCCCTATACTCCACAGTTTTTAAATTTTCCTCGTGTACACAAACACGCACGACCCAGGTATAATGAGTAGTTACCCCTCCTTTCTCTCTAGAATTATGATCACGCCCCTGCAGCACTCGAGCAGCGGTTGATACAAAGAAACAGGCAGCCGGTATAATGACGTCAGGTTCTCCATCCTGCGCGGGACAAGTGAAATCGAGCAAAAAACGGTGTAATGGTACTTTGATTGGCTGTTTCTGACGCCGTTGGCGCGCAGAAAGCGGTCATATACGCTACAACGCAGTTAAAAAAGGTCACTCTAATCGAACTTAATATTATATATATATATATATATATATATATATATATATATATATATATATATATATATATATATATATATATATATATATATATATATAGTAATGAATCTGAATAACGGACGCTCTGCTGGTAATGAAGAAGACGAGGATGATCGGTGGCTGTAGTATTTAGCTCGCGCACGCCGCTCGCCATTAGCCAGACCTGCCTGATAAAGCACATTTTGCCAAGCTGCGTCTGAACATTTCTCGACGTAGAACACCTTTATTTTAATATATGTATTCTTCAGTGCCCCTTTGAAGAATGTTCAGTTGCGTCGGCACACACAGGTTTTTTAGAAAGGCCGAACGCTTGACTAACGCCGGCCGCGCTTGCCAAGAAAGGTAGGGTTCTTTTTTTTTCTATTTCCTCCGCAGCATCATCCTGAGGCAGTGAAGCCATCACAGCGAAGCGACGAGGCGCCTCACAGGAGCGCCATTAAGCAAGCACACGGAGAGGGTGTCCTTGACACCTTTCTCTCGCTCCCTCCCTTCCTCAGTCTCCATCTCAATTCCGCACACACAGTACATGGAGAGAGATAGAAACACACACACACACACACGACGACAAGAGCGGAAGGACAAAAGAGTAGAAAAAGGGAGAAAGAGAAAGATGCCAAAAAAAAAAAAAAACTAAGAACAGAGCGCGAGAGGACATCTCGAATCTCAGTCGCCCTGACGATAGTTATACAGCGCGAAAACAGAACGACTACACAAGGGACAAGAAGGACAAGGAGGACACGAGCGCTAACTTCCAAATCGTGTCCTTCTTGTCCCTTCTGTGGTCGTTCTGTTCTCGCGCCATAACTATCGTGATGTCATACCAACTAGACCAATCCGCCACACTCAGTCGCCCCTTTCGCTCGGGATAACAGCGCATGTAGCTTCTCTTCCTCCTCTGAACCTCTCCTCCTCCTCCTAACACTACACGATATGTCCTAACACTGCACGATATGACATGCGCATGACCGGAGCAGCACGCTCTCACAACGCACGCGCATGGGCTACCGAGGAAACCAAGAGAGAACGGGAGAGGAGGGAAGGCAGTGAGCTTGCGCACATGCACTCCGAGCCGAACGGTGTGAGAGAGGAGGAGAGAATGGACGTAGAGAGTATATAGGGTGAAAAGTATCTCGCTCTTTGTCGAAGAGTGCCTGCTACAAAGAGATGAAGACGGGAGGCTCCTCAAGTCTATATGTAATTTTATTTTACTTTTTTTTCTGTTCGTTACGAAAAAGAAGTAGAAGACGCGCGAATTTAATTGCGCCCGCCGGCGAGGAAGTATCGCGCGCGGAGGAGACGCGGTCCACCAGGGAGAACAATGCGAACGGGGCCGTTTCGGGTGTATACCTGCCCGAGCGTGAAAAAAAAAAAAAACCGAGCTAACGCGTATTTTCTTTCTTATTATACAGTCTCAGTAAACAATACGCACGTACGCGCCTTGCGGGACAATGGTTGGACCCCGCTGGTGCCTGTCTCAAATACTATATATATGCCTAATTTTGCCCAGTTTATCTTTCAAGGCCAGCGGCAACTGACTTGCGCTTTCTTTCAGGGCTTCAACGGTAGCTTGAGAGTATGGCCTGATTGAGTGAGTGAGTAGGTGAAGGAGAACAACTTTATTATGGTCCAGTGCAGACGCTGAAGTTGCCACGCGTCACCCGGCTACTCCCAGGTGGGGACCGGCAGGTCTAGCCTGACGGCCCTGTCGCGGGCAGACTGCTGGACGGCCAGGATTCGGTCCTGAAGTTCTGGGCTGTGCAGAAGCGCATCCCATACTCGGGTTTGCTATAAGTCGACCCACGAATAAGCGCGCGCACACACACACACACACACACACACACACACACACACACACACACACACACACACACACACACACACACACACACACACACACACACACACACACACACACACGTTTGTGTGTGACGAACGCTGCTGTCTGCGCGTGCAAGTGGCCTACGAAATCAACGGACGAGGACAAGTTCGCATGCTTATATGTACAGTCGGCGTCGAAGGTTTTAGAGACCACTATATACGTCCATAAAACTCCAGCATGCAGAGGACCCCAGCAGAGCACCGCTAAAAACCGGTACGGTTTTTAGCATTTTTCTTCTTTTTTTTTTTGAAAGGCCAGAAATCTAACCTTCAAGCCAGCTTGCTGTGCGGGAATATTCTGCTTTATCTCGCGTCTCACTGTACCCAAACTTCTGACGCCGATTGCACACATTAACGAAGTCTTCATCGAGCTACACACACAAAAAAAGACAGCCTGCATGCGATGGTAAAATGCACTAAGAGCTCCTAACCACCAATGCAATACTAGTATTACTACCAGGGTGCCTCGATACAAGTTACGAAAAGACTCTACTAACGCAAAAGGGCGAGAGGATCGTCCGAGGACAAAAGCCTTCGTTCGGAGAGCGGGCCAGCACGTTGGCGCGGGCTGCAGGATGCGAATGGCGTTTAATTGTTCGCGTTCACCTCCCCGATTCCCAACACCAAGATATAATTACGAGAGAGGGCCCAAAAACGAGGGCTCCGTAAATTTCGGCCCTCGAGGGGGGGGGGGGGGCTTCAACGTGCGCCCAAATCAAAGTACACGGGTCTTCCACCTTTAGCCTCCCATTTAAATGCTGGCACCACGGCCGCGGGATTCGATCACGCGACCTTCGGTTCAGGACGGCAAACCAAAAGCAATTAACAATTGTATCGGGCCAGTTGGTATGAATATATCTTGGTAGGAAGCGCAGCAACTATTATACACAACACAGCGCTTCTGTTATGTGCAATAGTTGCTGCGCTTCCTACCAAGATAAAACAAAAATCGACGCAGAAAACAAGGGTCAAATTAACGACTCGGTATATACACTGTATGGTGCCTGATGACTTCGGCGCGCCTTATAAAAATATCCTGGTTTCGAAGTGTGAAAACCGGGAGTTTCATCATGAACTTTCATAACGGCAGATGGGAGCGGAATCGAAAAGGATACAACCGCGACACGTTATACAGTGGTTCACAGTATACGAGTTGCAACAAGATGGCCATGGCACAAGGGCTCCAAGCCAACACTGCAACGCCGGCCAAAGTGAAGTTGGTTTGGAAAATACCAGTAGTCGAAAGAAGTGTTTACGTCACTGACTGTTTCCCAAGTCAGCAGCACAGCGCACTGTTGGCGTCACTTCGGCGACGCTGGCGGCATGTCGAAACTCGCATTCAATGTGAGCAGCAACGCGCTGGCTGCGGTCAAGGTGACCCCAAGCCTGAGCAAAGACACCGACAAACGTTAAATTAGTTCACAAGTCACCGCTAAATGAAAGAGTCTAATTCACCAGTCTTTTTTTTTTTCTTTCTTTCTTGATGTATAGGGCCACTAGGTAGTGTCCGCACCATTTTCAACACAGACAACGTGTTGCAACTCCTAGTGAGCGGATTCCGGTTGCCCCGTCGCGGTGGTAAAGTGGGATTCCGGTTGCACCACCGCGGTGGTGCAGTGGAGATGGCGCTCAGCTGCTAATCCGAAGGTTGCGGGATCGAATCCCGGCTGCTGCGGCATCCGCGTTTTTGATGGAGGTGAAAGCGTTCGAGGCACATGTGCTTGGTTTGGGTACCCGCTAAAGGACCCCAGGTTGTCGAAATTTCCGGAGGCTTCCACTACGGCATCTCTCATAATCACATCGTCGTTTTGGGACGTCGAATCGCCGATATTAAAGCCAAAGCTGTTAGGAGATCACAACTCGGGTCACGCGCAGCGCCGCAGTTTTCCACCGCCGCCGGTGTCCGTAGCCATGCGTACTATCGCATAAAATAAGAAAAAAAAAAGAAACTTATTATACGAAACACTAAAGACATGCGGTGACAGTGAGATTCGAACCCCGGACCACTGCGTGCCAGCCCAGTATTCTACCGCCGAGCGACGCCTGTGCTTGGGATTCGCTCGTTAACTTGCCTCAGACAGGCTTGATGTCGGCAAAGTAATCGCGTTATTATATAATGAACAATACAGCGTTTTAGAACCGCAAAAAAAAAAAAACGTCACGCAATGCGAATCGCGTAACGAGTGGGTCGTCCATTGATCCAACCCATTATAAACTCTTGTTCTTGATCACTTTTTAACTGCGGCGCATATCCACTCCAGGCATAATCATTTTTTTTGATAGATAGATAGATAAAGCTCTTTATTCAGTACAATACAGTGCAAGTAAAAAGTTGATATAATACAGAAGGAGGTCCCAAAGTAAAAACAGTCAGGGGGACCTCCTGTGAATTCATGTATAAAAATATAGACAACTGTTGTTCATCGTCGTCAGCCACTGAATGCAACACAAAACCCGTTACGAGTGTTAGGCGGATACCACGCTTCTCCAAAGAATGACGAATGATAGTATTGTGAATGCCGGCCTAGCATGCAAAAATTATGAATACCTCATGGCGTACTGGGTACTCAGCAAGTGTGCTTCTAGCACTTACTCAAAGAGTGTTTAGAAAAGCCTCTGAAAGGTCACTGTTCATGATTTCGCTGAGACTGTTCTGCGCCTTCCGCGCAGGCCTGGCGTTTATTATTATTATTATTATTATTATTATTATTATTATTATTATTATTATTATTATTATTATTATGTTCCGGTAGTGTTTTGAAGTGGAAGACCCACTGAGAGGACAAAGTGAGGCTTGCCATTGCTTTGGTGCCTCAGTTTTGGGACATTGCCTCGGGGATGCTTTCAATGCCGTTTGCGATTATATTCAGGCATCCAAACGTATATATTTGTGATCTTCAATCAAATAATAATCATTTATTACTCCCCCCCCCCCCCCCCAAAAAAAAATTCTAAATGGCAAAGTGAAGTAAACGCAGCTGAGTGGTAATCACAACACCTGAAATCTCAAAATTTCTCAACTTGACTTGTCTATTTTTTTTTCTCGTTCGCTCTCTTTTTATGTGAGTTTCCTTACATTAGTCATATTATAATACAAATTCATTACACATAGTTAAATTATCACAGAAAACTGCATTACGCTTTCTTGGCCAATCAACCTGAGTGGGTATGAGCCATCAGTCCAGGGAAAGAAACAAACATTGCTTTTGTATAGGCGGCAAAATTTTCCCCTGTTCGGGGACTTCACATGGACAGTGCGCATCTAGAGAGAGAGAGAGAGAGAGAGAGAGAGAGAGAGAAAGGCGCCACGTCGCACGTATGCAGCAATGCACGCAAGTATACGCGGGTCTGGACAGGCGGGGGACGAGCGAGGACCACGCCACGCAGAGCGCGCCCTCGATCCCAAGTGCGGCGAGGCCTTATCAAAGCATCGCGGCTGCTGCTGTGCGGAAAGACAGTCGTCTCCACCCTATCCTCCTCCTCGCCGGGACAACGAAGGATGCGCGCTACACGTACACGCTGCACCGTATTTTCCCAGGAACTACGCGCATCCCGCGTAACATATGATTCACGAAGGCGGCATTTACACTTGGGGAAAACAAAACAAAGTCGCATAACGGCACGCATGCAGCTTCGCCCGAGTGGTGCCCGCGGACCGATTGAAATGCGGAGCTGGCCAGCTTTCTGCGTCTCGCTTCAGTTCTTTTTTTCCTTTTTATATTTATTCCTATTTTTCTTTCTATTTTCTCCCTTTCTCTCTCTTTCTCGCCCGATTCCTTTTTTTCCTATTGTGATACGTTTTTTTACATGCGTATTGCGCCAAGAGAGGACACCACACGACAGACCGAGCCATGTTTCGCGCTTTATGTCGTCATCAAGGCGCTCGAACAGAACAAGAGGAGGAAAACTTCTCGACGCGAGCACACGCTCAATATGCTACAGACGTAGCTATATGCCGTACCTGCGTAATTTTGCGTGTTTTATAGGCTAACCAACGACAGCGTACGACCACCCGAGCCCCTAAAAAGTTCCACACTAAATAAAAAAAAAAGCAGGGAGAAATAAACCTCAAAAGCAAACGCGCAGTACTCGAATCGAGCGAATTACTACATCCCTTTGTTCGCGATGATATTCGGCGTTGCGAATTCGGAATACTTCGCCAAATCACGCGATCGCACGATTTGCGTTTAAGTGTCCCAATCATTAATGTCCATCCTGCACCCTTTCTGGTCCCGTCACCCTCGACTGCATGCGTGTTTTTTTTTTTTTTCATTTCCCGCACAGACGACCACCACCCTATACGTCTCAAAACTGAAAGTCGTACTCATCGATCTCAACATGTACACTCATTTGCCCCATGGTACACAGGCCACCGTCTTCCTGTCCCTCAAGACACCCTTTGTATTCGCAAACAGCGTCGAACTGGTCGTGGGATCGAATCCCGAACACAGCGCGGCCACATTTCGATAGAAGCCAATGTTCTGGAGAACAGTGTTCTAGACCTAGGCCCACGTCAAAGAGCTCCAGCTAGTTGAAATTTTCAGGAACGCTCAAGTCACCATAGAGTGCTCCGCTGCCTACTTCCTCCAGAAGACAGCGGTGCACTATATGGCGACACGAGAACTCCACTGCTCTATATAGGGTACGGCTGGTGGACAGAATCCGGTCCACCATACATGTACCCAATAGAGAGCAGTGGCCCACGACGGCACCCCCATGTATAGACAGTCCAGCATAGGCACAATAATTCACGAGTACACTCACTCACACTTATTTGAGCGTGGTTAGTGTGAGTGAGAACATATGAGTGTCAGTGGACGTGAGTGTGAACTTGAATGAGCGCTCATAAAGGTGAGTATATAGGGGGAGTATGAACGTGAGTTGGAAGGCTGAAAAAATTGTGGTGAGCGAGTTCTGTCGCGGATGTCATATGAATGTTTCAGAAAACGAACCATCACTCTCCCTCCCTCTTTTTTTTCACACTTAAATAAAATGTTTTTATCATCCGCTATACGGCGTCTTATAATCATATCGCGATTTTTGGAACGTACACTATAGCAGCGCCAAACAAAGCACGTAAACATGCAATACGGCATACAGCATTCGTCGTCCCTTTCGAAGAGAGACAGCTCGAATAACAAGAAGCACCCGCGAAGGTTTTCACCGTTGAAACAGAAAGAAAGCGAGGGGATATAGCGTGTAAGGAATGATCGCGCGGCGAGAGGTCGCGGCATGTATTCGAATGCCGCAGAACACACACACGAAGTGAGGAGCAACGACGACAAGTGTGAGGTTCGCACGAACTATCGGTGCGGTGAGCGTTCACGGGCACTTTCCTTTTTTTCGTTTTTTTTATTTGTTTCTCGTTCTGGTCAGGACCCTAAAAGGTGCCCCCCTCCGGTATAAAGGGGAAGACCACAGAGATCATCATCATCACGCTACAGAGATACGGTGCGATCGTGCGGGTTACACAGGGAGCCTATATAGACGAGACCCAAGGCAAGCCGCGTAGCCCTCCGAGGTCCGGTCTCGTACTGTACGCCCTCACGGAGGTCGACGGCAACGAGCCGCGTCCTCCACGAACCCAGTCGGCTCGCCGTTCGGAGGCCACGGCGTGCACCACATATTCGTCTTCGCGAGCACGCTACAGGAGATATCCGAACGCGGAAGGCCGCCACCGCTATGCCCAGTCTATACGAGCCTTCCAAACGAGCCGCGGAGCGGAAGTGCGAAGCGACACTCGCTACGCATCGTGAAGAAGTGCACGCATAATGAGCCTCATTTTGCAGTAAGGGCAAGAAAACAACGATGTTGGCGAACGGCAGTCCCGAGGAACACATACAACAAAAAAAAACATACAAAGGACTTTATTGGGCCCTGAGAAACGCTGCTCTTCTGGAGCAACGTCGCGGGCCACTCCCACGTAGGAACGGGGAGGCCTATAGCCTCACCGCCACATCGTGGGCTCTCTAGACAGCCTTTAGTTGTGGTAGCAACCCTGAACTTCGTAAGGCAGGCGAGTCCCTATCCTCTTCTGTGAGCCGACTTGGGCCCCGAAACGAAGGGCACTGCCAGATCATATGTGCTAAGTCACTAACTTCACCACAATCTGGACAAATGGAGTCTAAAGCCTATGAGGAGACCATGCTGTATAAAAGTATGCTCACAGACAGACAGACAGACAGACAGACACAGATAGATAGATAGATAGATAGATAGATAGATAGATAGATAGATAGATAGATAGATAGATAGAACACACGTAGCAAAATCCCGTAACTCACACGCACGTACACGAAGAACGAGCTACGTGATTCTGGATCACGTCGCTAAATTCTATCTGACGATTCCCTTCCATCCATCCCTTCCACTCCATTTACAATTCTTTTCATCAATCGCCTCACATATCATCATTATATATATATATATATATATATATATATATATATATATATATATATATATATATATATATATATATATATATATATATATATGGGAATGATGACAGAAGAAGCCGGTTCGAGGCCACCGCCCACGGTAAGCTTGAACGGAAGAAGGCCGCAGAGGTGCGAGCGCAGCACCTGCGACAGAGCCCGGCAACGTCAAATGCTAAGAAGGCCACGGTATGCAAACACGCCGTCGACGGCCCTGCTTGGGTCGACGGCCCAGCGCCGGTTCCAGCCGGTTCGGCTCCCTCCCTTACCTTCGCGAATAAGAAGAAGAGAAGAAGGAGATAAGTGAAATGTGCCACAGCTCGCATCAGCACGGACGCAGCTTTGATACAGCCGGCGGAGCTTTTTTGCATGTAATATACGAGCGCGCATACCTAATACCGCACACACCCGCGCCAAGGGCTATATGTATCGCCACCTGTTGGTGCACGGCGAAGATCACGGCACTAATGCAAGAAAGAAAGACAAAAAATAAAAAAAAATGCAAGGCGGCAGCATGCAGGGTGTGTTCTGGACTGTAACATAAGCGACGCACCACACACACACACACACACACACACACACACACACACACACACACACACACACACACACACACACACACGACCCAGTGTTCATTACATACAGCCCCATGTGCGCCGCAGAAAAAAACAGACCGAACGTAACAGCGAGAGAAAGAGAGAGGAAGAGAGCCACGATTACTTTTCCCTTTCTCTTTTCCCCTTCCCTTTCACTATCCGAGAGGCACGCCATCCGAGAGGCGTGGAAAAGTGGTGCCCGTCTTTCGCCGGCCGCCGGCACAAAAGGCCGACGTAAACAACATGTTCCACGAATAGAAACGCAACACCGCGGTGGACCCTGCCGCGACGCATTGCGTGCGAGAAGCCTGCTTCCGCTGCTCTCATCATTATTATACCTCAGATTTCGAACGCGAAGACTGGCCCGCCGAAACGGACGTCTGTCCATCGCCAGTCCCTTCCTTTACCGAGTCACTCAGCCACAAGTGCCAAGTCGCTGTCACGGGGGTGGAGGCTACAAGAGATCAGGACGGCACGTCAGGTTTAAAATCGCGGTCGAAAACAACCGCAAGAAAAATGGTGTAAGCAATAAAAAAAAAAGGGGGGGGGGGCGGTCACGAACTTCGCGCCGGGAACAAGCTGCAGCCAACACTCTAGATGGCCGCAGTTGTTTGGTATATAGGGTTTAACGTCCCAAAACCACCGTATGATTACGAGAGACGCAGCAGTGGAGGTCTCCGGAAATTTTGACCACCTGGCAAATTTCGAGCGTCTAAAGCACACGGGTCTCAAGCATTTTCGCCTTCATAGAAAATGCGGTCGGGAGAACGAACAAATCACGGGAAGCTTCACGGTAAGAGGCGCTTGAACAAGGATATGTCGCTGAACAATCAACATTAATAATGTCAAGGGGAATCGCGCTTATGCCAGGGCCACAGCGAAAAAAAAAAAAAAACAAGCGCTTCTCGGTTGGAACTGTGACAGCACTTGACTTACAGGGTCGCTCAAAAATAGATACGAAGGAGACGAAACTGAATATCAGCGGAATTATGCAAATTCTGTGCAGATTCCTTGCCACCTTTCGTCGTATACAAGCCCGCCGCGCTGCATACGAACTATCAACAGCAAAAGTTTGCGGGACGCGATATGTTGGATAAAGTTTAAATTCCCTCTTTGTGTTGGAATGTAATTTCAAAATAAACGTCCCGTAATTTGCACTTGGCATTCCGACCTATACAGTCACCAGCTTGAATACTATAGCATTCAGCATTGATGTTTCAGAAATTCACATGTGTTGTGGATACAACGTCCTGCAAACTTTTTGCTGCTGATAGTATACGTCATATTTTTGCCTTCTGCAGCTGTTCTCAACGTTCTGCGGTGAAACGCTGCGGCAAAGTTTAAAAATGAAGAATTCAAAAATAATAAACAATAAAAAACATACCCGATCATCAAGTTCCGGTACACTAAACACATTCAAACGCTCCGAAATGAGAGATGTGAATGGAATTTCGTGGCGTTCGATTCAAATTAATCCCGCAGTATAGGTCAGTAGACTTACACGCCCTGACGAACACAGAGGAGAGTCTATTTCGCCGAAAATTTTTCCCGTTGCATTACGCACGGAACAATAAAAGCTTTTCAAAAAAAGTTCCTTTTACACGAAAAAGAAAGGAAATCAATGAAAACAAAAATATCACTTAAATATCGCCGTGCTGCGCGTCAACCTCCAGCGCATTTTTAATGCAGTGACTCATAATGCACTGACTCATCGCTTTTTTACCCGAGATGTAGTCAAACGCGCTATGGTGACCGCTTCGAAAGTACACAGCCTCAACGTAAAGTGCAACTTCTATACATGAGAAACCAGTTACAGATCAAAGTTCTCGATCCATACAGCACCGACAAAATGACTTTTGCGACATTAACAACTCGGGGGCGAACGTTCTCAACACTTCATCCGTATCAACTACAACAAATCAAAGCGAAGTTTGGTCGGCCTTCTTCCTAGCTTCCTTCGTGCATCATAGGTCGAGGTGCGAGCTTTTCGAGCGAAAGGACGAACCGTGGAAGTTCGTGACGGGCAGTCCGCGACGCATGAAAGAGTGCACCTGTTTTTAAAGAGCCGTTGCTTCATTGTCGTAAAACGTGGTTCACGCCACTGTTTACGTTGACTGCAGTTTATTGGTCGCACGTATAAGGTATATAAAAATGTTGATTGATTGATATGTGGGGATAGTTATAGCGCGAGAACAAAACGACAAACACAGAGACAAGAAGTGTCGTCGTTTTGTTCTCGCGCTATAACTATCGTCGTGCCATACCAACTAGCCCAAGCTGCCACACTGATATGTGGGGTTTAACGTCCCAAAACCACTATTTGATTATGATAGACGCCGTATATAGTGGAGGGCTCCGGAAATTTCGACCACCTGGGGTTTTCTTTAACGTGCACCCAAATCTGAGCAAACGGGCCTACAGCATTTCCGCCTCCATCGAAAATGCAGCCGGGATTCGATCGCGCGACCTGCGGGTCAGCAGCCGAGTACCTTAGCCACTAAACCACCGCGGCGGGGCTATATAAAAACGCTGTTCACTTCTTTTACTAGCGATATGTTTATCGCGTCCTGTAAACGTACACCAACCGGCCTAACAAGCACTCAAGTCTGAAAGAATAAATTTTGAGGAAAAATTGGCAGATTACCGAAATGAAGACGTAAACAATGCACACTGTGCTAGGTTTTCATTGTATTTTCTTTAATCTTACCGATTATCCTGAACCGGTTTACCTACCTACTTTTCCTAATTCTCTCTTCATTAACACATTCGTGCCTTCAATTACCTCTTGACCTACGATCCTATTTTTCACAAACTTTTTACGTACTACAAACGCGCGCAAGGTGCGCATTCAAAGTGCGCGAAAATTAGTCGGCGAAGCATTCGAATTTATTTACTACCGGCGAATATTAGATTCCAGGACGTCTTCGGTTTGGACGACATTCGATTAGTTTCTTAGATATTGGCCATGGATAGCGCCGATTCAACAAAGAACATACGAAGGAACGCCGATGCAGAGGGGACCAGCGCGCTATAGTCGCAACTAATCTTCGTCACGAACCAACTAAGCCACCGAAGAACTCATTTCGTTAAGACGCGTTTCAAAATCGCCGTTGCGAAACATTCATCGAACATTCACGACACACCGCCGCAACGGATAAACGCTGCCAGGACATCATTAACGGCGACATCGTTATCGCGCGCCCGAGTTATCAGCTGCGTGTCGAGTAGGGCGGCCAGCGAGGACGCGTGTACAGTTTACAAACGCGAGCAAAGAAGGTTCGAGAACACGTCGCCTTTTCCACAGCTGGCAAAACAGAGAGAGACGATGCCGGCGGCGGCGAGGAGGTAAACTAGCCCACTCACCCACCACTCTGCTCTCTCTCTCTATAGTGCTGTTCGCTGTGCCGTTGCACTTTCCGCTTGCTTGCTTGCTCATCACACGGTGAACCGGAGAAAACGGGACTTTTCGGCGAAAGTTCGATCGAAGTTTCGCCTCTCTCGCAGGAACGGGAGACGCGGCGACGAGGAAGTGCTAAACAACAACAACAACAACAACAAAAAAAAAAAAAAACACCACGCCGCTGCTCGAGGAAAAAAAAAAAAAAAGAAAGAAAGCTTGCGAGCATTTGGATCGTCGTTCAATGTTGTGTACTCGGGAGCGGAATGCCAGATGACAAAGAGAGTTCACGAAGGAAGAGAGGAGGGCGCATGACATAAAACACGTCCGTACGTTGAACTTTCGAGAACATTCGACAGCTCGTTGGTTTTTTAAATTATTTTTTTCGCCTTTCCTCGCTCTTGTCTATTCCTAAAGGCACACTTTAGTGTACCGTTAACTATTTAACTAAAACCATTCTTCTCACATTAAGAAATTACTCAACGTTATAAAAAGAAAGAAGAAAGAAACACCACGCCTCCTGAAAAAAAAAAGACACGCGGAAAGCGAGAAAACGGACGAATACAAAAACGTGATGTGGCGACGCCTCACTGAAGTTTGCGTACCGAATAACCGTGACGTCATAGATACTTGATAGCTTCTACTAGGGCCTGTGCAGTTCAAACTATCAGTAAAAACTTAAGCGCGCTGTCTGCACTGGGAGCCAGGAAATTAAAGAATCAAAATTCGGGAAATTTCGGTGAGAGTCAAAGCGACCTATTTACGAAAAAAAAAAGTGCCCATTTCGAAATTCGGGACGTCACCATCGGAGATTTCAGCCGAATGTCGACGTTGATTCTATTCCCCGAATAATTACATTATAACCTGGCGAAAATAACGAGACTGGAGTTTTGAGAGTAACCCAGACATACTTCGTTGTTTCACTGCGAGTTTAATGTTTTTGCCGTAGCTACGGGGAAAGGGGGGAGGGAAGGGTGAGAACAAGCAGCACGCGAAGCTCGATTTGTGAGTGCTTTAGGCGTGCAACTTCAAATTTGTCGTTCGCACGAACGAGCCATATGCCACTACGTTCACGGCTGTTATACGTTCCAGATCTAAGTAATTTTGCGAGCGAAAGCGTCGACTCCCATTCCGTTTCGTCGTCAAAGCTGTTTTGTTTCCGCTGTTCGCCCTGTTTTCGCTTCCATTCGAGGCAGACTAAAAAAACAAAACAAAAAAGGTATCCCGGGTCACCCTAAATAACGAAGAAATATCCCCGGCATAATAGTCGGAATTAACGATCCAACCGGAAACATTGGAACGACTCTTGTGTTTCACATTCTATACAGTTCATCTAACACATTGTTTTTATGTTACACAACCTACATTACATGATCCTTACACGTATTGCATAGTGCGTAATTATACTTATCCATTTACGAAACAGCCAGCCATTTTTTTTTTGCCTAGGAAAGGTTCCCGCGAAGGCAGTACATGTCATGGATGCAATGATGCATCATTATAGAGTGGCGTGGTATGTTATCCGTTAGATTGTTAATTTTTTTTCTAAGACACATCAAATTACGTGACAATAAAAGTGCACTGTTGAGCATACTAACCGTAGACGATGTGTTCAGTAAATAGACCGAAATAACAGAAGGCAAGATTAATTGGGAACTTAATTAGAAAAATGTCATCATGTCGAAAACAAAGATGACGCATGGGACAACCATTATTTTCATTACAATTCAATCCTAACATTGTGACCTTCATGTCGTCCGTTATAAAAACAATTAACAAGCCTGCCGACATATTCTCGCACAAACCGGCGTGGTACAACAAGCAACGGCGTCAAAGAATCTAAGGTGATGATGACATTAAACGACTGTTTTTTGTTTTTTTTTTTACAAGCGGACAGAGCGTTACAAGAGAAAGCACAGCCTGATGTAACAGCTCTTGCACAACAAGCAATGCTGTTAAGGGAACTAAGCTGATAATGACATTAAGCTGATAATACCCAGGGCACATGTCGAAAAAAAAAAACTGAAGTTAGCCGAAGAGCACAACTCCGAACCGATCGAGGGTGAGAAAAGATGCCCTTTACTGTGTCGTCCCAAGTCACAGCTATAATACGCACTTTCCCGAAAGTAAAGATGGCAATGTAAAGTACAAGGCCGATGATTCACTGAAGGCACGTGAGCCTTTGACGAAAAAAAAAAACAACAAAATACGAGATAAGTGATGGCGACATTTTACAAGCGCACTGCACGCGCAAATGGCGCTCGAACTGATGCATGTGACGCACGTTCTTTCTCGGAAAACTGCAAAACCTCCGCAATGCTGCCAGCATTTCTTCTTTGTATACCTTTTTTTTCTCTCTCGATTGTTCGTGTAATATACGATCACCCAATTGAAGGAAAAAAAAAAAAACGGGCTTAGTCACGTGGTGGCATCGCGCCACTTCGCGAACGGCTGTATATACTACGTCGAGCGGGCCTGCGGTGTGTGAGTCATCGCGAAATACCGCGCGCCAGCTGCTGCTGCTGCTGCTGCTGCTGCTGCTGCTGCTGCTGCTGCTGCGTTCAGACATAACGGCTATACAGCTGCGCACATTCTATAGCGCCATTGCTCTGATGCTGCCGCAGCTCAAACGAGAGAACACGGTAACTAGACTATTATAACTATACAGTTACAGTTAGTCTGGCCTGGGTGAGTGATAGAGAGATAGCTGAGTGTATATGTATGTATCTATGTATTTCCACGTATACCTATGTAGTGTTTGAGAGAGAGAGAGAGAAAAGAGAGAGAGAATAAGGGAGGGACCTGAAAGCGACTAACAGTCCCAACGAGCCTCACGTACATAGAAACAGTGTACTACCAGAACCAACGTTACTATAGACCCTTAGTATAACGTTGACCAGAACCACAGCACCATATAAAATTACGGCAATGGCGTGACGAGCAAACACCACTGTAGTATGGTAAGGCAAAATAATCGGCCGTACGCCTAGGACGCAAAAAAAAAACACGACCCCCCCCCCCCCCCCCGCGCAAGGTTTAGAAAATGCAACATGCGATGGTACAACTGTCCCGGAGCTTCGGAGCACGTATACAAAAATCAACGCGCGTGCTGTCGAGACGAACAACTACGTTCAATGTTGCAGTTCGAATTTAAATCCCAAGGGCGACGCTAAAGTCTGCATGGGAGTATAAAGTTCCCAGCGCGCATGGTGACACCTTGAAGCAGCTAGCAGATATACCAGTAATAGCCTCCGAGCTGGCGGCGCCAGCTCGGAGGGCGTAGGCATGCCTGCACACTTCAAAGTGCTGATTAATTCAGCTAAGGTCTGATTTTTTTTTTTATTTTGCGCAAAATAACTATTGCTCATTCGAAGAGTAACCGTGAGGAATACCAGCGATGTACCCGCGAGAGGGAGGATTAATCTCGCAGTTACACAGAAAAGGGAGGAATGGCTACGGCAGGTTAGTTACTCCTCTAAAGGAGCAACCTCGATACCCCTCTTCCTTCCTTACTCCTCAAGAGCGTATGATCCTCTCACGTCTTATATACTTCGCGTCTGCGTTTCCGGCGCTGCGAGTCGTCTTAGACACGGGCTGCCCACAACCATGACCTACTACACTCCTGACCTGCCCAGAGAGCACCTCTTCCAGCGCCCACGTTCTAGTTCATACCTTCTGCCGCTAGGGCCGTCACCTACGAGCGGCGTGGCGCTAGGCAGCACCTGTTCGCTGTCGTCTGCTTCAGCCATCGCTGTGGCAGTGCAAATCGTTCTTATTGTGCATGAATTGTGTATGAATGTGTAAAATATGGCAAATAAAGCGATATGATTCCTCGCCAGAGTTGGCTGCATTCGTGTGGACGTTTGAAGCAGAAATAGAACCGTAAAAAAAGCACACAAAGGGTCACAGTGGCAAGCAGACGGGAACTTTTCTACAAATGAAGGAAAATTTATTATGAAAATATTTCTTGAATGAAAACGTAGTCCAACGAGATAAAAAAACTATTGTTAGGCATTCATTGTTCACACTGAATCACGATGGTTCCAGACGATACGCATACACAAATTGCAGAAGATACGCAGAAACACAGTAGGTCGTGTGCAGAAACTTGCAGACGGCAGATAGCTGCAGTAGTCAGCTCTAATAGTGGCCGCGTGCAGTTTTTTTTTTTTAGATGAGCTGACACCTCAAATGTAAGTATGGTGTATTGCTGCGTGCCATATTGCAAATCGGAACAAGGCAAACAAAGTAAAGTAAGTTTTCACGAGTTTCCTGCCACAGACATACGGGAAGAATGGATCGAGGCAATTGGAAGAAAAGGTGAGTCTTGTGTTTTTGAGAGTCGTTTCAATTCAGAACGAGTTGCAAGCTAGCAAGAAGCACCAGGGTGCTTTAGTAAACTTTATTTCCGTGTGTTATGCTAATTCACTGAGCTAAAAAACATGAAAGCTTTTTTAAAGTACCGCGGCTAATATGGCAGGCTCCACAAATAGTGCCAAGAAATTTAAATATAGCACACAAGAAAAAAGTAAATATACGAAATCTGTAAATTATGTAAAAATGCGTAGCGGTGGGTTGCGAGGGGTTCGAGCACCCTTCCCGAAGGCTGCCTCAACAAATGCCGCCGAAATCCATAAAAAAATTAATGATATGAAATATTTACGTGCTGCCTCCACAGTTTGTCTCTCTGTGTGTGTGTGTGTGTGTGTGTGTGTGTGTGTGTGTGTGTGTGTGTGTGTGTGTGTGTGTGTGTGTGTGTGTGTGTGTTTAGCGATGGACAACTCTTGAACACTGGGTGTCACTGAAGTTAGCGACCGAATTTGGTCAAATGTATTTCTCATCTCAAACCTCTATCTTCCCATACAGCTTTGTTCGTTTCTGTATAAGCTTACTTAAGGTAATTAGAAACGTTACGCCGGTAACGAAATGTGGCGATTAACTGTTCACTCTATATAGGGCTGGCAGGCGGTCGGGTATAATGACATAATTGAAGTCCTTCGTGCAATGAGCCCATCGGCTCTGTGAGGGTTAAGAGACCCAGCCGGTGAAACCGAAATGAGGAACCTGGAATAATCAGCGACAGATACTCTATTTATGTGCGTGCTGCATCTGAGATTACATCATGCATGACAAAGATTCGTTTTGGAGAATGCAAAAGAACAAAAACCACTGAAGTCATCGTCGTCAACGGCGGAGTCATTGTACAGGTTAGAGGTTTGCGCTCTAAACCAAGACCAAGGCGCTCAAGTGCGCCTCGGTTTCGGCTCTGTCGTATTGGGTCGCGCTTCGTTACTGAGCAGCCATTAGGAAATTCAGCTTTGTTATGAAACCTTGTATAGCCAATGAGCTCTTCGAATAAAGGGCTTCAAGTATGCCACTGGACTCGACCACGTACCATCACTAAACATCAATCGACGAATGTAGTCATCTAAAAAGACATTTACAAAGGCTGCGAGAAAATATGAAAATGCACTAAATGGGTATACAGGTACTTCCCCAGAATAAAATCGTGGCTATGCTTTTTCTTAACCTCCCCATTTGGCTTGTTACATTTTGGAAAAATTAATTACAAAAAAGGTGTTATGGACTGTTATTTTGCAATCTTGCTAGCCATGCGTATACGCCTTTACCTTTGATGAAGGTTCAGGAAAGCATCGCTGGGAGCCCAGCGACCGGTCGAAGGTATGCAGCCTGCATTTTACCGCTGAAGATTACAGAACAGTGACGAAAAGGAAGATGTTGAAGCCCACAGCCGTGCCTTCCTTATTTCCCGCTTCTCCTGATCCACGTGGGCAAGATCCAATGCCGCGGAAAAAGCGGCTAAAACGAACGCAGGGGGAAACAACGCTGGCACCCATACAAGTAAAAATACTGTAAGTAAAACTTGAAGTCTAACACAACAACGGATAAGAATAATGTTAGCAGTATTCCCTTATGCGTTTAGCGGGACAATATATCTGTCATGCTTCGCTATTTTTTCGGCTTAACAGGGGAACGTCCAACGCAGATTCTTCTCAAGAAGAGCGAGCATCAGCGGAGCCTGGGGAAGTATATAGTTCTGAAAACCCAATTGAAACTGCACAAGAGGCCGAGTGGTTGCATTTTCCATCAAGTCAGGACAACATGGAGGACTGTAGTTCAGTTATACAAGGGGAACACCAGAAGAGGCCAGTGCGGCGCTCCATGACGTCGCAAACGTCGATCGGTTTGAAGAAGATGCGCTCCCTGGTCGCGGCAACTAAGACGTTGCGGCGGAAGTGCAGCAGGCTGAAAGAAATGAACAGTAATTTGCATTCACAGCTAGAGAAGCTAAAGAAAGATTTTTTCGAGATGAAAGCCCTCGCCGAGGCGAATGGCGCTCTAACGCTGCAGGTACGCAGTTACGTCAGTGGACGAATGTTATATTAATCCTTTTATATTCGCACTTAATTTTAAATGACTCTGAACATAATAACAATTTAGGAGTAAGTCAATTCTATCAACATCACCCGTACTACGAGAGGACGTCCGGTGAGCGAAGGAATTCTCGAAACTATAAGAGATTGTAAAGGTGGCGATGCTACCCTTAAGTTCTCGCGCATCGGCTAGCAGTGACGTCATACTTTGACGGCCTCAGGTAATGTCTAAGACTGCTGTGTTAGTAGATGCAAGGTCTGAAGTAGCAAGTTTCAAAGAAATGTTCTCAGCCAATGCGGCCAAGTACACAAGGAGCGACGCAACATAAAGCGACGTGCACGTGTCGAAGATTGTTCGCCAAACTCAGAACATTAAACCTAGTCTTAATTTTTTCTGTTCTAATAGTCGTATGATCGGAACAGGAACGATAGAGAATTATCAGGTACTCATTTATCAGTCTATTAACTTAGTGTCCCTATACTTTTTTGTAAGAAACGTCAGAAAGGGGAGGATGGAAGCTTGCAGTAAAAAACCTGTGAACAGGGGTTGTTCCCATTCTTTAATCGCTAGTACAACACTTAACCACTAGTACAACAAAGGCGGTACTATTCCGCCCTAAAAATAAGTCTGTTAATGAAAACATACATTTCAAGTATGGCGATACTATTATTGAGTTAGTAAATTGTATAAAAATTCTTGGAGTTACATTTTCGAGCAATATGCTTTGAAACGATCGCATTTACAGTGTGCTGGGTCAGTTATCTCGCGTAGAGGGCACGGTGTACAGTGGCAAAACTGTTCTACTATACAAGGTAAAATTCTTACTTTATAAATGACTGTTCTGTTGGCATCTTGCTTATTGTTTCTTGGTATGAAGGACTACGACTAACACGCGCTTACAAAAACTGTACCTGATGCAAAAGACGTATATTAGAATAATTTTTTACTGGTCGTATGATGCTCGCAGAAGTGAATTGTTTCAACAGGCTGGAATACCACCCCTACATCGTCTCTACGATTTTAAGTTAGCATTGGTGGTCAGGCGTCAATTTCAAGAAAGTCGACATTATTTGTACGACCTCTCGAAACTG
The DNA here is from genome assembly GCF_043290135.1 of Rhipicephalus microplus. Classification (NCBI taxonomy): domain Eukaryota; kingdom Metazoa; phylum Arthropoda; class Arachnida; order Ixodida; family Ixodidae; genus Rhipicephalus; species Rhipicephalus microplus. The sequence goes on from NC_134709.1 coordinate 45,348,397, forward strand.
CAGCCAAATAATTTGTTCGAAACATGACATAAAGAAACATGGAAAATAAAAACTTCGAGAACAAACTACTCCACAGATAGGTTGTTCTACACAGTTTCTACGTTAATTGATAAATATGTGAAAGCTGGCATAGATTTCTTACTCTGTACCCGAACTCAATTGCACGATATACACATGTATAGTTTTCAAGATTTCTTTGCAGTTGCTACATTGTTATCATGGTTGCTATTTTTATTTTTAGAATTTGAACTTGATATTTTTGTAACTGTTGCTTAGATAACATTGCTAACTGTTTGCCAGTGCTGTCGTGCTAAAGGCGTCTGTGGGCCTATGTCAAGCTGCCTCTTTCGAAGAGCAGCTTTTACCTGCCGCTGTCCTTCATCAAACTATTGATGAAAAATAAAACATTATTATTATTATTATTATTATTATTATTATTATTATTATTATTATTATTATTATTAACTATGCTCGACAAGATGATGATAATGATGACGATAAAAACTTTATTGGGGTCGCAATGTGTTGCCCTCGATAGGCACATCACTGCCTTTACCATATCGTCTCATCGCACGGACATATAAAATCATAGAAACGCGCATCGGCCAGCGCTCCCCGTTCCAGCAGACAAACTCCCGTAGCGAAATTTGACGCACAATTTTTGTTGTGTAGGTCACAGTAAGAGTTAAAGCTTCAATTCCTGTGTCTCTCCTTGATATGCGTCCGTGGGCGTATGTGCATTATTCTCTTCTATCAATTGACTACAAGTGTAACACCTGTCCAGGGCGAGTGTCCAAGGTAAGTGCTCAACAGGGGCACTGCGTTTCACCTGACGCGTCCTAAACAACCTAAAATCAGTTTGATATTCTATTACCAATGAGTACATTATTAGTCAAAAGCTTTATGAATACTAAATTGAAGTTTTTTTAGGCTGGAATGGCAAAAACAACCATGCAGCAAGACATTTCTACGCAAATATACAGCTTTAGAAGTCAATCAACCAGTATAGCCTAACTACTAAAATGTAACACATAGCACACGTTAGCCTTTTCAGCAAAAAACAATCACACGTATAGGCAGTTTGTCACAGAAGCAGACGCATGGTATCAGTCCGTCGCCCTCCTGCCGGCCGCACAGTAGCAGACGAACAGGTTATAGGTAGCGCCACCTACGGCGAGCGATTGAACGAGAGCGGGGACACGCGCTCCCATAGGAACCCCGCTATCTGAACAGGTCAGGAGTGTAGTAGGTCATGCCCACAACGAAGCCAGAAAAATATCCATCAGCAAAAGATTTGCGCCACCACTTCCCGCACAGATGTCGACAACAGCAGCATGAACACAGCGACATTTAGCGTGACGCCAAAACTACGCCCACGCAACAAAGCTAGAGAAATAGAGGGAGAAAGGGGGGGGGGGGGCAAGAAGGAACCACGCCAAGATAAGGAACGCGCGAGGCGGCTGCAGACAAAACACTACAGCCTCACATGCGCGAACAAAAGAAGGTGTAAGCACAGGTGTGTCGCCCTGTGACAGGACACCTGCATTCGACCTTCAACGTGATAAGCACGTCGGCACACACAAAAAAAAATCGCTAGATCACAATTGTTCCCTCAAATGTCAATCAACACGCTATGCGGCCGTATACGATACGCATTCAAATGATTACACATACGGAAGGAGCTGGCTGGTGGTGGTGGTGGTGGTGGTGATGATTTGCTGCTGTTCCCTTTTTAACGGGTGGGTGTACTTATAGCACGTAAAAACACCCTAGCACGCAGATATGAAAAATAAAAAGAGAAAATAGAAAACGGGGGGAGCAAAAAAAAAAAAAAGAAGGCAGATTCCACGTACTGATTCCACGGCAGATTCCACGCATCGATGATATGCGAAGCACGAATGAGAAATGTTGATATGTCACTTTAAAATGAGCACAACGTTCTGGGGTAGAGCTAAATGATACCGTACATGACTTCCGTGTCGAGACTATCACGTTTGCATGTGTCTACCTTTGTCATCTATTCGCATCACGTGATACCACATTTAGTAAATGTGGAGCTAGCAAAACGGCCGCGAGCACGCTAGAGCGTGGTATGTTTTTATGTTCTTACATGACACGCGTGTCAGGATTATCGTGTTAGCAACAGTCATACATTTCGTCATCCATTGACATCACTTAACACCAACTATAAATTGGCAGCAGAGAGCACAGGACCGGGTGAACTGGCGGAACATGGGAGAGGCATAAGTCCTGCAGTGGACGTAGTCAAGCTGATGATGATGATGATGATATCACTTCTTAACACGCAAGTTACCGTCTCCAAATACCGTGCGAAGTTGTTTCACCCAGTACGTGCGACACCACGGAGGACCGAAGTTCCCCAGTCAACACTTCTATATAGTATAGACTATTTTACCAAAGACATGCGAGTGCCGCCAGGGGAGCTGGATGGCACTTTGAGCGCGCGCGGTCGAAGCCACCGGAAGACGCCGTTGGTGTCCCGGAAGCCACCGCCATATGAACAGTCGTCTGCTGCGGGCGAGAGGGCTTTTCTCTCTCTTTTTTTTTAAGTGTGAATACACTTTATACGCGACCCCAAACCATCCACCGCCGTCGGCGGCGTCCGCAGTCCTCTCTCTATCTTTAAAAGAAAGAGGACTTGGCGGGCCGCAGCGCGACGCTCTACCGAATAAGCCACGGACGCGACGCTGATATCGGTGTCAGTAACGCGCCTTATACCCCTCCCCCTTCGCTCGCTCCTCCGCTCTCCTCGCTCGCTGCAGCTGCGCGCGCACCCCTCTCTCGCGCGCGCCCGCCTTCTCTCCCGTCGAGAGCGGGTCGTGAGGGGGAGTAAAGTTAAAATCCGTTGGCATTCGCCAGTGAGTTAACGTAAACTCCCCCGTGTGATCAAATTGTGATTCCCAGGAACCATTACACCATAAAGGCACCATAGTGTGATTAGTAAATACAATAGTGCGAATTAATAAATACCCCTCATAGCATCACCCCGTGTATTCGCACTTAACCATGTTCACCCTCGGGGAAATGCTTGGGAGTTTTTTAATGAAATGCTGGCCTATAGAAAGCTGTGAACTTTACGAACCAACCGAAAATGTCATCGCGAAGACATTTTACGCATAAGCACCTCAAAATTATATTCCTTTTTATGCATTTTGTGTGGACATTATGATATTTGACCAACTTCTTTTTTTTTTTATCGAGGCGTGTTGTAGGCGTTTGGTTTCTTTATTTGCGCATTCCCACGCTCGAGGCCTCAAATACACGAAAAGTTCGTCAGTAACTTAAAGAGAAACAACTGGACGCCGTCTACAAGAAGCAGACTTTGCGGCGACCATTTTGCAGAGTCATGCTGTGACCCCTCGACTTCAAAAAACGCATCTTCGAAACGATGTCATTCCAACGTTGTTTTCTTTCCCGGACGAATCACAAAATACAAACCTTTGCGCTCCTGCCGTGCCATATTTTTTTTTCTCTGTCACCTGACCAACGGGTAATTGCAAAGTTGTACGTAACAGCACTGCGCCATAAATACTCGAATGGCGCCACTGCGGCATCTGTCGATTTCAGGGTAGCGTTAGTCGGCGTTCCAAGTGATGCCTAATCGCATATAGGTTTTGTTGCATGCACTATATAGCTGCAGATCACAGCACCCCGCCATTTCGGACGGCGTCGCTACGGCGTCTGTTACCTTTTTATGTAGCGTTGGATGACCGGTAAAATGTTATAATAAACACAAAAATACGATCACAACAACCGCCACCAAATAATATATCAATTACACGCCTAAAACGCCCAGAAGCCCCGCCGCGGTAGTCTAGTGGCTAAGGTACTCGGCTGCTGACCCGCACGTCGCGGGTTCGAATCCCGGCTGCGGCGGCTGCATTTCCGATGGAGGCGGAAGTGTTGTAGGCCCGCGTGCTCAGGTTTGGGTGCACGTTAAGGAACCCCAGGTGGTCGAAATTTCCGGAACTCCACTACGGCGTCTCTCATAATCATATCGTGATTTTGGAACGTTAAATCCCACATATCGATCGATCAATCAACCAATCAATCAATCAAATCAATCAAAACGCCCAGAAGACGCCAGCTTCAGGGACAGCGAAGGGACCTTCCGGTGGCTTCACAAGCGCCCGCATCAGAGAGCAGGGATGCGTCGTCCAGCCTTTTTAAACGGAGGTCAGTGCCGCCATCTTGGGCTTTAGGCTGATTTCTTGTTTTTGTAGAGTACGATGTTAAAAGTAATAAGGTCATAAACATTGTTTGCACCATCTTAACCACTTTAATGTGCATACGCCTACCATGGTACTGTTAGTTCGGTTATCAAATATAAAACATTAAAGAAAGACAGGCTGAGAGCCCAACAAGGCGGCACTAAATCCCGTCCGTAAAACAGTACACGCTGCTGGCTGCATAATGTATACTGAACGATTCTCCCGACTTATATACGCGCTTGGCAAAGGATCAAAACACGCGCACTGCGCCAAACGATAGGCAGCGAGAACGTAAACACAGCGCAGTCACTGAAACGTATGTGCTCCGTGTGCTCGGTAATTAAATTCAATTTTATTTCATCTCAAGGATGAGGGCACGGCTAGGGAAAGGAAAAGTGACGTGGGGAAAAAAAAACTGACGTCATTTGCAAGCCATGTGATGATTATATACAGGTGAAGAAGCTGAAGGTCAAATGGTGTGAATATTGCACTGACAATATACGCAAGCAAATTTGAAAAATTGCGGGGGAGAAAGTGAACCCCGCGCCCCCACCCTGGCTACACCCCTTTTGCGGGCGGATCGCAAACACCCAGCGTTTGCGGTCCACCCGCAAAAAATCTGAAATAGCGTACGGCCCGCAAATCCTTTTTGCGGTGACTCGATCGAGAGGGCGTGTCAGAGTTTGCGGGGGGGGGGGGGGGCAACAAACGTTACTTGAAAGCTCATATGACACCCATACGCAAACGCCAAATCCGCAACACCCGCTAACGTAGCGTACGCAATTCGAGAACTACCTATTAGACAGTTATAGTTTACCGTTAGCGTGATAGCGGAAGTTAAGGGAAACACGTCACCGTGCAGGAAACATTCGTTGTGGACAGCGTCTTATAGTTTAGCGGGATAGCGTTTACGTGGTTTACGTGCCCCAGCTGGGATGGTGTAGTAAACCACGGAGGTTTGAGAAGTAAGAACAGCGAAAAGAAAAAAGAAAACGAGAATGTCTTCTGCCTGTGTCAGCGCACGAAGCATTGTTACAAGTTTATTTTAGTAATAATAAATGTAAATAAATATGAACCACGCCCCAAAAGCGAAAAAAATTACCTTGCAGATTCGTTTACACAGACCTTCTAGTTAGAAGTAAGACGCGTTCGAAATGGGAAGCTATCTGAAAAAACTACGCCAACTTAACCGTAATACTCGGTCGTCGAAGCTAACTGAAGGCAAGCGAAGCCACTTCAAACAGTCGTTCGCTGCGAACATGGTGAATCAACAACTACGCCGAAATCACTTCGAAGCGGGCGTCCGAGAGCGCCGCCATGTTTACGTACACTACGTACACCTACGCTACCACGGTAACGTGAAATCTCAAAAATACCGCGCGTACGGGAAGCGGTACGGGTAACGTACGTGTCTGCGCATGCGCACTTCGATTCCGGTATCACGGTACCCCCGGTACACTATAACTGTACATTAACTACAAAGTTTGCCAGCGGGAGAACAGTGAACTCGATCGAGCGATTCCGCGACACGCCCGGGTCTAAAGTGATACGAGCACGCTATCAAGAAAACAAAACAAAACAACGGCAACAACAACAAACACGTAACCCGCACCGGCATTAGGCAACAGATGTAGTCGTTAATGCGTTCCCGAAAGAACCAATTTCGGGTGTTAATCGTTGCCGTTACACAAGCGGTTCTATAGCGGTTGGTCGGTTTTAGTCGTCGCGCGTTTCTTCGGCATTCCCCGAAAGCGCGCGGCGAAGGTCGTATAAGAGTCATCGACAGAAGTGCGCCGTACAATGCTCTCGGAGCAGCGGCTGCCGCAAGAAAACAGGGGAATCGATCAGCGTCAAAGACAGAACGAAAACAAAAAAAAAAACAAAATAGGAGCGAGGAAAAGTAACGCCCTGCTTCGCTCAAGAAGCGCACGCGAAGGTTAGCAACGTTCCGCACGCAGCTTCATAACAAAATGAAAAAGAGAAGAGAGAAAGGAAGCATTTCAGGTTTAACGCACCAATCACGAGTCGGGTCAAAGCTTACGCAATAAGAGACGCCATAAGCGGAGGACTCTGGAAATTTCGACCATCCGACATCGCACGACATACGGGCCTTTTTTTTTAAAAAGCACGTCGCCAATAAATGAAAATGAGACTGCCCTGCCGGAATCGAACCCGCGACCTGCGGGAGGTGGAGGCATATGCAGCGCAAGTCACAAGGTTCCTTACGTTGGGAGACGAAAGTAATCTTTCTCTTCTTTTCATTCGACCACCTTAAGTGTTTATCAACAAAAAATGTTGTTTATCAACAAAAAATGTTGTTGTTTATCAACAAAAAAAGAAAGAACACTTAGGCAGCAGCTGCGTTTCAGGATGCAAAGTCTCGATCCCGTATACCTATGTACGTATAAGCGTTCGCCGTCATCTGCACGCGCTGCACCACTTCGATATCAATCACTCAGCATTCCGTAACAGGATTACGGTTTTCCCGTGCGGTTACATGCGTCGAATGATCCCGCCCGTTTAAACAATACGCCTTCTCAGATATTACGGACGGGCGGCCTGGTCGGTAATCCATGCATTGAAATTCAAATAAAGTAAAACAGCAGGACTGAACATGCACTGCAGCACTGTCCTTCAAGGATACGGATAGACATGCAGTTGCGTTTCAACTCGCTCCTTCTGTTGTGTGCATTCATCTGTCGAAATGCAAATGCATTTTATATCAGTTGCGTGGACAAAGAGGGAATGTATATGAAAGATGACGACGCGAACAGACTGTACGGCAGTTTTTTATTCACGCTCCACTGCGAGTGTGTTTCCGGCTACGCCGTTTCAATATTTTAACTCGTAACAATCAAACTCGTCAATTACTACGAGAACCGCTTCGGGGAAAAAAAAACAAAAACATACGCCCTCGTTCTATGCGGGTTCACGGATGTCGAAATTTTCTCCCCTGCGCAATCGGGTACGATCCCTGCTGGTCGCCCCGCCTCGGTGCTCTAGTGGCTAAGGTACTCGGCTGCCGACCCGCAGGTCGCGCGATCGAATCCCGGCTGCGGCGGCTGCATTTCCGATGGAGGCGGAAATGTTGTAGGCCCGTGTGCTCAGATTTGGGTGCACGTTAAAGAACCCCAGGTAGTCTAAATTTACCGGAGCCCTCCACTACGGCATCTCTCATAATCATATGGTGGTTTTGGGACGTTAAATTTACCCCACAAATCAATCAAATCTCTGCTGGTCATCACTACCGCGGTCTGACGAGATCACACCTAACTGTGTATAACGTCCAGATCACCAATAGCGTTCCTGGATGAAAGCAAAAAACGAAAAAAAAGAAGATCACACGCGTTTGAGCAGAGCGGTTTTGTCAAAGAACAACGTGCTTCATACACAGATGGATGACGTAAAAGTTAACAGGAACCAAGCGCGTGTTAAAGACATTTTAGTGAAAATCGTAGAAAAATGAGCGAGGGCAGGGCGTCCAGCGCGAAGGCAGCATAATCGATGGTTATTAAGAATAAGGTACCAAACTATAGCGAAGCATCGATCGATATGTGGGGTTTAACGTCCCAAAACCACCATATGATTACGAGAGACGCCGTAGTGGAGGGCTCCGGAAATTTCGACCACCTGGGGTTCTTTAACGTGCACCCAAATCTGAGCACACGGGCCTACAACATTTCCGCCTCCATCGGAAATACAGCCGCCGCAGCCGGGATTCGATTCCGCGACCTGCGGGTCAGCAGCCGAGAACCTTAGCCACTAGACCACCGCGGCGGGGCAAGCTATAGCGAAGGGGACGCAGAAAGTGGGGAGATGGGATTATGCATTACTTACTTTATTCGTACGTAACCTTATGACCGTTCAATTTTTTTTAGACGACTGATTAACTGATTTTCCTGCATCTAAAAATTTTAAGTTCCTTTTTCCCCGTTACATTACGCGCTGGTTTAACGGCCGATCTCCACGTATAGTGGTGTGGCGAGCCAAAACTTAAGCGCAAGAAAGCAAGTTCACAGGGATGAACGTTTCAGCATCAAGCACAGGCTCGCCAGCTCATCGGAGAAGCCCGAGAAACGTATTTTACATGCAGTGCTCATAGTCAGTCTGATGATGACGATGATGATGATAAATTACTAAGAAGCCTGGATAAGCACACACGGCGAAAGCGGCTGCTTCGACCTTCTCTGACATTAGTTTTATCGAAGCGTCTGCCGCAGAATGCAAAGAGCGTCTGTGTTTACACACCTGTGCACAGAAAGAACAAAGCAATAACAATGGGAAAAGATAAGGTGTCTAACAACTCGCGCGCACGTATACACCTCCAAGGCCTTCCTCCCACAAAGACGTGCAGCGATGCACGCGGACGCAGTAAACATCCAGAGAAAAGGGGACAAAGCAACAGCAACAAAAAAATAGCCATCGTAATAATGAATAAATAAAAATAAACCGGAGCAACGCGTCCACTGCAACGGTCACAGCACGCGTGACATTTAGCAACATTTCTTTATTTCTTCTTTTTCTTCTGCAGCAGGGTCGTTAGGGTCGAGCTCACTGTTGTGTCGTATAGATAGAAAACGATGATAATCATGAACCGGCACACGCTCAATCACCGCTCGAGCACACCACTGCAACGTTCGGCTCCTAATCAGTGTTCGCGCCATTCAGTTTCCGCAATACACTCGGATCTAATTATAACAAAGTTGTGTCCCTCAAAAAAAAAAAAAAAATAAGCGTTACACGCGAAAATTCGTTATGAAGGTTTATCACTGACACTATGTCTAATGCAAGATTTTAATTTACTTTGTTATAACCTGTATTTCGTTATATCCGCATTCTTTATATCGACGTTTGAGTGCACCGTCTGTATGCCCATTTGTCAGAACAAAGGTCTCCGCCACTGAGTGCTTCGGAGAGGCTAATTAACTAGAGCGAACTCTGGCACCGCGATCGTTCAGGACCTCCACGGGAATGATGGTTAGTACACGGATTTTCCATAGAATATCCGGGCTTGCTGGCTTTAAGCGCAACTGTGGCTTTGTTTAGTGTTGTGCATGGGCGTCGGCAAGGGGGTGCAAAAAAGGCCCTTGTTCCCCTCCCCCGCCCCTCAAGCTACACTTGTACGCGCACGCCACCCGAGCTACGCACCAGCCGATATTCGACACAGGTTCACACCCCTCCAGGCGAAATTCTGCCGACGCCCACGTTGTGCTGTTGCCTGTTGGCATTCGTTGTTTCGGACGAAAAGATATGGACCTTTACGAACTTTGTGATCGGATTTGAATCTGTCAGCTCGAGAGATTAGCGCGTGGTGTAGCGGAAATGCTGAACAATTTGCCGAATTTCGTTTTGCAACAAAGCGAACGCGGGCCACACGGAGTCAACAAACGAAGCCGAGAGAACGAACTTTATAGACAAATCCGCGTACCACCAAACATTTCCACGGTGGCTGAAACGCCGTGCGTTGCAGGCTCCCGTATAGACACTAGCGCCAGAGTTCCCCTCTGGTGCGTTCGTTGAAAACCCTATAGTGAAAACCCTATATATGAAAACCCCCGTTAGCTTTGTCACGGTCGGTATACGTTATTATTTTTTTTCTTGAACTGACGGCCCAAACCCTCGTCCTCCTCGTCCTCCTGTCACTATTACCGTGACAACCAATACACGACCCTGCGTGTATAACACGCGACGTGCCGGGAGTGACGTCAGCGCGCACGCGCTCAACGCACGCAATGCCTGCAAAACAAGGGCACTGCAAGGGGGGATGTCGTTTTGCACGCTCCGTCGGCGACGCGCACGAGCATGTCACGCCACACTACAAACGAACATTCCTCGCTATAGCACACACACACACACACACACACACACACACACACACGAGAAAGACAATGAAAAAAAAATAAGAGAGCGCCGCGTTGCGTAGAACCGGTACCACTACTACTACTACTGCTACTACTACACGACAACCGTGTTATACCACTGCTGTTGCTATACGTGAAACCGAACGGGCCCCGCATACACACATGCAGCAAGCCGGGCAGGAAATAGAAAAGGCGCGCGCGCCCTGCCGAGCAGCGATATTATATAGGCGCGTTTGTGATCGGGAACACGTACGCCCGCCAGCTACAGAGAACGACGGCAGGAAACTGTCGAAACGAACACGCGACTAAATTCCGCCGCCGTCCGAGACCAGCGGGCGCGCCGCAGGGGCTCCACAAACGAGCGCGACATTTGTCACAACTGACTGCCAAGTCGGGCAGAGTCGCTGCAGTCAATTTAGTTCCTTTTGCTTCCTTCTTTGATTTCTTTTTTTTTTCTTTTAAAATATCGACGTCATTTCCGACTACGCAAAGCTTTTTTTCTTGTTGCTTTTATTTTAGCGTTTAAAAACGCCTCAAAGATTTCAATTCTGAATTAAACACGAAGCTAAAGGCGCTATCAGTTCTCTGAGAAGAAGGGAAAGAAAATAAGAAAATCGGCACTAAAACGATCCGCGATTCACGAGTATACGAAATAAGTATGCGATTTCAGCGAGATAATGGTTATAGCGAAACGAAAAAAAATCAGGTCCATATGCATAGGAAAACAAACGGTGCCTTCCCCCCCCCCCCCTCCCAGTCATCTGAAGGGGTGGCATCGTCTGCACCTTTGCTCAGTTGTCGGATGCTGTCCCTTCATGTAACTCAAACCTAAATCATAACAAAGCCAAATGTGCCACGAAAATAACTGCCCCATATCATAAATCTCGTTATCGACTGTTTTTAAACACTAGGAGAAAAGCATTCTTCGTTTACTTCGCTATAACCTATAATTCATTATATTAGAGTTGGCTCCATCAAGTTTTGAGAGTACGAATTGCAGAGCTATGAATGTTTTTGAGAAAAATGTCAGCCGAGAACAACACCAGATGTTTTAATCCAAGACCCTCGTCATTCCCGCCTTTACCGCAGGAACACCACCGAGCAAAAGGTCACCGTGAAACGCATGTTATTGCTAAATTTTGATTTCCAAAAAGCTTGCATTCTATTCTGTATTCGGCCATATGGAAAGACGGGGGGGAGGGGGGGGGGCTTCAGTTATAACATACCCCGTCCCCCTCTCTCTCTTTATGGCCACCCCTTTGCACACCTAAGGAAACGTTCGCATTACCGAAAACGATGCTGATTTTTTTGAATATGCTCTCGAAAGCTGTACACACCAAACGAATTCACTTACAACGAAATGCTTCGAATAATACCATGCCCTCCGCGCACAACCGAATAACAACGCACTCAAATATCAAGCGTAATCGCGTCCAAATATAAAAAAAAACAGACATCTCGAACAGTACGTTTCTGGCCTATAATACCCGTCGCGTTTTTTTTTTTTTTTCATTCCATTCCATCCCCGTTGCGTCACACGTCTCGATTCGGGCATACGCGGGCGATAACGCCTTATCTCTCGTCTTATTTCCTACGCGTTCCCGAGCGTTAACAGACCGCATTTAGACAGATAAACACCGCGAGAGGTCCGTCATAAGGTCGCTGCGATAGGTGAGCGCGCCACAAACAACTTCAGCAATGTTGCCGAGCACCCTACACATATACTACACATATACTATAGGTTGCGGTTCGTTCCATGCACACAGCGCCACGCCGTGATATTTCGGTTCCAGGGTTAGTAAATATTGAAAGTGGTTAATGTTTCTGTTAATTACATATATTTCGGGATATTATGACCAAGCACCACAATATGAATACGAAGCATGCCATAGTGCAGATCTCCGCGGAAATTTCGACCATGCATCAACATTTAATAATAATAATAATAATAATAATAATAATAATAATAATAATAATAATAATAATAATAATTGTGACGTAGCTGTTCAATACCACCACATGGTTGCGAGAGACGCCGTATAGTGGAGCGCTCCGGAAATTTCGACCACCTGGGGGTTCTTTAACATGCACCCAAATCTGAGTAGACGGGCCTCAAGCACACCATGCACCTGCTGACATGATGCAGTGCACGGGCCTTCACTACTTTCGCCTCCACCAAAAATGTGACCACCACGGCTGAGATCGAGCCTGCGTCTTGAGAGTAAGTAGCCTAATAAAGTAACCGCTGTACCAAAGCGGCTTCAAAAAAAAAAATGTTTTACAGCGAAAAAAAAAAAACAATAATAACGCGATGTGATAAGAGTGAGACAGACAGTAGTGAAAAAACTACCGACCAACTTTAGGCACACGTATGTGTTTAGAAAAAAAAAAAACGTGTTAAACGATTTAGAGTACGTGTTACTCTACTATGAGAGAGCAGAAAGCCGTCCCAGAACAAGAAACCTAAATGGGAGTATACACGGGCGTTTTCCTTGGCGTTTTGTTTTCAATTTCGTCGACCTGCTGACGCAACTCCGGTAACGACCTAGCTGAAGAAGTGTGGCCGCTTGGGCTAGTTGCTATGGCATGACGATATAGTTATAGCGCGAGAACAAAACGACGACGCTTCGTGTCCTTCTCGTCTATATATGTCGTCGTTTTGTTCTCGCGATATAACTATCGTTAGCTGAAGAAGCTACCGGGAAAGCAGATTTTTTTAAAAAAAGGGGGAAACATGTTTGCACGCCTATGCGAGGTCTCCACGCAGCCCCCTCCACTTATTAAACAAAATGCCAAGCACGGTACGACATTGCGGCAATACACGCCACTCAAATCACTCACCGTCGGCCGCGTTCTCCGGAGGACCCATCGCCGCAAAGGCGGTCGCAGAGCGGTGGAGTTTTACGGCGTGCGCGTCCGGTGCAGGAAGTACGGGGTTCGATTACCAGTGCCGTCTCCCGCCAGTCATTTTTCTTTTCAAAGGGGGAAAGAGGCGCCACCTTTCCGTGAAAAGTACCGTGTTCGGTACTCTGGGCACCCTCAGTTCCCCCCGAGGACATGGAGTGTCCTCTTCTCCCCTTCAGCCTCCCCTTGTCCGACTATTTAACCCAGCTTCCTCCTCCCCCTGCCTTTGAAGTGCAACCGCCGTCAGCAGGAATTAAACCCGCGTCTCCACTACTACACGATTTCCGAATGAACTCTCTCTATATTTCGTGCCAACCAGTTGTGCCCCCCGCTATCTCCGACGACAGCGCAGCTCTGGCCGACTGGTTCGCCTACGATCTCCTGACGCCGACAAGAGCTTTCGCCGAGTGGTGCCCCGTCCTCGGACTCCTGCGAGCGTGTCCACCTTTCCTGTTTCCTCCTTACTTTCGTCGTTTTCTGTCGTTCGCTGTCACTGCGCCTCGCTCTCTCCTTCCTCTATCTATTTACCTTTTAATCCTATCCTTTTAATCCCTCCTTACCACCCATTCCTCGTGAGCTTGATTGATATGTGGGGTTTAACGTCCCAAAACCACCATATGATCATGAGAGACGCCGTAGTGGAGGGCTCCGGAAATTTCGACCACCTGGGGTTCACATTCCTAGTGAGCTATGTGTACTGTTGAGGTGTTGCACTCTGATGCAGACAGTTGCGGGGCTCATTTTTCTCTTCTTTTCTCTTAAAGAATCACATAAGAACTGCGATTAAGCTTATACACGTCTCCCTTAAAGCACAGCGCAAACACGGGAGCACAGATTCTGGCGCTTATTAGTGTAAGGAGAGAGAGCGCGGGTTATGAGAGAAAATATGAGAGGGCCTGAATCAATTTCGTGACCTACTACTCTGCGTTAGGAAAGAAAGGGAAGGATCCGGTAGCGAAAGTCTTATTATTAGATTCGCCTGTAGAGTTACAAATGCTTATTAGTGTAAGCATTCACAAAACCACAGGCCCAATATTCCCAATTGCAAAACGATACCCGATTAAGTGCATGTGCCTCTAGGACGCGACACGATGCATGGTGAGAGGGAGATGAACATTTGCTGAGTGGAGACGTGCATACCATTATTACGCTGGCAGCCTTGTGACGCAAGCTGGAAAACCACAAGTCACTAACAGTGAAACAAAAACAACTCGTCAACTTTAGCGCTAACTTCCCCTGAGCTTAGAAGTGTGGCAGCTTGGGCTAGTTGGTATGGCATGACGATAGTTACAGCGCGAGAACAAAACGACGACACAGAGACAAGAAGGTGTCTTTCGTGTCTTGTCTCTGTGTCGTCGTTTTGTTCTCGCGCTATAAATATCGTCTCTCCTGAGCGCCTGATCCGTGCGAGGCTGTGACATATGAAGCTGCTCCTCACCCTTTATACCCCCTTGCCAATTTCCCACCTCATCCCGAAAAACGGCAGAGAGTCGTCCTTTTCTTTAATAAAAAAAAAAAAACACATCCATTAATGCATTATTTTTTGTTAAGAAAGGGCTGCCCATACATTTAGGGCCACACTCAAGCTTTTGTTGTCTCTATTTGGAACAAACAAAAATATAAACGATAGAGATAACTCTGCCCCTCCATGTGAACATACTGTAACTCAAAGGGTTATTAACGGCGTAGCCGCTTAGCCATGATGGCACAGCCGGTAAGCAATCCGTACGTGAACAGACCCAAGGCCCTATCACGGGAACTAGGAACAGTTCTAATACAGACCAGACCCGAGCTCACCAGATAAACAGAGCAGGAGGCGTCCTTGAATCAGTTTATTTTACCCTCACTTATAGAGACCAGCGAAAACACCTGTAGCGTCTAGCTTGTTTCTATGTTCGTTCACTTTGAGTAGGTTCGGATCCCATGCGTTACATTCCCGATAATGTTCAGTTTGTCCACTTTCGCTGTTTACCATCCAACCAAAAAGAAAGACCCGACGCCATTTCGAACTAGCAACAAGATCTTGTTCGAGCATGCTCAAACAAGCCGGTGAGATAATAGCGATAGGTGGGCTGCTAGTTGGTGGTTCGTACTTGGGAAGTAAAAACGGCGCAAAAATACAGACAAGGGCAGAGGAAGAGACTGTTTTTACTTCGCAAGTAAGCCGGTGCGCTCCCCCCCCCCCCCCCCCGCCCCTCCTTGTGCTCCCGCGCGAGGCCAGTCCACCAAACGTCGGGTGCATCTTCTCCCTCGCGACGGTGACTCACCGCCGGTCATCATTCCTTCCAACAACCGTCCCCGACGACACTTGTCACGTGAACTCACGGGGTTTGCTTCGCTGACCGGTCACGCACACGAAGGGACAAGTGCACGAACAAACGGCCAGTGGAAAAAAAAGGAAGCGGGCTGCACAAGCTGTATACTCTTGTTGACACTTGTCCTGATGGCTACTAGACCCCCCCCCCCCCCCCCCCTTTGTCCTTCAGGCTTCGTGGCGCCCTAGGAGTGAGTAGAGTATAAAGTTGGGCATGTTGGTAAGACATAACTAATCAACGTAGCGCGTTTAGAATCATAGGACAAGGGAATGTACAGATATGTACGCTCCTCGAAATAAAATTTTGTTGGAAGTAAGCGCTCCCTTCTGTCCCTTCCCTTGTCCTATGATTCTAAACGCGCTACGTCGATTAACTAGGAGTGAGGACAGCCAGAGCTGCTAGATTGGACCCGAGGAACAAGCCACGGCTCCACACAAACCCTTCAATTCTGCTAATAAATGCCCCCCCCCCTTCTTTTTTTTTTCCAGTTTAGTGAATTCTTTACTGTAAAGACATCTTGAGGATGGCATCCAACACACAGAAATAATTCCCCGGCTGCCCTCAGCGTCTGCCATTCACTGCTGCCCAATTTGCTGATAACACTGAGCCTTGCTCTCCCTTATTAGTTGCAGAAATAAGAGTCTTTTTAATTTAAATAATAAAACCACTATTGCATCGCTGATGACCCCCCGACAACAATAATGTCTCTGGTTTTACGTCCCAAAAACCAGGACGACAGTTATAGCACGAGAACAAAACGACGACACAGAGACAAGAAGGTGTCGTCGTTTTGTTCTCGCGTTAATAACTATCGTCATGCCATACCAACTAGCCCAAGCTGCCACACTTGCAAAACCAGGACTTGATTACAAGAGACGCCGTAGTGGAGGAACTCCGGAAATTTCGACCATCTGTTTTTTTTCTTTAACGTGTACTAAAATCGCAAAACACACAGGCCTCCACCATTTCACCTGCGACCACCGCGGCAGGCATCGAACCCGCGACCTTCCGGTAAGCAACCGCGGCTGATGAGCACCGTTCAGGTGTCAGATGCTCGAGAGAGAGAGTTACAGTACGGCCATCAGTACGGACGTTCTTTTTCTAATTATTTATTTGATTTACAGTACATCAAAGGGCCCCAATGAAGGGGTTGTACATGGGGGGGGGGGCTATTACAGTGGGTTAAAGGGGTAGATGCTCGATGGCTGCTTTGAAGTTGATGACACTGGAGTAATGCAGGACGTGAGGAGCAAGGCCATTCCAATCTTGTGCGGTCTTGACAAAAAAAAAAAAAAAAGACGAAAGGTGCGCAGTGGTGTGAGCACTTGGCGTGTAAACAGCTTCCCTTCTTTGCCCATTTTCTTCTTTTGTATATATTTCCTAAAATACAAACAGTCACTTATTACTGCTCATTTTATTACCTATAAATTTTGCTGCAAGTTGGAGGGGCCTTTCCTGTTGGTCCTTCGTCTTTTTCTTCGGTGTACTCTATTCAACGACAACTTTTCCAATTTTCATATTGGAAATGTCTCAATTAACTGACCCAGCAGTTGACACTTCTTTCTACAAGAGCCTACTACTACGGGTAGATATAGTATATAGCTTTTTCTTTTACACGAAAAGGGGGAAGGGTGAGCGGGCAGCATAGCAACAATTGACCAGCTATACAGTTTGGTTTCGCCGCAGTAACAGGACCTCGTGTTGTTCGCTTCCTTCGTGTTGACACACTATGCTTCGTGTTCACGTGCGCAACCCGAACATTTTTAGTGAGCGCGCTCGCCTTGCAACAACTGCCCGGGAGCCGTTGGGGACGGTGCATTAAACTCGCCACTAAACATAAACAACACAAACGAAAATGCCGCAAAGAAAACGCAAGCGCTCAATGAACTTTTACACTCTTCGCGCAGTGTCGAAGAGGTTGTCACCGTTGTCACCATTTTCGGATAGCGCTTGTCGATTTCGTGCCTTTCTTTGCTTGCATTTCGCTTGTGCGTGCGTGCGTGTGTATATCAGTATCGCGCCGAAACCAGCAGCGATGCATAGCTGACTAGGCCCCGACATTAAATAGCTCTTCTCACGAAGCACTGCGACACTGCGGTGAAACCAGGTCCAACACGAAAGGGTTGACATTCGGTGAGGTGCTTTTTTTTTAGTGTGTGTGTACGTGATTGGGCTCTAAGCGAAGTTCTACAACACTATAGGATGTAAAGAACAGTGGGGGACCGTGAGCGTGCCGGAAGTGGCATGCTACTAGCGTAAGTTACCTCTAAGGGCCTCAGAGCTTATGACTAGCATTCTGTCCAGGTTTTGTCAGCACATGTATACAGCCAGAGACGACACCCACCGAAGCATGAATAGCTACCCATAAAATCCTTTGGGTGATCCTAACATATTAAAAAAAAAAACGCCCCTAAACGCAAAGTTTGAAGCTCGACTCTCCTAAATGTGGCGATACAGAAATCAAAAGCTCCAACAGAAGACGATAGATTTGCACAGCTCGTGGTAAACTTCGGCGCCACGCGTTTCAGCTACGCTGGCTAAACACCTGCATACGGCAATGTTTGGTCTCCGATTTATTTTCTTTTATACGAAGGGCGGGCGCAAACGCGTAGCACTAACAACCGGGGTGTTTTGTCAAACGCCTCTGCGCGGGGGTCCGCGCCGCAATCCAAAAGCTTCGCGCGAAATGCGTAGTTGGCCGGGACGCTGCCGCCGGGCTAGCATGGGAGGGCCTGCGGAGGAGGATGCATCTGCTCAAAATGCAGGGAGCAAAAAATCAAAAAAAAAAAAACGAAAAAGGCACGACGTTCCAAAAGAACAGCGGTCCCATGCCGGTGCTTCGTGAAGCGCGAAAAAAAAAAAACAAAACAAAATGCTAACGAGAGAAAGAGTGAAAAACAAAAACGAATAAATAACGGAAGAGGCGTGCAACGGCCCGTGTCCGGGGATCGCTCGCAGAACAAAACACCAGCTCCGGTAGTACGAACCTTTTTTTTTTCTTTTACGTTCTTACAGCGAGCTGTCGCTCGAAGAAAACGGCAAGGCGAACGAGCGCAAACAGCTGAGACGCACCGTCGTCTGCGCACGCATGGCCCGAAGTAGCAGCGGCCTCGGAAGAGCGTAGTAGTGGCACCGGGTGCGCACAGCAAACACATCAACGCACACATAGAGCGAAGCGAGCGCGACAACTGCGTTGCCACGGGACAAAGTGGGCAGCCGCGACGCTCACTTTTTTTTTGTTTCTTGTTTGTTAAACGAAGCATTTGAAGCTAACAGACTTCGGCGTCGTACGAGAAAAATACAGACGCCGGCGAGCGCATGAAGCCCCGACCACACGTACGCGCTGTGGCGCGTCAGCGCATGGCTTTAAGACACGGAACCGCGCGGGGCGGGCATAAGAGAAAGGCTGCGGCTTGGTGGCGTTAGCCACCGCCCGATCTAAAGGGTACAGCCATATCAATCCATCCATACATCCATGCGCGCGCTCTGAATTGGGAGAGGGCGCGATGCCGCGTCAAAAAGCCTGGCGCTGACGCGCCACAGCGCGTACGTGTGGTCAGGCTCAATGAAATGCGGCCCCCGTGTGCTCAGATTTGGGTGCACGTTAAAGAACCCCAGGTGGTCAAAATTTCCGGAGCCCTCCACTACGGCGTCACCAGGTCATTGACAATGAAACCAGGGACGTGAAAGCCATCCTGTGCCTAGATCTAGAAAAAGCGTTTGACAACATCCACCACGCATTCATACTCGAAGCAATTTCCAAGCTTGGTCTAGGGAAAGCCTTCTATGACTACGTATGGTCCTTTCTTACAGATCGGAAAGCCGTGATGAATATTGCAGATATCGAGACCGCAGCAATCGAACTAGAAGCAAGGGGCACGCCACAAGGGGCAGTGATTTCACCAATGCTGTTCAACATTGCCATGATTGGACTGTCAAAGAAATCATCGAGTATTGAAGGATTGAAGCACAGCATCTACGCAGATGACATTACCATCTGGTGCACAGGTGGAAGCGAGGGGCAGATTGAGAGTGCTCTGCAAGAGGCGATTGACACCGTAGAAGACTACCTTCGCCCTTCCGGGCTCAAGTGCTCCTCGAGTAAGTCAGAACTTTTGCTTTATCGGACTGCAAGCCGGGGACCGAAGCCCAGGGGATGGAAGCCGTTAAACCAGATAGACATCCATCTCCGTACAAATCAAGGAGATGCCATCCAGAGGGTCGACTCCATCAAAGTCCTGGGAATGCTGATAGAGTCTACCGGCGCCAACAGCAAATCTATAGCCAAGTTAACTCGGAAAACAGACAGTGCGGTGCACCTCATACGCAGAGTGGCCAACAAAAGAAATGGGATCAAGGAAGACAACCTCATCAGGTTGATGCATGCATTTGTTCTAAGTCACTTCACATACGAGGCAGCAATGCACAACTGGTCAAGAGCAGAGTCCGAGACACTGCATGTGCTCCTCAGGAAAGTTATCAAGAAGGTCCTGGGCCTACCCATACATACCAGCACCGAGCGTCTGCTTGAGCTTGGCATTCACAACACGCTCGAAGAAATAGCAGAAGCCCAAGAGAGAGCACAGTTTGCAAGGTTATCTACAACAAGGTCGGGAAGAATGATCCTGCAGGAGCTGGGCCAACACCCAATGGCAATCAGGCACAATTACAATGATATCCCCGACAACATCAGGGAGAATATCACGGTGTCTCCTATACCAAGAAACATGCATCCAGAACACAACGTCGGAGGAAGAGTAGCGAGGGCCAGGACTATACTTCGTCAAGTCTCAAACGAGGAACGAGGGGTCATATTTGTTGACGCGGCTTCCTACGCCAATGGGAAAGCGTTTGCGGCAGTGGTAGTCGATGGGGCTGGCCATGTCGTCAACTCAGCGACGGTCAGGACGAAAGACCCAATCATTGCGGAACAAGTGGCCATCGCCTTAGCACTCAAGATGGATAACATTGAAGTCGTCTACAGTGATTCCATGGCAGCACTACGGGCGTTCGCCAAGGGGACGGTCTGTGAACAAACGCTGAAAATACTGCAAGGCAAGAACATAACACATCATCTTCTGAGTTGGTTCCCAGCTCACCTTGGACAAATCAACGATTCCCCTCCCAATCTCAACGAAGCAGCACACGAGGCGGCGCGAGAACTCTCTAACCGCGCCTCCCCGGGAATGCGTTCTACCGGTGAAGGGGATAACCGGGAAATTCTTACAACATATAACGAGCTCACTAAACATTTCTACCTGTCTAGAAGGATTTTCCCTCCACCTCACAAAAATCTAACCCGGCCCCAAGCACTTACATTAAGGCTTTTGCAAACGCGGATGTACCCTACTTTGAAAATGTTACACATCATGTACCCTGACCTATACCCAAGTAATCTTTGTCCACATTGTGGGGAAATAGCTTCATTAGAACACATGATCTGGCAGTGCACCAAATTCGTTCATATATCGAACATCGCCTCTGCCAGATGGGAGGCGGCAATCCGCAGCTCGTCCTCGGCAGATCAGCTCTGGGCTGTCCACCAAGCCCGCGAGGCGGCTGAGGAGCTTGGCATCTCAGTCCCCACGTGGGAGCTGCCCGCAACACAGTGATCTGTGTTTTGGAGGACCAAATAAAAGTTTATCCAATCCAATCCAATCCACTACGGCGTCTCTCAATCATATGCTGGTTTTGGGGCGTTAAACCCCACATATCAATCAATGAAATGCGGCCCCCGATGGTGCGCCGGTCACGTGCGTGTTCGCATGTATGCACGGTTTTTCAATACTTAAAACTGATATTATTTCGACCGTGGGCTTGTCGGCGATCTGCCCGCCTGCGACGTTTTCATAGAGGTTCTCGCCATTATATCAGTGCGTCAATTGCCACACTTCCGGATACTGGATACGAACGCGGACCGGCGTTGTTACTTCCAGCAAATAAAGAGTTGCGGTGCTAAGCGCGCGGATGAAGTGCGGATTCCCGGGACGGGGAGAGGAAAAAGTTGGAAGGGAACATTGCGCAATGAGCAAAAAAAAAAAAAAAAAAAAGAAAAGAGAAGCAGTACTTCATACAGCACACGTCAAGCTTCACTTGCTTCCGCTTTCACGACAGAGTAAGGGTTCTCGTTTTTTTCTTTTTTTTTCTATCTACAGCCGCTCCACGTTATACAACGCAGTGTCAGCCGCGCGCAAGAAACGTACCGAGACCCGCACCCCAAGCATTCCTCCGAATAAACAACCAATACCCGGTGCACTACAGTACAAGTACACGATAAGTTACTACGCCATTCGCACAGTGAACCTGTCGGCCTACCCTAATGTTACGTGCTACACATACTGCATGCGTATACACCCGACAACCATGATACACGCATGACAAGAATGACATAGCGACTAAGTTGGTCTATCATATCATAAAGCCCATGTTATAGAATGCGCGTGTCGTAGAGTACACAAGGGAGGTCACGCCGTGAAAACTGCTCGACTGTTTACAGTCAGCCGGGACTGGGACTCAAAAAAAAAGAAGATAATCGGAGTAGACCACCAGATGCCCGCGGCTGTATACCTTCACTGCGTGCGATTCCGTGCCAGCCGGCTACGGAGCAATTACGGCGGAATTTAATCAGCGACGCTTTCTTACCGAATGAAAAGTGCACCTATACGACATTCACTTATATCGCGATGCACTAATAAGGGCGGGGGAGGGGCGTTGCTTGGCTCTTCTAACCCCGGCCGTTTTCTCTTATACAGAATGTCTCCATAACTTGAGCCGAGCATTTGAAAGTTTTGATTGATGGGGTTTAACGTCCCAAAACCACCATATGATTATGAGAGACGCCGTAGTGGAGGGCTCCGGAAGTTTCGACCAACTGGGGTTCTTTATTAACGTGCACGCAAATCTGAGCACACGGGCCTACAACACTTCCGCCTCCATCGGAAATGCAGCCGCCGCAGCCGGGATTCGATCCCGCGACCCGCGGTTCAGCAGCCGAGTACCTTAGCCACTAGACCACCGCGGTGGGGCAAGCATTTGAAAGTGAAAGGCACTTAAGGAGGCGAATTTAACCAAACGCATACTAGCCGCGCTAGCCTGTAGGTGCTCCAGCTATTTCTTTTATTTCTCTCCATACTAATTAACAATTCTCAATTACCTATTTTTAATTATGGACTGGACACCCGAAATATTAACACTGAGATGTAGAGCGCTTTCAGAAATTACCGACTAAATTGTTTCCTGTACGATACATAGAGCGCTGTTATTTTTTTCCACGTTGTAAAGAAAGCCCGCGAAATGTGTAAAGAAGCCGTGTGAGAGACCGCGAGCGCGCTGCTATATAGTGCTGCTATAGGCTTTCTTTACAACGCGGAAACAATAACAGCGCAAGACGTATCGCACAGGAAACAATTTAGTCGGTGGTTTCTGAAAGTGCTCTACATGTCAGTGTTCATATTTTGAATTTCCAGCCCACGATTTAAAAATAGGTAATTAAGAATTATTACTTAATTAGCAAGAAGAGATATAAAAAATAGTCCGAGTACCTACAGACTAGTGCAAGTAGTACGCGTTTGTTTCGATTCGCCACTGAAGTGTCTTTCATTTTCAAATTCTCGGCTCAAGTCACGTGGGACACCCTGTATGCGTACCACGAAGCAAAAAGCTCGCTCACGCAAGAAACGGGTACTGCCAGCTCGCCGATGGAGATATAGGGACGAAAGAACAGAAATGGTGAAATCGAGATCGCTCGAAGTCAACAAGGCAATCGGTTGAGAACAACAGCCTCCGTGACTCAAATATACGATTTTATCGAGAGGACGACGGCAGTTGAAAGAGACACTGAAGAATAAACGCGCTCATTTGTCAAAAATCGCCCTGCTCCCGGTTACGCGAGGGCACAGAAGCTCCGGAGTTGAAAAAACGCTGCACACCGCTCGAATCAATCAGTTTACGTCTTCATATTAGCTGCGTGTTTCCCTATTGGCTCCACCCTCCAACCCTTATACTCCCATCACCAATCACGTGATTCCCGAGAGTTAAAAAATGACTAAAACAAAGAGAAAAACACAAAGGAGAAAAAAAAAGGAAATCGCATATAGTCAGACGAATGCCTATCAGACTTTAGGCGAACACACTTTGGAATTGAGGAAGTGTTCCCATTTTTTCCCCTCCTTTCTAACACCGGATACGATAAAACGCATGCAGTATATGTAGACGACGCAACGCAACACGCATGCCACGGTCGTTAGGCATGTTTACACCACATAATTCGCATGTACCGACGCATAACGTACGGCTCATCAAATAGCCGAAAGACGCCCCCCCCCCCCCCCCCCGCGCACCGGCACGCCTCTTCGAACGCAACGGCCACTCAGATAAGCACAACCTCTGCGCAACCACCCCGCGCATCCCCCGCAGCCGGATGACGTGGATGTCGCAATATGACGTCAGAGAGCAACGGGGGTGAGGCAGAGAGAAAGCACATGCGCGTAATGGTAGGAGGTGGAACAGGGCGAGCTATAGCCGTTTACGAACGAAGGATAAGCTCCACCTAAAACCGTTTCTCTCCCACCCCGAGACAATTCACACAAGTGGGTTCATACAGAAATATACTTCCGTAAGGAGTGGCCACTCGAGCCTTTTCGCGACCGTGCGAGAAAGAAGGGTCTGGCCAACCGCAAGATGGCGCACTCCTGCTCGCTTCTAGTCGTCAGTAATAGCCGCCTCAGGAGAACCACGAAGACCCAAGTTTGGCGTCACAAAGCTTCTTCACGGAAAAAAAAAAAAAAAAATATTGGTTTGTGTAAGTCTCCATATCGGCTCTACATGGTGTCTCGGCTGAGGACGTTTAATGCGTTACCTCGAAAATAAGTAAAGTCTGACTAGAAAGTGTCGTCTTTCTGCGTTTGATTTGCAGAAAGCGTACACATTCTTGTGGTTTATATGTACCGTGCATGCATTCCCTTTGTGGAAGCATGGGTGTGTAGCCTATAATGGTAAATACACTCGATTTGGGATCGTGAGGGCACGGGTTCAAATTCCAGCATCAGAAAAGAAATTGTTCTTTTATTTTTGCTGAAGAAATTATCGGGTCTGACCAGCCGCTCATGGCGCTGAAAGCAGCGCAGTATATAGCTTGGCCGCAGGGCCCTAAAGGAGTGTCCGCTCTTTACGTAAGCATGTTTCTCTTAGTCTATCGGTGTGTTTAGAAAAAAGTGGGTAACGATTTAGAGTACTAGGTACTCTACTATGGGAGAGTATAAAGCCGTCCCATAGGCCTCACACTTGATGAAGCCCTGCTGACCTTTTAACCATTGGGGGGGGTTGAAAAAAGTGGGTAACGATTAAGAGTACAGCCAGGTACTCTACTATGGGAGAGCTTCGAGCCGTCCCGTGGGCCTCAAAAGCCGCACGACCAAGAACGTAACGATAGGCTCATTTCAATCGGTATCACTATCACGTGTAAATTCGGCGCTTCTTTGTACAGATACACGTTCGTGGCGCTGGTTTTCGGTAAAAAGAATGTCGACTTCCTGCGCGATTGCCCCAAAGTTTCAAGATCACTCTCAAACAAACGGTAATGTTTCTAGTCGGGGCGTCGAACTTTTAATTACTATTGCACGTAGCATTTGTGTTATCAGTGAAAAAGGTTGCCACGGAAACCACGTAGCACAACTCTCTCGCGCAGATGAACGGCCGGTGAGCCACAGTTCTTTTTTTGGGGGGGGAGGGGGGGCATTTGTATTTATTTTCATGTTGTAATTAACCGACTATACCTATACTCGGCGACAACTTTCTGTGGCAGCACAGCCAATACGAAGCCCTCGCACGCCCCCCACCCCCCCCCTTTTTTTTTACTACGCTTCTGTATGTAGCCCACGAACGCTAACTTTTGTATACTGCGTATCATAATGGGAAATATAAAGAGAAAGTATGTCAATATCATGTTTAAGATTGTTCGCATTATCATCAGAAAGGATCACCCGTGTAGGTTTTCCGTTCTTTGCTGTTTCTAGTTTTCTGGTGACATTTCACCTTTTTTTTTCCCCTGCCCCGGTAAACAGCAATGGCGTCGTTCGGTTGCAGGAAGTTCACATCGAAGCTTGTGAGCGAGCATGAGCGAGTGCCAATTATAGGTGATCTGTATTCATCGACCAGGAAGAAACAAAGACGGTGGTGCGTCGTGAAATATTTTGTTTTCCGCATATGCAATCGCCGAGAATTTGTGTGCGAGTGATAACATCAACGAATGTTTCACTCTAATCTCTATAGTCACCTCAAAAGTGACACCAGCGACCTGCCAGTCTTCAGCAACACCAGCAGCGCAACTTGGACGAAAAGGTGTGATTGGAAACTGTACGTAAAACCAACGACCCCCTCTTTTTACCTAAGTTGCCTTGCATACGTGGTTGGCGTTTCGGCTGCTTAATGTTGTTGACACAATAACGCTGAAGATCGCGTGCCACAACATCGCTCCCGTCGGCGTCTACGCTGGGAGTCGTTCCTTGCGCTTTGCCTGGATAACAGACGCGTTCATGCATATTACCCTGTTGACTGTGGAAAAAACAGCGCTCTTGGGCTTTGTCTACTTGGATTTACGACCGTCAGACGCCCGCTCATGACCGATCGTTGCCAAGATTTCTGTAGCGCATGGTTGCCTTCGCGTCCCATAAGAAAAAAATATAACTTGAGCGACTCCAGGAGGTTCTTGCACCTCCAAAAGAAGGAAAACAATGATTCCAACGAAGTATGCACTGAAATTCAGGAAATAGTTTCTTGTCTTTGCGTTGTTCCAATCGCCCAGTACCTTCTCGGCCGTACTTTTTTTTTTTTCTGAAATAAACCTTAACGCTTTAAAAAGCTTCGCGTTCTTTCACTTAGAAATGAACATTTTATTTATTTGCTCATAAATAAATGTAAGATGCCTTGCCGCGGTGGTCTAGTGGCTAAGGTACTCGGCTGCTGACCCGCAGGTCGCGGGATCGAATCCCGGCTGCGGCGGCTGCATTTCCGATGGAGGCGGAAATGTTGTAGGCCTGTGTGCTCAGATTTGGGTGCACGTTAGAGGACCCCATGTGATCTACATTTCCGGAGCCCTCCACTCCGGCGTCTCTCATAATAATATGGTGGTTTTGGGACGTTAAACCCCACAAATCAATCATCATCAATAAACGTAAGATTTATTGTATGGTCGACGTGCGAAAAAGTACATGTTGGACCCGCTTGCGAAACCGAAGTCGCACGAAAACGGACTACTTGGCGTAGTAACACATGCGCAGAAGCTCCACCCCCGTAGCTTTGGCTGTGCTGCCACAGAAAGTTGTCGCCGAGTATGGCCACCCTGAGGTGCGGGTGAGGGCAGAAGTGTCGCCGCATTTTTTTTTTCGGATGGGGGGGGGGGGGTACTTACAATAGTTATTATTCGCTCTGCATGCCATTGAGAATAAAAT
Organism: Rhipicephalus microplus; assembly: GCF_043290135.1. NCBI lineage: Eukaryota > Metazoa > Arthropoda > Arachnida > Ixodida > Ixodidae > Rhipicephalus > Rhipicephalus microplus. The sequence goes on from NC_134709.1 coordinate 45,375,156, forward strand.
TGCAGGGAGCAGCCTTCTCCACCCTGACTACGCCACATGGGAAAAGGAGGCTCCTCGGTCACAGATGGCGCACGCCAAGCCGGCACAATTTGCTGCGACAAATACTCGCCCCCTGCCTTAGCGGAAAGCGTACCATATCAGCCACTTTCTGATAAATAAGTGTTGAGAGGAACCTCGTGTAATAAAATAAAAATTGTAACCGCACTCTGCGATCGCTTACAAGCAACATGTGACACTGCGCATCCCTCTGCGCATATCTTACGGTGCATACTGTGCCATTTTTCACATGTTCTCCGCAAAAAATCAGTCACTCGTTGTATAAGGCCCCTGTCCAATTCCACACATTCTTCCTTGGTGTTTGTTTCGCACCATATAATCATACGTAAAAAAAGCAAAAAAAGCTCGACGATGTAACGCGGAATTCCTTCAGGCGAACCCACCTTCAACTAAAGCGAGCCGTAAGAGAGAGAGAGAGAGAAAAAAACTGAAATGGTTTTAAAGGACAGAGTGTGCCAGTGAGCACGCGTTCCATTTTATAACATCGACATACAAAGAAATATGTTTTTACTTACCGTGAACGAAAAATAGAGCACCAACGCATGCAATGGATGAAATTGTAGAGTCCAGTACTCACCTGCGGGAAAGAAAAAGAAAGCATTGTAACATCACACCAGCTTAGAAACACTTTCGACGAGATCAAAAGCCACAAAGAAGCAGTTTAAGCAATTCAAACAACTAACTCCTCACGAGTGAACGAAAAAAAAAAAAAACTTGAAGGGTTCGTGTTTTTTTTTTTCTCTTGGTCTTCGTTAGGGATACGTGTAATAAAGAAAAACGCCCCTTCGTAGCACGCGTGTAGTTACCGCGGGCTGAATGCCTAAAAATTACAAATAGTATGCAAAGGTTCATTGGGCCCCACCACGGTGGTCTAGTGGCTGAGGTACTGGGCTGCTGACCCGCAGGTCGCGAGATCGAATCCCGGCTGCGGCGGCTGCATTTCCGATCGAGGCGAAAATGTTGTATAGGCCCCTGTGCTCACATTTGGGCGCACGTTCAAGAACCCCAGGTGGTCGAAATTTACGGAGTCCTTCACTGCGGCGTCTCCCATAATCAAATGGTGGTTTTGGGACGTTAAACCCCACATATCAATCAAAGTATCATTAGTCAGCAGTCAGCTCTTGAAAATGTCACGTGCTACGTGACGACACTCGGTAAAAAAAAAAAAAAACAAACCGAGTTCCACACCCGCCATCAAGGCTACGAGCGGCGCTGACTAACATTCCCAGGTTCACACGCACATAAATAATCGTTAAAGTGGACAGCAGAACGGCCGCCGTCGCAGCTAAATTAGTACGAGGCATCTGAGGCGTTATTGGAAGGAAGGTTGCAGGAAACCGTTTCCCGTCGGCGACAAGTTATCTTTTCTTTCGGTACTTTAACTTCTTCCCGTGTCTATCGCAATCGCCACGATACGGTTAAACAGACTACAAACAAACGTCCCACACACCTTCGTAGTAGGCAAGTATATATTTCTTAGAACTTCTCACGATGTTTACCACGAATGCGGGCTTCCACTATATATACTGGCGCGCTTGTTTACAACCTCGAGCTGAGCTCGAAGCATGCATATACACACACACACACACACAAGCGCAAACGGTACGGTACGCGCAAACGGATCGATATTACATGCCAGTAGAGACGATAAACAGGCAGGCGAAACGAAAAAAAAAAAGAACAGCAGAGACGGAATGAATGAGAGAACACGCCGGAGTGGAAAAAAAAAATGGGGGAGGGGGGCACCAACGTTCCGAAAGAGAAGTAGAAAGAGCTATAGGGCAATGGAACGAATCTGACAAAGCGATCAATCCGCCCGTACGGCCAACCATCGATCGATCCGTAGCCCACGTCAGGGCAGGAAGGCGGTGATGAATCGGCGACAAAGAAAGAAAGAAAGACCAGGCTTTCGCAATTCGGGGTTATATATGTGTATGTACGTTGAAAGGTTTCCACATGCGCCAACGGCGGCGAAAGTATACATACAAGTACAAAGGGCGCAGCGTCGGCAAAATGGAAACGGCCAATCGCATTCTGACGACGCGCTTCGTTCCATCACGCTGTTGCTGCCCCGGCGGAACGCGCCTATCGGCTGTAATGTATAGCACCGGCTAAACATGCCAGCGTGGCTTGCGAGCGAGTGTGCGCAGGCTATGCACGGCTTGGTAAGCTCGTTCGTTGCGCCACGGGTTGTTATAGAGACAATTCCCGAACGCAAGGCTTTGCGTGGCCGGTGTAGTATATAACGCCAGAAATAGCTGACGCTTTCGCTCTTACGGGCTTATGCATACACGAAGAGATGATATGGCAGAGCGGTTGCGACAGCTTTTATGCTTTCGACACGACGAAAGGGGGGAAGGGGTAAAGATAGAAAAAAAAAACAATAAAAGAAAAACTCATAAGCGTTTTTTTTTTTTTTTGCGATACAACACGCCTTTTTTGTCCCACTTAGGGCCGTTGTATACACACTGACACAGTTATATAACACGCTCGCAAACGAAGACACGCGATACTGCCTCCACCAACCGGATTCCAATACCCGAAATTCCTTGTTTCAATGTTCGAAACAGACAATAAGTTGCACAAACACACTCACTTACTCTAGCATAAAAGAGTAACGACACACACACACACACACACACACACACACTCTCTCTCTCTCTCTCTCTCTGCAGAGACGGGGATATATGTGTCAAACCAACACGGGCACTGGTTTTAGGTGCTATATACAATCACGCTTCAGCGGAGTTTGCACACGGTGTCCATTACGTGGCCAGTTCCGCCAGCAACAGCTATGCCAGCAGTCGCTTGAGCGAACGACGCAGAACAGAGTGTTCCGAGATCTCCACTCGACAGGGTCATTGCAGTGCCAACCGTGTTGGCGTTTTTCCCGTGTTTTGTTCACCAGCCCGTACTATGAGTAACCATCACGGAGGTCGCACGAACGATTCTTTCGCACGTATAACAAGCAGCTATACAGCCATCCGTAAGGTACGCTTTTCGCCAAGGTTTATACTGATTTTGTTCCTATGAACGCACACACGTATACAAGTTGTTAAGTTTGGCCTGGAAATTCATCAGGGCAGACGCCGTTGTGCGTAAGCCGGTCTACTGGGGGCGGCTCTCAATCCCTTCGGCGCCCAGTCTGCCAGACGCTGTCAAAGATTTGAGCAGTTACCCAGACCATGTGGCAAGCGAAGGCGAGTTCCTGACTTTCAACTACGGACCCCTTTCGTCGTCCCTTCGAACAGCAGCGGTGCCTGATGACCTCGGCGACTCATCTGGAGACGGGGAAGCTGTTGTGACTGACCGGCGCCAGAGCTGACGGGGGAGCGGCGCTCTTTTAATCCCCAATCAAGTAGCCGACCGGCCGGCTGCCTATGCACGTCAGGCATTGCCCGTGCTAGCCGGAGGATGAGACGTCGTGTCGCCAAGACGCCGTAAACCGGTCGAGAGAGGCCAACAAAGACAGCATGTCCCTTGGAAGAGACCGTGGCGGCCACCGCAAATCACCCCGCTAATTGAGCGAACCGATCGGCGGACCCTTTGATGTATGCTGTCAGGATGGTCAGGATCGTGGGACCTCTCGACTATAGCGGCACACACACGACGAGGAAGAGCCCTGCTGGCGCCACTTTGCAGTGCAGTGTTCACGACTCAATATTGGACGTTCACGTGGACCGTGCATGCTCGTCTCCCTCACCTGTTGTGGGTGTGTGATTGGTGTTCCACTCGGAGAGGAGGAGCCCGACAGGGCTTAAAACGACGCCGCAGAGTGCTGGACGTCGCTCTGAACCATGTAACGGTTCAACCACCACGCTCGGGGTTTGTGAAACCACTTACCTTTCTTTGCTGTAAATAAGTGTATATAGTGTCATAAACCTGTTTGTTTTTCGTATCCTCTTCTTGTCAGCGTTCAGTTCCTCCACCCGGTTACACCACGCTACCACAGGAGACCTGGTAGTCCCCCATTCGTAACAACTGGTGTCAGCGGTGGGATGCCATCATCAGCGAACTTCCTCCTTCAACCTTAACAAAGTGTACAGTAACGCGCAACGTGAGTTGCAACACATTGGAGTATGGTGTCCGATTATGTATAGGGTGTAACAAAGCGTAAAACTCGGTTCGGAAATACCAGCAAACCAACAGTGCTGTCGTCCATCGATTTCTTTTTCCATATCATCTCCACCGTGCACTGTTGGCGCAGCTTTGCCCACTTGTAAGTACGCTGAAACTTATATCGGGCGCTACTGAACGTACGAATACTTCGGAATGTTCATGCATTTGATCCGCATGCACGCATAACAGCACCGCATAAAAATGTGAAGTACAAAGAACAACCGTTCGGGCCAACTTATTCTGCGTATGTATGTATGTATGTATGTATGTATGTATGTATGTATGTATGTATGTATGTATGTATGTATGTATGTATGTATGCATGCATGCATGCATGTATGCATGCATGCATGCATGCATGCATGCATGTATGTATGTATGTATGTATGCATGCATGCATGTATGTATGTATGCATGCATGCATGCATGCATGCATGTATGTATGTATGTATGTATGTACGTATGTATGTATGTACGTATGTATGTATGTACGTATGTATGTATGTATGTATGTATGCGTGTATGTATGTATGTATGCGTGTATGTATGTATGTATGTATGTATGTATGTATGTATGTATGTATGTATGTATGTATGTATGTATGTATGTATGTATGTATGTATGTATGTATGTATGCATGCATGCATGCATGTATGTATGTATGTATGTATGTATGTATGTATGTATGTATGTATGTATGTATGTTCCGGATCACCATGCACGTAAGCTCCAAAGCCGAAGCCCTGTACGGCTGCAGTCTCGGCGCCGGGTCTTCCGCGGGCAAAACGAAACGGAGGACACGAATGTCAACGAGGAGGGGCGCCGTTGTAACCATCCACGTAAGTTCACGGCCGTTTCCTCGCCGCCGCCGGTGAGGGCGTGTCCTTTTAATGACGGCTGTAGAGACACCGAGGCAGACAAAACAAAAAAACAAAAAGCAGCCGAAGCAACGTCCAACGCACAGGCGCTACACCCCTCCCCCCTCCGAGAATGCATGGATGAAAAGCCCGCGGCAAGTGCCAGGAAGCGCAATCAAATGGTGTGGAGGGGCGTCGATAGCGGGGAGGATAGGGGGGGTGGATAGTGGATGACCTGCTGCTACGATACAGATTGCCAGGAAGATTGGTCGATTACTGCCCCGGCACGAGACATAACCCGGAGGCCTGCAGAGGAGGTGGCCGGAGAGGTGAAGAGGTAAAAGGGGCAGGGGAGGGGGGTAGAAAGCGCGATTATCGGCCCGTGCTTCGTTAGCCGGGGGGGGGGGGGGGAAGGTGCCGTGGAGGGTTTTAGCGGGGGGAGGTGGGGGTTGCACTGCGCGCCGCGCTGCACTGAGCGATCGTCCCCGGCTGCAGGTCAGGCCTGCGCCTCGGGCCGCATGTAGGCGGCGTTTCGCCGACCTAACTAAACACCCCCCGCCTCTCGAAGATCAGCTACTCGCTCGTGTAACTACAGTTACACGATATCGCATGCCGCATATGTGTGGCATGCTTGCTCAGAGTATATGAGAATACCGAGTCTGGCTAGGCGATCGACATTCGTCCTAAAGTGTATCTAACTGGCGATGAGACCCGCGCTTTATCCGATCGAGGGTGAGGAGGAGGGGGGGGGTAGCTCTAGTTCGCACGACAGGAAAGTTCGCCGACAAGCGCCTTTTATAGGTGTGCCTACATACACTGGACACTTTACTAAGTGTGCATTGCATACTGGCAGAGCTATATACAAGGTGCTGTATGTAAATGGCTCAGCCGACAGTAACACTCACAGGAATATGGAGGTATGCCGTTTTCTCAACAACCTTTCTTTTCAAAATATTTCACGATGCTCATACAGCCAGTCTGCGCAAGGGCAGGTTTTTTTTTTCTCGTTTCGATGAGAGATGCAGAGTAACTTCTTTCACATTTTTATTAAAACCAAATCGCACAAAGCGACCATGAGCGTCAAGCCGAGCGACGCCAGTAATCATCGCGCGCAGAGCTCACTCTGTGACGTCGTCATGACGTACATCGCATGTCACCAGGTGCTGTGACGTAATCATGACGTTAGTGCGACGTCACGCGATCGCCTCATCCCACGACATCGTCCCTCGGTCTAAGGCGGGCCCGATCCCGGAGGCGAATGTAAAACCGCGCAAGGTGCAAAACCACCCTTGGTGGAAAATGCTTTCAGAGAAGGGAGGAGCGTTGGCGTCAATACGACCGAATGAGAAGAACGAAGACTTGTGCACCATCGAATTTTCTAAGGACAATGCCTGTGCTTAAGTATCGCGTCCGGTTCGCACGGCGCGAAAACTTTCGCAGGTGTGAACGGGAAAACCGCTCTCGGCGAACTACCTGCGTTACCGCGTGCCACGAGGCGCACCGTAGAGAACCCGTACGTCGCGACTGATGCGTACCAAACAAAGGTAATATATATATATATATATATATATATATATATATATATATATATATATATATATATCGTGGCGTGACGCGTAGCAGCGTACCGTTATTTCGTTGTCGTTGCTCACGCTACGACTCGGGGACAAACGGGCGAGCCTAACTGTCGCACTCCCGAATCGTTAATCGAAGAAGCGAACCCACGAGTAATTACTCGCCACTGTGCGCTCCCAACGTTTTGAGTCCGCCGACACATCGTATTACGAAAGCTTATCACAACGCGGTTCGAGTTTAGTATTTAATAAGCCGGTGTCGTAAGAGAAGAAACCGATGCACCCGATAACAGCGTCTATTCGCGACCGATTTCGCGACATTCCAGATCCAGCAAGCCGAAGCACTTCGAGGCTTGCGACAGCTGCTCTTAAATTGAGAGCGACCAGACACTTGTAAGCAAGCGCGCTGGGATTTGACGTACGATCGCCTTTCGAACTCAATACAGCCAGCCGAATCGGGTCGGTATAAAAAGAGAAGGGCAAGCGAGTCAAAGGCAAAACATTCTGGTTTAAACACACGCATGTAAAAAAAAAAGCTAGTTCTAAAGGCTTTTCCACGCGGCACGGCCGTACTACCTATACAGCCCCTTCAAATATCCGAACATAAACACGACAATCTCTCAAGAAAGCCTGAAGAGGAAAAACAAAAACACAAACAACGCAAACCTCAAATCTAAACACCCCCCGGTCACACGAAGAAAAAGAAAACAAAAGTCGTCGGGCGAACCCAGCCGCTTCCTTCTCACCCTGCTCGCACCTACCCACTTTCCTCCTCCCCTGTTTACAGACGCAACAAAAAAACCACGTGACCCAACGCGCGGCGCCAAGGTGACCTTCGACGCCGTCTCCATCGCACGCGGCGAGTGACGTCACACGCACGCCGCCGGCCAGCCTTTTTAACTTTTTTTTTTCTTTCGAGCACGCCGGACCAATCAGATCGTGCGACGCGATCGCGTGGTGCCCGCCGCTGTCTGACGACCGTCGTTGTAGCGGTTGTATTGTAGGCATCGTCGACGCGGCAAGGAACGTGCACACGCATAGACGGACGGACGCGCACACGACACGGCGCAAACGAGCCACCACCGGCTGCCGCCGCCGCCACTGCCGCTCCTTGTCAGACTGAAGTAACTGAAGTGACAAGCAGGTGACAACAGCCGCGCTCTATTTTGGCAGACACGCAAAACGAGACCGCGCTGCATTTGCACAGCTGAGCGAGGAGCGCCCATGCGCAGTATATAGGAGCGGAATGCGGTGGACCGATGGCGTTTGAGTGAGCCTGTTTTTGCCAGCTATTTCAGAAGGCGATTAGGATCACGCGGGCTCATTTCGGCAACGGCCGACGGAAAAATCGATAGGCCCCCTTCCGCCGGCCTCAGCTGCGATGCGGGGGGGGGGGGGGGGGGGGAGCGCGCTTCCAGCTGGAATGAGATAGCCGCTTTTGAGGAAAGGAGCTGCCTTTTAGTTTGGAAAGTCGGTCCCGCGACGGACGTGGTCGGCCGGATACGCCCCTTTCTCGCTCAATCTTCGTTCCGTGCCCGTAGTTAGTTTATCTGGTTTCTTTTTTTTATTCAGTCCCTGACGTGTTTAGAAAAAATTTATTGCCACAAACGTCAATAACACTCAACAGAACATTTCCGTCTTAGACATACTCTAACGATGATGACAAGACAGACGTCATTTACATGAACATGGATATGAGATGACGTTGAAAAAACATGTACATTCGATGGTTCACTCAAACACAACCACAAAATACTTCAAGGTAAACAAGAGACAAATAAAACAAATATGTACATTTTGCATATTTACATGTTGGCATGCCATTTCTGCCGGCACATCGACAATCAGCCTACCAATACCAGGCCGGCCGAAAGACAAGTTTCACTCGTCCGTCATAGACCGACACAAAAGGGCAAGACCAGTGCCGAAGAAATTCCTCTTCACCGAGGAAGAAGAGCTCCTCCGACAAAACAGACAGCAGCTCCGAGTACAATCGTTCTAGGATCGGGTAGAGCGCGCGGCGGCGGCGGCCCGCTGCAACCGCCTCGCAGCGGTTGCGCCAGAGGCAGAAAGCGCCGGCAACAATGAGAAGACAAGCGAAGCGACCTCGCGAACAACGCCCAGAAGAAACGAAGCGATTTACTCTGAGGCAGTGAAATCCAGCATGTACGGCTCTCCAAAAAACGCGAGCAATGATACAATGCCTCAGAAAATGCTGATTTGTTTCCCGAAGGGAGCAGTTCGGACATGTTGCTGACTGGACTATTCTCCACCTTTCGAGGCGGTCGAGAGTGGGAAGTACACCCCATCCCAGGCGCCACATGAAGTCCCGAAGGTGTCCAGGCAGAAAAGAAGCCGTTAAGGAGCTCCAAGACACCCGTCTAGAGCGAGCACGGCGGGCTGGCGGGACCAACGGAAGCAACAAAGCAGCAGTTGTCTCAACTATGTGGTTGTTCAAAACATCTATGCCAGGACAGCTCGACTTGACATGGCGAAAAAATGCAACAGTTGTTGCATAAAACGCAGGAAGTGTTATTGACTGTGGCCCCCTGTTAAGTTGCGCATTAGGCATCAAATGGCGAAGGTGAGTACCCAGAAAGTAGTATGCAAGTGTTCGTGCGGGAGATTCCTCCCCTTGCACTAGGCGCAAAAGGAAACGCAGTGCCAGCAGCCGACAGCGTATGGACACTGAAGGGAAAGCAAAGCCTCCTTGAGCACGCTGCTGTCCCAGTGCCGCGCGAGAGACCAACTCAGTGCCGCCTGACCAAAAAAAGGAACACAAAGCAGACTGTAGTGATCGCACGATACGTAAAGATGGTTGCACGACGTGAGAAAGGTACCAAATGCGACCGCAAAATACAGTCTGCGCAAGGTACCTCCGCTCAAGAAGCGGGAAGTCAAAATCCTGTGCATCCTGAATTTTCAGTCTTACTTCCTCGAGAGCGTTTAACCAAACAGATTCGCAAATGCCGTAGTGGTTGTATGAAATACCTAAAATACGAAAAGACGCGGCCGGCTGAATGGGAACACCGGCGCTAAGCCTGGAGTTTGGAGAGCCAATGAAGAAATACCGGGATTTGGAGATGTTCAACGCTGCACCTGAAATGTCGCCATACTGGGAAAATACATGCAGGCTGCGTGAAAGGCTATCTTCATCTGATACGTACAAGGTTATATCATCAGCGAAAGATGTGACTTTCACGACACCGCTACCAGGAAGCGCAAGACCCCGGACACGTGAATCCGCGTCAAGAGCACGCAAGTATGGCTCAAGGCTGAGGACAAATAGCACAGGAGACAATGGACAACCCTGACGGACCCCACGTGTTATGGAAAAGGCAGCACTTTCCCAACCATCCAGAACTAGTGTGCTTTTCAGACCAGTGTACGTATTTTTAATCATTTCCACAAACGAATGAGAAAAGCCGAAGGCTGTGAGCACATTAAAGATATACGCGTGCTCTAGTCGGTCAAACGCTTTTTCCTGGTCCAAAGACACAAGGATACCACGCGCAGATCGCGACAAAGTATAAGCTATGATATCCCGTGTCGTATATGACAAGCTGTGTATTTCTCGTCCAAGCACTGATGAAGTCTGGTGATGACCTATTAGGGTGTTCAACAGACCCCTCAAACGTTGAACGGCTACCGCCGCGAATATCTTATAGTCAACGTTGAGGAGCGTGATAGGTCTCCAATCTTCAGGATTAACAGAGGAAGCATCACCCTTTGGAATAAGCACAATGCGTCCATCTCGAAAACTTGATGGAAAGACACCGTCCTCGTAGCATCGCCGGATTACCGCGGTAATTGTAGCATCAATCTCATCCCAAAATGTCAAGTAAAACTCAACAGGTAAACCGTCTGGCCCTGGGGCCGTTCCACGTTTCATAGATTTCAGTGCCACCTTTACCTCTTCAGCCGACGGAGGGATGTGCAGGCAATCTGCAACTTCTTGAGGAATACGGGGCAAACTTCTAAGCATTGGCGGTGTTTCATCACAGTTAGTCCGCATGGCCGAACACGACATTGCTTCAAAATGCGCCAAGAAAACAGATCGATCACGCGTAGGAAGCCGCTGCGCAGGTGGTATTTGTGCTGTCATAGAGACAGGTGACTCTGATTGCCCAAAAAAGGAATGTCTCGCGTAGCGCAGCACCTCGGGATGTGCACATGGGTTGTGTCTACAGCGCCATGCTGCTGCCGCCAGGGACGAAGCAGCAGTCAAGCGCTGAAAGCGTTCACGCAGTTCACGCTGCCACGCTCGCATCAGAGGAGAAGGCGCCTCGGCGCGCAAAGCAATGCGTAACTTCATCGCGGTATCAGCAAGCTCTTCAGAAACGCGTCGACGAAGCGAACGCCCCTCTACTGCGCAGCGCAGGCGCCACTGTGTTTTAAGCGCATCCCAATCTTCAGGACCAGACGCCGTGAGCGACACACGTATTGCGCGTGACAAATCTGATCTTGAGCGCGCGTCCTGCAGGACGCGAACATCAAGACGCCATGGCTTTTCTGAGAAAGAAAATGGAACTTCGAGCTTCAAGACAATAGGCCGATGATCAGATACGTACACAGGAGAAGGTGAAAAGGACGGAACGCATAAATCAGAGACAAACGCCTCTAACGCTCGTGGGATACAAGCCCGGTCGAGCCTGCTGGAGGATCGTCCACGTCGCCATGTCCAAACAAAGGTATTTCCGTGCACTACATTGTGCGCATCTAGTAATGAAAAGTGGTGGACAAGGCGGCGAAGCTCGCGTGAATTCCAAGCAGACCGGCCCCAGCCAGGACCTTGTACATCGGTTCGCGTATTTAGAACGCAGTTGAAGTCGCCAATCAAAATGACGTCACGACCGTCAAGAAAAAACACATCCAGGTCTCTAAAAAAGTCATTAGACTGTCCAGCTTGCGCTGGCCCATACACACACAGTATCCTTAATCTGAAAGAAAAGTAGCTACAGTCTAAAGCCAAAACCCTGCCCACGCCATCGTAAAAAGCATGATGATCCCTTAATAGAGCTCGGTTAAAAATAATAATACCTACTCCCGTAAAACGAGATGTAGCAAAAGAGAAATAACAATCTAGGTTGAACCTTCGTTTAAAAGCAAGCACGTCGGATAGCGAGAAAAAATTTGTTTCCTGGAGGCACAAAACATCACAATTTGCAGCGTGGGCGACACTAATCACTTCAGCCTGCTTTGCCGGACTGCGAAAACCCTGAACGTTCAATGAAATAATATGCAGTGTAGTAGCCATAATAAAAAGTAAAGACTAACCTGGACGCATAGTTCTAGACGGTGTCCTGGAAAGTGTCCAGGGGACACTTGCTCGACCAAATTACAACGCACTGTTCGACCCTCCAGAAGAGGGTCGAGGTTTTTTGGACCGTTGGGATTTACCACGGCCATCACTGCGTTCATCGGAGCAAGAGCTGGAAGTGTGCCCTCGCTTTGTTTCACGTGGAGCTCCCATTTCAACGTCAAAATCGGCTAGGCTAGACAGTCCGATGCTACTATCCAGTCCCAGGCTGAAGCCGTCTTCCGAAGACGTGTCCTGAGGAGGTAGGGACTGAGCCGCCGGCAAGCTTGGATCCACATTCTTGATGCTGGCAGCACTGTCCGCGTCTCGGCAGTCCGGTGTAGGCACCCTTTGTGTGATGGGCGATTTTTTACGTGTACGACGCGATGTCGAAATGGTCGGAGCGGCCGCAACAGAAGAGGCTGTGGTGTTTTCGCCACTGTTTTCCAAAATAACCGGGGTCGTAGGGCCAACTCCAACAGCAGCAGCCTGATAACTGGGGTCATTTGTGCACTGAACATCAAGTGGCGTCAAAGAAGAGACGCCGACGCCGTTTTCAGGGCAGTGCGTTGCGTCTTTCGAAGCGCACGGTTCCTGCACCAGTGGGGAGGCCGACGCGCCAAGCGTCGCATCGACAATTGCGCTTTCGTTGTGCGCTTCGTTTGAAGGAACTTGTAGGGGTGAGGCCAGCACAGCGTCGGTGACCTCCTCTGCGTCCCCCGAGTCGGTAGTTGGTTCCATTGCCGGTGTCAGTGGTGGAAAGGCACCAGCGGCAGCGTCTGAGTAAGAGCGGCGGACAGGGCAAACCACAGTTGGGTGGCCGTCCCCGCAGCGTCGACATGGGCGGTCACATCCTTCACTAACGTGACCGTGCACACCACAGCGACCACAATACGGTGTTGTGCACTGGGCTCGTAGATGGTCCCCTGAGCCGCATCTTCGACATACACGCTGGAGACCACGGTAGTCAAACGTAGCACGGTGACCGGAGATGCGCAGGTAGTTCGGCACAGGATTAGCGGCGTTCATCTCCATTCGAACATACCGCGTTCCAGTGAGTACGCCGCGTCGCCCGCTCATCAAACCACTGGTGACAGTGAGCACCTTGCCATATGGGGATAACGCTTGGACGAGAGCTTCGTTTGAGACGAACGATGGCAGGAACAGGCAGGCGACGTTGGTCACTTGTGGGCCAACGGGAACGACTTGAACACGCTCGCCGCCAATCACCAGGCAGCCAGCATTGACGATTAGAGACATGGAGGCCATGCTCTTAACGGTGACTTGGAAGTTTCGAGCTCCCTGATGCTGCACGCAGTATACCTCTGAGAAGCCGACTATTGAGGCCGTCGCATCAACGACGGTCTCGGCACTAGTCCCCGTAGGGACAACAACGTCGAAGACAAGCGCCTTCGAAGGCGTCCAAGACGCGACGGGCACCATGACTCGTACTGACGGACGCCCCTGACGTAGAACGATCAGGGACGTCCTTAGCACTTACTCAGCACGAGTGAACAGGCCTAATTAAACTGCATTCGTGCGCGCAACAATAAGGAACACGGACAACAAAAAATCAAAGCGCTTAATTGCACATCTAGAATGACTTGCTCGCTATCTTCACGCGTTTTCATCTTTCGTCTAGGCATTTTCAATTAGATGACACTTTAAATAAAAACACACACGCACAACTGGAGTCTAGGAAATGGCGCGTCACATCGTACTTTTTATCTTGAATGACCTGGCCATGCAGGAGTTTTGAACAGCGGACGCATAACACGTCGCGAAGTGACCACAAACTCCAATGCTTATGTTCCAACAAGTTGCAAAGAGCTGCACGGGGATCAAAGGAAGAATGAGTTACCAAGAAGCCTCGACACCGAATACTATACAATAGCACACGCGGTTGGACCTGGAAGGTGCAATCCTACACCACACACCACTCATCCGTGTGCATGCTCAGGACAAAAATAAAGTTTTAATCAATCAATTAATCAATCAATGTATGTGTGTGTGTGTGTGTAAATGCGTGTGCGCGTGTGTGCGTGTGCGTGTGTGTGTGTGTGTGTGTGTGTGTGTGCGTGTTTGCACAGTCGTCAGCAAGCTTAACACGAATGCTCTGACGCGTGACTTGTACTTACACTCCGGGATGCACTATAGGCGCTTTTAACGAATTAACACCCCGGTATGCTTGGATAGTATCTCGGCCGGCATGCATGGGCAACATTTCAGCAGCAAAACCAAAAAAATACGCCGTTTCAAAATACGCTGCGGAGCGTTCGCGTTAAGCTTGCCGACGACTGTAGCATGTACTACGTACGCGCATCTGTCTGTATGTACGAGCACTTCATCGCTTAAAATGATCACGTTCATCCGCAATTTCTTTCCTACGTAAGTCGGTACAGCCGTATTCACTTTGGTCGACTCAACATCTTCAACGTGCTTCTCTTCGAGTATATCCGAGTCATGCGAGTTTACAGTAAACCCACCCGAACCACCACACACAGCGCGTGCGCCTATCCCGTCCACTGCCGTCTCCTGTGATCCTCCCGCCTCCAATTGGCCCGTAGAAGGGTCACGTGCCTGCCGCAACTTGGAACAGGCCAATCGTCGCTCGGCGGACATCTTGTCATCTTCCCGCCCTCGTTTCATGCCACGACTACATGTATGTCATACAACCGACGATCACGTGTCCAGAACCACTTCCGAGACGGTCGCCACGCTGCGACGGATAATCGCGCGTATAGACCGACGCAGCCATAACAACGCGAACTTATTAGGGAGTTTTAGAATAGCGCACCGCGAGCCCTTGCGGTGCGGTCACTGCCACTGCGCATGCGTCGTAACGCGAGTCGGCGTTCGCGGACCGCACGCAAAAAATCCGAAATTGCGTGCGGTAATGGCGGCCCGCATGTGGCCCGCAAGCGCTTGTTTCGAGGCTACGGTGTCGCTGCGATCGTGCGTTGCGGTTCGCAGCCGGGCAAACGCTATTCTAAAACTCATATTGCGCCCGCTACGCCCGCAGCGCTTACAAACGGTATTCTAAAACTCCCTATTACCTTGCTTACACTGAATGTATCTGGGACAAATAGGATGCCGTGAACATAAACCCCGATACATGTATGAGGTGCAAGAGAGCTTTGTCCATACGTAAGATACTAAAAACGTTGCGAACACGGTGTTTCGGCGGATTCGATTGTTATCCCATCCGCGAGCGCGACACGTCGAAATGACGGTACAACAACTACTACTACTACTACTAACAACAACAACAATAATAATAAACAACTGGCTCGCTAAAATGGCGTTGCAGTTAGTTGTAATATCAGACAGCGATTATATCATTCAGGAGGGTCCTACAGTGTACTGTGGGGGCAAACTTTTAACGATAAAATTTCGATTACCCACAGTTTTCGCAATGATAAAGTAAGCACGCACTGGCAGCCGTTGATGGTGTCGAGTGCGCAACCAGGGTCGCGTTACGTTCCGTCGTGTATCTTCGGCCGTATCACTATTTATACAAAGCCAATGCACGCGGCTCACAAGATACTACAGTATGTACAAGATACGCCGCCTCCATTGAAGAGACCTCGCGTGGATTACACGCCCGAAAGCGCGGCATTCCCCCTCACCAGTCGCTTCTCTCTCTCTCTCTCTCTCGACAACGCAGCGCCGGCGATCCCGATCAGCCAGGAACGCGCGACTTGCTTCGGTGCCTGTTTTTTTATCATTATTATTGTTTTTCGGCCCCCTCTCCCCTCCACACACACAAACACCCCATTCTCTCTCTCTCCCTTCACCCCAGCCTCGCGTCACGCGCCTAGGGCCTCGTCACAGCCGGTTGACAACAGGGACGGTTGGTGGACGCTTCGACAGTAGAGTGTGCAGAGGGTATCCGATAGAAGGGAAGGAGAAAACGCAGGAAAGCGGAGGAGGGGTGGCATCATCACGGTTCCGTTATTACTAAACCTTTTGTTCTTCGCCTCACACACTTCATTACTTTCCCGTATTTGTTTGGAAGCCTTTTTCTTTTCTTTTTATTTCATTTCACGTACGATGCGACGGTTGCCGCGCCGAACCGCCCGAGCGAAACCAATGGCTGGTGGTCCCTTAGATATCTAAATTCCCCGCTGCCACACACGCTGCCTTGGTTGTGGTTTCTTCGTTTCTCCATTTCTTTTTTTTCCCCAGGAAACGCGCAACCGGCTGGTGGTGTAGTACGCTGTACAATGGAGCATGCATAAAAGTACATACACACGTGTTTGCTTTTTTTTTTTTTTGCACGGTCACACCAAAGAGTAAAGCGTCGATCAGCCAAGGTCGCAACGTGCGACAGCGTGAGACAAAACAAACAGCATGAAGCCACTGCAGTGAGACACAGTGGCAGCGATACGAAATGAGGTGAACGACCAACACGACAGACACAGCTCCCCACTTCAAGAACGAAGAAGAAAAAAAAACAGAACAAACATCAGTGGCTTATTAACTATGTCGCTTGAGTGTGAAATAATAATAACAATAACAAAATATAATAATAGCAATAACAAAATATAATAATAATAATAATAATAATAATAATAATAATAATAATAATAATAATAATAATAATAATAATAATAATAATAATAATAATAATTTCTAAAGTTTCACGTGCCAAAACCACGATATCATTATGAGAGGTGACGTCGTGGAGCTATGAATTTGAACGAATTTGGACGGTCTGAGCGTATTTAGCACGAACTAAAGCACGAGTACACGGGTGTATGTGCATTTCTCTCCCGTCGAAAAGTGGCCGCCGTGGCCGGGAATCAAATTTGCGTACAGCCAGATTAGGAAGCTGCTTAGCTAACACGTCGTGCATTAATGCGTTTTGAAGGGTGTCCAAAGGCGTGTTAACACATTTAAAAAAATATGGGATTTAAAATTTTCTATATAACTTCAGATGTAGACTCGCCCCCCCCCCCGCCTCCCCCTCCCCAAAGAAAAAAAAATAAGAAGACTCTGACACTGGCTTACATAAAATGAGGCCGGTATACCTGTGTGTGTACTCGTTCACAAACACATACCTCAACTCGAGTTGACAGCCTCGAGCACCAAACGTCCTCGGCCACAAGAGAGAAAAAAAACACAGAGACAGACAGACAGAAACGAAAACACAGTTGCCGAGATATTTATCGTACAGAACAATATGGCGCAAGAGACAAATAGTAAGAACGAAACACAGAGGCATTTTTTTTTCCCCCATTCCTCTACTAAACTCGACGGGCAGCGTTTGTCCGCGCTTTCTTATTATAGTTTCCCTCGTCGCCATTTTCGTGTATATACAGTACTACGTTGTTGGCGTTTCATTTCGCTCAAGCTAGGAAAGACATGACGCTCCCCTGTATAGCGTATACCGCCGGCCATCTTTTTTGTTTTCTTTTCTTCGTAGCGCGAGTCGCGTCGTTGTGCACCGGCATCATACGGAACTCGCGTTTACAAAAAAGGTTCCAGCATCACGGCGCTTCTTTTGTCCCGAGTGCCGCTAACACAACAACAAAAGAAAACGTGCACCGTATAAACGCGCGTGGAATCGACTTTGTTTCGATTTTCCGGCCATTGTGCACTGTCCTGTTTACAATGGTGGCTGGCAGCGGTGGCAGATTCGTATCGCTTTTTTGCCGGAACCACAATATTGTGGGAGGCTTCGGCTATACCTTCGACTACGTGTGGTTCTTTAATGCGCACAGACGAGGCACGGTACACACAGGCCCCGAGCGTTTCGCCTCTGAGATCGCCGCGGCCGGGATCGTGTCAGCAGCCCAACAGCGAAAATACTGTACCACCGTGGCGGACGAATGTATAAAGATATAGGCTATTTTGTATACCAGTGGTACAGTCGTCCAAATCTTTAGCTATCGTGCGCGAGTGGCAGTTTTTTTTCTGCATTCCTTTGCTATATACGACTGAACTAAGTTTCAGTTGAATTGAGGAGAAGTATATGCCCACAAAGTACATTGTCCACGATTAATATTTTTCTAACTTCGTTCCATAAAGCGGCGCTGACAGACAAAAAAAGTGGCCGCTGCGCATAATAGCTAAAGTTTTCGCCGACTGTACATGAGTGAGTGTGATCAAAGAAGGTCCTTGCAGTGACGACAGCGCTACTAGTCTATAACCGCCGATCCAAGAAGACAGTGCCCACTGCCAATACCTAGGGATCCGTGTCATCGGATTAAAAAAAAATGCCTCTAAACAAACGGCGGTAAAATGTCTGACAAGATTTATACGATGAACTCCCGATTTTCAGGGCCAATGCGACTCTCTGCCGTTCATGATCGAAAAGGCATATTCTGAGCGGCCAATGATACATCCACCGGTACCTCACGTGCAATACCTTGTACGCCGCAACCACTGCACACTGAATAAAATGGCAGTCGCCCACAGGAGAGACGTCAACGTATATGTAGGACTTCCAGGGGCGCGCCAGACGACATGGAATATACGGACTTCATATGGTATGGTTGCGACTTTTAAAACGAGCTTTTATGCTACAGTGCGCACAAACGTAGGCATATTGTATTCATGTGCTGTGCGTTCAAAACTTCTCACTCGCTTTCTGTATTTCGTGCCGACCGGTTGTGCCCCCGCGATCTCCGACGACAGCGCAGCTCTGGCCGACTGGCTCGCCCTATACGTCATCTCCTGACGCCGACAAGAGCTCTCGCCGAGTGGTGCCCCGTCCTCGGACTTCTACGACCGTGTTCATCTATCCTATCTTCTCCTTACTTCCGTTTGTGGCTGTCCCTGCGCCTCTCTTTCCTCCTGCTCCTCTCTCTATCTCTTTACTTTCAATTCCTATTCTTTTTAATTCCTCCTTACCCCCATTCCTCGTGAGCAAACTGTTGAGGTGTGGCGCTATGATGCAGACAGTTACGGGGCTCACTTTTATCTTCTTTTCTCGCTTTTAAGGATCACATAAGTTCAAAACTAAGACAACTTAAGTATGCTTCGGCTGTTTTGATGTTTGCGTGTTGTGTCACATCTAAGATATTGGAGTATTGAGCATATAATGAATGCAAAGTGAAACTATAAATTGCGGAGAATTGAAAAAAAATCACGAGATATATACACAAAAAAACACTCACCGAATTTCCAGAAAATTCAGCAAATTATATTCAGAAAAAAAATCACGATGCTCTACCTATACCCTGTAAGCAGCAGGTTTTTTGCGCGTGTACTGCCCTTCTTGAAGACTAAAGTTGAGACATACATTGAAGCTCCAGATCGATGCATGCGCATCTTCGTCGAACAATACACCATCGGCGTATACAATAGAGAGATATATACACGCACAGTTATCTTATTTGTACACTATAAACATATTGTCGCTCGCTCCAGAGCGTCTGCGACCTCGCTCCTACGGCGGCTACCGAGAATTTTCCGCCTGTCGCTTTTCTTAGGGGTTCTCGGGATAGATCAGAACGACACACGCAACAGAGCCCAATACGAAAACCGCCTCTGACACGCAGCGTGCCATACACATACTGCCTTTTGTTTCTTCGTTTGCTTTGAGGCTTGCCTTTTTTTTTCGGCTTATTTTCTCACTGCACACACACACACACACACACACACACACACACACACACTATATATATATATATATATATATATATATATATATATATATATATATATATATATAAGGGAAAGAAGTGTATACATAAGGGCTCGTTTTTCCGTGTTTTGACACAATATTAATGAGATCTAACAGACAATAATGCCAAGGAATGTACAGGGGAAGTTATTAAAACCAATGGAATGTAAATAAGAAGAAAGAAAAGTGGGTGAAGAAATAACCTGCCGTGACCATGAGCAGGAATAATATATATATATATATATATATATATATATATATATATATATATATATATATATATATATGAGAGAGAGAGAGAGAGAGAGAGAGAGAGAGAGAGAGAGAGAGAGAGAGAGAGAGAGAGAGAGAGAGAGAGAGAGAGAGAGAGAGAGAGAGAGAGAGAGAGAGAGAGAGAGACGTTCTGTGCGAGTTTGGAGTCAATGTTCCCCGTCGGCTGTCTGTGAGCGAGTAGCAATAGAAATGGGGACATATGAACAAAGAAAGGAAAAATCAAGCAGCGACCTCGCTTCGCCATTTATGAGTGGCGAGACGCTTTATAAGCGCCGAACAAACGGCAATGGCACTCTGGCACGAAGACGCATATATAAATGAAGTCGAAGGACAAGCGAGAGAAATATATCTCGGATTGCGGAGAGATTACTTAGGTGTGTGTGTGGGGGGGGGGATATTATGATGCGGATGTATAAAGCGCATACTTTCTTCGAGGGGAAGTGTTTATTAAAATTCCTGCACTACTGGTGTGGAAGGCAATTTCCGCAAAGGAGAGAGGGCCTGCGATTCAATTTGAGCTTCGTCAATATGCAGACTTGAAGAACAGAAAGGTAAAGTTAAAAGAGATAATTTCGCCAATATCAGACGACAGAACGACGCCTTGAACGACTTATACAACGAGTACGCCGTAACATGAAGCTGGAAATAGCGCCAAAGCTTGGAGATTATATAGCCCTGTAAAGTTCCATCGAATGTGTGATTGAACCTACTGAATCTATGTGTGTAACCTCAAGTAAAATTTTCACATATACAACGTAACTTTGTCGCTGCACTTCACAATGCAAATATGCATGTTGAAGCTAGTGAAACATCAGAAAGCCGGAGTACATGCTAAGTAGTGAAGTCTTTATATATATATATATATATATATATATATATATATATATATATATATATATATATATATATATATATATATATATATATATATATATATATATATATATATATAACGGAAAGAAGTGTATACCTAAGGGCTCGTTTTTCCATATTTTAACACAATATTAATGAGATCTAACAGACAGTAATGCCAAGGAATGTACAGGTGAAGTTATTAGAACCAATGGAATGTAAATAAGAAGAAAGATAAGTGGATGAAAAAATTATTAAAAAAATTGATGAAAAAATTTTTCATCTTTCATCCACTTATCTTTCTTCTTATTTACATTCTATTGGTTCTAATAACTTCCCCTGTACATTCCTTGGCATTACTGTCTGTTAGATCTTGTATATATATATATATATATATATATATAGAGAGAGAGAGAGAGAGAGAGAGAGAGAGTCTGTCCCACTAACGAACGAAACGTCCCGTACAAAAACACACGATGGCAAGGCAAAAAAAGAAAAAAAAAAGACGCAGCCGGTATAGAATGCCGCAACGACAGGTTACATGAAGAAGACCGCGAGCACGTGCAGCCCCGAGTACATGTAGCCTGCATAAAAACGCGCAACGTGGCAGTACGTGTATACGAGTGCACAGGAGTGACAGCGAGGAACGCGCGGCACATGGAGCAGGAAACAGCGCGACGCGACATAACGCGACGACCGCATAGAAAGGGAAAAAAAAAAGAGAGAAAGAAAAAGACGTCCAGTCAGTGGTACCACCTCCTCGCTTCTTTGCTTTTGTTTTCTGCCGCCCTCCGCGCTCTCTCGCCTGTTGCCAAGGGAAGGAGCGCACGCAGCCCCCCCCCCCCCCCCCCCTTGCGGTGTACGGTTGCGCATGCACAGGCACAGAGAGCGATGCGCCTCGATAGCTCCCGAAAAAAGATGGCGGACAGGGGTTAATACCGTCCCCCGTTCCCCCAGCACCCGCGAGGGATATCCCGACTGCCTTAAAAATTGTTGCAAACTCCCCCACCCCTTTCTTGAATAAGAAAAGAACAATTTCTGCGGACGGAGTGTGTGAGTGGTGTGCGTGTGTGACAGACAGACAGACCGAGATTGACCGACCGACCGACCGACCGACGGACGGACGGACGGACAGACAGACAGACAGACAGACAGACAGACAGACAGACAGACAGACAGACAGACAGACAGACAGACAGACAGACAGACAGACAGACAGACAGACAGATAGCTGTTGGTTCAGATGGGAACATCGTCTTTAAAGCCCCTAACCAAAGTGGCTTTGAAAAGAAAAAAGGAAGAGAAAAGTGCCACGCCGTAACCGTCTCTCTCATTGGAGGTCACCTCAACAGCACGACACAGCGGATGGGGTAAGGAAACAAAAGGTAGAGGGTAAATGGAAGATAAGATGGAAAAAATGAAATAGGAAGCCCCTAATCGTCGCTGCCATTTAGTATTGCACGGCGGGTTGCAGCGCTGTAGAGAGAAATTAAAAAGAAAAAAAAAAGAAAACGAACGAAAGCAAGCATGGAGGATCCATGTATAACCACTACTGTCTCAGAGGGGGGAAACACTGTTTTAAAGAAAGGTCCTCAACAAACCAGCGCTGCTCTTTCAGTGCCGACAGAACACTGGTCGTGCTCAGTATGCAAAGAGCAGTGCTCCGTTCCCCGCACGGCGAGGTTAGTTTCCGGCGTTTCCCGCAGCCGCCCACTCCGTCTTCGAGGGCGCAGACAGAATTCGCAGGGTCAGCTTTAAAAAGAGCAGCGCGCGCTCGGCCTTGCTTCCGAAATTCGCAGACGCGAAAGACAAAACTTACAACAAAGTACGGAACAGCGCGCGCCGCGGGGGGTGCGCACGCAAGAAGAGCAAGAAGAAGAAGAAGAGAAAGCAAAGTGACGAGCGGTTTTTTGCGAAACGCGGCGCAACACTGCGGAACGGGCACTGCAAGACGGCTGTCTCGTGCATTCATTCTTGGAAACCGCGGAGACGGGAGGAAAAAAAAAACAAGAAAAAAAGACGAAGAGAACCCCGCATTGGCTGCCTTCGTTTCAGAGTGTATACCGTCGCCAGTCTCCTTCCTCTGGGCGCAGGAAGAACGTCTCGTTGCGCAGTGAAATACTACTGTTGCGTGCCTCCGGGTGCCAGCGGGCCAAGTACGAAGAACGGCACACAACGACGGCTCCGTGTATACATGCCGCCATTCCCGTCGACGCTCCGGGAGACGGGTCTTTCTTATTCGTTCAATTAAGCAACGCCGACGCGCTGACATCGACGAAACACTTAATCTGTCGGCCAGCACAAGGAATGCGGAGAAGCAAAGATCTGCCTTTATACGCGCAAGGCATGACACCGGGTGCTTTAGAAAAAAAACCCGGGAGACGGTCACACGGTTGGGCACACCTGGTTGCGCACTTTTTGACGTCACTGGGGAGGAAGTTTGGAGGCGGCGTCGCTCCACTCCTACATCTTGGCACTCGCGCTTCCTCTCGATCCACAACGCTGGCCAATATAAGACGCATACATACACTGCGTCTTTGTGCGACCTATTCCCAACTTCTGGCTGAGGATCGAACACTGATCTTTACAACAAAATGGCAACCGGTATATCAAGGCGTTCCTTTCGGCTCGCCGATACTACGAGCGTAACGATATCAACATTACAACGAGGTACGTCCAGAACAGGCGTTCCACGGGACGGATACCTGTACCGTCCAATCCTGAGCCAGCAATTTCCAACATGGCAGCGCCACCACACGCTTCAATCCAAACTTGCCCTCGAACTGACCCAGAGCGCTTGCAGAAATAAATGAATGGTCTAATCAGCTACCGCTTTTTGTGCCATCTGACGACCGCGACTAAGCGTCAGGTATAAGCGCTTTCGTTATTGGTGGCATTAGCTGTTTCTGTAACCACGCAGGCTCAGCTAAAGCACCGAGATTGTGAAAGCGTTTCATGGAAACAGCGCAGTCTGCGGTCACGAATACATCACTGCCGGAGGTCCAAGACACAAATCGAAAGCAAATACACGCGTAAACTGGAACGTATACGGACCAAATAGCACACGGCGACGAAGTGACAAACTCCAAGCGGACCAGGGTCGATGGTTGAAGCCTTGTTTTATTTTTTTTTCCGAAGCTGCCGTCTGGTCGCCGAACATGTGCCCGCAGACGCCAGAAAAACGCTTAGACGCAATGAATACACGTAAAGGGGCTAATCAGCCGTAATATTGGCTAAGGGTGTCTCGTAGCCCACCCACAATGCTAAAGGTAACTTCTGAGACAGAGTTATCTAAGAACGCATAGGGACGTCGCGACGCTTGGACTCCCACAACGCCATTTTGCGTAAGCGGGAAAAGCGAGCTGGGCAGTTGTGTGTGTACTCGGCGCCTATGGCCAACCCCGTGAACCAAGCAGGCGACGGCGCGTGACTCGGATATTACACAAGCGTCCCTCAGAATACTTATAGCGTTCCGTCTAGAACAGCAAGTTATACAGACGTTCCACGGAATGCCTGCAGCGTTCCGTCTAGAAAATATACAGTCGTTCCACAAGATGCCTGTAGCGTTCCTCCGAGATGTGAATAGTCCATGACGACGGTACACAGCTATAGAAAGGACACATTTACCGGGTGACCATTCACGAGCGGTAGATGTCGGATTTCATAACCATAACTTCGCATGTCTAAAATATCTTCACGGTTACGACATTTCGTTACCTCGACTCGCATTCCAGACAACCGGTTGGTCACACAAACGAAACAGATTGCATATCGACAGGAGTATGCAGAGATAAAAGGATGCGTCTTATGCACCACATGAGTAATTTTTCTCTTCCGCAATCCGTGGGCGACAATAAGCTCCCCCCCACCATCACCTCTAAAATATGCTCCCGGCCCGATCCAGCACACACACACACACACACACACACACACACACACACACACACACACACACACACACACACACACACACACACTCTCTCTCTCTCTCTCTCTCTCTCTCTCTCTCTCTCTCTCTCTCTCTCTCTCAAAATAACTAAGGACAAAAAAAGACTGGCCCGCAAGAACGGATGAATTATACCACATTCCCAATTTAGAAAATAGGACTGCAGATCCCCCCCCCCCCCCCTTTTCTTCGTAATCGTTTGTCTTTTCCATAGCCCGCTCCTCGAACCACGCTTTAAAAAAAAAAAAAAACAGAACCCCGGTGCCAACGTATTAAATATATAACGCACGTGCTCTAGCACTGCTGCTAATGTTTTTTTTTTTTTTTTGTCACCGTGTAATTTATATTTGGTTCGCTTCGTTTCCCAACCCCTACCCAGGGCTTGTTACAAGGTTTTATTTTTCTAAATTTTTTTTCTCTTCTTATTCCTCGCTCACGCCACTAACTTATTTTCAGAGGCGTCCCGGGCCCCCGTCCTTTCTATTTTTCTTGGCCGGGAAAAACTAACACAAGCAAGCTAACGGCGCTCGCAATGAAAAAAAAAAAAAAACCGAAGAGAACCCACGAGCACAGTACTTCTTCCCGTAGATATGTGCGCCAGTGTGGCGCAACGCGGAGGAAACATTTTGCGATCGTCGACAGCACACGCTGCGCACTCGAGGCTCACTGGCGCGCACAGATACCGCATACATTCGCGAATAGCCACGACATTTCAAAGCCAAGGTCAAACTCAACGTTGTTCGACAGATCAAAGCATTCACCGAATTCGTACAGCCTGCACTGCCCGTACTCTGTATGCATTATACACAAACTGTAAAATGCGGTTATCTCGAACCGTACTACTACTAATAATTGTTCGGGTTTAACGGCCCAGGATCACGAGAAACGCCGTAGTTGAGGTATCCGAAAATTTCGACCACCCTGGTGTTCTTCAACGTGCGCCTAAATCGTTTTCGGCTCCATCTAAAATGCGCCCGCCACGACCGGGATTCGATCCCACGACCTGCGCGTCAGCAGCCGAGTGCCTTTGCCACCTGCAGACTACTGTGGCGGGTATCGCACCATACTCTCACACATGTAGAAATAACGGGTGTGAGCAGAATATAGCACTGCAACTCAGATGATACATTTAAAACAATGTACATGCCTTCCCCGTAGTGAGAGCACACTGTACACTCTGGTAATTGGCTGCACAGTGTTATTTATCACCATAACGTTACGTAATGGGCTTCCACGCTTACGATGATAGCAGAATCTCAAAGGCTGACTGGCTGTCTTCGATAAGACGTAGACAAACTTAATGTCGCACGTGCCATCTCGACTGGTACGCGGTTGTTCCGTTACGTTGGCCACGTTGCAATAAGTGATAAGTGAGGGCCCGACCAAACTGCCTGCATTTCATTTTTTTTTTCTGAATAAAGTTTCTTCCTCTTCTACTCGCAATCAACAACCACATCGAACGCGGCTACAGGCTCACTTGCTCGCATATCGCTAATCTGTAACACCAAACTGTCGTATCGTTTCGATCCTAAGTACAAATATAACACAACTATACAAAGCGGCCCAATACGAGGATAATAAATACTGATAAGAAAATTTTACCGATAAACCAAATGGTGGCCAGGTGGGCTTGACGGTGCGTACACATAGTTATTTCGAACAGCACCGAGACGGAACACAGAGGAGAGCACACAACACACCTTTAACCAGTTCGCACCGTTAAAGTTGTTTTGCCGCGTCCATAACTGACACCCTACTATCAGGGTGTTTTGACAAACCAAGGCACCCTAATCGTAGGGAATTATTGCCACTGCAAACACCTTTAGGAGTTGCAAATTGGTTCACAGTGCACGCAGCGCCTGCTTTGTGTGGTATCTTCCGGGTCCTAGCTGTTTTGGCGCCGTTTGAAATAACAATAAAAGAAGTAACCCACAAACATAAATCGCACCAACCGCGAAATCTCCATTACATTCTCCACCCACGTCCACTGTTTTGGCACGCCTGCGGGTAACGTTACAGTTTTGCACGGTACACTGCTTTCTTTTTTTGTGTTTCAGAAGCTCCCCACTTTTCTTTCTTAATTACATTCCATTGGTTCTAATAACTTCCCCTGAACATTCCTTGGCATTACTGTCTGTTAGATCTCATTTATATATATATATATATATATATATATATATATATATACGATAAGGTCTAGGAGGAAAACTCCGTAAGAATATTTCGAGCCCTGTGTCATCACACAACACGCGGAGTCTATATAACGCGCCCTACTATACACAACGCCGCACGCCGCTCTCACGTACAGCTGACGCAAGAAAAAACGAAAAAAAAAAACGCTAGCGTTGTATGAAAATGCCTCGGCATAACCCCCCCCCCCCCCCCTCCCGGAGAAAGCGTACAGCGAAACCGTATACTACGGCATTGCAAGCATACGCAATGCGTATACGTTATACAGTGAGCGGAAGAAAGAAAACAAGGTTACAACGCGGTCGTCTCTCTCATATATAGATGTATACGGAGCCTACACAGCTGTACAGATTGTAGCGATACAGTTTACGTGCCTCAGTGTTATCACACGCCAGCTCCATACACGTACACATGCGCGCTTACAACACCAGCACCGATCGTACATAGACGCCACACGCTGAGGCAACTTTTTTTTTATTACAGGGGGGGGGGGGGGGGCGGAAACTGCGGCAGCGGCGATTGCAGTTTCGACATAGCGAGAGCGCGACCGCTCCTTGCAGAATGAGAGAGAGAGAAATAAAGAAATAGAAGGAGGATAGTCCGAAATGTGTGATACCAAACAAGAATTGGGCGAAGAAGATTGCGCAGCGACTTTCGTATACCTCGACTGAGATGTAGCAAGACTGAAGAAAACGGCAAAAAAATAAATAAATAAAAATTTCAGCCGGGATTCTCTTTCGTGCGTTTCGCAACACGCCACTGCAGAGATAGAACAATCGGTGTAACGCTGCGTATATAGTATTTCTAGAAACACAGAAACGGGACGTTTACCAACATAAACCCTATAACGACAGACGCAGCCCGCGTCAGAATATCGCTGTTCTTTTTAGGCAATCGCATTAGTCAACCGATCACATATTGATTGGCAAAGTTGAGATGAGGACAACAATAAAAAAAAAAAGCTGCATATGTGGGAACAGTTTGACTAAAAGCGGTTTCCTTGTAGGTACACAATTGCACGACGTTGAATAAACGAATCGCAGACTGCGAAATACACCAAACCGCTGACGAGGCGAAATTAACGAGAACGTTGGCTTCGATTTCGTTTAAGAACACATCGACGGCCTTTTCATAATCTCAGTCGCCGACACGACTGTTGCCCAAACTATACAACTGTCTCACCATGAGACTGTTTTACTACAACAGAAAGGCTTACAATAATGATAACCCATAACGAAGAAAGTCAGCCGGATCCACAGAGACGCGGCATCACTGTCGACATTCCATCCATTTTCACTGCGTTACTCACTGAGAAGAGCGCTTATTTAAACCAATAGCTGCAAGAACTATCCCGTGCGACCAAAAATATTTCTTGAACTGTTATTAAAAGCGCAGCGCGCTTTGCATTTCGGCATTTTCAACGCCCGTTTCGGTCACCCTATAGTTTATCGAGATCCCGCGAGATCCCGCGAGATCTTGCGAGATCATGCGAGACAGGGACCGAGACGCCTGCAAAGCTGCCAACGAGAACATAAAAGCACCTTCCACGTTCGCAATTCGCCAGAGCGCGAAGAAGACATCTGTGACGTCACTAGAGGCCCTTAACCCCCGCCCGAAATCAAACAGGCGCATTCGCTTGAAGGCCGACCACTAATTTGCGCTACTATTCTTTTTTTTTTTTTTTGATTCCCGTTTGTCTTTCGTTGACGCGATGACGTCAAACGCTTCTCCCCGCACGGCGGGCGGCGCACGAATATAACCTGCCCCGCCCTCTTTCGCAACGGAAGTGAAACCGCTAGCGGCGGCAGATCGTGATGAAGACAGATCGTCGCGGTAGAAATGAGATTAAGGTAGTACCCCTCGAGGCTCTGGCTGGTCGTTTTTTCGTGACGTGGCTCTTTGCGAGCTCTCGTAAGCCGCAGTCAAGGCCAGTTGATTCACCGAGATAAGTCCATTAAAAGAAGTAATGTAAAGGAACTCGTTAACGGAATCCAGCATTTTTCGAGCGCGTTGTAAGACTTCATCAGGAGTCAGATATGTGGGGCTTAACGTCCCAAATCCACCACATGATTACGAGAGACACCGTAGTGGAGGGCTCCGAAAATCTCGACCACCTGGGGTTCTTTAACGTGCACCCCAAACTGAGTACACGAGCCTATACAACATTTCCGCCTCCCTCGGAAATGCAGCCGCCGCAGCCGGGAATCGAACCTGCGACCTGCGGGTCAGCAGAAGCGTCCAGAACTGAGCCACGCCGGTGCTTGGTACATCTTGAATGTGTATACCAAGGGGCGGCGTGGCGCCGCGTTTTTATTTATTTATTTATTTATTTATTTTATTTAACAATACTGTCAATCCCGTCAGGGATTTTTACAGGAGTGGGTTGGAAAGTGTCAACAAACATTCTATATTCACATACTTATACAACTGTATGGGTACAAAAAAATCATGGTAAAAAATGATAACAATTATGGACCTGCATTATTAACGAGGCACATGTCTCAGTCACATGTGCACACACTGCAAAAAAAAAAAAAACACGAAAAACAAAGAAAAAGGTAAGCACGCAACATACAAAGTTGGTACCGACTTCCCGAAATTCGTTTCTGACGAGGTTCGACGTCGAGAAACCTCGATTCACTCGGGACATTTCGCCCGATGGTATCCTTTTATTGCCCACTTTTGCATCGCCTTATATCCCGTAATTACTGTAAACTTCGAATAACATCTGCAAATGACGCGCCAACGCTTTCCCGGATCTCGTCATCTGTTGGCCTCGTGTGATTGGGTCTCCTAAATGGGAACTCTTATCGTACTTAGTTTATTTTAACTTGATAATGTTAGAGAGCAAATTTTGCGGGAATTACGGCGTCATGGACTGTGAGCGAAAAGGCAGCGTTGGCCGCGAGAGAAAATTCGAGGTAGACGCAAGTAAAAAAATGGGAGCCGGAGGGCATTTCCACTCTCGCTTTATTTGGGCCACAGTTAACGTCTCCAACAAGAAGCGATGACAAGCTAGCGATAGAGAAGAAGATGGTGGGTGTTGATTGATTGATTTGATTGATTTGTGGGGTTTAACGTCCCAAAACCACCACAAAAAGATGGTGGGTGTATGTACCTACGTTTACGTGCGTGTGTGTGTGCATACGTGCGCGCGAATACCACTATCACGTTCAGCTCTTAGAGGCGAAGCTTAAGGATTCCCCAATTTTTTGTTTGCTTTTTTTTCACGCCTGGTGTGTTTAAGCGAAACGCATGGAACCAATTTCTCACCGCATCATTTTACTGTTACGCGCGTCCCTCCAAAGCGTATTCGAACCGTACGACGCTTTGGACCCGCGCAAGGACATCAAAATGCGGGAAAGACGAGGGCGGGAAATTCGATACGTCATTTCCCGACTTAAACGCAGAGCGCTGTTCGGAACGCTCGCTCCAAACCACTCGCCAAACGGGAAACACAATATTTCTCGTGACGAGGGGACGACAGAGAAACGAGTATTCACTCAAAGAGATTCCCGCATATAGCCACGTACGCTAACCGTAAACCAAAAACCTCGTCACAATTTCGAGAAACGCGAGACCCTTTCTCCAAAGCCGCCGTAACGCAACGCCACGGGCGGGTAACGTAAACCACGCCAAATAACGAGCGGCGTAGGACGAAAAAAAAATAATAATGCGGTAAAGCGATCCCTGTCGCTAAGGTATAGTTTCGCGTTGCCTTCCGAACGGGTAAACATCGATCGATGGATACAGTCGCACCGTGGTAAGACCGGAAGGCAGTACGGGTGCTGAAAACAAAAGGAATAGACAAATAAAACGATATCAGGATGAAGTAAAGGGGGGTAAAGAGAAAGGGAGGTATGACTATAAGGGTACTATCGCGTATACGCCGTCCGCCTACACAGGCGGGGCCCGTAAACGCTACGGATGAAGAACGTAAAAGAAAAAAAATAAGCGGAGGGAAGACCACGCGATCCGCACAGTGAATCCACTCCTCTATACCCATACTCTCTTACGCAACAACCGCTGTCGCCAAGCGCTTGCGATACCTCTACACGCAGCGCCGAACGCACCGTGTAGCCAGTGCCCGCCGCCAGACAGCGCTTCGATCGCTCCTAACGCTAACTCCACATATTCGCTTTTCTCTCTCACCTCTCTTCGGTAACAACCTCCTCTCTGCAGCACGCGGCGCATCGCAACAGAAGCCCCCCCCCGCGGCCTTGCTATACATGCAAATCCAACGTGACATATCCCTGACCTTGTCTAAATTTGGGTCCGCTCGCTTTCAATTTCTCGACTCCCCAATACACGCCACTCCTCTCGCGTAGGCTGCATAGGCACGGTCGCGTTAGGAAATTCGGGAACGGGAAACTAAAAATGTGCGCCCGAAACTTCCAAACACGTGTATTCCGAACGTAATTGTGGGCATGTATTATCCACGTTTTCTTTGTCTGTGCACTGTCAATCATCATAATGCATTTCTTCGTGAATTCTCGTCTTGGTCGAGTATTATTATCATAATCATGGTTGTAGTTTCACCATTTCACGATCCGTTTCATGACTTATTTCATGATCCACACCGACACGACACTGCATCCGAAACACGACAGAACGTCGAAGAAAGGTATACACGCCAGTCATCGATTAACCACAAATTCGAAGGCGTGATTATCGAACTACAGAACCATAAAAAAACTGGGATGAAAAATCGCGCAAAGTGCCACCGAATCCCCCCGCTTCAATTTGTCGCCGTCGCTGCTAGTTCACCGTCGCTGCCAGATCTTGGCACGGTCGGCTGTCGGCATAATCCGATTCGATTCACGTACGTGTTTGCTAGGACATCGTTACTCTAACTCGATCGCCAGTAACGAAAATAAAAAAGAGAATAAAAATAACGACCAACGGCTTGCGCAAACCACACGCTACCCTCCTGCACGTTTTCTAAATCAAAAATGGCGAAGCACCACCTCAGTCTCATCCTTTCTCCCACGCTAGAACACTCCACAGACTCCCACCTCTCTCAGACAAGTCTCGTTCTCCCCGGGAGCTCCCAGGGACGTCCAGAGGCGATGCGGCAGCAGGATTACGCAACGACTAGCACCCGCCGCGCTGTACACGAAAGTAAAAGAAGCGGCAGCTAGTTACTATAACAGCGTACAAGTAAAAAAAAAAAAGAAAGTTGAAAAACGCGCTAGGTCTCGCTCGATACTCTGTTTCCATGCGCTCAGAGTGGAAGATAAAACTAGAGAGAGAGAAAGAGAGAGAGAGGTGTGTGGAAGAGACGCTGCAGTGGTGTGTCGCAACCGACAGGGCTGGCAGGGCTCGCAGGCTTACTATTCTGGTCAAAACCGGCGCACTGCGGCAAAGCGACCGAACCCCTTCATCCGCTATAGGGAGCTGAGAGAGCGTTTTGCGCAATCTCAACTGACGCGCGCTGCTGTACACAAAGTTGCCACTTCCTAGTCCCATACTGTGCAAACTATAAAAAAAGGCCTAAGGGGGGGTTAAACTATAAAAAAAGGCTTATTAAACTATAAAAAACTATAAAAAAACTGCATTAAACTATAAAAAGCGGCTTATTACTTTTTGTTGCCACGCTATCCCTTTCAGTGACGCTGGGCTGGCTAGCCACTGTAGCCGGGCAGTGCTGTCCACTCCTCTCCGAGGCTGCGGAAGCAATGCCTCTCTAATCTCGGAGGTCATATGACAAGACCATAAACAGGGCCCGACTCTTTTTTTCGCACACGAGAATCGCTGCGGGGAGGGGGAAAAAAAGTTGCGAAACGGCCGGAAACTCATCCGAAATGACAAACGGAGTGCACGAACGATGGTGGCGTGCGGGGTTCGCTTTTTCGTCTTGACTTTTTCCGTCTTACTTTTTTCTCTTTCGCAATCTTTCTTCGCCGGTCGATAAGTCATTGCGGGGTCGAAACAAGACATGACCCCACGAACTTCTCTGTATATATAGTATCGGGAAAGAACTTACGAAACACGCTCTCTCGTATAATTAACGAGGGGACGCGCTAGTTCGATTCAGGTGAACCAACCGTCGACATGCAGTGCAAGCGCTCCCGTGTACCAAGTGCTACCAACTGGAGTACACTATTCAGTCAGTTTGAACGCGACCGCGTTAAAGAAAAAAACGTTTCGCTGAGATTTCGGCGTCGGCATCGCAGACGTTGGTTTGTAAGCGAAAAAAATCATCTTATGCGTCACCCAAAAATCTAGAATGATACAAATAAATTAAAGCATAAAAAAATCACAGCATATACACGGAGTGAATGATTGGCCGTCCATTCGTCCGTCTGGTATGCTGAGCGGGCTATACGCCGCCGAATGGATCCGGGATTTCCCTAGGCCATAAGCAACTTCGCCCCTAAAAGATCCTGGGTGACAGTGGGGATTGAAACTGGGGTGTTTGCGTGGCAAGCTGATGTTGATTCTGCCACACGGCCATGCCTCTTCTTGTGAGTGAAAAGAACTTCATCTGCTTGGAAATGCAGTTAAAGTATGCCTTTCATGCTTTACAAACACACGCGTCCTGTATATACACGCTTCGCAATACAACATGAAATACTGCCGCAATAACGCGCGGCATGGAAGCGCCCATTGCCAGCGGGCGTCAGACCATGTGATCACCATAATGGCTTCGTGGTTTGAAGCCGATCACCCACTACAAAAAGTATTTTCCCTTTCTTCTTTCTTTCTTACTGCAAGGGATATTTCCTATGAGAGAAGCAAAACTATATCGAAGTAATTTGCTTTCTACGCCAACTTACTTCTAGAATTTCCAGAACAGTGGCGCGCTACTTTTTTGTACATTTTATTTAATCACGTAATAAGAAGCACAGTCGCGTTTGTTATGCGTGACTAAACGTTTCTTTCAGTTTAAGTAGAAGTGAAAAAAATATGTATCTAATGTTTTGGCTGTTATGTATCAACATGAAAGTACGAAGAAAAGTGTAAAAAGCTCGGAAATCTGTAACTCGACCAGCAAACAAATAAGGATGCGAGAGGAACCACGTAAAGTTAGATAGAAAACGTAAAATCGGGTAGTGTACGCACTAACCATGCCACATGTATGTTTTACAACTGGAAAACTTACGGAGGGTATAGTGATCCGTGATCCGGGTACCTGGTTCTATGGCACTTAAACGTAGGAGTTCATGTGACCTAGCGCATTTGGGTTAAAACTATGTGTTTCTACACAGTGCTGAAGCGGATCACTGAGGCCACGCCGAAAAAAAAAGCCGATGGCTGAGCATTGCTCCTCCAGGTGTCGCACCGATCTCCGCTGCTCGAAAGAAAATGGCCGGCTCTTTCAATAAACTCATCCCATTAACTTTAACTGATTATATCCACAGTTAACTGGTCGTTAGGTAAATTTATGTTCACATATAATATGTATGCAGCATACCTGCCAACCATAATTATCGCCAGAACCATCGATTTCATGCCAGCTAGTTTTATTTGTTATTGTCTGAATATTGGGTAAACCGGAAGTGAATGCTCCACCGAAAGCATTTAGAAGAGAAACAAAGGTGCTCCTCGTTTGTTAGTGCCACTAAAAAATCCCGTTTAATTAACCGGGATTGTGCGACAGCATTCCCCGGTTGATGCGTATCAGACTAAAACTCTACCGGGAAGGAAATTGCGCGCCGCAGGAAGCGTTCGGCGGAGGAAGTATGGGGACGCCGGCCGGCTGGAATGCATATCCGACCCTCGCGAAAGATTGCCGGGGCAACAACAGACTCAACGGAGCCAATCACGGCGTTCCAATCAACCCAGCATCGTAGCAACAAACCCGCATCGTTTAAACCGCCCATCGTCTCTCGATGCAACAGCGATATGAACACGACCCTTATTAAAACGACGCTCTGTTTATATTATACACAGCGCACAGATAACGAGGAAGGATTCCTGGCACACGCCGGAAATCGCACGCACACACACGCACACAACGGCCAATCTCGTTTCCCGGAGTTACTACGCTAACAGTGGCTATAGTGACGAGACACGGACCGCCGTCCCAATAAATGCCACGACTATGCGAGTGACAGGCTTTATTAAAATCTATCCGACAGCCACAATAACAGTGTATATATATATATATATATATATATATATATATATATTGGAAAGGAGTGTATACTTAAGGGCCTCGTTTTTCCGCGTTTAGACACAATATTAATAAGATCTAACACATAATGCCAAGAAAAGTAAGTTATTAGGCATATATATATATATATATATATATATATATATATATATATATATATATATATATATATATATATATATATATATATTGGTTCTTGCTCACAGCAAGTTGTCTTTTCACCCACTTTTCTTTCTTTCTTGATCTTAACATTACAATTCGGCCTAATAACTTGCTTTTCCTGGCATTATTGTCTGTTAGATATCATTATTATTGTGTCATTATTATTGTTAGTATCATTAATATAGATTATATATATATATATATATATATATATATATATATATATATATATATATATATATATATATATATATATATGAGAGAGAGAGAGAGAAAGAGAGAGAGAGAGATATCAATATATGCAGGGGAGGAAGGTGACGGACTCCACATGCGTATTGAACATAGAAAGTGTTTCCTGGGTGTCTTCGTCCCTGTACGGAAAATAGGCAATAGAATGAAGCCCATTTGCATATAGGATTACAGGAAGTTCGATGCAGAGGAGGGAGAGGTGTTTGGGAGCAAACCTGCCCCCCCCCCCCCTTTCTTCTGGATGATGAACTACAGAGCAGAGTACTCAATCGATCTAAAAACGCAGATATTGCTAAAAAAAAACCAAGCCCCCCCCCCCCCCCCCCTTCCCCCAACAACCACACACACATCCTGTATAGAGCAGTATGACGCGGATTAGCTGTCGTGTGCCGTGCACGCAGCGCATCATACAGGTTGGCCAAGTAGCGGTATTTTATTAGACGGGAGGCGCTACGGCGATTGGCATCTCCGACAGTACTGTTCAAGACAAAGGCGTACGTGTCTGTCACATGAAGGGTGCATAAAAAAAATCACGAACAAGCTTTTCACTGGAACGGCGCTTACAGTAAGCTGGATGACATCTAGTTGAGGATGTGGGGCAACGCCCGGTTTGGAAAACTCATTTGGTTAAGACCCTCCCCATCTTATCGGTCAGCTCGATCACTCAGACCATTACCGTAAGGTGTACACGTTACTAGTTACTGCACTAATGCTTTCTATTATTACTTTTTTATTACTTATTCCCACGCAAGTCTGAATACTGAAACCACCATACCTACATCGTCGCTTCCATTCGAGATTAGGACTTGCTTTGTTCCACCTTACAATTATTTACTTGATGAGGTGTAAAATCTACAATAATTTTTTAATATAAATTGGTATACGCTGTGTATTTTTCATTATACCTGTATTTGAAGTCGGCTGTATCAGCACAAGAACGTATCTTCGAATGTATTGTTGCTGTCAGTAACTTGATGTTATTTTCGACGACTTGCTTGTTTATTCGTACTAAACTCCCTTCTACTGCTTTGTGCGAATGAGGGTAAAATAAATTAAACGAAAGAAGTTGGTAGCGAAGAGACTGATCCAGCCTAAAATGCAATGAAAATCAACGTACTTGTCTCCATAGACCTTCTCATTACAAGGTGCTGTAAACTAATCCCTGCACTCATCAAAGATTTTCATGGTGTTTTATGGCTCAAACGCCGGTGGTGGTCAGAAAAGCTTCAACATGTCTGCCATATATGCTTAGTCCTTCACACAGTCTGCTCAGTACATTCATACTGGGCGTATGGAAGATTATGGGACACACCACGGTGGGTACTTGGTCCCGGGACACTCTGGACAGCTCGGCTGCTGGCCCGAAAATCGCCGAATCGAATCCCGGCCGCACGGGCGGGGCTCGCGTACTCAGATTTTGGGTGCACACTAAAAAATCCAAGGCGGACGAAATTTCTAGAGCATTTCGCCCCGGCTTCCATCATAATCACATCGTAACTATATATGGGACGTCAAACGCGAACAATTACAATACGGGACATGTTTCTATTTGCCCAAGCCCATATCACTTTGTCGCGTCATTCCACAATCTCAGCACGTACTGGGAAGGAAGTGGTCGAACGCCGAGCGACAATCGAAGGTAATGCTTCTTGTTTGAGCGGACAACGTTTCACCCTCCACTCGTAACTATAACCACGACTCCGATCTAAGGGC